>NC_137126.1:18112944-18746044 GCF_949319135.1 Squalius cephalus
AACTTACCAGATGTATTTTCTTCACAGCTTCATCTGGTTAAAGCAGCAATATTGTTGTCTTGTTTCTTTCTCTGTCGTCAAGGAGTCATCTGATACCTGGATGGGTTTGACGCCCAGGTCTTATACTCTACAATAGCATGTATTTTTAATAGGCTGTGACCTGCCGTCTTCAACTGGTACAAGGGTCATATGCAGGACAGAGAGGAAAGTAAGCTGCGTCTCAGGTGTTGCTTGGTTTTTGCTATTCCACTTTTTTCCACATTGAAAAGTTGAAAGCTTCATGAAGGCCTTTGGCAGCAACAAATCGAAAACAAAAGTGATATAATTGCTACTTTATTTCAGCCAAAAAAGCATCATGTACCATTAGAGGCACTTTTAATTGTTTTAATCAAACGCAGATGAAAATTTTATTGCTCAGATGGTTTTTGTTTTTTGTTTTTTTTAAGCTAAGGAAACTTGGAATGGAATTCTCAATTACATTTTGTTTACCTTTGTTTTAATTATTTTTTTTTCTAAGATTCCTGAATGGGGTAATTGTTGGCACATAGTAATAGTATCAAGCAGTGGTTCTCAACTTTTTTGACTTCAAGGCTCCCCATTGTCCACAACAATATTTAAAAGCCCTATATATGTATTTTTCAGTTGTTTGTGATGGATAAGGATTAAGGATAAGGATGTTTTTTGCAAACAAATTCTACCTGAAAAAATATTTAAGCTTTGTATGAGCTTTGTATGTTCATTAAAATGCAAAGAAAAATGTTAATATTTTATTACTGTACATTTTTTCCAGGTCTAGAAGTCTCACTTTTAAAAATCAGGCTTCCTCATATACAGTTTCCAGGTTTTTCAAGACCATGGGGGCCCAAACAGTTAATCACCAGAGGCAATGAGTCTGCCTACAGAGAGGAGGAACAGAGGCTGACGGAGTGGTTCACAGTAATCACTCATTATTTAGAAAGAAACAGGATGTTCACACAACACTGCACATCAACGAGGAGATGCTGGAGAGAGTGTCCAGCTTTAAATTTCTGGGCAAACACATCTCAGAGGACCTCTCATGAAGGATAAACATCACGGCGCTAGTCAAGAAGTCTCAAAAGCGGCTGTACTTCTTAAGAACGCTCAGGTAGGTAAGCCTGTCACAATGGCTCTCGGTGACATTCTACCGCTGCTCCATTGAGATTGTCCAAACACATGGCATGCTGGTGTGGTATGGAGGCAGCTCTGCAGCTGATAAAAAGACCCTGCAGAGAGTCATAAATACAACACCGAACATCACAAACCAACAGCTATCTGCCCTGGACGACATATTTAACTCCCGTTGCCTGCAGAAAAACACATAACATTCTGAAGGACTCGTGTCACCCTTCCCATCACCTTTTTGAAATGTTTCCATCTGGAAAACTCTACAGGTATATCAAAATATGCACCACACGATTCATGAACAGTTTATATTGTAAAGCGCAATATGGCCTTTGTTTGTAATATGCACTTTTAACTATTCATTAATGTATGCAGTGGCAAGTCCATAATTTCGTTGTATGTTTGTACAATGACAATAAAGAATCTAATCTTAAAATGCAAGATACATTATGAGCCTGGTCATTTAAAGCTTAATTTTTGCTTCATCAATACTCCGTTATCTGTTTTTGTACAGTCACCCCAGGCTCTCTCATGCAGTTGCTGTGAATGGAAAGGATCAGCTCTATTAGCCTCAGAGAGCCTCTGGAGCGGGCAGCTGCTGCCTCCCCGCTGCGCTCGTTATGTCCATAAACAGGCCCAGGTTTCGTGTTGTGCTTGGCAGATCTCGTCTCGCTCCCTGCCAGTCCCACTAAAGTGAGTTGTCAGTCACTGAAGGAGCTGGACTGTCCTTCATTACCTTGAGTAGTTATGCATTTTGGTTTGAAAATTTGTTTTGAGGTTCTGATTTCATCTCTTGCTTTAGGCAATGACATGTTTTGGAGCTGTCATAGGTAGTGTCAGGAGGTTTTGCTGATATCAGAACATTCACATGTGGTAGTCATTTTGTCTGAAGTACCATCAAACAGGCAGAAGTGTTGGCCGGTAGTGATGGCGATGAGGGATCCGTGCTTCTCGTTTGTTTAGAAATATAGCAATAACATATGTAACCACTAGAGTCTGCTAGAGAATCAACTCTCTGTGCTGTTGGCCATTACTGGCTCTTTCTGCTAATTTTCCTGGCGTGTGCTGTATCATATTTTCATTTCTGCTAAGGGAATGAAACAAGATCTGTTTAATGGGAACATCTTCAAAACAGAAAGGTCGGAAAGGCTTAAATGATGTGCAGTCCAGTCTGCGGTCATATCCAGTGTTTTTTTTTTTTTTTAAATCATCAACAATAGGTACTGGTTTTAACACACACACACAAAATGTTTCATAATGCGAAACAGCTCTTCCAGCCGACAAATCTGACTAATAGATCTCTTTGTGTTAACTGGCAGTGTACAGCTGATGGAGACCTCAGCAGAGAGCACAGTGAAAAGGGGAGGATCTGGCTGCCCTTCAGGCTTTCTTGTCTCCTGCTGCTCACAACACATGGCACATAGCTTATCTTTCTCACTTGCAGCACAAAGACAGGAGGTAATGAGTTATTCACAAGTCTTGACCTGAAATGTAGTCACTACTTTCTTTTCGAATGAGTGTTTTTTAACTGTTTCCCAACATTTTTGTCCTACTAACTCTCTCCCACCAAGTGCAGCTAAAGTACCCCATTCACTGACTCTAAACCAGACATGTGCTTTAATTCTAAACCAAAATGGCCATTATTACAATAAATCGCTTTTAAAGGGGTGGTATAATGCCCTTTTCACAATATGTAAAATAAGTCTTTGATGTCCCTAGAGTGTGTGTGTGAAGTTTTAGCTCAAAATACCCTTCAGATAATTTTTATATAGCATGTTAAAATTGTCACTTTTTGAGGGTGAGTAAAAACACAACGTTTTTGTGCCTGTCCCTTTAAATGCAAATGAGCTGCTGCTTCCAGTACAGAGGGCAGAACTACAACAGTTTATGTCCTTTTACCTCACACAGACATGCACTGTAGTGATGGTAAGTCTGGTTCTTTTCCGCGAACCGGTTCTTTCGGACAGTTTGTTTAAAAAAAACGGTTCACCAGTTCTTTTATGTCCTCACGTAATGATGTCAATTCTATCATCCCGCCGGAAAAAAATACATTCAAATAAAGACATTTAATCATAACTTCAGTTAAATAATAGTACTCATCGTCATAATCATCTTGGATAAGTTTCTTACATTTACGTTTTGCAAATGAACCCTGTAGCCTACAGGCGATGTGCAAACGCAGATGTTTTACATGTCTTAAAGATATAAAGTGAATAAATGGACTTCATAATTGTATTTGTTATTAAATAAACTTACATTTCGCCAAATTCAGCCCCTCATTTAAGTCCTCGGTTCACCCGTGCTCATGTATCAGCACAGCATGCAGTTGGCCGAAAGAAAGTTCGGTTCAGAGACTGTGCTATCATGCATGCGCAGTATCTCTAGCTCATCGGTTCTCCGTATCGAATGTGTCCGAAAGAAACAGTTGTCGCTTCTGTACTGGTGATTCGAGAACCGCTGCAGCAACCAGTTCTTGACTCGAGAACTACTGAAGCTGCATGTGTGTGCTGAGCTGAGAACTGCTGAAACCTATACCATATCGACAAAACTAAAAAGTCGATGCATGTCTCCAGAATGTTTAATACATTATGTTTTGATCAGCACCTTATAAACTTTTACTTTGCACCCTTAAAACCTTGGCAAGAGTTTACGTCAAAGATTTATATCAACTAACTCCAGTAGTAATTAAATATTTTATATTGAAATCTGTCATGGAAATTAGCTTGTATAAACATTAATGGCACCACTTTATACTTTTGTGAAGAAAAAGTACATACTTCTGAGTGTGTAGCAGAAGAGTCGACAAGCTTTGGGACATACTATTTTGTCATCTTTAACGGACAGCTCTGTCGCTTAGTGACGTGCATCCTGTCACCGTTAAAACTGCCCTGTCAATCATCTTGTCAGTTAAAATCATCCACATTCAATTTAATTTAATTTCCTACCGTTTCGGAGAGAAATGTAGTAGCACGTTGATCTGCCACTCGTGGGTCTTTCATGCGGAGAACTCTCCTCATGTGTTTGCAATTTGAATATAATAATGCATTTAAAAAGTTAATGGCTAAGCGTATCATTACAAAAGTTCACATTGCTGTTGCAGATTAAATATAATGTGGATAACATTTAATAAATATCTTTTCATCAGGTAAGATACTGATAGTTAATCACCCAAACCCCTTTATCTAAACCTCTCTACTTAACCGTCGGACTCGCACATCCGCCGTGTTTGTCGTTTTTTTAACACTTTATCTTTGTAGTTTGTATTTCTAATTGAATCATCGTCCAACTCGCAATGGATTGTGGGCAATATTAGCCGTTAGTGTGCATTGATCTGCACTTCGAATTCTAGAAATAGAATTCAGAAATAGTAGACCATCCGGGTATCTTTGGAATACTCGTTTCAACATACTATGATTTGGGACGCACTACTTCTATTTTCGAGTACTATTTAGGACGGATAGTATGCGAATTGGAATACACATGTGTCTTTAGAACAAGTATGATGACCAACTACAAGTTAACAAAAGGGGTAATCAGTCTGACTTTTCCAATTCAAATTAGACTGATCTACTGACTTAAAAAAGTTAGTCTTGAAGTCTTGAAGAAAACATTTAGATGACTAACTTTCTAAGAACTTTATGCCACTGGCCCCAGGGATGGGCAACATCACTCTTGGAGGGACACTTTCCTGCAGAGTTTAGCCTCAACTCTAATCAAACACACATTAGGACAATGATGGAGAAAAGAAAAATGGAGCGCAACTGGAAGAAAACAAAACTAGAGGTATTTCGCATTTCATGGAAGGAGAGCTCAATTACTTACAGAGAGGCTTTAAAAGCTGCTAGATCTGCTTATTTTTCAACCCTATTAGAAGAAAATAAACATAATCCTAGGTATTTATTTGAAACGGTGGCTAAACTAACGAAAAATAAAGCTTCAAGCCCAGAAGTTTCCAAGCAACACAGCAGTAATGATTTTATGAACTTCTTCACTTATAAGATTGATAATATCAGGGAGAAAATTATAACTATGCAACCGTCTACTACAGTATCGCATCAGGCAGTGCATTGTAGTCTCCCTAAGGAAAAATTTGATTCATTCGTTGCTATAGGAGAGGAAGAATTTACTAAACTCATTAAATCATCTAAATCGACAACATGTATGTTAGACCCTATACCGACTAAGCTACTGAAAGAGATGCTTCCAGAGGTCATAGATCCTCTTCTTAATATCATTAATTCATCTTTGTCTCTAGGATACGTACCAAAAAACTTTAAGCTGGCTATGATTAAACCGCTTGTTAAAAAACCGCAACTTGATCCTACAGAATTAGTCAATTACAGGCCGATCTCGAATCTACCTTTTCTGTCAAAGATATTAGAAAAGGCAGTATCCTCACAACTGTGTTCCTTTCTTGAAAGAAATGATATCTGCGAGGATTTCCAGTCCGGATTTAGACCGTACCATAGTACCGAGACAGCTCTCGTTAGAATCACAAATGATTTGCTCTTATCATCCGATCGTGGTTGTATCTCGCTATTAGTGTTACTCGATCTTAGTGCTGCATTTGACACCATTGACCACAACGTTCTTTTAAATAAATTAGAACATTATGTTGGCATTACGGGAAATGCACTAGCATGGTTTAAATCATACTTATCTGACCGTTATCAGTTTGTAGCAGTAAATGATGAGATGTCTCATCGATCACAAGTTCAGTATGGCGTACCACAAGGCTCAGTACTAGGACCGCTGCTGTTCACTCTGTACATGCTACCATTAGGAGATATCATTAGGAAACATGGAATTAGCTTTCACTGTTATGCTGACGATACTCAGCTGTATATTTCTTCAAAACCTAACGAAATTTATCAATTCACAAAATTAACGGAATGCATAGCGGATATAAAAAATTGGATGACTCGTAATTTCCTACTTCTAAATTCTGAAAAAACAGAGTTTCTAATTATTGGACAAAAAACGTCCTCACGTGATAACCTAGAATACTGTCTAACACTTGATGGCTGCTCTGTTAAGTCTTCGTCGTCGGTTAGGAACCTGGGTGTGCTCTTTGATACCAATCTTTCATTTGAAAGTCACGTGTCTAGTATCTGTAAAACTGCATTTTTCCATCTTAAAAATATATCTAAATTACGCCATATGCTCTCATTGACAAATGCGGAACAATTAGTTCATGCGTTCATGACCTCAAGGCTAGATTATTGTAATGCTCTACTGGGTGGTTGCCCTGCATGCTTAATAAACAAACTACAGCTGGTTCAAAACGCAGCAGCTCGAGTTCTTACCAGAACCAGGAAGTATGACCATATTAGCCCAGTTCTGTCAAAACTGCATTGGCTCCCTATTAAACATTGCATAAATTTTAAAATATTGCTGATTACTTACAAAGCACTAAATGGTTTAGCTCCGCAGTACTTGAGCGAGCTCTTAACGCATTATAGTCCGTCACGTCTATTGCGATCTCAAAATTCCGGCCAGTTACTAATACCTAGAATATCAAAATCGACTGCTGGCGGTAGATCCTTTTCCTATTTAGCACCAAAACTCTGGAACAGTCTTCCTACCATTGTCCGGGAAGCAGACACACTCTGTCATTTCAAAGCCAGATTAAAGACACATCTCTTTGACCTAGCTTTCACATAATACATTATAGACTTCTATAATTTAATGTTAGGCTGCATAGATTAGGTCAGCCGGAACCGGGAACACTTCCCATAAATCCTGATGTACTCGTTACATCATGAGAAGAATGGCATCTACGCTAATTTTAGTGTCTGTGTTTATCCCGAGGTTTTCCTGCAGCCTGCCGGATCCAGGCCGTATCCAGATCTGACGAAGGACCTTCGCCTGGACCGATGACTACGCAGTGCTGAAGTGCCAACTAGTCTCTCCCTATGGAGGATCCCTCTACCACTATACAGATAAGGCGTTGTCGGGAAAATTCGTTTCGCGTTCCTACCCCAAAGCAACAAAATAAAATAAAATTCTTTATCAAAATTTATAAGGAAAGACAAGTACTTTGTTTAGGCTTGGCTTGTAGGGAATTCCAAACCTGCGTATATTCAAACGAACATAACTATAGAACCCATTCTAAATGCGCATGTGAACGCCATCAGTGTTTCTCACAGGTTCGCGTTTAAAGTCTGTGTAGAGGGAATGGTGTCGTCTTAGCGGCCCCTAATTTAATAACAAATGATCGTTGCGACGGAAGCAAATCAATCAAAACTAACTTTAGATGGAAAATAACTTAACTCTGCTATAAAGCCAAAACAATCTCTGTTACCTTAAATTATACGCTTATCTCTGTAAAGCTGCTTTGAAACAATCTACATTGTTAAAAGCGCTATATAAATGAAGATGACTTGACAAGCTAATCAATGTCTTCAAGATTACTAGAAAGCTATAGGCAGGTGAGTTTTTATCAAGGTTGGAGCTAAACTCTGCAGGACAGTGGCCCTCCGTGACTGAAGTTGCCCATCCCTGATGTACACAATGGTTTTGGACGCCACTACAACTGGCTGTCCCCTCAAATAATGCACTAGGGTATAGAGGGCAATTATGGACATGGCTGATTAACAGTCACTGTTATGGACAATGAGTTGTGAAAGACTCAAGTCTGCAGTCTCGCTTACAGTGAGATAGTTGCTGTGGAACTGCAGGTCCGAGATCTAGTTTCATTGCCATCAGGTATCAAGATTTGAATGTAACACTGATTTTATTGTTTAATGATTTCCATTGTCTTTGTAATAACAATAATAATAATAATAATAATAATAATAATAATAATTTTTATTTTTTATAGCACGTTTCAAGAACCCAAGGTCACTTCACAAAATAATACAAACAGTTGACAAACAAAGAGACAAGCAATCTGTTTATTATAACAATCAAACAAGCAGAAAAGTAGACGGAGACAACAAATAACTAAAAATAATTAACATGAGAAGTTATAGAATCAGAGAAAACCCTACCACCCACAGTAGAGTGTTTATACTTGGGTAAAGCAAATTGTCATTGCTAGATCTCCGGGTCCGGGCAGGAACATAATAGCAAAATGCTAGTGTCATTTTGATGTTTTCACAGGGCAGTTATGGTTAAACCTATTAGTTTGAAGGTTCATTTAGATATTAAGGGACCAAATGCAGGTCCAGATGGATATCAGCAAAATAAATCTGACCAAATTAAATTTTAAAGTCTGTGGTTTTAATATAAAATATAGCATTGGTGTCAATATAACATATAATTGCCAATCATTTTGTATAAAATGTAGTTCTATGAATATGCAAATTAGCCCGCCTCCACTCACTCGTGACAATCACACGTTGACGTGATTGGTTACAAGGTAGTTTGACGTCAGCGATTTCAAACCGCGATTTTGAGACTGTCTTTGGTTCACTGCAGTTTTAAGGAGAAAATACTCCACAATGGCGCTGACTTATGAATTTGCACATGGTTTGTAACCACATAGACATATAAACAACATTTAAAAGCTTGATTTTCACCATGGGGGACTTTAAATAATTGGAGACTCTGGTCTGTATGATGTAGAAGACAGGAATAGGCTTACACAGTATATTGATTGATTGCCTGTTATTTAACCATATAGCTCAGAGTTTCCCAAGTGGGGGGTTACAAATCCCTAGGGATTCACAATTCAAGTTTTTTTTAGATTGTGAAAGAAATGCCAAATTATTGTGAAATGCGTTTATATAAATATAATGTATCAAATTAATTAAAATCAATTTACGCTAAAGCAGTTGAAGTTTTTATATGTATTAAAACCTTCTCTGAAACATTTTTAGAAATCTCATGGGGCAGATCTATTTCCAGAAAATAATTTAGGTCATCAAGGTTTACTTTGGCCGACTAAAATATTTGGGTAGCTGTCCTTGTTTTACTCTGATATCCTTGTTTCACTCTCTTTGGGGAGCTGGCCTGGGAATTGAAGGACGTATGACTGTAGATGTCATGTCATATGACTGTAGACCAAAATGGACTTTATGAGGTGAGGGATTCTCTTTCCCTAGAATAAAATTTAAGATGGAACATGGCAGAGCCTCCACATCAGTCTCATGCACATTTGTCCCATGTGACTGGGCAAGCATTTGCTGCAATTGCTGGTCATCATATTCAGGGAACCTGAATATAGATAGTGGCATAAATATGAGTGGTTTCTATTGCGTTCATGCACCTCATAAAATATATTCCTATCTATTATGTAACGTTTCAAGGCAAGGCCATTTTAATGTTGCTATCAAAGACCTTGAAACTGACAAAAATGTACTTCTGTCAATGTAAATTTAAATTAATCAGTTAAAAAGGGAATAACATTTTATCCAGCATAGGCATTTTGGGTCACAAATTCAAGTGTTTGACCAACAATATTTCTCCAAATGTTGTTTCAACTAGCCTAACAATGCTGTCTGAACATTTTCATATTGAGCATGTCAAGTCAAGTCAAATTTACGTATATAGTGCTTTACAGATTGTTTCAAAGGTGCTTTACAAAAATAACGATTCAATGATATAAACATAATTCAACTCTGCTGTAAAGCAGCTCTAAAAAGATAATAGTAAACAGTCAGTATTCAGTTGAAATCAGTTCAGTGTTGATTCATTTCGGCTCAATAACTGACAACAACAATCAGTTACGAGATGAGTTCAATTCAGCTATGTCATCATCCAGCTAAGTTGAGTTCTCATTCAATAATGTCAAAGCAGTCAAATCAGTAATATTGCTGAATGTTAAGCAGCCCAGGCTCATTAGAAAAACGTACCTGTGGCAATTTTTTTTGCAAAACGCAAAATACGTTGCGCCGTGCACATTTCGTGACAGCTTCAAAGTGAAATGTCCAGTGAGTGGAGCTAAAAACGTGTTTAGTTTTTTCAACAGATGAACATGAATATGGCAACGTTTTATTACGTTAGGTTTTTACGTATCAGCGCAGTTATGAATTGAAATGTCCTGTTGTTGAGTGGCGCTAACAGTTTAAAGCTCCATCACGTTTTAAAACAACGTAGGCTACACCTACACTAAACCCTAAACCTACCCGTACCCGATAATATTTACAAAATCAAATGCGACATAAAAACGCAATTGTAACCATGGCATTTTAGCTTGTTTTTGAACTCTTGTCTTGGAACTATTTTATCATGACCCATCTTTTACGGGATTCGTACCCTTGCCCTCCTTATCACAAGTTCAATTCTGCAACAGCTGAGCTACCGAGCATGCTAAATATATCAGTAAAACCAAACAAATGGAGCTGGTGAAGTGATGCAAACTCCAAAATATAGGCTATTCGTTTACAAATCATGAAACTATTATGGTAAAAAGTCATAACATAATTGTGCAAGGAGTCGTGTGAAAACGTCTTTATTAATCCGTAATCTGCCTCTGTAATCATAATTGTGTGTGACAACGATTTAAAGTGCTTGCTTGTTAAAGTGTTCATTTCTGTTAGATACTGCAGTGATATGTACGATATGGTACGTATTTTGCGTTTTGCAAAAATGTTGCCACACGCAGGTACATTTTTCCAATGAGCTTGTGTTAATATTAAGTGTCCCCAACTAAGCAAGCCAGAGGCGACAGTGGCAAGGAACCCAACTCCATCAGGTGACAGAAATGGAGAAAAAAAACCTTGGAAGGAACCAGGCTCAGTCGGTGGGCCAGTTCTCCTCTGGCCAACAAACGAACTGTTGTGAAAGGCTAATGGTTCTGAATTGATTATTTGTTTCAGTTGCCCTGGTAAAGGCCAATCACCAGATTACAGACCCAACAAACAAGTGCTGACCAATGACAACACATGCCGACAGGGGTCACACTCTTATTTGACAAAACCCGACAAATTGTCTGTCTGCCATTGGTCGCTATCTT
The DNA here is from genome assembly GCF_949319135.1 of Squalius cephalus. Classification (NCBI taxonomy): domain Eukaryota; kingdom Metazoa; phylum Chordata; class Actinopteri; order Cypriniformes; family Leuciscidae; genus Squalius; species Squalius cephalus. Next base: position 18,123,989 of record NC_137126.1, read on the forward strand.
TCGGTTCAGTGTGAATTGGTCTTAAGAATGTTTTGGTTGAATGGGACCTTTTGGATATAGCGAATAATCAAATTCAAATTGGAGTACTGAAGAAAGATATTTATTAAAAACCTTAGACTATGGTAGGAAATTTTACATTTACATTTTTATTTAAATGAGTTTATTTATCTTTTTTCTAAGATTTACTTATTAAGATGTATCAGTTAGATATGAAGCCCTGAATCTGTTCTGTCTGTATTGGTCTACTCTTCTTTAGCCTACAGTAAGCTTGACGATGGCCTTTTGATTATACTAATAAATTCAACAAATCTCACCAGTTGGTCTGTTTGACAGATTGACTGTGAAAATAGTTGCCTGTTGACATTTCCAGCCTCAGGTCTATTAGAAGGGCCAGCTGATGATTAATGTCTGGTTGACCTGATGGATGCGCTTGTATAAATCACTCTGTTATTATGACTCATGCGATCAGAGCAGTCGTCTCACAGACTAGCCTGTTTCTTGATACGGTCACTGCCTACTTCCAGTAATATTGTTTAAATCTGACTGTCACGACTCTGAATGTTGCAGCCTACTGTATGCTGAAGGATATTTCTTCAAGTCAATATGCTCAACTCAATAGGATGCATTCAGATAAATTGGGCTATTTTTTTAAAGCAAATCTCAATGTAAAAGTAAATAAATAAAAGCCTCCGTTTTATTTTTTTCTGATTTCATTCAAAAATATGTAATCCTTTTGCAACAAAAATGTGACCTTATCACCAGCTTCTTTATAAAATGTAGATCCAACAATAATAGTGAAGAGAATTCAGGCCCTATTACAGCTGCTCAGGGGGGTAGAAATCCTATTGCAGGGTCTTTTGGCAAGTCTTTGCATAATCTTCTGCCTGAGCTTTGATAGACTGAGACAGCTGCTCTGGTATTTCAGACGTCCCGCTTGGACGTTCCACCAAGACAAATTGCATTAGTCATCATAACATACAGTATCTTTTATGAAGATGCTGTGTTCTGGCATATGCTGTGAGATGCTACATTTTAAACCAGATTTTTACATGCAAAAGTTGTCACCATATGCTGGGATGCTGGGAGTCATTTTTAGATTGTTGTTATGCAGTTTCTTGGGTGATTACTTGCCCTAATCATTGATATGTTGTCTGTAGATATTGTGGTGCTAGGATCCCTCCTTTTTCCTGGTCTTGTAATGATTGTTTGGGTGGATGATTCAGTGACACACTCATAAAGACAGTCACTTTTTTTATTCCTGAATGAATCAGTGTTTTACATTGAATTAGTTGAATTAATAATTCAGTTTAGGGATTTACTCATAAAGGCAGTCACTTGTCACCCCCTACTTACTGACTATCTGGAACAAGTAAACAAGGACAACCGAAGTGATACAAACAGTAAAAATCCTATTGTTGTTGAACTGTATCAGTCTTGGTCAAACAAATTTGAGGGCCAGAACCAATTGTTATTTAATGATATACAGATGTTGGGCATTTTATTTTTAGAAATAAACTGGTTTATGATGTCATATTATGGTTCAGAAACCTCATGAGGTGCTAAAAAATTTTATGAGGGCTAAAACTAAATATGAAAGGCAAACACCCCTGTGATCAAAAGAGTTATTTATACAGTCATGTGCTCTCATTACAGGATTACCCAATAAATGCTACGTCAGGTCTAAGTAGCACATTAAATTCTTATGGCTGTTTTCCCCTTTGCTCTTTAATAACATCCTCAAAGAACATCATGAGCTTTTGATTTGCAATAACCATTCTGCTTCTTTGGTGATGCTCTTTCTTGCAATCTTTGAAAGGACAAAACCTTCTTTAAAAAAACGTCTAACTCCCTGCTGTGTTCAATATTGAGGATAACCCATTCCGTCTGGATTTAAATTGTTCTGACATTCAGTGTCTTATATAAGACCACCTCTGTTTTTATTTGTCTCAGAAGCCAGCCCCCCCTGGTGATTCCTTCCAATGGATGTGCTTTTGAGATGTCTCAAATAAACATACATCAAATACATGTGTTGTGTAAGCAAGTGGTACATTCAGTTTTAGCAAATCTCTCAAAGCCAATCACTTAAATAGTAGTCTTGAGAGAGAGAGAGTGTCATGAAATTGTAAGTTACACATCTCTTGTAAGAAAAGTCTCAACCACATTAGATATGATTATTTTGGAATTGCATTTTTTGATAGTAAACACGATTTATGTGACAGGGTTATAAATGCTGCTTGTTTGCTCAAACACCCAAAAGCAGATCTGCCAAGTGTGCTGGACTAGAAGTTAATGATGGAGTTTACACTCTGGAGAATCACTTTATCACATTTTCAGAAAAAGGCACAATGGGAAAAATATTCAAATCATGTAGATTTCTGATTGAACTAAGGTTTAATGGCTTGGATGGATTCATCTTTGAAGCCCACATTTTCTTAGCACACTAGATTGCCTCTTGTTTAGAACCTGTGAGATTTCAGTTTTCTTTCATCCTTCAGGCAAAATTACAGTATAACAAACCGCATTCATCTTAGAACAAGCAAACATACAAATTATGCAAAGAATAAGGTAAATTTACAGCTGCCCTGTGTGCCGTATTGTAGTGTGGCTGGGGAATCTGGGTATGCAATGCATTCTAAATACCAAAGGCAATGTTCAGTTGTAAATCAGTTGATTTATATTAGCAATATCATAAATGAGCAACACCATCACAATGGGGTTTTTTCTTATTGTGTTCATTCCAGTACACTGTGTTTGTCATCTGATACATTGAGATAATCTTTGGACATTCAAGGTGGTGATATACAGCACTACGTAAAACTGTAAACTGTATTTGTCTGCAGTGAAAGTGCACATATAAACATGTTGTGACAAAACATGCTCAACAAAACACTGACATTGCGAATTGTGTGCTGTGATTTTGTACTTTATTTTAGGACACCAAACTACACTACAATTTAAACATTTGGAAGAATATATTTGTACTATTTCCATAAGTTTTAAGGAACAATTGAAAACATATATTAATGGACCCTCATTTTTCACTGTTGGGTGATTTTGAGAGTTAGGTGAGGTTGACTTTGAAAGTAAAATGTTTTATCCGAGTGATACGATTACTTTTACGATTACTACGATTGTACTAACCCTAAACCTAAAAAAAAGATACTAAACCAATTTATTGACAGTTATTCCCCAACCACATGTGTGACATATTCCTTATTATTCCTTATTGAGATTTTTCCTTTATTGTGATGCTTTACGGGACCCAAAACATTTCCACACACTTTCTGGAACACATTCTATTTCATAAGACATATCAGATGATTTGAGTTTTTATGATTACAGACTGTTAAACCACGCTGCAAATACGATATGCATCTCAGGGATTTCTCCAGCTCGTCGAAAGGGCAAAATATCATCTGTGGGGCAATAAAAGGACACCATCTAATCAAGACAACCGTGTACATCTACATATCTACACACTGCCTCACTAAACAACAGACTAACCACATCTTCTGCCTCACTGAGTCAGTGAACAGAAACAGAGGACATGAAGATACTTGATGAACAAGGGTAATTACTTCTCTTTATGAAAGCTGTGATTGGTTATGTAAAGGGATGATTAGCATGATTCTCATGCGGTTGTCTCTGTGGCTAATACTGCTTCTTTGGAAAGCAGTGAATATTATTATATAATTATGATGAATTGTTGCTAATAAAGAAAAAAGATTCATCTGACAATGATTGAAAGTAAACTTATGACCATGGATTATATAGTTGGTTATTTAAAAAATGATATGGTTGTATTATGAATGACATCAACTCATATAGGAATCTTTCCCACAAGCAAATGTTATCTATATTATAAAAGTTTATTTTTATATGTTAAGTTACTTGACAACTCTAAAGATCAAAATGTAACATGGGTGTTTTTTCCCTGTCAGATGGACAATCACTGACCTCATGAAGACACCGGGTCGTCCTTTCAGCCCACACAATCCCTGTGTAAATTCATCCAAAATCTCTCCTGAAAAGCAGCTCATGGACACAATGTTCATTGGTAAGGGTCACTACATTATCTATAGCAAATGTAAATAATTAAATAATAAATCTGTGAAATTACACTGCTGATGAGGAACTAGGGACAGAAAACAACATTTTCTCATTTATTTTACACTGTGCCAAACAGCCCCTGGCACACATTCAAGCTCTAATTTTCTGTTTGCTGTGAAATTCAAAAGTCAGAGCACATTGGCAATCCGTGACTCAATCAAACCCTGTATAAACAGGATTTTGAACATGTAATCAAATGTTTTGATGTAAAATACAAGAAATACTGAGTATTCGGTACTGTTTCTAAGGTACTAATCAAATAAGCCAATTTGTGACCATCTTGTTTCAGGGTGTCGGAACCATACTGGTCCATACCACGTCCGTTTGTCAAGCTCATGATGATGTTTGCTGTCATTCACAAACACTGAGCTATGAGGGGTATAAGCAATGACATAAAGCTGTGTAGCACATGTATTTTCTGACAGTCTCTTTCTCTTGTTTTAATTTTTACAGTTGGTGGTTGGACCCCAACAGCTACGTCATGCGCTGTGGAACGATTTTATCCTCTCTATAATGAATGGAGAACAATGGCGCCAATGCTGAAGCGTTGTGGAGATGTAGCTGTCTGCTCATTGGGTGGAATGATCTTTACTCTAGGTGGACGTGATGACATCACCAGTGTGAGCAGTGTGGAGAAGTAAGAACGTGATAAAAGGCATTCTTTAAATGCGCTTAAAAAGCTTCTGCCTAAAAATCCTAGTTATTCTGATTTTGGAACTCTTTCCTTTGATCTGGGCCCACCATAACCACACTGTGAAGTGCAAAATAATAATTATCATTGAGATAAAAATAAAGGAGGTCAGTGCACATGAGAAGCTCTCTTCATTTCCTAAATATCTCCATAGTACATCATTTTAAAGATGGGCAAAGGTGTGCTAGTCATTATGTACTGCAACACAAGGTGTGAAGGTGAGATATTTTGACTCTTTAATATATCATGACCTATTTTTGGTCAGTCTCATTATAAATCTAATAACCTACTTCAGTGTAATTTAGTTTGAACTCAACCTTCAGAGATTATTGTTTCCACTGCTTGGACATGATAAGTTTTGTTTTACTCATATGCTGTCAGTGATATATTCCATTCACTTTCCATTAAGGAAACAATGAAGCATTGCTAAGTGCAAAGGGGGCTTTCTGGTTTCCTTCGTGTGTGTGTGTGCGTGTGCGTGTGTGTGTGTGTGTGTGTGTGTGTGAACAAGATTGGCTATACTTTTGTAGACAAATTTTCTTTCTTTTTTACTCACAAATATAATGAAATATCAAAAATAGATTTGTGAAGACATTTGTAGTGGCCATCGCTATTTGAAAACCTTATAAATCAGGAAAAATAAGTTTTGCTTCAAATTGGCATATCACCTGGTTTCTGGAAGGCTTGTTAAAGGAATAATTCACCCAAAAATGAAAATGTCTGTTTACTCACTCTCCTGTCATTCCAAACCCGCACAAAAATTTGGAACACAAATGAAGACATTTTATATATTCTCTCATTATTTTGTCCATCCATTTAAAGTTCACACAAGCAAAAATGTAATGCTTTAAAAAGTAAAAAAAAAAAAAAAAAAAAAAACTGAGAAGACTTCCTAAAAGTAATCCAAATGAATGGAATGGTTTGATCCAAGTCTTTTGTAGAGACACTGTCACTTTATTTGATAAACTGATTTAATTTAAGATTTCATTTACATCTTCCATTTACTTATGAAAACTACATGAGGGTGAGTATGAATTTTTATTATAGTGTGGATTATCTCTTTAAGGTTTTGGGTTAGCAAAAAATCATCACATCTGTATGTAAACCATTGCATTAGATATAATATAATATAATATAATATAATATAATATAATATAATATAATATAATATAATATAATGTATTGTAACTAATAAAGTGTATATGTGTGTGTGTGTATTAGAGTAGGAACTGGATGAGGAGCGGTGAGATTGTCCTGACATGGAGATGGGCTTCAATTAGCAACCTAAAGCCAAAAGCTGAGCAATGCAACCAACAAACACACGAATACCTCCTGTAGTCTTCATTAAAAACACACACACAAACATTATTAAAATGGTTTAAAATCCCCAGCAACCACACAGACACACGAGACCATCGTGCATATGGCTTGATGAGTGAATGATCAAATTACGTGTTAATGACATCCTGCATGACATCCTTTATAAAGTTCATCTGCCTCTTTCTCACAGCACAGCAGCTCTGAGGACAGATTCATTTGTCAGATACAGATTCTGCAGTCAATTTATATTATGAATAATCAATTCAATTATATCATTCAGTCTGTATTAAAGGGAGCCCAAAAATTTTGTCAATAATTACTCATACTCGTGTCGTTCCAAACCCGAAAGACTGTCTTTCATCTTTGGAACACAAATTAAGATTTTTTTAATGAAATCTGAGAGATTTCTGTCCTTCCATTGACAGCTTTGCAACCACCACTTTGACGCATCAAAAAGTTCATAAAAAAATCATAAAACTAATCCATATAAATTGAGTGGTTTAGTCCAAATTTTCTGTAGAGACTCGGTCGCTTTATGAACAGATTTAATTTAGGCTTTTATTCACATATAAACATTGATCAGCAAACATAAACAGAAGCTCAACCGAACCTGCTTGACGCGTGAGAACAAACCTCATTGGTTCTTGCGGAAGCTCAAACATTCTGCGTAACACAAGAATGAACCTCATTGGTTCTTGCACGTCAAGCGAACATGCTTGAGCCTCTGTTTACCACAACTGATGTGTGATTTGATGAATATTTATATGTGAATAAAAGCCTAAATTAAATCTATTCATCATATAAAGCTATTGAGTCTCTTCAGAAAATGTTTAACTAAACCGTTCAATTTGTAGGGATTTGTTTTACGATCGTATGAACTTTTTGAAGCGTCAAAGTGTCAGTTGTGTGAACTGTCAATGGAGGGACAGAAATCTCTCAGATTTCATCAAAAAGATCTTCATTTGTGTTACAAAGATGAACGAAATATGTATTACAGGTTTGAAACGACATGAGGATGAGTAATTAATAAAAGAATTTTCATTTTTGTGTGAACTATCCTTTTACAGTAAGTTTTTTTTTTGTTTTGTTTTTTACTTATAAGCTTTTGCTAATTGACCTATAGCTAAGACTTGATGCCGTTGCAATGCAAAACAGTCCCTTTGTTCTCTATAGTCTGACTCATTTCACACTCAGCAACACCAGAAATATGTTGAAACAGAATGGTTAAACCTCCTCGTGGCAATTTAATTCTTCACCAGGTATGACCCAAACACGAATCTGTGGAGCAGAGAGGTGGCATCCCTCAGCAGCCCCCGCAGTGGTGTGTGTGTGGTGGAGATGGATGGGCTCATGTATGCCCTGGGGGGATTTGATGGAACAGTCTGTACCAACATCGTAGAGAGGTAGGCTACTTTACAGATGCCACATGTAGACATGGCATCAGGCAACAGTTCTAAATAATTGTTATAAAACATACCATTTTTGACATTTTATCTCATATGATCATATGGAATATATGACATTGGTTTCCTCTTTATTATCTTTTTGGACAAATCTAAATATTTTATTGAGGTATGATCCTGTGCTGGACACTTGGACCAAAATGGCTCCAATGCTCCAGCGTCGCTCTGGGGCGTCTGCGGCAGTACTGGATGGGTTCTTATATGTCATGGGAGGAACTGATGGAGACATTCCACTGAATTCAGGTCAGAAGTGAGAATTAATGTTTAGTACAACCCAGGCTCATTGGAAAAATGTGCTTGTAGAGTAATTTCTGCAAGTAAAATTAACGTGAACCTGGTAACTTTTTATTACGTTGGTTGTTGTATGCATTACAGCAGTTTATCCAGTAAGTGGCTCAATAAAGTTATATCGTGTTTGAAAATAATGTACCACCTACACTAAACCTAACCAACAGTGTTAGCATTGATGAAAGTGTTCATCAACACACAAGTTCAAGTGTGTTAGAGATGAAATGTATTTTCTAAGCAACTATGCCATATTAGTTTGCTTCTACGCTTCTATGCTTCTTGTCATAGAGCTCTTTTACCATGACTCAAGTTTCACTGTACTCGTACTCGAGCGTTCTGCGTAGCAAGCACAATGTTGTACCAGGAGCTATCGAGCAAGATTACTATGTGAGAAATGCCATACGTGTGGAGCTGGTTATGTGATGCAAATGTCAAAAAGTATTAGTTTACAAATCATGGACTATGGTAAAAGTGTTTTTTTAAGGTCATAACACAGTATTGTGAAATGAAGATGACTATTGTGCAAATAATTGTGCAATAACAATTCTTTATCAATTGATAATCTGAAGAAATAAACGTTATTGGTGTTTTAATACTATTTAGGCTGGAAACTGAAGTGAATTGTATATGTTTTTGTATAAATGTAGGTAGAGCCATGTTTTTACAATGAGCCTATGTTGGTTTACTATCCATATTGTCTAATTTTTAAAACAACGGTTGTGTCCTGACGTTCAATACATGCACTTCTATCGTCTAATCAGTCTTCAGTCTAATCGACCAAATATTTTGAAGATTGAGCAGCGAGCTCATTGGCTACTGATACAGCAGGAACCAATCAGCTGTGCCCTAGAATGATGTGATATCAATCAGATATCAAAATGAGAGCTTTTTTCTGATTGTTTTAAAAAGCATACTATTTAGTTGGAGGACAGGACTTGGCAAGAATGGATTTGGGAAATGTCTACATGCTAAATGAAAAACACTACACGTTGTCACTCTGCACTTAATAATAACAGGCCAGCATTTGTTGATGTTTTTACATCAGTAGTGACCCAAATGCCTCCAATGCCTCGCATTGAGTACCCAGAAAAACACTATATAAATGTAACAAATTATATTATTATTATTATTTTATAAATTATGCCAGCTCATCTCGCAGACATTCACATTCATAGCAATAAATATATATCCAGATCAGAACAAGGGAAAATAGAAGTGCCATACTTGAATGTATTAATGCCTATTTCTGTCTGTGAGAAGTGAGGGTCAAGAAAACTCCCACAACCTTTCCCTGGATTTACTTGTCAGTGCACTGGGACCAATTACAAGCTGTTCAGTGGGGAAAAAAACAGACAATTGCATATAAATAAAATAAAATAAAATCTTGTACAGAACAGAAATAAAGATTTAAATTTAGGGTAAACATTATGTGCTGCATTATACACTGCATTAAATATGAATTATTACTGGAACATTTGCTGGAACATCTTTAAAAGTGTGCTTTTTAAAACTTTTAAAAGTTTTAAAAATAATAATACAAATCTACTCCTAAAGTAATGAATAGTACATTTGTCAAGTATGTTGTAGTGTACAATATGATCACATCGGTGGCCTAGAAAACATAATGTGGGTCGCCATGTTGACCAGCCAAGTAGTATTATTTTCATTTTAAATAGTAATATTTTCTACTTGTTTTGCTTATGATAACGGCATACAATAACCAAAATATTTTCCATTTGTGCAACACTTCACTTATTCATATATGGCAGTATAAAGACTAATGTGGCCATCAAAACATCACTTAAATGAATAATTCACCCTAAAATGTTATAGCTGCTCTTTTATACAATAAAATAATAATCACCATGTCTTCATTTAAACAAGCAGTTGGACAATCTGCTAAGTGTCATACAGGTTTGTAACAACATGAGTCAAAGTCATCACCCTCTTAATTTATCTGAAACTTATTCAAATACATGAGGTAGTTCATACAAAAAATTAAATCAGTTTGGTTATTCCTCAAATCAAAGTCAGTGTGGAGAAACCAATATATGGAAACAACCAGCTTTGACATTCTGCTAAATACATTCTGTTATTTCTACAAAAGAAAGAGGAATGACATAAGGGAGAGTAAAGGCCAAGATATACTCACTTCGCTTAGGTCAAAAAAGAAGTTCGAAATACCTGAGCAGCTTTATACTATTTGCAAACATCTATAAAGCTGCTCTCCAGTGTGTGCATGTTTTTACTCACAGATGTCTGACCTTGACGGACTGAACAGAAGAAATTAACCGAACAAGATTTCTACCTCAAATAATGCAGAGCCTCAGAGCCACACCTATTACATAATCGTCACAGACCAATGGTAGTACGAAGGTGTTTACCAGCCAGAGCAAACGTTTGCAGAAAGTTCACTTTGTCAAGCTGTTTCGAAATCCAAAAACTACAAACGAAATTGAAGAACGAACTGGTATGACGTAATTTCTAACAAAATCAGGCCAAAACTACGTTAATTTGAAGGATATCAGTGCCTTTAAAGGAGACATATCATGCTTTTAAATCGTTCCTTTTTACATATAAATCATACATTTGTAGTCTATATAAATCGGAACTGCAATGCTTGGGTCTGAATTCCTCATTATTATAGCTCCACAGGCCCCTTTTCTACCCCTTTTCTGATGTGCGTCTGAGAGCAACTCGTTTTGGTGCGGTCTCTTTAAATACAATTGAGACACTTCATACCCTGCCCCCTCTCCAGGATGCAGAGGTGACACTCGGTTCAACTCCACCCCGTTCGGCCATTTTTGTAGTTTGATAGCAGAGATACGATTATCTAGCGGCACAGAAACTTTTTATTCACATGTTATTAACAAAATGTCAACAACAGAAGACTTGTCCAGCCAGCCTTACATGTTCGAGCCAGAGTCGGAGCCGGAGCGAGATGAAAATGAACCTGCAGAACAACGTCTTCATATGGATGTATCGCAATGGTGTGTTACTGTATTTACACATGAAACTTTGGTCTTCCGACCTTTTACCACCGTGTCGATTTATTTTGATTAATATGTGCGAGGGAGAGAGAGCAAGACAGCGTCTAGTTTGGAGACGGTGTCTTGTTTACATTTTCGCCTGGCTCTGAAGAGAGAGAGAGTGCGTGCGCGCGACCGGGTCTCTCTCTCTCTGCTCGTTCTTTCAGTTAAACATGCGCCCTGTCACAAGCACGGCAGTTCATCTACATTAGACGGTGTAATGAAGCGTGTGGGTTACTACATCAAACAACCGAACATTTTAATTTACCCTCTCGTAACTTCTGCATCTTTTTGCTTGGACTACAAAATTGCAGCGAGAAATAAAAATGGCGGATTGCTCGAAGTGTTGGGCTGGAAGTCAATGTCCTTATTTGGCAGTTCCGCTGCAAATACTGTGACGTAATAGTTCACAAAACGTCATAGATAACAGAAAAATCAGAACAGGTTGAAAAATAAGGCCAAAACAGAATATAAAGATATCAACGAAGCACCTGAAGAGAATAATTTCAACTTTTCTGTACTTCTAAACACTCCAAATATACAACACAATGCATTTAAGGGCTAAAAAGGTGGATTTAGCATGATATGTCCCCTTTAATGGTGACGGATTTTTTTTTTTTTTTTTTTGACTGAACTATCCCTTTAATAATAAAGTATTTAGCACACCTTCAAATGTCAAGTATACTCATAACAGACCAGTCTGTATTTCCCTCACCAGTTGAGCACTTTAACCCGTTGGAAGGAACATGGCGTCCGTGTCCTCCTATGCGGTCTGCCAGAGAGCAGCCTGGTTGTACGGTATACTTGCGGCGGATCTACGTGGCAGGCGGCAGAGATGAACTACATTTGGAGCTCAAAACAGCAGAGAAGTTTGACCCTGACAACCTCAAGTGGACCCCGGTCAAACACATGAGACATAAGCGTTTTAACGTAAGACTATTTTCCTCACAGCAGCCTGTTTTCTTTTCTTCAGTGCCTATTGACTTTTTAGTACACACCTACTGACACACAAGTTTTTTGTAAAGTACACCGCAGCAAAACTGACACTATTCACAATATATTCTTGCCTCATGGCTGACAGAGTAAAGTGAGTTTATAGTTCTAAATGTTTCCTTCCATCTCTTGTCATGTTGGCATTGTGTAGGTTTCACTGGCAGTGTTTGATGGGACGCTGCTGGCAGTCGGAGGCTCAGATGGGATATCTACTCTTACATCAGTTGAGGCTTATAACCCTGACTCAAACACTTGGAGGTGTGAACTATATTTCTGTTATGACAACTTAAGTGTTTGGCATGGTAATGGACATGACGATGTTGATATGTTTGGTCTTGGCGGAATAGATCTGGTATGGTGGTATGGTGCGCATGGCTTAACACTAGTGGGCTATGCTATTTGTGCCTGAACTTGCTTTGCCGAATGGCTTAACACTAGTGGACTATGGTATTTGTGCCTGAACCTGCTTTGCCGAATGGCTTAACGCTAGTGGACTATGGTATTTGTGCCTGAACCTGCTTTACTGAATGGTTTAATGCTAATGGGCTATGCTATTTGTGCCTGGGCCTGCTTTGCTGAATGGCTTAATGCTAGTGGACTATGTTATGTCTGCCTGAGCCAATATGGCTCAAACGTACCTAATTAGAATGTGTACTATGTGTGGCTTTAACAAATTATATCATGTTGCAGGCTGATGGAGATGAGAAAAGAAACCTCCAACAACCAGCGGAGTTGTCAAAACACTCTATTCTTCTATTTGTATATGTGGAAGTCGTTTGGACCAATAGATATACGGAAAAACGGAGCGTGACTCTGACACTGCGTGCAGCTGAAATGCTGTATAAACATGATAACGTAATCGCTGCTGCTTTTGTGCTTTGTAATTTATTCCTGCATGAAATGCAAAATTGTAAAACATAATGCTTGGTTTTTAACCTTGTGCAACTTCTACAGCAAATGTTGACCAAGTATTTGAAGATTGAGCAGCGAGCTCATTAAAGGGTTATTTCAACCAAAAATGAAATTTCTGTCATTAATTATTCACCCTCATGTCGTTACAAACCCGTAAGACCTTCGCTCATCTTCGGAACACAAATGAAGATATTTTTGATGAAATCCGAGAGCCTTCTGTTCCCTCCATAGACAGCAACGTTATTGCAACTTTCTAAGGTAGTAGAGACATCATTAAAATAGTCCATGTGACAGTGGTTCAAATGTAATGTTATGAAGTGACAAGAATACTTTTTGTGTGCAACCCCCCCCCCCCCCCCCCCCCCAAAAAAATGTATTAAACAATCTCTTTTCCTATGCTAAACGTTTTTTTGTCGCTTCATTACATTACATTTGAACCACTGTAGTCACATGGACTATTTTAATGATGTCTCTACTACCTTTCTGGGCCTTGAAAGTTTTCTTGAAAGATCAGAAAGCTGTCGGATTTCATCAAAAATATCTCAATTTGTGTTCTGAAGATGAACGAAGGTATTATGGGGTTGGAACGACATGAGAGTGAGTAATTAATGACAGAAATTTCATTTTTGGGTGAACTATCCCTTTAAGCACCTATCAAGCCTGCGCCATGTAGTTTCATGACAGAACTTTGTATTCTTACACATCCATCAAGTCTTCTATTCAAAGCGTAAAGGACTCTATCTCTTTGTTTTGGTAATGCATTTTCTATTTCTTCTCTTGACAGACACTTTGGATGTATGAAGACTAAGCACACAGGGGCTGGGGTTGTCTTGCTAAAAAGACACAACAAGGACTTGCTCTAAATTTGTGCTTCATTTGATAAGCTTTAGTTTGCTCTCTTAGTAAAAGTCTATTTGATATACACTCACCTAAAGGATTATTAGGAACACCATACTAATACTGTGTTTGACCCCCTTTCGCCTTCAGAACTGCCTTAATTCTACGTGGCATTGATTCAACAAGGTGCTGAAAGCATTCTTTAGAAATGTTGGCCCATATTGATAGGATAGCATCTTGCAGTTAATGGAGATTTGTGGGATGCACATCCAGGGCACGAAGCTCCCGTTCCACCACATCCCAAAGATGATCTATTGGGTTGAGATCTGGTGACTGTGGGGGCCATTTTAGTACAGTGAACGCATTGTCATGTTCAAGAAACCAATTTGAAATTATTCGAGCTTTGTGACATGGTGCATTATCCTGCTGGAAGTAGCCATCAGAGGATGGGTACATGGTGGTCATAAAGGGATGGACATGGTCAGAAACAATGCTCAGGTAGGCCGTGGCATTCAAACAATGCCCAATTGGCACTAAGGGGCCTAAAGTGTGCCAAGAAAATATCTCCCACACCATTACGCCACCACCACCAGCCTGCACAGTGGTAACAAGGCATGATGGATCCATGTTCTCATTCTGTTTACGCCAAATTCTGACTCTACCATCTGAATGTCTCAACAGAAATCGAGACTCATCAGACCAGGCAACATTTTTCCAGTCTTCAACTGTCCAATTTTGGTGAGCTCGTGCAAATTGTAGCCTCTTTTTCCTATTTGTAGTGGAGATGAGTGGTACCCGGTGGGGTCTTCTGCTGTTGTAGCCCATCCGCCTCAAGGTTGTGCGTGTTGTGGCTTCACAAATGCTTTGCTGCATACCTCGGTTGTAACGAGTGGTTATTTCAGTCAAAGTTGCTCTTCTATCAGCTTGAATCAGTCGGCCCATTCTCCTCTGACCTCTAGCATCAACAAGGCATTTTCGCCCACAGGACTGCCGCATACTGGATGTTTTTCCCTTTTCACACCATTCTTTGTAAACCCTAGAAATGGTTGTGCGTGAAAATCCCAGTAACTGAGCAGATTGTGAAATACTCAGACCGGCCCGTCTGGCACCAACAACCATGCCACGCTCAAAATTGCTTAAATCACCTTTCTTTCCCATTCTGACATTCAGTTTGGAGTTCAGGAGATTGTCTTGACCAGGACCACACCCCTAAATGCATTGAAGCAACTGCCATGTGATTGGTTGATTAGATAATTGCATTAATGAGAAATTGAACAGGTGTTCCTAATAATCCTTTAGGTGAGTGTATCTGTGACAGCAGTACAATGTGTTATCATTGAGTTTTATGGTTAGTGGAGCTAATATGTCAGGTTATAGAGGTGAGTAATGAAATGAGTAAGCAGAAAAATAACTTAATTTCAAACATGAGAGAAACCATCCATTACATTAGATGGGTCTCTCTGGGAAGGTTTTATTTACAGACATAAAGTTTGGAATGAAAAATCAGTGCACACTTAAGTGCCTTGTTATGGACACTTACTAATGGACAGTCCCTCTGGAGCAATCTGGAGTTACAAGCATTGGTCAATGGCACTTTAATAAAAGGAGATCTTAGTACTTCTCCATTTCACCTCTTCCAGGGCAGGGTATAAACCTCAGGCCTTTGGGTTTCCATCCCATATCACAATCGTATAACAACCTTATCTAGGTTCAGCATCTCCCTCGTGTAAGAACTAGGCACAACTTTTGACAAAGCACAAAGCTTTAAGCATAAGATTGTGTAAAAATATTAAAGCTGTTCTGTTAAAAATGTTCTCTGACTCATGAAAGTATTTGGAAAATACACATTGTTCATACAAATTATGTGAGAACACATTTTCTGTAACTATTTTTGAATTAAAAGTAATTTTGATATTTTTGGGATATCATAAATGTCTATTGCACAACTGTCTCAAAGACTTTATAGAATTCTAGAAATCCTATGCATGTTTGGCAAAATCTTTCCATATTAATTCTTATAATAATGAAAGCAATGAATCAGCTTGGTTATCCACCAAATCAAAGTCAGTGTTGAGTGTCTAATATATTCAAGAGACATTTTGTTGTCGTGACACATTCTGACAATATAACCCATTTAAACCCTTATGACTGTGTGTCAAGAAAAAAAAAATTAACTAATGTTGTACATTCATTAACAATGTACATTCAAGGTCCAAGCAAGAAAGTATTTCCACTTTTTATTTGATGGTTACACCACTCAACATTCTTCAAATCAATTTTTGTTATAAACATTGTTCACAAATATTTAAAAAGCAACATCAATACAAAGATAAAATTTCAATGAACTTTGCGCCTTATGTCTTGAACCTTGTAAGGATGCTATTATTGGCTACTTTTTATTACCTTATCAATTTATTGAAAATAAATGAATATTGTATTGTCTTTTAATTTGTATTATTCGTTTTACATGAATATGTCTATGGCCATTTTAATTGTGTTAATAAAGAATTACTTTGATTGTTAAAGATGCACTTTAATTCTGCTTGAATGATTTTTATTAAATTAATTGCATCTAAAAGTGAATGGCCTAATCTAATCTTATTGATTTTGATTGGTTAGCAGCTCATTGTTAGAATGCACATAGCATGAAATGTTTGACTTTGATGTGAATGTTTGTGGTGCATATATAGTTTAATTATACAGTATGCTATAGTCTAATTTAAGTACATTAGGATTGCAAGCGCATTAGTGTCCGTGTTGTCGAGGATTTCAGGTGGTCCAGGAGATGGCGATGTAAGCTTTGAAGGGGAGAGAAGAGAAGGCTGTACGGATGACTTAGTGGCTTTACCTAACAGATGCAGAGGTGACAGCGTCTCAAATATTTCCCTGCTGCCCTACATCTCTCCTGACGCGCAGCAATTACCGTTTTCTTATCGCGAATCAAGGCTTTGGGCTCAGAGGATGCAGAGAGAATCTGAACGCGTGAACTTCTAGATGGTTGTATGATGGGGACAACATATTATCTTGCTTAAATAATAACCAACATCATCAGCATCTCATAGATGCAAAGTTGAATCGCACGCGACAAAAATAAACAGAGATGTTGAAGGTATTGGGAATTTCGCCCAGTGGTGGTCGTCTGTAAGAGGAGGGTTTAATCAGGGTCGTTATACGCCCCTTTGATGCAAGTTTCCATGGAGGACGGATCTATTAGGAGGACATTACCATCGGAAGTCCTTCACAGACTCTTCGCAGTGGCTTTTGTAAAAAATGTGCGGCGCTTGGGTCGCCAGTAACACGGTTATTTACAATGATGGGACCGCGCAGCCAGTCTCAGGCAGGTGAGGACATCGTGTCATGTCACGGATGACTAATTCGTGTTTTATTGCGCTGTGCTTCGTACTTTTTACATGTATCATATTGTTTTGTGAAGATTGCTGTTGATTTGCTTGTGAAAATCAACCATACATTGCTTTATTATTATTTTTGAAAACCTATGTTTGGGGGAAAAAAGCAAACCACTATAAAAAGTAAAAGTATGTAGTTGTTACTGTAAAACATAGCTGGACAAAAACTGAATTTTCTAACCAATATCAGTACAGATGATGATGATGGTGATGATTTTGTGTTTGTGTCTGATAACTGACATGCATAATCTATTTTTCATTGTTGTATATGTTTTTATATGTTTATATTATTTAAATATGTTGTTACCTTAAAGTAGAGCTGGACAACTATTGAATATTTATTACCAATAATAATAATCTTACCAATAATGCCAATACAGATTATTATTATTAATGATGATGATGATGATGATGATACAAATAATAATATTAATAACAATGTTAATTATGCAATGTTTTTAAATGCAGTCTTATTTTCATCTTTGTTTTTGAGTTGTATAATTTATCAATTAATGAGCTATGCCTTTCTTGCTTGAGAATAAATGGCTGTTATATAAAGGATAATTGTCCAAACGGTGCATTAAATCTGTTAACTGTGAATATTGTTGAGTGGTATTCTGTACAGCTCCACCAAATGGTGCTTTTTATTTCTAGACTTGATGGTGAGCAACCAGTAACCAATTAATTGTGCATATCGCTAACAAATATTGAACCGATTATCGGTCTATCATTGCTTTAAAGAGCTATTTCTTCCTGATTTGACTTTAAAAAGTTACTTTAAAGGGATAGTTCACCCAAAAATGAAAATTCTGTTATCATTTACTCACCCTCAAGTTGTTTCAAACCTGTATGAATTTCTTTTTTCTGCTGAACACAAAAGTAGATATTTTGAAAAATGTCTTTAACCAAACAGTTGATGGACCCCATTGACTTCCATAGTAGGGAAAAAAAAATACTATGATGGACCCCATTGACTTCCATAGTAGGAAAAAAAAATACTATGGAAGTCAATGGGGTCCATCAACTGTTTGGTTACAGACATTTTTCAAAATATCTTCTTTTGTGTTCAGCAGAAAAAAGAAATTCATACAGGTTTGAAACAACTTGAGGGTGAGTAAATGATGACAGAATTTTCATTTTTGGGTGAACTATCCCTTTAATATATTTGTGATTTGTTATGTACTGTATTCAGTTTTTTAGTTATTTATAAAACGAATTAGTTTAGATGTTACCATATGAAGTACATTTTTCAGTTGCCCGTCAAAATATACTGTGTCTGCAAGGGCATTTTTTGCGTGTCACTGCCATTTTTTGCCTTAGGAATACCCATTTTTTTATATCCTCAGCACAGTCCTTTTTATTAGCGTCTGAACACTGTATAACCCTTGAGCAAAGGTACATTTTAGTCTGAGTTTTATGCACTGTACTTCACTGTACCCCTTGGCCAGCCAGATAACCCTCCACCCACTCATCAGCGATTTGCACACTAATGCAGTGGCTCACTACTGTCATTACACACTCATGTGTCCCTGAGAGTGCTAATAGAAACCATACAGGGAACATTCTAGATGACAGTTTTCACAGTGTACAAAATGTGACAAGAATGACATAAAAGGTGAAAATCAGTGCGTAGATTGTAGTTCCTCAAGGGTATAATTATGGCCAAGGATACTGGTGAACTATCTGTGAAAGATGTCATGTTATTGATTCACTGTTAGATAGAAACTATTAAAGCTTTCCAGCTTATGTGAATTAGCCTAAAGTCATGTATTTCTGCTGTAACCCTGCATTAGCCTACAACAGCATGGATTCATTTTATGTTTATGCATGTGACTATAACATTTAGCAGTAATCCTTATCATTTCTCTCCATATTGTCAGAGCCAAGCATGACTCCGCCACGATGCTCATCCTCCGCTGCTGACAGGTAAACATGCTAAACATGCAAATTTTGTCCACAATCTTACAATTGATTAGTTGTAGTCCTGAAACTATTAATGAATAATACATTGTGTATACATGCATAATGTATACTATATAATATATTTACGATTTACATCTGTTTCTTCAGGTTGCCCACGGAGACTGTTCAGAGAAATAACAGCAGTAATACTGGTGTTATTCTGGACATTTCCACCCTGAAAATGGCCGATGTGGACTCTGAGGTTCCTCCTCTACCTCCACGATACCGCTTTAGAGATCTGCTGCTCGGAGATCAATCATTTCAGAACGATGACAGGTAACTTCATACTGTGTGTCCTCAGTGGCTCACTCTCAGGAGGTGTACTTTATGAATTCATAAAGCTTTCATAAGGCCCACATTTACAGTACACTGGTATTGCTGTCCACATATAGGGTTTTTCTTGCCATTGCTTTTTAATTAAGAGCTGAAAAATTAAGGTAAGGAGGAAATTGCAGCACTGTAAAATGCAGAACTGGCATTTACTATTACACTGTAAAAAGAGAAAACATGGAGCTACCTGATCTGATCCCTTGTTGGTGAAACTGTTAGGCTTTTCAGTTACTTGTAGAAATGGACTATGAACTGTCAACCATGTTTAATTTATTCTGCAAGTGAAACTGGTCATGCGATCTTAACATGTCGACCCTCATGAGGCAACTTTAATTAGTCTGCTTATTTGATATCATCTTATGTGGGTGTATTATTATTTTAAAACAATATTTAAAAACAGCTATTAATTTTTTATGTGTAAAATGTTTTTAATGAGGGGGAAATAACTAAGTGCACCTTTAAATAATAAATATAATTAAAGAATTTGTGTTTTAACTTAAACTAGAAATGATAAATAAATACATACATAAACATTTAGATGCTTCCACATGCAGCACATTTTTACGTTAAGTTTTGTGTGTGTGTGCGCGTGTGTGCGTGTGTGTGTGTGTGTGTGTTAAAAAAGAGACTGCATTCCGTATGATTAATTATATCAATACCACACCTGCAAGTGCAGAAGCAAACTAGTGGACCGACAAACCAGTGGACTGGATTTAACTGTTATATAATATCAGATATAAAATGCATCTTAGCAAATTGTACATTTGGTGTATATGTTCTATGTATGCTTTATGGACTTATATATAATGAGTGTAAACTGTGCGTTTGTGTGAGAATAACATGAAGTGTGTGTGTTTTTTGGGTTATGGGGAGCTGTCCTTCACTGTGGTGCTGAAGTTAAATAGAGGCTGAAATGCAGGGCTGAAGAAACACTGTACATGTTTCTCTTGCTCAGTGACTCAACGCTTTGTGATGGATTCAAGGCCGTAACATACAGTACAGTCAAGACTGCCTGCGTATAAGAGAGCCATTGTAACTTATTTAAATAGCTGTGAGCTGTTTCTAAACATGCATACAAAAAACGCAGAGGTGACATTCAGGGGAACCTTTATGTTTTCAAGAAAACTTTATCATCCTTGGGCTTTGAGTGGGATTTCTGTTTCTTTAAATGTTTTTTTTTTTTTTTTTTTACAATTGTTTACACAAGAAGTACGTTATTTCTGCATAATTTAGCTAACAATAACAGACATCATGGCTGCTCTGAGTCTGCTGTGGTTTGCTTGGTGTATTCTTCGTTTTCCCTCTGGTGTGTGAAAATTGTGCTCTATTATCCCTCTGTGGCGCAAGCCACAAATCATTAATCTGTTTTTTTTAAATCCAGCTTCTGTTCTTGTATTACTCCTTCATTCTGTTGCATATCTCAGCTAGTCAAAGCATGTAGTCATATTTTAAGATTCACTGGCTTGGTTTAATTATCTTACAATGCTTATGGCAATGGTTGCACACTATTATTTGAGCCCTCTCTGGCAGGTCGTAAGTGGTCCATGTGTCTCAGGGGAGACTGCTGACTTCAAACTTTTCCCTTTCTAAGTTTCTTTTTCAGGCCAGGCCAGGCCAAGTCAATGTAATGAGAACACTACATAATTTATCTTCACACTAAAGCTTAACTGTGACTCAAGCTCTTAGAAATGAAGCACACAGAAAGCAATATCCTGCCATGTGAGCGCTGCAATCATGGACTTATCACTGATTCAACTTCTTTTACTCGCATGTGAAGATACTTATACTTTATATATATATATATATATATATATACAGGCATGTGAAAAAGAAAGGTCACCCTATTGAATGCTATGGTTTTATGTATTAGGACATACTAATCTGGTCCTTGGCAGGTCTTAAAATTAGGTTAATACAACCTCAGATGAATAATAACACATGGCACATTACACAGTGTCATTATTTATTTAACAAAAACAAGGCCAAAATGGGAAAAGTCATGAGTGACAAACTAAGTACACCCTTACTGCTTCCAGGAATTAAGAGGGTAAGTGATTTTGATTAATTGATCATTAGCAAGTGTGATTAAGTTTTGGCAGTTTGCTGGTCTGGAGCCTTCAGGTGTGTGTTAACACGATGCCAAGGAGGAAAGACATCAGTAATGATCTTAGAAAAGCAATTGTTGCTGCCATCAATCTGAGAAGTGTTATATGGCCATTTTCCAAACAATTTGAAGTCCATTATTCTACTGTAAGGAAGATTATTCACAAGTGGAAAAGACAGTTGCCAATCTTCCCAGGAGTTGACGTCCCAGCAAATTTACCTTAAGGTCAGACCGTGCAATGCTCAGAGAAATCGCAAAACAACACCTCAAGAACTACACCTCAAACTTTACAGGCCTCCGTCAACATGTTAAATGTTAAAGTTTATGTACAAGTAGAAAAAGACGTGAAAGTATGGCATGTTTGGAAGTGTTGCCAGTAGAAGCTTCTTCTCTCTAAAAAGAACATGGCAGCATGGCTTAGGTTTGCAAAGTTGCATCTTAACAAACCTCAAGACTTCTGGAACAATATCCTTTGGACAGACAGACAAAGTAGAGATGATGGCCATAATGCACAGCGCCAAGTTAGGCGAAAACTAAACGCAGCATATCAGCACAAACACCTCATACCTACTGTTCATCACGCTGATGGAAGGTTGATGATTTTTGGCTTGTTTTGCGGCCACGGGACCTGGGCCCCTTACAGTCATTGAGTCGACCATGAACTCCTCAATATACCAAAGTATTCTAGAGTCAAATGTGAGGCCATCTGTCCGACAGCTAAAGCTTGGCCGAAATTGGGTCATTCAACAATACAGTGATCCCAAGCACACCCGCAAATCTGCAACAGAATGGCTGAAAAAGAAAAGAATCAAGGTGTTGCACTGGCCCAGTCAAAGTCTAGATCTCAACCCGACTGAAATGCTGTGGCGGGATCTTAAGAGAGCTGTGTATAAACCAATGCCCGCAAACCTCAATGAACTGAAGTGAAATTGTCATTTTGTCTCTATGCAAGTCTCTACAAGTACAGTTCAATAGAACAATTCATGCCATTTTTGTATTTATTTTGAAAGTAGACATAATGTACATGTCCTTAAAAATGTTTATACAGTAATTACTGGCTGACTGTACATTATCCCTTACTTAATTACATTTTTCCCTGTCAGTTGTCAGTTAATTGTTATAACTACTATGCAAAAGTGACAGAACTGTAACTAGTTAGCAGGAAGATGGTAAATTCACACTAAAATGTTTCACACTGTTGTTCAGCTCATGCTGTCTGTGCAACAGAACAGTTTGGTGCTGATCATCCTTGATCATTAGAGATTACAGTGTGTGTGTGTGTGTGAGAGAGAGCGCGCTTGAGTCATAGGCTAATGCTCTAACGTGGTGTGAGGTCGGGAATCTCCACATGCTGCTGTCATTTCAATTATGAGATTGTGTGTGGGAAAGTGTGCTTGTGTCTGTTCTGAAATTAAGGCTGTTTGTGTGTATGCATGTGCTTGTAAGTCCTGTGATTATCTCTAAGGTTGCCCAGAGGTCCTTTCCTCTGACTATTTTGCTTTTCTCTCTCAGTTGCATTACTGTTCCCTCCATTTCAGTTTCTGTCCATCCCAACTCCCATGTTTTCACAGTATATGTGTCTGTATGTATATATGCACCTATATATTGTGTGGGAGTTGAAGAGGACAGAGGACATTTTCTCATGCCAAAATGACAGTACAGAGCATCAGCAGTAGTTTGTCAGCTTCATTTAAGACAGTCAAATGTGACTTTGCTGCAGTCAATCATATCAATCTCACCTTTTTGTGGTTGTGTCAGTGGAAGCTATTTTATCCTCATCAACAGCAGCAAAAGCAGCGTTGTGTGTCCCCACAAAAATAGTAATACCAGAAATGTTTGACCTTGTGGGGACATTTTGATTTATGATTCATAAACAGCTTATAAATTATACTAAATTATGTTTTTTGAAAATGTAAAAATACATAGTAATAATACATAAATACAATTTTACTCTGAGGGTTGTGTTTAGGGGTAGGGATAGAATATATAGTTTGTACAGTATTTAACTCATTATGTCTATGGAAAGTCCCCATAAATCGTGTGTGTGTGTGTGTTGTATATCTGGTTTATGAGGACACAAATGTATATAATGAGTATTAATAATTGGTGTAAGGGGATAATTAGTAACCTATAACATATTATAGTGTAAGGATATAATATACAGTTTGTACAGTATAAAAAAACCATTACGCCTTTGGAGAGTACCCATAAACCACATATTTAAGTGTGTGTGTGCATATTGTGATCTCTGATGCCTGTGTGAACATTATATTTATAAATGTATATATACATAATTTATATGTTACGTAATGAAGACAGACTTTACGCCAGTTCACTTCACTCGTCACACACACACACAGTTCCATTGCAGGCTATGGAAGTCCCCTGTTGGATAGTTAGACATCGGTCAGAGTTGCAGGTCCCCTCTTGGCATGTTTTTTAAAAAATTAAAAAATGCATATTTAAAGTTATATTATGAAAAAAGATCTTAAAAGAAAATTTTGTATGTCATTTTTGTTTCTTCAAAATGACCAGAAACACTAGTCCCCTCTTGGCCAGTATAGAGTGATAGTCCCCTGTTAGTAATATAGACATGTATGTGTGTGTGGTGTATATATTCACTTAAGAATGAATTTTCATTCACATAACTGATGTCAAATGGTCTCAATAAAGGCTTGTTTTGTGGGCATTATGATGTTTGTTAGTCTAAACTGATGATGGATAAACTTTCTGGCTAAACTAGCAGCTTGAAGTACCTTATTTTATAATATTGCATCGAATTAATTCCAAAAAGCCCATGAGCACAACAGCTACTTGTTGGATTTGTCACAAAGCATAGCAAGATTGGATATAAAATCATTACATGACGTCAATCTGACTGCATCAGTGTGGAGGTGTTTTGTGCTAATCTGAGCCTGTGCTGGCATGAGTATGAAAGGTGAATGTGCTTTAGGGCTGTTCCTCCTATGCAGTCTAGACTAAAGGCCAAAGTGGCCTCTGCATCACAGTGAATGGGCGACTGCCATTTATTGTCAGAATATCCGTCTTTCACAAAAGCTACCGGCTGCGTTGAACTGCATTCACTGAAGTTCTTCGTCATGTAAATCAACTTTGAATGCCCGGAATGTTCTTATCAGTGTGGCAAATGTAGGTTTGTTCCCTGACAATAATCTATGACTAAATGTCAAGCTTATTTTATACTACTGCACAGCAACACCCTTGCAACCGCACAGCAACATGTTAGGAACCATTCAGAACACCTTAGCAACTGCTTAGCAACAACCTGGCAACAATTGCATGGTCTCAACTTGTATACTGACAAGCACCAACCACATGTTCTTCAGATAATGCTAAAATATAGCTTGTACTATTGTATTATATCCACCTGGATTTTGATAGTAAACAGACAACGCCTCTTGTCAAAACCTGGAGATAGAAAAAACTTTATTTATAAATGCAAGCATCAGTGTGTTTTCCTAAGGATCCATTCTGATATGTTGACACACTTCTCCAAATAAAAGATTGTGGTAGTGCTGCAAATGAGACCTCTGGCTTGACAATTAAATTAGCTGCCATTGTTGAAGCCCTGGCTGTCGAATGTGATAAGCTGTTTTAATGAAGGCAGTGAAAGAGAGAGCAAAAAGCACGAGAACATTTGTGTATGTGTGTGTGTCACACGGCTCAGCGAGTGTGAAGAGATGTCTCAGAGGTTAGCCAAGAGCTATTCAGTGGAATGGGAGACATGCTGCTTAGTGGAGGTGGAGATTTCAATCCTCTCATTAGAGCCTGAGTAATTTCCCCAAGACTAGAGAATAAAACCACTTGCATTTAATCTCATGTTATACTGCAGTCTCATATTACACAGTGCCAACAGATGATTTTATGTTTGCATATAATCTAGTTTGTGGAACATATTAAGTTGGTTCGTCATTTTGCATGTCAGTTTTGTAAGAAACAATTCAAGCAACAGATTTGCTGTTTCTCACAATATATTCTATTAAGTTCCACAAAGAAAATCATGCAGGTTTGGAATGACATGAGGATGAGAAAATGATGACAGAATTTTACATTTTTGGGTGACTGTTCGTTTAAGGGTGGTGTACACATCACATTTCATGACCATGTATAAACAATGTTATGGCCACTGAGTGTGTGTTGTGGCCATGACAACTTAGATTAGTAAGAACCACTATGATATCTGTTATCTCTGTTTAAACAGGCCGTCTGCCTTGTTTGTGATCAATGTAGCAGAGAGACAGTCCCTCTCTGATTGCGTACGTGTTCATTTCAAATCACTGCACAAAGACAACACTACAATATCACCTCCCTGATTAATTATTCAATCCCCCTTACTGAAAAATGACAGCCTATTAAGAGATTAGCCAAGAAATCTCATCTGTATTTTTTTAGAATATTGTGATGACTGCATAGCAATGAGACATTTCCCTACTAAAATAACATTCAGTAATAACACGGCTGTTTAATATTACATTTAAGATCAGTTTGTATCCATTCATTCTCCTATAGGTGTTGTTTTCTACCCATTTTAAATACTAAAGAGTTCTTATAAGGACTGGTGTTAATGTCTGTATAAATAATATTTCCTGTTTAAAAGTAAAAAAATAATTAACACAATTAATGCTGCATACATTTTTTTATTCCTGAAGTAGTTATGTCAATGTCTTTTCCCCACATCCTTTGGCTGTTATGATCAAGCCATCTGTTGCTGAGACAGGAACATCACCAAACACACTATTTAAAAGGCACAGCCAAAAGTGACATTTATTATGGTAGGTTTATGTTAAAGTTTTTACAATTAAAAGTTGTTATAATATTTTTAATGTTCTATATTTGCAGTTTAGGCCTGGCTTTCAAGTATACTGTAATGCTGAATGGCTATGGCACTGTTAGTATCTGCGATATTGGCCTTCAATACTAGTTAAAATATGCCTTTAAACGAATGTTTCACATTAATTTGGGGATTCAATATCTGTGAATAATGTTAAAGTTTTAATCGATTGACAGCCCTACTAATAATACATTATTTATTTATTTGTTTCTTTCTTTTGTGAGTGTTTTTGCACATATTCTCTTTTTATTGTTTTCTGCACAGCTGTTTTTTTAGAAGTCAATTATTTAACACTTTTCCTTTTGTAGTGCTCCTGCCCCCCAATAGGATGCTCAATTTCCTTGTGAAATGCACCATGAAATCTCAGAATTACAGCCAGCAATGCTTCCTCTCATTTAGAAATCTTCTGGACTGTCTCTGTCTTGGTTTTTATATCTCTGCTAATTAATGCAGATTATATCTCTTTAATTAAGAGCAGTAATGTGGAACTTGTGTAGTGCAGAGAGCCATATTCTGAATCATCCATCTGTAAAATCCATCGGCTTTCTCTGCGTTGATTCTCCCACCAGACCCCCCAGACCCGAACATCTTACACATGCTTCATCAGGACTGTATAAGGATGTAATATTATGCCAGAAGGCATGAAGAATCCAATACTTTGCTATATCTGTAGAAGAGCATTAAATGCATTTTTTCCTCACAGGCGTGTTTGCTGCTGTTTTGGCTGACTGTGCCCATGGGGCTCTCGCATTGATTCAGGCTGCTGCTGTAGAAATTTGGAGCTCTCAGCCTCGTGTTAATGTGTAATGACAGGAAATCATCTCTACACTCAAGACTTCCATCTGCTGTTCTGAACGGGGAAATGGTTTAGTTATTAGTGGTCTGTTCTGTCAGATGCTTTGGCTGTGAATTCTCTGACTTTGCCGTGTTTTTTTTTTTTTTTTTTTTTGTGTAACATTTGTTTGCTTGCCTTCGGATAATTTATGATTAACAGCAGAAAATAATAATAAATAGGAAATAAATAGGTCTACAACATATGTGTTTTATAAGACAAGCTACCACATGTATTAGCCAATCATATATTTTATAATTAAATCTTCAGCATAGAATGAGTTTAAGGAGCTTTTTTTTACTTAATCAGACAATTTAGTTTATTCAGTGAAATTCTTATTAATAATATTATTTTTTCAGATGGTTGTGCATTTGTCAATACAAATTTTCAAACCGTTTTAGACAGTCGGTACAACAGCTGGACTAAATTGGGGACTAATTTTTTCTTGTTTTCTTTGACACAAATTCAGAGACCACATCTACAATATATTCATTTACATTTCTTTTCGAAAACATAACAGTAATTTCATTTTAATTACGCACCAATATGATTTATGAACAATGTGCTTTTGAAGAATATTAATAATATAGTATAGTCTGACAAAAATGTGATTTGTTTTTCCAGCTTTTTGTTTAAAAAGTTTTTTGTTGTTTTTAATGAAATTTACCCACATTCAAGTGTTGATAAAAAAAGGATGCATGAAGCTAGAGTAAAAGGTTTTTAAAATGGAAAGAGTTAAAGTAGCCTACAGTTAAAGGTATATACAGTATTTCAAGTATAAAAAAATACCTAAATAGTAGTTGTAGTATAAGTAGTAGTGTACAGTAGTAGTATAGTTAAAGTGCAAAAATAATATATAAATAGTAAACTATAAGTATGATGTTATGTTCACCTAAAGAAACGTACAAGTAGGCTGTACTTGCAGTATAAAACTACTAAACTAGTAGTTTACTAAGAGTACACTTCACACTTTCTGAGAGTGTACTTTCATAAACTAAAAAATGTGCTACAAGTATCTGACTTGTAAACTATCAGTATATCTATAAGTTCACTTCTGGTATAGTTGCAGTACAAATTAAAAACTTAGTTGTAAACTAGTTGTGTGCTCAGTTTACTATTACACTCAAAGTATAAACTTAAAAGTATACTTTTTTTAAACAAAAAAAAAAAATCGGCAAATTTAGTCCCAAGTAGTATTGAAACAGTACACTCACAAGTATACTTCTAGTACATTGATATTAGATCACTTTCTACATAAGTATACTTAATAAAATTAACTTGAAGTATACTTAATTTTTTGTAAGGGTAGCATGATGTTTCCATTATGCAGTATGACATACTGTATGTGTACAGGTAAATATATAAAATGAGGATACGTGTAGACACTTATGTTGTACAGTATCATGTAGTGTTTCAAGGTCATTGTTAATTTAAAGTCTCTCTACATGTTACTGGAAATGTTATGGCAGAAAAAAAAATTAGACATAAGATAATATATTGTAAATTACGTTTTTGCACTGTATTGGCTAATGATTTGGACAATTGATATAAAATCATAAAATCAAAAGGTTTTATCATGGTGAGAAAACACCATTGGAACTATTTTTCTCCGAAAGGTGTTATCATCTTCACACAATTTAGATTCACAATTAAATTGATCTTATTTTCAGGATATTTTTATATCAAAAAATATAAATATGATATAAATACATGATATTGGAATACAACATTTAGCAGTGAACTGTAAACTTGATTAGCTAAAAAAAAAATATTTGGTGTTGCTTTAAAATAAAAATCTGATTGGTGGTCTGAATGTCGAGTAGATTCAGCTCAGTGAGCGTTTTTCTCATACCTCCTGAGCTCATAAAAATCAATAATTCTCAGGAACAGTAACTATAACACGGTCTCAGGGAAGATTGAGAAATATGTGTATTGCTCTTCCTCTGACCACAGGGTGTCACTGTGATATTTCATTGGTGGAATCCCCTGTCTACTGTTCTCATAATCTAGTGTTACGTAATTGTCATCCTTAGTGCAGAGACTGAACAAGAACAGAGACTCCCACTCAGGCAGTGGGCCGTACTCTCTATTCTTGAAGATTTCATGACTGCGTGTTTATGTTTGGTTTCCAGTGCATGTGCTGTTAGAATTTATATAAAAGGTGTGTGGTTTCTGGAGGAACAATATGTACAGTAGATATTTGAATATTAGTAAGCCTTTAGGACAGGACACATAATGAGTGTCATGATGACAAAAAATATACATTTCTTTAAATCAGTGTTGAACTGTAATTGAAAAATCAATTGTATTAAAAGGTTAACGACCTTAATGTGCTTCTTATCTAACATGTCTCATTGATTTAGTGTGATCAGTAAACCTCACAACAACTATACACATAAACATAATTTCACCTGACTTGTTGAGGATGTGTGATACTATGTTTCGGCATACTAAATGGGATAAAACCCTTACAGCATCCTAGACACCACCTAGCCATTATAGAAACCACATAGCATCACACTAACAACCACCCAGAACACTTAGGCAACTGCATAGCAACACCCTGAAACCCACCTAGAGACCAGAATATCTTGCAACATGGATAGGCTCTATTAACTTTGGCAAGTAGCAACTACACAGAACACCATACAGTAGCAATGTGCTAACAACCACTCAAAACAGTTTAACAATTGCATAGCAACACCTTGGCAACCATCTACAGAACAGAATAGAAACTTGAGGATGGACTCTATTAACTTTGGCAAGTAGAAACTACACAGAACATCATAGCAATGTGCTAACAACCACTCAAAACAGTTTGACAATTGCATAGCAACACCTTGGCAACCAACTACAGACCAGAATATCTTAGAAACTTGAGGATGGGCTCTGTTAACTTTGGCAAGTAGCAACTACACAGAACACCATAGCAATGTGCTAACCACTACTCAAAACACTTTAAGAATTGCATAGCAACACCTTGGCAACCAACTACAGACCAGACTATCTTAGAAACTTGAGGATGGGCTCTTTTAAATTGGGCAAGTAACAACTACACAGAACACCATAGCAATGTGATAACAACCATTAAAACAATTTAACAATTGCATAGCAACACCTTGGCAACCAACTACAGACCAGACTATCTTAGAAACTTGAGGATGGGCTCTATTAACTTTGGCAAGTAGCAACTACAGAGAACACCATAGCAATGCACTAACAACTCAAAACAGTTTGACAATTGCATAGCAACACCTTGGCAACCAACTACAGACCTGACTATCTTAGAAACTTGAGATTGGGCTCTTTTAAATTGGGCAAGTAAGCAACTACTCAGTACACCATAGCAATATGCTAGCAACCATTCACAACACACAATCATTGTTTTCTTCAGAAAATTGTATTCTGTGCTCATTCTGTAACTTAAATTAACACACAGCTGTCCCAGTTAAGATACTTTAGTGTAAATCTCATGTTTTTGCTACACATTTATTTGCACCCTATAGCCTATTTAGTTACCAATAAAGAATGCAATTGAATCACCATCATCAACAACAACAACAACAACAACAACAACAACAACAATTGTAGCAGTGTAGATTTCCTGTTTAGTTGAATAAATAGTTGAATTTGTTTAAAAATGTCTTTCTCACCTCACTTTTAATAACATTTCTTAATGCAGATTATGCTGTTCTCAAAAATGCTTAACTTATACAGTCCATTATCTTCACCTTTCATCTCTCCATTGATTTCATACCGGAAAGGATGCTATTCAGCAGCATTATTAAAATGTGTGGCTAAGCTTGATGTCTTGTTTTGATGTGGTAATGTGATTCGGTTCAGATACACTTCTGAGCCGGACCTGCGCAGTTGAGGCTGGAGAATCTCGATATCGAGCACTAAAGACTCCACGCGCCTCTTCAGTTCTTCAGTCGTGTGATAACCCTCATCGACGTCGTGAGCGCGAAACGCGCGTCCGACAGCAGGTGTATTTACGGATGCGACGCGCGGTAAAGTGAAGTGAAGCATGAACTCGCGTTGACGGTACCCGTCCATCTCTCCTGCTAGTAACTTGTGAGCCTGAAGAATGGCAGGTGCCAAAAAACCCGAGACGCCGTCCGAAATCGACCCGGACGGAAAGACCGAAGTCAGGAAATCCTTCGAGCAAATTTGGCTCAATTCGGCGGTGCCTGTTCGGACGATGGGTTCTTTTGAGAGCGATGCTGGCCAAAGGTACCGCAGTCCCGTTTCAGGCAGCATGTGTGTGTGAACGCTGTTTGATAATAAAACTGCAGCATCCTCCAGCACGCGCCACATTCACTGCGAATAATTTAAAACGAATGAGCTAATGACGACGGTTGATGAAATGACCAAAAAACATATATTTCGTGTTTAGTTGAGCTTTCATGTAAAAGGTGGCGATTTTGTTCCAGTAGTCTTGAGCGAATCACAACAGTGCATCTTTATTCGTTTTGATCATCTAATACAGGAATGTCATATCTCTGCCTGATTATGCTGTGGCAATATTAATCTGATCCAAAGATTACAAAAGCCACTTAAAACGTTTATAGTTTAATATGACTGACAGGAGGGTGCTGCATCCAGCAATAGCTCTTTATTACATTAAGGAATGAAACTGATTTTGTATTGTAGCCTAATGCAACAGCAACTCAGAAAAATGAACTAGTAGAAACTTCTACTAATGTGTCAAATAGACTTGTTTGACAGTCAAATATGATGCTTTGTGTGAAGCACATGATAGACAAATGATTTACCTACTGCTTTTAAAGAGCTGGTGAACAAGCAAACGGATGTATTTTCATAGTCACATTTGCTCTGTGTGGCCTTAATATCATATTTAATTTGAATTTATTTCATCAATACACCTCCATCCATTCATTTTGAATGCATGTTCTATTTTACATCTCATTATTGAATAATATTGGATCCAACTGACAGATGAGCAAGCATAACTGTATTAATTTTAAATAAATGAATTCATTTATTTGTATAGCGCTTTTCACAATACATATAGTTTCAAAGCAGCTTTACAGAAAATGCATGTGTCTACAAATTAGAGTGATCTGTTCGGGGTGACTGTGTCCAAGTTATGGATTTCAGAAATGTACATATACAAATAATACAGTTAGCTAACAATGAATTAATGTATAATTAATTAATAAACAGTGTATTAATTTAAGGCAGAAACAATGAGCTCATTGACATAATGAATACATGTTGTTAACAAATGGTTAGGGATATAGAAAATTTACTATTGGTGCAATATTGGTGCAAAATATTACAACCATGGCCATATAATGCTGATTGTTGACTGAAGCTCCTTTGCCTAACAGACACTTGAGGCTGTCAAGCACATTGTCACTTATTAAGGTGTAATAAATCAATATCTCAGTCTAGATGCAAATCTCATCTCAATATGATGTTTTCATTATGGTTTGTTTATAGGCAGATTAATCATTCACAATGCTTTTCTTTATTCTTAGTCCACACCCAGCTCTCATCTCACTCTATAGCCGTTATTTCAATGTGAGTTGAAGCTCGATGGACCTAATGCAGCTTTCTACAGAGCTGGTTTCATATCTGTTCAATGATGTTCTCTATATAATGTAATCCACTCCAACTACCCATTCAGCCTATTGCTCTATTGTGTACTGATAATGGTGCACAAAGGCACTTGTGTTTGCAGTTGAGCCGAATATGAGAGATGAGCAATGGGAGAGCTGTAGAGTTGTGCAAAAATGTCAAAATAGTTTTTATAAGGGGCAGTTTTTGGTCTTTTTGATGCTTCTTTGAGTTATGTTTTATTGCATGTCAACAAATGTAAATATATTTATTTTGGTAAACCTTTATTTTACAGTGTCATTGTTAGATTTGTTACATTTAGTTACTAAATGCATAATTACATGCAACTAACCCCAAACCAAACCCTAATCCTAACCCTTAACACATGTAGTTACTTAATATTAAACAAAGACACCTTAAAACAAAGTGTAACCTTTATTTTTAATTATTTCATGTAATTACCATGTAATAATCCGTGCAATATTGTTTGGCAAGATAAAATTCAAAGTATTTATGGCATTTTATCTGCAGTTTAATCCTCTTGTATTACCTTATTAAAATTCTGACTTCAGACTTCTAATTTCAGACTTGTTGTGACGTCTAAACTAGGGATGCACCGAAAGTTCGGCCGCGAAAATGGCATTTTCTGGCCGAAAGACAAAAACTGCTGAAAATGTTAGCAGAAAATAAATGTCGCCTCACCCCTCAGTGTTCAGCGCTCAGGTTTCACTCTCGCTCTAGCCGTTATCACTGTGTGATGCTCCACTCAATATTCCGCTTTATGCACATGCGCTCCGCTCTGGTTATTTTATTTTATTGGCTTGTATTTTTTAAATTCATTATCATTAAAATGACTGCATTTCATTTAAAAAAAAAAAAAAAAAAAAAAAATTCGGTTTCAGTTTCGGCCCAGAATTTTCATTTCAGTGCATCCCTAGTCTAAACCCATAAACCTGTGAACCCCTAAAGATAAATGGTCCAGAGGTTTTTGGTGGCCAGCAGTTTAGTATTTATTGGTCGTTTAGATTAAATGTGATGTTAATGTAACATTCTTTGAGTCCTCCAAGGCATGAAAGGAGGAAATATGTCTCTCTGTCTCTCTATTGATCCACTCAGTGAATGCCTCAACAACACTAGGTAGGTCTTTCTTGGCATTAGTTGCCAAGAGCAGACTATAAATAGGGCAAACGCTTACACTAGGATGAATAGAAATGTCAATTAACTTTTTTCTTTCTTACCATCATGAGGTCCAGTAAAAATAAATTAATTAAAATGTTGTTTTACACAATACAGAATAATATGAAAAAAAATGGAGTTGCTCATAAAATTTAATGACATTCTGTTATACACAGAGCCCCTACAGTGACATGGTGAAGGATACAAATATGACAGGGGATAAAAAATATTTCAATGCCTTTGTGTTTTCTCGCAAAAGGTTTGTGTTCTTTTGTGAGTGAACACAAAGTTTCTCGAGAATGCAAACGTTTTGCGAGGGAATGAAAAGGTTTTGCGAGCGAACACAAAATCATTGAAATATATTTTTTCCTCCCATCTTAGATTTTTTTCCATTACCATGTGCCTTTAGTGGCTCCATAGTTATGCAGTGTATTTTCATGTGGTCATTCAAATTCCAACATTAGGGTTAAATTGCTTGTTACTATACTCCTTAAAACATTAACTCATCAATTGCATTCAGATTATTAAGTATGGGAAGATGGTTGGTGCATGTTGAATTCCCAAATGTGCATGTCACGTCACAGTTACCCAAACTCAGAGCAGAGATGGAGTTGGAATCAAGCCACTCTGAGATGCTGCAAACACCATTTTTAGTTTATGTAAGTGCTAACGGTGTCACACTAGTTAGTGATAATACCCACACTTCCATAATCTGAAATACTGAGTACCAGAATTCTGCCTGAATTAGTTGATGACTGGTCTATTTCAAAATAATTTTTCAAAAGTTTAAATAACTGCACCTTTGATAGTGACTAATGCAAAACGCACCACGACACAAATAGCCATCTCTGCCTTCACAATTCTAAACAACCCAAATATTAAAACAAAAAACCTGAATGATCTAAAGTGACTTCAAAGCTACTTTTAGACCACTTTATAACATGTTTTGATTATACCGAAGGACATTTCTCTGCCCTGTCAGGTCTTTCCATTTCTTATTTCAGCACTTAGTGTAGACAGCAAGGAGTGAAAGAGGAGAAGTAAATTGTTTGAATGGTCAACTCTCTTTAAAAGATCACTCATTGCCCATCATGCTTTTTGATAATACAGATGACACATTTTTGTGCTTATATATTATATATATATAATATATAATATATTATTATACATTATATATATATATATATATATATATATATATATATATATATATATATATATATTCAATTCAATTCAATTCAATTCAAATTTATTTGTATAGCATTTTTCACAATACACATTGTTTCAAAGCAGCTTTACAGAAAGTGCATTTCAGAAATGTACATAGAAAAATAAAGTTAGTTAATCATGTATTAGGGCATAACATCACTGGCATTAAGTCATCTCTTCACAGGCGTCGAGTCGTCTCTTCACGGGTGTTTGGGCATCTGAAGTCTACTTACTAGCGTCCCGAGATAACAACAGAAAAGCAGATGGGAAATAATTAGCATAGCTGCTGTTCATAATATTAATGCATTTGATCCGATTTAACTGTAGTATAAAAGGTAATCATTATGTGAATGGTTGGCTAAAGAGATGCGTCTTTAATCTAGTTTTAAACTGGGACAGCGAGTCTGAGCCTCGAACAATATCAGGAAGGCCATTCCAGAGTTTAGGAGCTAAATGTGAAAACGCCCTCCCTCCTTTAGTGGACTTAGATATCATAGGAATGACCAGAAACCTTGAATTTAGTGATCTTAAAGAGCGCGATGGATTGTAGGGCAAGAGAAGATCCGTTAAATACACTGGAGCTAAACCATTTAGGGCTTCATATATATATATATATATATATCTTATATATTTATAATATATAATATAATCTTACATATTTCATAAATTCCTGCCAAGCTGTCAAACGAGAGGCCTATGCTGAGCAGTCTGCTTCATTTTTAGTTTGACAATTTGACATACCGGTATATCACAATTTTTTCATATTGAGTCTTTTTTTTTTTTTTAAATGAGTCTTACATAAGTGCAGTACACAATACTGTATATTATGAGCCAAAATATGAAATTTACACCAGTTTTCATATAATGACAATGTAGATGATTCATATACATTGTCATATAATGACACAATGTATATGAATCATCTACAATTGTGCATTAATATGTCAACAACTCCCTTTCTGAGCTTTAAATAGATCAGGTTTGTAAAAGAATTAGAGCTTCAGAGCACCTCACAGTGAGAGAATGTTTCTGAGGGTGCTGTGAAATGCTGTGGTGCAGTGCAGGTTTTGTATTTGTACTGTATGTAGGTGTAGCTTTAGACGAGCGAAAAATCATTCAGTCCGACAGCAGAGACTCAAGAGTCTGAAACCAAGAGCACCATGTTCCTTCCTTGCACACTCTATTTCATCAGTCATATACATGTTCTTTTTGTGAGTAAGTAGATATCCTACATCAGTTGTTCTAAACCTTTCTGACACGTAGGTTAGACCTCACTGTCGTTCAAAACAGTATTGCCCCTATAAAAGATATTTTCTGATGTAATTATGACAAAGCTGCTTGTTTTCAAATAATTTTTTAATAAAATAAACTGTATAATCTTATATTAAATGAATTAATGATTTATTTTGTGATTTCAGAAATGTCATGAACTGTGTTCTTGATAATAATAAAAAAAAATACTTATGTTAGAAATACTTATAAGAAATATGATTTGGCATCTTGATTTTTTTTTTCTAATATTATAAAAATTTTGATTATTTGAATATATTAATATTTTTTCTGCCGTTACATTTTATATACTCTCTAGAAATGTTGTGATGTTTTGGTTTGGGGGTAGGGTTAAGGGATCTAAAATATATTTATAAAATCGTAAAAACATGACTAAACAAATTTACTTTGCTTTAAATATTTTACATTTCTATAACTGTTAATATCTAATAATGTTTGGTGGTAAGGGTTCAACTAACAGGCTGCTGAGGATGCTCAGTTTGATCACTGATGATGCACTCAATTTGTGTGAGCATGTGGACTTATGTTTGTTATTTAGAAATAATATATGTTTTAGCGTTATGTAGTGTTTTTTATTATTATTATATTTAGCTGTAAAAGTTGTTTCAAGTCACCTTTAGAGTATAATTAGTGTCCTCTTTGGTGAAGTTTCTTCCATTTGAGTGAGTATCTTCAAATTGTTATGGAGTATTAAAGTAACTCTATATAACCTTTTCAGTTTGTCCAACAAAATAAGTAAGTTTTATGTCAGTATTGTATAATATTAATGCTCAGCTTAGTGTTAAATGCGAACTTACTGTATTAAACTTGGATCGACAAGTAAAAACATTATTATTTTTGATTTGACAGAACTTGTTATATTGTTTGACCAACTTGGATTAAGTTGATACACCAATCAGTGCGTTTACATGCACCCTCATAATGTGATTATAATGGGATTTTGGCAATATTGCGATTAAACTTTACCTCATGTAAACGCAATAAGCAGGCATGTAAACACCTTAATCGCATTATTACCGCTCTGACCAAAGTGCGCATGTGTTCGGTTCTATACGAATGCCGTGTGTTGTTCACACAACTTCATGAATTATTCTGAAGTTTTCTCTAGTTCTCCAAATTGCTAAACTCTGTCAACACAACTCACTGTGCAGTCTCTGCTCCGTATCTTTCTTCATTCAGACTGTGCGAAAAACACTACGGCAGTGTAGGCAAACCCGGCATTGCGATGCTCATCACTGCACCAAATAATATCCAGTACGTCCATAAAAATGTATTTTGATGTGAGTAGATTAACATGCATACTGTATGCCTACAGTATCTGAGTGTGGTATAACCATACTTATTAGCGAATAATCAGATTAATGAAAATGAAAGAGTTCTGAGTTCTCACAAATAGTTCTGCTTGTGTCATGTAAACATCTTACTGTGATTAAGACCTTACTCTGATTATTAGAAATAATCACATTATTGGTGCACACGTAAACATAGTAAATTTTTCCATAAGTTGCGTTCCATTTCGAGGGAACTTCGAACGCTGTGTAATGGTGTTGATGATATGGAAACGCCATTAGTGTGCACTGGTGTCTGAGGCACGTGTGAAGCCGATGGAGGTCAGGTGACGTCATCAAGACTAGAGTTCTTCACGGGCCCACTTGGATCCGAAAACCCGAGGTTCGACCCAAGTGGGTTCAGGTCCAAAACTTTGACGAGTGATTCGGACATGGGTCGGGTCTGATATTAGGTGCCACAAGTGTCAAGTAATTTAAAATAAACTGAATGAATGAAAATGTACTGAATGGACCTGAGAATTCTTTTAAAATATTCCATGTAACTTTCCATTTGTTTCAGGCCTTTAACAATATTTTATTATTTAAATCAAATACATATTAAATTCTATGACAACTTTATTATCTCTCTGAATAGTTAGTTCTCTCTGAATCCACACTTCTACGTGCGATGGATTCTATGCACGGATGCTTCCGCATTTAGTTTCAGTTGATCTGCCTAATACACTCTCAGAAAAAAAGGTACAAAAGCTGTCACTGTGGCGGTACCTTTTCAAAAGGTACACCTTTGTACCTAAAAAGTGCATTTTAGTCCCTCAAAGGTACATATTAGAACCCTTTTGAGGGGTACTGTCCCAGTGACAGCTTTTGTACCTTTTTTTCTGAGAGTGTAAGGCCAAATAAGAGAGAATAACCATAGTTTTTATGGTTAACCATTTATTTTATTTCTCTCTAATATCCAAAGGTGTTCTTAATTTCTGTCCTCATTATCACTTTGAGAATCAAAAGGCACCACTTTGACTGGTGAATATCCCTGAAGAAAACCCCAAAACAGTGAAATAATATTTAATTATGCAGATAATGAAAATGTACTTTAATCATCCTTTGGTCAGGTAAATGAGTCAAGGAGTAAATATTCCTGTAGAGGAACTATGTGGACAGACCTTGGCTTCGACCTTGGGTCCCACACTTGAGGCATGTTGCTGTCGTCGTTACGGTGAAGGCCTCTCTCCTAGAGGTCCTGGGTGACTGTCTAGTGTCTAACCCTATGGAGCTACCCTTTCTGAGGGGGATGTGGTGGTGTCAAAATGCGATCAGCACTACTTGGACCCATCTCAGTACCCTTTTTGGGTCACAGGTTTACGCGTGGCTGCTTCAGACAGACCCTGGCTTCCACCTTGGGTCCTACACTTGAGGCATGTTGCTGTCGTTATGGTGGACGGCTCCCCTCATAACGGTCTTGGATGACCGTTTAGGGTCACCTGGATACACATGGTTGCTGTCACAAGTGTGACCATTTTAAATGCTGGAGCTTACTTTAAAAGGAAACTATGCTCTAAGGTGGACCTCAGCACCACTTGGACCCAGTCCTCTTCCCGGTTGGTTCCTACTGGAACGTCTTTCAGGTCACTGTTACACTCAAGTTTACATGGCCACTATTTCGGCCAGACACATTTACATTGATGGAGTTTGTATGGGGAGGCATCCCATGGTATCTTGTTTTTGCGCAGTGCCAGATGGCTGGGGTCTATCTGCAGACCGCAAGTTCTTTCCCGGGACCTTGATGTAGTCTTTCAGATGCTCCATTTGAGCCTCAGAGGAGTTTAAGACTCTCAAGGATCTGTTATTGCTGAAAACTTTGTAAGAGATTTGCACTGCTTTGGGGGGCTTCTAAGGTTCTGTTGTCACCAGGCAGTGTTTATTGCTATGGATTACTGATGCAATTTCTTTGCCTATGAGGTACCCATCTTGGCTTCACCCCTAGGGATCAGAGCCCACTCTACTTGGAGTGTGGCTTCTTCTAATACACTATTTAAGGGTTCATCTTTGCAAGATGTTTATGCTGCGGAAGGGTGGTACTCTCTGCACACATTCATAAGGTTTTACAGCTCTCAGGTCCTGTTGGTTTAATTTATTTTGCTTGTCCAGAAGGGTCTGTGCTTGAACATAATTTCACAATCTTGTTGGGTAGGCATTTTTCAGTATGACATAGGTATTAACATTCCCATAGCATCAACACCAAGATGCAGAGTCAAAATTCCCTTGAAAGGGAACGTCTGGGGTTACATATGAAGAGTTCAGATGCAAAAGCCTCTAAGTGCCATCTGAAATTTTCTTCTAGAATGATCCTTTTTATGAAGTTTGTATATTTAAGTTCAGTAATTTCACTTAAATGGCAATTAATTACCTATTAATTGCCATTTAAGTGAAATTACTGAACTTAAATAATCGAGCTTGATAAAAATGATCATTCAAGAAGAAAATTTCAGATGGCACTAAAAGGCTTTTGCATCTGAACTCTCAACACATTCTCACCCCAAAGCGTCACTTTCAAACAAGCTTCAATATCTGACGCTCAAAGCACCCTTTAGCGTCCATATGTGACGCTTCGGTTATGGGTAGGTTTAGGCGTCATGTAACTGACGCTTTCGAAAGTTCGTCAATATCCGACGCACAAAGCACCCTTAGCGTCAATATGAGACGCTTCGTTTATGGGTAGGTTTAGGTCTGTGGTAGGGTTATGCGTCTCATATGGACGCTAAAGGGTGCTTTGAGCGTCAGATATTGAAGCATTTTTGAAAGCGTCAGTATATGACGACTTGGGGACTGGAACTCTTCATATGTAACTCAGTTTCCGGAGAATCTGTAAATTCTACTCTTATAGATTTATCTTTTTGTGTGTTGATCATTTATTTGTTCATTTATTTGTCTATTTAATTTATGCTTTTTATTAGGACTGTCAATTAATTACATTTTTTGAATAAAAGTAATTGCATTATATGATTAATTATTGTTATAATCAAAATGCAGTTCACTGCATATGCTGAGAAAAGCCCTCGAGTGAAGATAATTTATGGCATTACATTATTGTGGTGAAGTAAATCATTGACATTCCAAATGTATTTATTTTTTTGTCAATGTAATTAAACATGAGCCTATTGCTGGCCTGTCCATCATCTCGCACCATGAGTGGCATATGTGTAGTACAATTTTTTTTTTAAAGCACCGATTCCACATTTTTTAAGACATGGCTAACTAAATTAACACATTTGATTAACAGTTTATCTATTATATTTATTTTCACATGGAAAAGATTGCGTATAATGTGAATCTATATCTTGTTTGAATTTGAACAGAAATCTTCCTGCAGACTTGAATTCCAACTTTAACACCACTGTCTGTAATTTTGAACCCGAAGACACTGATAGCTGATTTGGGTGTGTGTTTATGTGTGTGTATGTAGTTCTAGGTTGTGGGGGCAAAATGTCCCCAAAAGAATAGCAATACCAAAATTTTTTGAATAATATTTTGATTAAATTATTTGGTCCCCATGAGAAAAACTGTGTATAAATCATACTAAATTATTTTTGTTTTGTTTTTTTGAATATGTAAAAATTCAGAAAGTTTTCTTTGAGGGTTGGGTTTAGGGGTAGGGTTGGAGGATAGAATATACAGTTTGTACTGTATAAAAATGATTATGTCTATAGAAAGTCCCCATAAAACATATAACGTGGGGGAACCCAACGTGTGTGTGTGTGGTTAGTACTCAGCTCTGCAGGAAAGTTGAGCTCCAGCAGTAAGATTAAGCACCCCTAAAGTAAATGATTCTGCTTGAACTTGAAATATTATTCCATTGTTTTAAAGAACTTGGCTTTTGTAAAATATGGCAGAAATCATCCCGTATCTAATTTTACCTTTATCAAAGCATACATTCTGTGACACTTTGGATTGGAACAAAGTGTTAGACGTGCTATTTGGAAAATGGTTGTGTAAAGCTTTATAAAGATGCCCCAAATGTTACTGTGATTTAGATGATATTGTGGTAACTTTGAACACAAATGTATTTAGTGCTAAAAAAGCTTGAAAATCTGCCACCTGGCCAGGCTCACAGCAATCAGTATAATGGGAGTGTGTTTGTTAGGATGGGGGTAGGGTTCATCCACTCAGTTTTTGGAAGACTGTTCAAATCATTCCTACACTTCGTTATTGTGCACAAATCCATCTGTATGTGGCTCCCTGTGTCACTTATTTTGATTGGTCGTTTGGTTTCTTCCTGATTTTCTGGGGATGTAAGTGGGAGCAGTTCCCTGTAGAATAAAGTGGTCATTTTGAAGACTGAAGTTCTGACAGTTTCTTGGATGGAGCAACAGCAAAAGTTTTTTTAGCCAGTGTTTGCACTCAAGGATCCATACAGCAGAGTCTGCTGCTTTAAAGGTCTTTGCTAATATGCTGCTGTGATGTATGTGAACTTGTACTTTCAGAACAGATGTTTCTATGGTGGCTGAGAGAGCTTGACGCTGCAACAGAAGAAAACACATGCAAATAGAAAAAACACAAAATTAAGCACAGCAAATAAAGAACACATCAGTTTAACAACACATGTGCTGC
This sequence comes from Squalius cephalus, assembly GCF_949319135.1. NCBI lineage: Eukaryota > Metazoa > Chordata > Actinopteri > Cypriniformes > Leuciscidae > Squalius > Squalius cephalus. The sequence goes on from NC_137126.1 coordinate 18,166,268, forward strand.
AATAATTCACAACGCAACCAAATAAAGAAACACGCAGCAAAAAATACTCACAACTACTGTATGAAGGTGCAAAACTCAAGAGCATGTACATGTGAATTAGAGAACTTGTACAACAAATATTCGTACTTGTACACTAAAATTTACACTCACAGAATGTGAAAACCTGTAAAATAAAAATCTTAAGTTGAATGTTGAGATTTGCACTCGCAATAGTCACAAACCTGTATTCTGAATTTGAAGCTGCAGACAAGTAGTCACAAATATGTAAAATGGGGCACAAAGGAGTTGTTTTATTGGTTGGCGCCTAGCCAATGAAATGGGACTTCTTTTGAACGCGATGATGTCACAAAACCCCCTTCCTCCTCGGGGACGTTCTGATTGTGGCTTAATGCATTAGACAGTGATAATAAAAGAACTATATGATATTATCAAACTCAGTAAATACCATACTAATTATGCATACCTATGTACATAAAAGCAGATGAGCCCAGAATATGAACGCAACACGTATAATTACATGTTATGAGTTTAAGTTACCTTCATACACAACGCACATATGATCAGGATGTTAAAATAAACAAAAAACTAACTTTTCTGGTCAACACCAACACATTGAAAAATAAAGGCCCTGATATACTGAAGAACGAATTGATGTGACATAATTTCGAACAAATCAGGCCACAACAACCTTTCCAGAAAAGTTCGCTACGAATTGCAGAGCTCGTGCAAACTTTGTTGCTATGATCAAATGCTTTTCTTATGCTTTATTTAAATGAATGCTTGCTGTTTTCTCAATTTTATTGTGTTTATTTTGTTATTGAGAGGAAAGCGTTCAACACATATACATATTCATCTAACTGTCGCTCTCAGCAGAGTGGGCGGCGCCGGATGTTTGCTAACAATATATCGCTGCTCACGTATTACAAACTTAGTTTTACCCCTAAGCAAACAACGAAAAATAACTTCGCTGTGAGTATATCAGGGCCTTAAGTGGCCCCAGCCAGTTCATCACTTTGGGGTCCCAAACATATCCAATGTGGTCTGTGCTATTTGCAGCGCGTTTCTGTATGTGGTTGTGTTCTGATTATTTGCAGCAAACATGTTGTCAAATGGATGAAGATGTTTCCTTAATTGGTGTTTTTTCTATTTGCATGTGTTTTCTTCAGTTGCAGCGCATTGAGCTGTCTCGGTCAGTGTCTGTTTCACTCCATTTTCTACCCATTAAAGTGATAGATTAAAATTATCATTCTAAAATGAATTTACTCACCCTTATGTTGTTTTAATCCTCAATGACTTGACTTTCTTTCTGCTGTGGAACACAAAAGGTTATAGAATGCTTATGATGGTCAAGAGATGGTCAGGCTTAAAATGACAGAAGCCATCATGAAATGCTTGGATTGTAGCAGATGAGTTGTGTGAACCAATTCTGACACTTTTATAATGCTTTTTTTCCCCTTGTCCTTGAAGCTTGATGATTCAGCTCCAGAACCTATTGACTGTAATTTCATGGAAAAGAGCATCCAGTGCATTATTAAAAATCCCTCCTTTTGTGTTTTACGGAAAAGAGAAAGTCATACAGGTTGATATATTATTCCACTCATGCCTGTCTAAACTGCATCTGGGCATAGTTAAGCAGGCATTGTGGAAAATGGACTGATCTGTTTTGAACTGCAGTCACCTGTAAATGAGATGGCTCTCTGAAACACTCTATTCTAATTGGTAAATAATTGCACCGAGTCTCAAATATTTTTTTATAAATAATAATTGATAACAGTACATTTGAATTTCAGCACCATTTTCTCCCTTAATGAAATGTGGATTTTACTAAATCACCCGACTATGAAGAGCTCACTCATTCAAAGTGGCAGATGGCATAACTTTCTGATTAACGGTCAATTGTTTTATTGTTCATCAGCTGAGAAAAAAAAAAAGTTTCTCTGTGTTATTGTTATAGCTGTGGTGTGAAACTATTCTCATAGAATTAGCACGATTAGTATAAAGTAATAGTTAATAGTTATCATCCTTAGTGTGAACATGGATGACCCTTAAAAAAGTGTAAAGATGCACTTTACATCACAAGTGTAAAGATCTTTCTGCAAAGTTTTGATGTATGTATGACATAGCGAGAGAGAGAGAGAGAGAGAGAGAGAGAGAGAGAGAGAGAGAGACTTGAATTTGAAGATCCTTTAATTAATTATTTAAAAAGATTACATAAGAACTACACAAATATACACACAAAATAACTACACAATTAGACATACATTTGCAGAGAACCATCAATGCTGACAAACACTGGTTCACTCCCCAAGTATAGTTAAAAAGTCTCTCGATCTTTGACCAGGTGATAATAAGCATATTTAACCTTTAACCTTGATTTTATTTGACACAAAACCCTTTAAAATTGAAACATTTATGGATCAGTTGACCCCACACCACTGAGTTTACCTTTGCGTGATAGCCAGATTGCCATTTTTGCCTGATGCCTGAACAAAAAATTAAGCAACACATGGATCTGCTTTCTATTTTTGTTATTCTTGGGCCCATAAATAAAAAGAATGGCTGAGAACACTTCTCCTAAAATCTTACACCATTCTTTTAATTTAGACAACAAAGCTTCAAGTTTCCCGCACTGAAACAATAAATGAAAACATAGTGGTTCCTCTTTTCTTTAGAAAATATTTTTTTTAGACAGAATTCTAACTTTTAAGGCTGGAGAAAAAAGAAAAATCTCCTGCACTCAAGTTAGTTCCATGATTAAGAACACACTCATTCCCCCCACCCATTATTTACAGTTTCTTGCAAGAAAATCACATCTAGATTTTTTTAACCTGATAAATTCTATAATGGTATTAGCCTTCCTCTTATCCCTCATCTCATTAACATTAAGGGATCCCAGCCGTAAGGCCTAAAAAAGAGAGACTCGTGAGAAAAGAGTCAAGAAGTTGTACTTTGAAGATGTTAGCCATAGTGTTTACTTCGTTTTTTCCCCTCTTTAGCCTCTCTTTTCTAGTTCCTTTGTCGAATTGCAGTAATGTGTTTCTTTAGTCTAAGCGTTTCTGCTGTGAAAGCTCTTCATAACTGCTAACTCTTGCCCACATTACAGATGCCATAAACTTGTTCAAGTTTTGAAAAAAAATCGATCACTTCAACACTTTTACCCTTAGCTTCATCAAGAAATTCATTCATTTGAGCTACAGTATACAAGTCTCCTTTAATCACTTTTGACATCTCTGCCCCTTCAGACCATCGTTCATCATCTCTCATTTTATCATCAGTACATTGAAAGAGTCCTTCCAACTCATCTACTGAGCCTTCCTCTACTGACTGTATATATGAGTCACATTCTTACTATTATCCACATCCTCAACTTCAGCGCTTAAATGCCTGACAACAGCAGAACTATATCCAGCCTGCTCACTGCTCTTTCACTCACCTCACTGTGCTTGATGACCTTCTTTGAAGGTCTTTCGCTTTTATTCTGTCGCTTGTTTCCGCTGTATCGGTATTGTTGATATATTTATATAATCCGCTCTCAGCTGAACCAACAGGCAACTGCTATTCATTATCCACTTTCTTATGCGGGCAAGAGAAACGTTTGTGGCCTAAATCTTCACATTCAAAGCACTTGAGGTTATTGGTGCTTGCATACAACATTTAGGAGTTTTCTCTGTGACTTCTCTATGACTCAAGTGGAAAGAGATCTCTAATGTGCGCTCCGGTGAAACATCTGTACCTGTAATTGGCCAATAATGAGCCGCTGTTCTGACATAGAACCCAGAACCTCTTCACTGTGTTTACTATGTGATCAGCTTAGGAGACTGACACGGAAGAGAAGAAATTGTTCGCACAAAAAGTATTTTTGGGTGAAAAAAACATTTAAAGTATACAATACTTTATCAGTTTGTATTAAATTTAGCCAAAACATGAAAAAAAAGAAAAAAAGAAAAAAAAAAAAACCTTTGCAACGTTTTTCACTCTTACTCTAACAACACGCTCCACTCGTCCCACCATACTCGTGCATCTATAGCGTATATGTAATTTCAGTGAAAGGTGTTTCGCAATGTCTTTTATCTACTTAAATTTTTGCACCACTTAAAGGTTACTGGGAGATAACATAACACTGATAATATCAGCAGAGCACTTACTGTACTCTTGACTAGCCTTTACTGGAATGGAGTGAATATATTTACAGACTAATGTTTGAGTAAAACATGCAGTGATGAGGAAGGGTACAATCAGTAATTGAATACATTTTGTCATGTTAGTGACCCTATCTATGTAGACTGTGTTTAACTAGGTGATAAAGAAATCATTAAGATAATAGGTTTTTGAATTTGTGATTAATAAGTATGCACTGAACACACAAGGCATGTCCCTTGAGAAAACACATGCAGCAGTCTTTTTGAGTTTGGGTTTATTTGGGGTTATGGCCTCCTGCCTTTGGCCTCTTAATATAAATTTCTGCCTGCAAAATTGATCAGCTACACTGGATTGCTTGTGCCAGTGAGATGGTGCTACAATGTAATGAACCCTTCACAGCTCTGTGGTTGTTCAGCTGAAATACTGCACTGCTCACCACACCACACAGACGGAATATTTAATGTAATCCATTCACAGAGAACATTTGACCCATAAATTCAGATAGAATATGCAGTTCATTTGACATGGATATTCACTCAGCCTGTTCCTTCAGGAATGTATGTTTCCTTTGCTTATTAGTAATAGTTGTTTTTCCATTGCAGTTACACCTATTTGACAGTTGTACACGCCAATATTTGGTGCAATATTATTGTACATCAATCATTAAAAGCAATATTGCTCTCAATTTATCAAGTTGTTTGTGATAATGCAGTCATCATCTAACCTCCATGTGATCCATATCATGATCATCCATTTTTGTGTCAACTAAATAGCCACACAGAGCAACCCTGGGGCTATGAAAACTCCATCCTCCTGTGGTTTTCATCCAGATTATGGATCCAGCTCAGTGCTCAAAGCTTTTAAATGGCACTTCAAAAAAAAAATCATAACATAAACACATTGTGAAAATGCAGTGTGTCACAGCACAATGACACACGTTTGACAAAGATGTCTGTCAGATATTCTTTTGCAGTGCTTTTCATAAGGACTGTGGCCAACCCAGCCTTTTCCAGCATGTTTTTGCATGTTTATAATTTGCATGTGTCCTTTATTGAAAACTCTCTCTCCCCTTTTGTGTCGCCCATGTCTGCCTTATCCAGGTACACAGAAGAGTACAGTATGGATTCAACCAACGCACAGTAAGTCAGAGCGGAACCGTGGTATCCGTCTAGCTTTCCGTGGCGAGTGAAATCTGTCTTTATTGGTGTATTTGTCACCTCTCTTTGGTCTACAGACTAATGACTCATTTACATTTAGCAGATGCTTTTAAAAAGGGTGACTTATTTAGCTACAGAAATTAGATAAAGGCAATTAAATGCTTCCTGTGCATATAATGAAGTACTAACTAAACCAAATAAACCTAATAAAAATACAGAACAATAAAACCTAGCGCAAATAACTGATAAAAGATGAGTCTTGATCCTGTGCCAAGAGTTTGGGAGAGATCTTGCTATTTGAACTTGAGGTCGACTGATATTGGATTTTATAGATACCAATAACTAAGTTGGGCAGTACTTGCTGATAACCGATTAATTAATCAATATTTTCTAAAACATATACTGAATTAAAACATAACACTGAAAGTAAAATAGTGCTGAACTTTATATAAAAATAAACAGTATTGACTGAACCATCAAATTGTATTGTACTTTTAAATGAAATATATAAATATTAACTTTGCAGCGTGTACGTGGTCGTTGGTCCTCTTAGCAGCATGAAAAACAAAACTTTAATTCAAATTCTGCATGGATTATATATGCAGCGCTCAAAAAGTGCTTTCTTTATAATCACTAAAAAGCTGATTTCATCTCAGTTATAATCTATGAAGCTGTCTACACTACACAATTAATCTCTTTTTTGCATTGTCTATTTTGTTATAATGAGAGGACTTGAGAGCATGCAGATCTCAGCACTGAACAAAAACTTCAGCGTTTGAAACCAGGGGCGTATTTTTGAGGGTATACCTCCCTAAGTGGTGCCTCCTACCTGACCCATGAGCTATGTAAACCATTTGCCTTTGCCACACAGTAACACCTGACACCCCAGTGCTCCCACTACAATCCTCCCTCCTTTAACTACACTGAACAAAATTATAAACGCAACACTTTTGTTTTTGCCACCATTTTTCATGAACGTAACTCAAAGATCTAAGACTTTTTCTATGTACACAAAAGGCCTATTTCTCTCAAATATTGTTCACAAATCTGTCTAAATCTGTGTTAGTGAGCACTTCTCCTTTGCCAAGATAATCCATCCACCTCACAGGTGTGGCATATCAAGATGCTGATTAGACAGCATGATTATTGCACAGGTGTGCTTTAGGCTGGCCACAATAAAAGGCCACTCTAAAATGTGGGGGGTCCAAAAACAAGTCAGTATCTGGTGTGACCACCATTTGCCTCATGCAGTGCAACACATCTCCTTCGCATAGAGTTGATCAGGTTGTTGATTGTGGCCTGTGGAATGTTGGTCCACTCCTCTTCAATGGCTGTGCGAAGTTGCTGGATATTGGCAGGACCTGGAACACGCTATACGTCGTATACGCCGATCCAGAGCATCTGTAGTACTAATGAAAATGTAATTCCTGATCTCAGAAATAGACATTGTTACTAGAAAAAGTACATTCTTAATATCAAGAATTCACATTTTAAATTGTACAAATTTAATTATTGATATCAAAAATGCATCCTGTGAATGAATAAAAGCTAAAATGGCTTGCCATAGCATGTCACTGTGTTTTAAATGATAAAAGCAATACTTGGTTATTATTTACTGAGGCATGTGCATCCATATTGACCAGTATGTCCAGCCAATTAACATTTTAAATGCAATATAGCCGATAAATCAATAGTCAATGTCAATACATTGCTATCCATCTTGCTTTATTGCAGAGTTGTAACCAGTGGCGCAGATAGGATTTTTTAACTGGGGGGGACCAAGCTGTCAGCAAATGATTTAAACTCAATTCGTTATTTTGCGTAATTTGGCCTTTAACTAGTGCTCAAGTAGTTACTTTGCGTAATTTGGGCTAATGATTTGCACTAAAAAGCCATTGTGGGATTCTTATTTGAAATCATGTATAAACAACAATGAACAAAGGTAAACAAAGGCCTACCTGATCACCACTAGCAATGCATGATCAGACTGTTATTTGACTAGTATGCCAATCACCCACCAAAACTTCATGTCTTCAGCAAAGTATGTTTTATTTAAACATTTGCTTATCTCAGCATACAAAGTCTATCATTATGAATTCTACTGTCTCTCCTTCCTCATGCTGTCTTTTTCTACTGTGGCTGCCCTCCTGCAGATCCTCACTTGACTGACTAGGGCCTGCCTTACTGTCATCAGAAATTGCCTGCAGGCCAGGAGGCATTTTAAATCTTATAATTTCAGTTAACCCTCTATACCTCTGTCAGCCTGCGTCTGCCCCGACCCGATTCTGAAGCAACGGCGGGCCGGGACACTACTTTGGCTAATGTACAGCGAAAACACTGGTTAATCCTCTGTTTTACCGATTTTTGTCGCCTTTCGTAGGGATAGTGAGGGCGGGGGACGGATCGGGTCACTATGAATCTGGGGGGGGGTCATGTCCCCCCGTCTCTAGTGCCATCTGCGCCCCTGGTTGTAACTAAACTGACTTGGAGACTAGATAATCATTGTCTTGTTTTAAAAGTATGTGTGCCTATAATGAAGAGTGCCATCACGCCCATATTTTACTGGTCCCCACAGATGTTTTTCTGGAAAGGCCGCGTTTCTTCATATGAACGCATGTTAACGCGCGACGCGGTTATCTTTTCCGAGCTGCAGTTTATAAACAAACACCGTTGCCCTTTGTCGTTTATCAATCGTAATAAATAGTTGTATTTCACTCTCACTTTTTTTGTCAGGCACAAAGTCACAGAACACAGCCCTGGAAGTGGCCGCAAGCAAGCAAGACACAGACAGAAGATGCACTGCCCAGCTGGGTTAGACAGACAGACTAGAGAGAGATGCACATCAGATTAACTTTACAGTTCTTTGCTGACATCAAACTTGGAGAGGAGAGAACACAAGTTTACCTGATTGCTGTTCCCGCAATTCACTCTCATGGTGTTTTTTTCGTGACCAGAAGGATAGTTCTGCTTAATTTTCACATCGATGTTGTAGGCTCAACTTTGATTGACGCGTTTTGACACGAAGGGGAGGTGGGGCCTTGAGTAATTTGCGGGGCCCTACGCAACTTGCATAGTGTGCGTTTAGGGCTGATCGGCTCTGCTATTTATAATAAAATTTTACTTTAGCATTTACTGTCACTATTCCAGAATATTAGGCCTATAAGTCCTGCATCGATTCAGTCTTGTACATATTTTATAGAAACAAACAAAGTTAAAGCATATAAGCACTGACAGCACAATCTGCACCTTATCTCAGTGTGGTACAGCGCATTTTTTTAATCAGAGGCTGTTCTTTGAGGTCCTGCAAACCTAAAGTCCTCCATTATCCTAGCATACGGCGAGTTTGGTCAAACAGTGCAAGTCATTTTAACAAAAGGCTAAACATTTATATTTTGTACAAATTTTGGATGGATTCCCCCAACCACCCCTCTTTTGAAAAATCGATGGTTTTGCACAAATCGCCTAGGCCGTGTGACATATTTTAGCTTCGAAACTGAGAAATTCACCAAAAGACGACAACTTTGGAGCACTATTCATTTTGTACCTACAATATTCTATGATTAGAGTAAACTTTATAGTTACCTATGCAATGTGTGGAATATCGGGTATCAACTGTTTTGAACAGTTCATGTGTATTCTGACTAGCTTAAACACCTCTGATTGGCTATTGCATTCAAGAGATCAACGGACATGTCTGTGATTAGTTGCATTGCTCAACGCTGCAAAAAACATGTTGTAAACAAAAACCTTTCATGCTCTCCAGAAAGCAAACCCAAATGCGCACTGAGCGTTTGCCGAATCTGTTCGCAAATACGATACCCTAGCAACCTCTATCAACCCCGTAGAACCGGGCCAGACTAGGACCGGGGCATTATACATACCTTTCATTGTTTTAAATCCACATCAGAGTATTCCGCTCCATGCAGAGTGTAGCGCCATGTGTCAAAACAAATGCCATGAGGCATCAGTGACAGTTTTTAATTCATCAGTTATCAGTGCAGAATCTGTAGCCTAGGAAAACCCAGACAAACTTCCGGCAAATTTAGATTTGCTCTGCAAGTAGTCTGGCAAAGAGCCCATTCAAGCCGATTTCTAATCTGTCCAAATCGAGGCACCAATCAGAAACGTTGAGGCGGGCTTTACACGTTGACGATCGCTCTGATTGGTTTATCCAATTGCGCCCAGAGGCATTTGAGCGATGTCCGTTGGTGAAGCACACCAACTTTTAAATGCATTATTATATTCAAATTGCAAACACATGAGGACAGTCTCCATGAAAGACCCACTGGCAGATGAACCTGCTACTACATTTCTCTCCGAAACGGTAGGAAATTAAATTAGATTTAATAGAGGATTTTAACTGTGACAAGATGATTGACAGGGCAGTTTACGTGACAGGATGCACGCGACAGATCCGTCCGATAAAGATGACGAAGTAGTATGTCCCAAAGCTTGCCTACTTTTTTGCTACACATTCAAAAGTAAATACCTTTTCTTCACAAAAAGAGTACATACTTTTATGGCGTAGTGTAACTTAAGCGAATTGGGACGCGGCATATGGCTTTACACGATGATGATCGCTCTGATTGGTTTTAGGTCTATCCAATTGCGTCCAGAGGCATTTGAGCGACGTCCGTTGGTGACGCCCCTTTGGAAATGAGTTATTAATGAAGCTTGCCAGACCATAACTCAGTTACTACTGAGAATGGTCTGGTTTTAACCAGGCTACAGAATCTGCAGATGAATCAGCAAAAACGGTACATCAGTCGACCTCTAATTTGTATCGTACTAGATACATACATTTCTAAGGCACTGTGCTGTGAAGCCTGTTATACGCAGTCTTCAACTGGCCTTCTGTCATCTGATTTATTATTATTATTATAATGTTTTTATGATTTTAGTATAATCCTGAAAAGGTCCTCTCTCAGGATGAAATTAAGACAACAAAAAGGCCAAGTACGTCACAGAATCCCCAGAGTCTATTTGTCTGCAGAAGCCATGCAGACATCTGTGAAGAATGGCAAATAGACAATGTATCTTGTACATGCGTAACCCCAGACGTTCCCTTACGAGGTGTTGGTGTTGACCTATGGGAATGTTACAGTTTTTCTGAATTGTTAAAACATATTTCTCGAAACCATCACCAACTTTCTCAAAACCTTAAACACCTAACCAAATCTTCAAACTACATTCAGAAAACCTCTGACTCATCTAACAAAATCAAACAGTTGACTCAAAACTATTTTATCTGTGCTCAAAATCAAATAATTCTTTCAGATCCATAGCAAGTCAATATTATAAACACTACTGATCATTCATTAAACACTACGTTAAAAAATGGAAAACAGTTACAGAAAAAAATTATATTCTAACAAAGTAAACTAATTTCGCAGTTACGTAAAAAATTACCTCACAACTTACAGTAGTAAGGTGAATAAATTGTATACTGTATGCACTGCAAGTATAATATTGCACTGAATATTAGGCATATTGAATGTCTGTATATTCAGCACTTGCATACTGTGAAAATACAGGAACCCAACTGCAAAAACCGAAAAGTAAAAAAAAAAACAACTCTAAATGAAAAGCATGCTGCAGTACTCAAGTTGTGCAATTGCAAAATCAAGGTCAATGAGAGATTAATTCTGCCTCAGCATACGTCTTCTTGCCTGAGGACTTTCTCCACATCACAGGTAATGTCTTCCCTTGTCAGGCAAAGGGAAAAAACCCTCTGGTGTGCCAGATCCAGCCTTGACATCATTCTCCACAACTTGCTCTTTCTCGTCCTCATCCTCTTCCTCATTGTTCACCACCTCTTACATGCACTCTTCCTCCTCTCCCTCTTATATTGTTTCCATCCATTGTTGGTATCAACAATCAGTGCAACGTTTTGAGTCAATTTTGGCACTCTGAACTGACTTTATTATGTTGGCTTGGTCACATCATTATAAATAAGTGGATTTTGCAAATATTTAACCAATGAAAAGGATTTAAAATAGCTTGTGACTAAACCTCATAATTCAGCTGGATCCTCAAACTGTCAGTAAAACCTCATAACTCCACCCTGCCTTTATCGTGAATGAAGTGCAGCACGCAGTTTGGAGATCTCTTCTTGTTTGCTATGCAAAGGTAAATAAAGAACTGATGTTTGACTAAGTACAGTGGGTTTTTTTACTCAAGAATCACTATGTCTATAAAGGCTAATGTTTTTTGTATTTGAAAAGCGGAGAAGAGTCTTAGTATTTGCTGCTAGTTATAGCCAATATGCTGATTTAAATATCCTGCTTCATCTATTATATGATGATATTTTGTCCAAAACGAATGCGATGCACTGACTGCCTCAGATGAAGCTGTTCCAGTAACAGACAACATCTGTCATTCGCTGGTCAAAAACCTTGCAACTCCATCTGAGCTTGATTTTCAGAAAATGTTAATATTATAATGACACATGCATGTGTTTTTTGTTCAAAGTCTTTTTATTGATATTTTAAAGGTGCTCTAAGTAACTTTTTTACCTTAACTGAACAGCTTCGGAGTCATTGGAATGGTTATATTACTTATTTCGGGTTGAATGGTGGTCGTTTCACACCCCCCTGGTGCCCGTGAGTGGAAAATTCGCACTTGCAACTTTGAGCCGGCGGCACTCAGGAAGTATCGCGTGATATCAGGTCTCGCGATGTAAACAATTGCTTTACGGCCAAAAGAAATCTGCTAAAATGCTGTCATTATTGCGCTCCCTCACGCTGTTTGAACCCGAATGAAGAAGACGTTTTAAAGAATGTCCCATCTGCTTTGATGTCGTTGATCTACTAGCCTCTGGTATCTGAGAATCGCCAACGAGTTTTTACAACAGTGTTGTCAAATATCTATTCCGAAGCTGTGGGGGGAGCTCTTGAGAGAAACCTGCGAGCAAAAAGCTAGAATACAGCGAAGAAATCCCGAAACTACTGAGCCCCGCTTTAAATAGTATAATAAAACAACAATTTCAAAAACAGATTAAGATTAAATCAATTCTCTTCTCCAGGAGCTCCCCATCCCAACTGCACCATTACACATTATCTTACAGACTATTCTGTACCATATTATTATGGCCTCACAGGGCCAGATAGAAAAAAAGAGGGGGGAAAATAAAGAGAAATAACAAACAAAAAATAATACAGAAAAAAATACATTTTGATCCATTTGTAAGTCAGCACTGGCTGCCAAATAATGAAAAAGGTTTGACTACAGCCTTTAGTGGAGTACTGAATCTTCTCTAGTGCAAGATGATACATAAGATCTCTAATCCGATGACTAAAAGTAGGAGATCTGTCCTTCCACTTAAGCAATATATGACGTCTAGCTACTAAAGTCGAGAAAGCAATCATATTTTTAGCATTATTATCTAAACAGAGTTCTGTAGTCATACCAAATATTGCAAATATTATTATTTAGTCAAGATCTCTAATCCAATGACTAAAGTAGGAGATCTGTCCTTCCACTTAAGCAATATAAGACGTCTAGCTACTAAAGTCAAGAAAGCAATCATATTTTTAGCATTATTATCTAAACAGAGTTCTGTAGTCATACCAAATATTGCAAAAATGGGGAAAGGATTAATGGATACATGCAGAACTCCTGAAAGAAAATTAAATATTAAATTGCCAAAAGTTAACAAGCTTAGGACATGACCAAAACCAGTTATGTATAATTAGCGATCTCAACTCTACACTTATACACAAGGAATCTGTATTTGGGGAAAATTTAGCTAATTTTGCTTTTGTCCAGTGGAGGCGGTGAACTACTTTGAATTGAATAACAGATTGAGTTTGAATGAATCTTATTTATAATATCTTGCCATGCTTCTTCTGAAAATTGCAAATCAAGTTCACCTTCCCATTGTTGCTTTGATTTTGTTATGTAATTCTATGAAGAAATCAAAGAGTATATAAAATCTATGTTATTCTTGGAGAGTGCGCAGATTTTTTAAATTATATCAAGAAGTGATTTAGTAGGTAGAGCTGGAAAGTTACTAGTGTTAGAAGTCATAAAGTCATAAAAATCTGGTCCATGGAATCCAGGCTGCCTAGCAGCGTGAATAAAATCGTGCTGCGCGCAAGGCAGCATGGGGAAACCCAGGCTAGGCCTTAGCCACCTAGCTCCACAAATGAAGCGAGCGATCAGTGGGTGTTTCTCCATTGGAACCCCATCAATCAGAGCATGGCAAGCCAATATGTGGGCCACAAATGCCCTGAGAATAGCAGGACATGTGCCTGTTGACAACTGTTCTTGCAGAAACTCCAGCACTGAAACAATCTGGCAGTGAACTGCCACCTTTCAAAGACGCACCATTTAATAAATTCTTCTAGAGGAGCGAGCTCTGGCACTCAGAATAGTCTCCACTACATCAGCTGGAAGCCCAGCATCTCTTAGTTGGTACCCCTCAGGGCCCAAACGTGAGGATTTCAAAGCTCAGGCCAGGGATGAAACATTGTCCCCTGCTACTGAGACAGAAGGTATCTCCTGACCGGAATCGCCCAAGGAGAGGCCATCAAGGAGGGATTTTTTTTTTTGAGAACCAAGTTCTGCTATCAATAAGAGCACGACCCTTGTTGACGGACCTTGGCCTTGGACTCTCGGGAGCAGAGTGATCAGTGGAAATGCATTAAGACGCATACTGGGCCACACATGGACCATGGTTTCAGACCCAGGAGGGCTGGGTGATTCAAAGAGAAGAAGAGGGCCCACCTCTGCTTTGTAAAATCTTTCCGAAATCTGTTTCCATTCCCTGTGTGTCACAGCCTGCCTGGACAGAAATTCTGATCACATATTCAAATGCCAAGGAATGTAAATCTGAGGGACTTGTCCTGAGCCCGCAGCAGAACCTGCTGCGCTAGTCTGTTCAGATGGCGCAATTGCAGTCCGCCTTGGTGATTTATGTAGGCAACTACCGATATTGGTAAGCTTCACCCCCGAAAGCAAAACTCAGGAACTTGTTGTGTTGTGGCAGAATTTCTATATGAAAATAGACGTCTTTGAGATCGCTTGTGACAAACCAATCTATGCATTTCAATACATCATCTTGTTGGGGGATGTTAAATGTTCTGTGTTCAGGGAGACGACAGGACGCAACTGAACATTTAACACCGAAGGTGGTGGGGATGGAACAGCGGTGTTGTGAGGGTGTCGGAAAGGAGCTACATATTGATATAAAATTGATACAAATATAAATGTTTGTGCCCCTTTCTCCTCCTAGGCTGCTGAGAATGGCAAGCTGGTCCCCAATCTCTATGAGGGGGAGCATGACTCACTACTCTGGGCCTCTCTCCGCTCAGGAGCCAGACTGGGTTGGGGCTTGGTGGCCGGCAGCCCTTGAGCTCGGAGAAACTTATTAAATGCCTCCTTGTGCCTGTTTGCCTCCCGAAAGCTGCTGACCACTGCATTAACGGAGTCACCAAACAGTCCAGAAGATGACATGGATACTCTTGAGCCACAGATGCCTATCCCTGGCAACCATAGCCGACACAGAGTAGCCGATGGCGTGAGCTGTTTGTTTAGTCGCCCGGAGAGACAGATCTGTGGCCCGGCAAAGTTATGAAAACACCTTCTCATCAAGACTTCCGCTTGTGCTTAAATCCTTCAGCAGGTCAGCCTGGTATGCCTGTAATACTACCATAGTGTACAGGGGAGCACCAACCTGACCCGCTGCCTGAAACAACTTCCCCACCAGCATGGATGTTGTTCTGCACGGCTTGGTGTGGAGCGCTGGCAGATGATGCACTTCCAGGGGAGAGATAGCCTGCGAGAATCTCTTCCACCTGGTGCATCATCATATAACCACGTGTGTTTGCACCCACGGTAGTCGAATAAGTCGATGTCAAGAGCACAAAGACACGGGAGGAATATGGGTTTCCCCATGAACGAATTAACTCATCATGGAGATAGAGACCGACACTGAGGCCTCTCCCCCTGGCCACCGGACAGAAATCTGTCATCTAAATTTGAGCGCTTTGGTGTCTCCTGCTCCTGTGGCCAGTCCAGTTGTAATCTGGCCACTGCATGAGACACCACCTCGAGTATCTCCTCGTGTTTTATCATCACGCGAGGAGCACACGGAAGTGGCACTCTCAAACTCCATCTCAGCAGAAGCAAGAGAGGCGGAATCCTCTGCCCGGTCCGAAGAAACGCCAAGGCGCACTTTGGAAGTGAGCTCAAGGACCTCTCTATCTGGAGAGAGCACGAAAGAAAGAGAAGGACCCGTTTCTCGCTCCTCAGCCAGATCAACCCGCGAGCCCCACTTAGGGCTGGGACGGTTACCGCATTACCGCAATACCGCGGTCACGTGACGCCTACCGCGGGTCTGAGCTCGTCACCGTCATCACCGCAAAAAAAAAAAAAAAAACACTGGCCTTCACATGTGTTCACGTTGTGTCTAATGACATGGATTCATTGATTCTAATGACATGGATTTTGTCTAATAACATTGTGTCTTACATGGATGGATTCAAGGTTTTCTAAACAAAACTTATCATCAAAAGATGGAGCAAATCCGACCTTTCGCAAGTTGTTTCATGACACATAATAACATTCCATTCGTAGGCTATTGACTATAACCCCTTATTTACACTCTGTGGCGTGTTACGGCTACCGGAGCTGCTCGCGCCCACTCTAGTCAATGCTTGTGTTTACACAACGCGGCGCGTTTCAGAAGCCTCTCTCCGCGCCGCTTCAATAAAGATAGGCGCCTATAGTCTATTTTCGACGGACGCCGCGTCCAAGCCGCACCGTAAATAAATAAAAAAAGTAAAAGCAGGACCTCAGCTTTTAATTGCACGTGCTTATTTAACAGAATTCTCTCACATGAAGACCGCATTTGTCAACCCTCGCGGAGTCGCGGCAAGTGCACACTCACAGCACCAGAGAGGAATCTTGACGGCACTTGCAAGAAAATGTAGTAGGCTACATAATCAAATTCACAAATATTACACCATTTAAACATTATTAAAAATACATAGGCTACTGAGTTACTAAAACAGTTACACTTGTATGTTCACAGTTTGAACGTCTTGTTTCCATCTGTTTAATTTGAAGATCTGAGGTGAATTATCCATTGTTGCTTTTACAGCTACAAAGCTGGAGCACTAAACAATATTCAAAGTCACATTGCATGCTTTTAACATTAAATAAAGCACATAAACACTACCTGAGATTATCATTGACACACTTTGTTTGTTGTTCCAGCCGCAATGTCGCAAAAAAAAAAAAAAAACTGGGGGAGGGTGGGGAGGGGGGTTGAGGTTTAAAGCGGTTTACCGCAATACCGCGGGAATTTCTTGCTTTTCAAGTCTAGCGCAGAGCTCTTTGATGGAAAACAATTCGCAGTGCTCGCACTTGCTTTCCTCAAACGCAAGAGTAGCTTGCTCTTCCCTCAAGTGCTCAAAGCAGAACTCATGCGAGTCATAGTTAGGGATAGGCTGTGAACAGGGAGGCATGCATCTCCTGATAAAGTGGGACATGATGAGTTCTCTTTTTTTCTTTTCTATCAGAAAATACTGCACCCTAACTAACAGCCTATCTCCTAACAAAGGGATAGAGAGAGCAGAAGCACACACAATGTGGTCTCTGAAGACAAAGAAACCTAAAAGCACGTCTGTTTCACATCTATTTATAGCCTCTCACGAGTGCGAGTCCCAATGACATCATCGTCAGAGGTTATTTAATTAAGCCAAGTTCTTGGCATGTTTGCCACACATGCTTCACAACCGGTTGAACAAAGAACGTTCTTATTAGTGAATGAAACACAGCATGGAGAGAAACTTTTGATTGGGAACTAAGCATTTAAATATTATCCTACTAAGACATATTATTGGGAGATATAAAGTGACGACTGACTTTATATGCATTATATGTAAGGTCTGCTATACTATTAAAAATATCTCAATGATTTACATTACAAGCTGTCAGATGGCTATATAAATATCAACAGCTGCACCAAATTGCTAATTTTTGGGCCTCTTTGAGAAAATTTAGGTGTTTTTTTTTTCCTCCGAGTGTGACGGAGCCAAAAAGACTGATGTATCAAATATGATATTCAACAAAAACACATATGTAACTTTTTTATTTATTTATTTATTTATTTGATTTGTCTAAAAGTTCAATAAACTGTTCCATTTAAAATGGATTTTTTTTCAAACTATTATTGCATATGTTTACAATGTTAACTTGTATGGGGAAGTTGATTCCACCATTTGAGGACAGTGAAATAACAGGAGTTGCAGGAGTGAATACTAAAGCAGAATAGCACCTGTGGCTGAATAGTTGCCCTGATGAAATAATTTCTGAGGTGGCGGATGTTGTGCAACTATACACCCTGATTGTGGTTAGTATGTAGGCTGCAAACGTCACATTGCTGTCTAGGTTTCGGCTTCCTGACTCAAATGGCTTTCAGTTTGCTCTATATTTACTTGCTGAATGTGGACATTCTGAAAATTCTCTTGTGAGTTGAACCATCAAGAGGAGGATGTTCAAACGAGGGCACAGGGGCTCTTTTAAAGCACATTTTTTACACAACACATCTTCAGTCTCTGAAAGTTATGTCAGTCTTCGAGCGTGAGTACAACATTCTTTTTTTCTGGCTTATCGTGTTTAATAACTCTTTTGAACATTAAGCACGTCCCCCGCTTTATTTTCTCATTCATACACATTTTTTTTTCACCCTAACATGTCATTAATTTTAAGCAGTCCTGCACTGCATTTATTTACATACTGCGATATGCATGATATAACAAAGTCTCCATCAATAGACATTTATATCATCGCCCCAATATATATTGTCCACACATTTGACATAAGAAGAGTTTACAGACGGTATGAGATGTAAATAGCGACCACGTTATGGATATTTAAGTTTTTTTAATTAACTTTACGTGTTTACGTCGTTCGAATAGAGAAACTGGTAGTCAGGCAACTGACAGGTGGCCAATCCTGAGAGCGACGTCACTACATGCGTTCTACCAGCACGATTCAGCACAGTTATCTAACCGCCCTGAGAATTCCAGACTGTGAATGGTTTGTAATTTTGCTGTGCCGAACCAGGCTCAAGTGGAAATGTAATGGAACCGTTCTTCACCGTTCTTAGAACCGTTCGGCCCGACGGTGGAAAAGCGGCTAATATGTTCTTTTTTGTGTGTTTTTTGTGTACTGTATAGGGTTCAAATTCTGTTGAATTTAAACATCTTATTTGTTTACAAAGTAACAACCCCAAACAATCAAGACAATGGTGAAAGAAGACAAAACTCTCTTTACAACACCCATAAATGAGAACAACAGAAGCACTCGGAGAACATGTTGAACTATATTGTGTAACTATTTCATCTACCTAAGAGGAGAACATTTGATGCTCAGTTTCTACACTTACTGCCGTTGTATATATCTTACTTCAATGGATGTTTTGATTTTGTAACTCCAATGTTAAGAAAACGCTTGCTTCACACAGTGTTGTGAATGTCTGCATGCTAACTTTTAATGATTGTTCCCATAGAAAGCTCTGTAAAGTAGGCTGACATGAGCATACAGGCTCTGAGTTTTCAATATAAATGATCCTTGCACTATAAATAGAGTATCTGTCTGTTGGAGAGCTAGTGTACGTGGGTGGAGTGACGGTATATTTGGGGCTGCTCAAATCAGAAGACTAAAGATTTTTACAGAGACTAAATTACTATCAGTTCAGCTTTTATTGACCAGCCCTATTGTTCCATGTTGGCATAAAGTGTTATGGATTTCCTTGCAATTATAATTTCAGTCCTTTCTAATGTGAGAAACAGTTTGACAGTCAGGCAGAGCAATTATTTCTGGCACAGTGAAGACTTGCGTACAAGTTTGGAATGTGTGTGTGAGCTTGTTTCTGTTGCTTCGTGCTTGTGCGCACATACATATACGTGGGTGCAAATCACAGATACACACATCCATATAAAATCTGGAAGTGAAAATCAGTCTGGGACTATTTCAAGAAACTAAGAAAGCTAATATGTCGCATTTTATGTAAACTTTTTGTTTAATTTTTTTTTTTTTTTTTGCCTGACACAAAACAGCCCTCAGCTTTGAAAATATATACCGTATATGTGTCACCACAGCCTGTTTTAAAGGCATCACCATGGAGACAGAGCTGGGGAAGCTGGAAACAATGGCTTTTCTCTAGGATCTCTCTCTCTTTCTCTGCTGAATATGCTGCTCATAATTACTGCCTACAATATACATCATGTCATGCCCTCTACAGATATAAAAGGGCTTTGGGAAGCTCTAGCCTAAGCCTACCATTAGTATGATGCCTGTGACATCACATATGTGACCCTGGACCACAAAACCAGTCACATGGGTCACAATTTTGAAATTGAGATTTATACATCATCCGAAAGCTGAATAAATAAGCTTTCCATTGATGTATGGTTTGTTAGGATATGACAATATTTGTCCGAGATACAACTATTTGAAAATTTGGAATCTGAGGGTGCCAAAAAATCGAAACATTGAGAAAATCGCCTTTAAAGTTGTCTATTTATGTTCGCGATTGTGCTGCATTCACTCACAAAAATAAATGTTTTATATATTTACTGTAGGAAATTTACAAAATATCTTCATGGAACATCTTTACTTAATATCCTAATGATTTTTGGCATAAAAGAAAAATCGATAATTTTGACCCTTACAATGTATTGTTGGATATTGCCACAAATATACCCATGCGACTTGTGACTGGTTTTGTGGTCCAGGGTCACAAATATCAAACATACTCCGAACAATTATTCCCAAAGTGAACGCATAGTGATTTTAGTTTGTAAGGCCAAATGAAATGATTTCTGTGAAAATCATGTATTATTCAAGTTTTATGATATGATATGGCTTATCCCCCTTAAATGATGGTGTAATTAGAATAAATATAATTGAGAAATATTGAGTATTTCAGACCATGCATAAAATGTCTATACCTGACAGATATCACTGAAATACAGGTTAGAGCCCTGGGAAATTGTATGTCGTGACAGTCATGAGCACTGTATACCAGCAAGGGGAATTGTATGTCTGCTATTGTATGTCAAGGGGAATTGTCTGCTGTGAATCATTAGCTGCGTCCGAAATCACATACTGTCAAAGAAATAGAATTTAATAATGAACTTACTTCTTGACCATAAATTACTTTCCATAAGTATGAATGTGTATAGTGTGAACATGGTTTCATGGGATTTCAGAATCTCTTTAGAAGGAGTGGGAATTGTTTACCTTGTGTTTTAGTATAATGGCTATTCAGACATGCAGTACTACTTTTTTGACGAACTGTTGTGCTTTTTGCATTCTGGAAGTATGCATATTCAGATGCTGTGATTTTGTGTGGCATCGGGCTAGATTCAGAGATGCTGGATTTTGGATCATGATGGATTTTGTTGCAAGATGATGAAAATATAGAAATTCAAGCATATAGACATGTTTAGTGATGTGCTTAGTGAAACATTGCAGGATGGGAGAGGCTGACACCTACTGAGAGTTCATTTGAAACACAACCGTTGCTAATGTTTCCTGTCAGATGTCATGATAGATTTGAAACGCTTGCATACATCTCAGAGATGGATCTGGAGATTAAAAGAAGTTATTTACCCGATAGTTTTAGCTGCTTGAAGTTTTTTTAATAGTGCATTATGGGATTGCTTTGTGAATGTTGCAAAATGCAGAGACATAATAAACAACATTTATTAAAAGTATTTAGAATTTTAATCATAAAATGATTTTGGACACTTAACAATGTGTGCATGCCATTACATTAGATAAAGGTGATTAAGTGTCCACATATTTTTGTAAATTCACCTTACATTTACTACTATATGTAAATAATGAATGTAAAGAATTTTATTAAACATCATTTTATTTCCTTTCGACAGGGTGCAGGTGGAATTTTATGTAAATGAAAACACATTCAAGGAGAGGTTGAAGCTCTTTTTCATCAAAAACCAAAGGTCAAGTAAGTAAAATCTTTTGACCTTTTGAGCATTTACAATCACAGACAAACCAACAAAGCAAAATCCATTACTGCAAGCATAAACAATTTTTATGGATCTCAATATCACTATAGTATACATGTTCAAGGCCTCCATCATCCTAACAGAGAAGGTGACTGTTTTAACTGTTTGTTTGGATTTATGAAGGTACTGTAAGTTTGCAGGTTTGCCATACTGCTGAATTATTTCTAATACATTTTCCAGATGAGTTTTATGGTGTGAATCTCCATTTTATAATTTACTTGCAGGTCTCAGAATCCGCCTCTTCAACCTCTCCTTGAAGTTGTTAACATGTCTCCTCTATATAATCAGAGTCTCACTAGATGATCCAACTAACCAGGTCACATGTGCACGGTGAGTAAACATTAACTACTTAAAAGGATAATTCACCCAAATATGAAAATTCTGCCATCTTTTACTCACATGCTCAATTTTATTTGAATATATTAAAAATATATAATTTATTCCTATGATGGCAAAGCTGAATTTTAAATCTCCAGTCTTCACTGTCACATGATCTTTTAGAATATTATAATATTCTGATAGGCTGATTTGATGCTCAAGAAAAAGTCTTGTTGCTATCAGTGTTGAAAACCGTTGTGCTGATTAATATTTTTGTGGAAACCTTGATTAAAAAGATTCAGGATTCCCTGATGAATAGAAAGTATTAAGAATTTATTTGAAATAAATTTTTGGTCACACTTTATACTAGGTGTTGTGTCGTATATTAACTACTATGTACTTACACCAAAAAATAAGTACAGTGTACCTATTGTATTCATATTGTACTGCAAAACACTTTTGCTGCTATTGACGTGGGATACGGGTAAGGTTAGGGACAGGTTTGGTGGTATGGGTAGGTTTAGGGTTGGGTTAAGATGTAAGGGAAGGCTCAGCAGTGTATCAAATGATCAATTTAAATGCTAATACATACTGTAGTAGTTAAAGACCTTTTTTACAGTGCACTCTTGATTGTGTATAAATTGCTTTTGTTCAGCCTGGTCCAGCTCCACTTCAGGTTTCATCCTCACTGGTGAAAGAAATCATTAGGTTACTTGCATAACCCAGGTTCTCTGAGAACAGAGCTTGGTATCTCATTATGGGAAATACCTCAGGCGTGATAGACTTTGGAAGCACCACATCTTTGTACCACGTTACACTATGTCTGTCTAAAAGGCGGACAAATCACAGCTCATGACAAGGAGTTCACCCCCTCCCTATATATACTGCTGTGATCCCCAAAACGACCAGTGTTATGCGAGTAGGGAAGCTTGGTGAGATACCTCACAAGTAACTTAACATTCTCTTTCAAACAATCTCTCGGTATCTCACTATGGGAATGATATGGCCAATGCGCTTGCTTTCCAAAGTCGCCGAACAGACCCAGCAAGAATGAAAGATAACCTCTCATATCTCCAAAGAGCCAACTTCAACAACTGCATGAGCCATAGTAGCCGTAGTGACATCCAGACAGTAAAATATGATAAAAGAGTGGGGAAGCCCAGCTTGCAGTTCCACAAATATCTCCTATTGAAATCTCCTTAAACAATGCCCATGAGCTAGTCATATCTCTCATAGAATGGACCCTTAAAGGTCCTATTTTTCGTGTGTTTTTGAAGCTTTGATTGTGTTTACAGTGTGCAATATAACATGTGTTCATGTTTTGCGTGTAAAAAAACATAGTATTTTTCACACAATTTACTTATCTGTATACCGCTGTTTTCACTGTCCTAAAAATGGGCGGATAACTTCCTTGTTCTATGAAGTCCCTCCTTCAGAAATACGTAATGAGTTCTGATTGTGCCAGCGGTTCCTGTGTTGTGATTCGACAGCAGCTTAGCGCACGTTGCCCATTAGGAAGGCCAAACAAAGGTGATTGGACTCCGGGATGAAAATAACAGCGTCTCGACAACATGGCGACAAACACACTCTACAAACGCAACTCTTCCTCTTCTCCGTGGGAGCGCAACAAGACCACGCCCCCTTTTTTGTGTATTCCTGTGGGCGGAGGTTAGTCAAAAAACTGTTCTAGTGACGTCATTAAAGAAGGAAGTAGAGGGATGTAGTCCAAACCGGCCGTTCACTGTAGGCGACTTCTGTTAAATAAAATATCTCGCTTGGCATTGAACTTTGAGCTTTATAATTTTACAGATATTATTTATACTCTAACAACAACATTACACACTAACTAAAGTTTGAAACATGGGATCACGAAGAACGGGACCTTTAAGCCCATTGGGGAATAAAGACCCATAGATGTATTGGTGAATTCAATCGTTTCCACTATCCAATTGGAAAGGTGCTGCGAGGAGAATGGCTTACCCGTACCTCTCATACAGGACACAAAGTTTGCAATTTCCACTCCTCCTCCTCCTCCCTTGACAAGATCAGATGCTTTGACGCTGGTCACCATCGTTTCACTCCCTTCATAAAACGGCATATACGAGGATGTCGTCCCACCGAAGCTCCGAATCTGCCCATGCACTCGCTTGTGACAGCAATGGGAGTGGCCAGGGCTCTCCCTGAAGGAGCAGAACAATCTCTGCCAACCACAGTCTCCGTGGTTGAAATTTGACTCAGCGGTGGGGATGCATATAGTAACACGTTTGGCCACATTTGTGCCAGCGCATCCACACCCAAAGGTGCATTTTTGTCCTTGAGAGAGAAATACAGTGGAACTTTGTGTTTGCCTGTGAGGTGAACAGATCTACAGCAACCTTGCCATACCTCTTCCAAATCTGATCTACCACTTGTGAGTGAAGTGCCCATTCTCTGTATAACAGATTGCCCTTTGAAAGGAGATCCGCTCTTACATTCAGGACTCCTGGGACATGTGTAGTGCTAAGCGAGCTGATGTGAACAGTGCTTCAGACAATCAGCTATTTCTGGGCTAAATTATGCAGTTCCAACGAACATGTTTATTAATATATGCCACCAGCATCATGTTGCCTGTCCTGACCAAATCCCTTTACAAACAGCAGATAATGTTTCAGGGTCACTGCAAATTTATATGAAGTTTGTGAAGCTGGGGCATCCAGCGATCTGCCATAAATAAAACAGCCCCCCAGCCCATCATTCGCTGTCACTATC
Organism: Squalius cephalus; assembly: GCF_949319135.1. NCBI lineage: Eukaryota > Metazoa > Chordata > Actinopteri > Cypriniformes > Leuciscidae > Squalius > Squalius cephalus. Next base: position 18,190,680 of record NC_137126.1, read on the forward strand.
TTTGCAGAGACACGCCTCCCAACGGAGCCACTATCCGGAATACACAGGGGTCTCAACACTGATGAAGAGCCTTTACGTATTCCACTGATATTCTCACCCGCAAGAGCCTTACCAAGCCGTACCACACCACGTGAGGTGCATAGATTGAGGTCTGTTATATTACAGATTTCCTCCCAGACCACCAAGTTTGAATTGTTGGAGTCCAGCTAAGCTCCCAGCTCCTCCAATAGCTTGGCTTGATAGGCCATCAGCAATGAAGTTGCCTTAAGTGTCCGCACAGATGATTTATATATCTTCTGGTACATGGAAGCAGTGAAGCGTTACATTGTCCAATGGAGGGAGGGACTGGTAGATGAGAGAGTGGTCTGCCTGTTTGGATGCAGGTGGTGAGCCACTGACTGTTTGACCGTCGGAGGGTTAGAGAGCCCAAGCTCCTCCATCCCTCTCATATCAATTGAAGAGTAGTTAACTTGGTGAGAAGGGAGTTTTCCCATCATAAATATCCTGTTAAATTCCCTGGTAACCATTCACCGTCTTAATTGCCACTTGGCACGCTCATAGGCCTGTAGCGTTTGGGCCGCAGACAGGATAGCGTCATCCTCCTTATTATCCGGCTCATCCCGGAGGAGGCAAGCTAACATCTCCTCATCATCTCCCTCCACCCCAGCTGTTGGTCAAAATGCGACGTAAGCTCTGGGGACTCAGCATCCATGATATCCCCCCATGAAGATAGGTCCTGCATGGGAGAGGGTTGAGCCTGGAGCCCGACCGATATGGATTTTAGTTGGCTGATGCAGATACAGATATTAGGGAGTAAAAAAGGCCAATATCGTTATATCGGCTGATATTATTAATGTGTATATTATAGTACAGTACCAGTCAAAAGTTTGGACACACTTTCCCATTCGTGTGTCCAAACTGTATATAGAATATTATACAGTATATAGAATACAGTATACATAAACAGAATAAATATACATAAACACATTTATTGCAATGATCACTTAAATGTGGTGTTCAAACCCTTATAATGATGAAAAAAAGATATGTAATGGAGACAGGGTGAATGATTGAATGAGAATGATACATTTGAACTGGAACCAAACTAGTTTGCATTGCATATTCTATTCTGTTATATTCTAAATACTGTAGCATAATCTTCACTTCATATTTTTTATTTAGTAACGTTATATAAAAAATAACATAATGTAATGAGTGTCACTGGCAAAACTTAAAAAAGCTTATTATCTTCTATTATTAGTCTTATTTACTCTAGTCTCTACCAGTGGTGGAAGAAGTACTTAGATCTTTTACTACAGTAAAAGTAATAATACCATAATGAAAACATGTTCAATTACATATGTACTTTTACTTTAATACGATTTTAAAGTAGTCAGCAAAATGTACTAAACGTGAAAGTAGTACTTATTATGCAAAATGCACTACTAAATGTAAATGGAGCGTGCTCTCCTACAAGCATTTTATCAGCGTTATACGTTCTAAAAAAAAAAAAGTTCATATCAGCGGCATATCTGCATCATATACACCGATGCCGATATATCTGCGACAGGCTCATATCGGCCGATAAATCGGTCGGGCTCTAGTTGAGCCCCCTAAGCTGAAGGAAGGATAAAAGATGCACCCATCCGAAGCCTTTTTTTCCAAAATCCTAGCCGGCATTATGTGACAGTGAGGACAACTTTCCACATCAACCAGTGCGGACTGAGCATGCTTGACACCCATACATACTCAGAAACTTAACTCGCCTTGTTAGCTAGGCTAGGACACAACTCTATTAAAAAGCGAAGCAGAAAAGCTCAGTAACAAGCAGAGAAACCCACAACTTATGGTATCTGCACTACTTTGGCAATGTCAACATTAACGTTACATTTGTGAACTGGAGCAGCTGAAGGAGGTGCAGCTAGGTGCTGAAGGAAAGTCTTCATAAGGAAGAGAACAAGATGTCATTTTGGGGATCACTGCGTTATGGTGAGGGGGTGGGCTCCTTGTCATGAGCTGTCATTGGTCCGCCCTCCGGACAGACGTGATGTAATTGGTGCTTCCATAGTTTATAACGCCTGAGGCGTTTCCCATAGTTAGATACCAAGCAATTGTTTGAAAGAACCCACTCGGTGTGATCCTGGAGTGAGAAAAAACGAAGACATTCTTCAGCAATCTTTGAACACTGCATGTCCAATCATCTTAGAGTACCTGAACTAACTGTTGTATAATGTATAATATAATTTTTCTTCAACTCTTCCATGAAACAACAACAGCATCTCACCGAAACAAAACACATTACAGTACATCTCAAAAGCATCGTTTAAATTGCTCTCAGGATAAACCCAGACTACTTTGTCTGAAGTGTCCATTAGAGTCGTCTCAATGCAAGCACCAAGAAAACATTAAGAGACAATTAGGCTCAGTGTGTGTGTTTGTAGGTGACAGAAAGAGAGAGCTGTGTGCACTTGTGTGAAAGCACGGTGGGAGAGAAGAGGGAGCCCTACTAGCAGCAATCAAATAAGAGAGAGGCAATCTTACGCTGTTATATATGTTAGAACCAGCAGGCATGATCCCTCAGCTTTTCAACTCTGATGTCTTTCACTTTTATGTCTGCTGTGTACTAACTGCCTGTTATCATGATTATAGGAAACACTGCACAAACATCACAGATGCCCTTTGCAGCAAAGCCTGTGCAAACTACACAACAAACCTGACCACAGATCCCCCGCAAATAAACTGGTGAGACCTGTCTGAACTTAGATATTATGACAGATCACAAATCAACTTAACTAAATAAAGTGTGTTTGTTCTTGAATATTTTCTCTAATTGTCTCACATTTGTTTGTGTTTCTTGTGCTGTGTTTCTTGAAGGGAGTTAATATTTTGGGTGAATAGGAGAGTTCCTGTATGGGCAATACAGGTAGATTGAGATTTGTTTTTTATAAACCACACTCTTAAAAATAAAGGTTCCAGGTGGAACCAAAATAATTTTACAGTGTGACTTTAAAGGGGACCTATTATGCCCCTTTTTACAAGATGTAATATAAATCTCAGGTGTCCCCAGAATGTGTCTGTAAAGGTTCAGCTTAAAATACCCCACAGAGCATTTATTATACCATGTTGTAAATGGCCATTTTTCCGTGGAAGGAAAAACATGCTGTTTTCGTGCTTGTATCTTTAAATGCAAATATGCTGCTGCTCCCCACTGTTTTCCAGAAGAGGGCGGAGCCTGTACAGCTCGTGCCTCATATGCTCTGCCAAAAACTAAAACATCTGTTTGGATTTGATCACATGACACTGCAGCTCTTCATCATCATGAAAGTTTATTATATGCATGCGTTTTAACACTAGAACCGCCATCAGGTTAAATTTACCCATGCACATGATTACTCTTTTGATATGGCTAAAAAACGTATTATGTCACTGTATTATGCCCCTGTCTTCACAAAGTAATACATTTTCACTAATCACTTTTCTTAATGGTGAATATTGGCTAAACCAGCCTGCAATGACAATGAGAATTAGAGGGAAATAAATACATATTTGGGTGGTGTAATATTATAATAAAATGTCATTAATCACATATTAAGATAACCCATGTTATTTAAATGACTAAAATAGACAATAAAGAGGAATAATAATTCACTGCACTGCATAGGATGTATGATGCAACGACAAATTCAAGCACACAGTTTCACCTAATTAATTATTAATTTGTTTAGTTATATCATTTATAATTTGAATAAGAGAACAACACAACTTGGGGTAATCATAAAATTAGTTTTATTCATTACATCATAGATCGGAAATATTTTTTTCAGGAAACAGGTACACTTCAATAAATAGCACCACAGTAGCGATAAAAATTGCAAAACAAAAATTAATAATTAATCCAAAGTTTGAACATTAATGAGTAGTCTAAAACATCTTTATTTGAATGTGTTTTGTGTGACTGATTACAGTAAGCCTACACACAGCGTGAAAATGAAGGCATTATAGATTGGTAAATTTGACCTGCTGGCGGTTTTAGATATAAATGCCCCGTTTTTAATCTGGTTTTATCTAAACAATTTTTTATCAACAGGAGATTGTAAATTACACAATTTTAGGTAAAGTAAATGACTGGGAGACTTGAATATTTTATTGTAAATCTGTTATGTACATTTGAAAAACAGCCATGGGTAAATCTAAATTCATAACTCATAAATCAGTCTAAACTTCTGATATATGGTTTTCTGAGTGCACACACCCGAACCACCCGCACAGAAAGCTGGCTGTCAGACAGAGCGTCCCGTGAGTAATTAAAAGTTTTCTTTCATGTGTTATTGACCTTAAACTGTCAAATACACAGTGACTGTAAACAGCAAGCAAAGAAATTACATGTGTATTTTAGATCTGTGTATTAAAGTGAAAGCAGCATAATATACAGTAGCCTACTACTATATATGCTGTTAATATGAATACAAATAATAATAAAAAAATAAATAAAAAAAAAACAGAAAATCACTCACTGCTCTTGATTGAATTAACTTTAGTAGCTTTAATAAGAACACATTTCTTACTTGAATGCTGCTGTAAAAAGCTCTGGCGAGGAGATAAACATGGCGGACTGTGTACAGCTCACACAGAGCGGGGTAATAATAATAGGGCAAGACCGCCTAAGCATATTTGACGTCACATATGCTACAGGTAGAATCTGCAAACGGCTAATTACGGTTGATTACAAAAAGAGAAGTGGGTGGATTTTTACTATTATAGGGTGGTTGTCTACACACATTTATATTCAAACACCATGTAAAAGTGAATTTTGCATAACAGGTCCCCTTTACATTGTAAAACCTTTTGGAATATATGCCTTTAAAAAGAAACAGTGTTTAAGTGGTTTAGAATCAGAATCAGAAAAGCCTTATCTCTACTGTGGGTGTAACATTGCTTTTATACATCAGTTCAATAAACAAGAAGTTGATATTGAGTTATATTTTAGACACAATATTGGCAGGTTCTTTCTGTTTTTGCTCCTCCAACAAAATAATTCCAAACTAAGCCAAAGCAACTGTAGAAATGTTTCATTCCTTATTGAATCAGTGTTTTCGAAAACATTGATTGAGTGAATGATTAAAACAGATTAAAGTGAATTGAATAAAAACAGTAACTTGTTTAATTCCTGAATGAATCAGGTGCTTTGAATGAATCAGCTGCGATGACTCAAATGAGAAATCGCATTTGGACTAATCGGTTTAGTGAGTAATTCAAAGAATATACATCATAAAATCAGTCACTTGTTTGGATCCTTAATAAATCAGTGTGTTTTGAATGAATCAGCTGAGTGAATTAATGACTCTCTTATAAAGACTGTGTATTCTCGCTATTAATTGGCATAATGGAATAACCTGCATAAAAACCATCACTACATAGTCTGACTGTCTGTCTGGAACACAGACTAACAGAATGATATAAACTTTATATAAAGTTCACCAATTACTCTCTCAGTCGTCGCGTCTGTCCGTTGCAATCTTCTTTCGTCCTGTTTGCTGCCTGAGACAGTTCTAGAGGACAGACCTTAGGAGGGTTTTGCATTAATGAACCTTTATTTTTAAGAGTTTACATCACTTTTGACATTTCTTTATGACTACTAATTACATCTCTCACTCTGACGGAACTCAGACTGTGATAAGAGTTATTTCTCATTAGACTCTGATATTGATACTCTGCTAATCAAAATGATGATTGTTTCCTGCACCACAGGTGACAGTGGCCTTAATTAGCTTCTTGCAAGCAATGCTCCTGGTGTATCTCAGCTATAAGGTAAGATTATTGTCATTATTATTCTGCCCTTGTGAGCTTTCTTACCACTGATCTAAATTAAATCTGATAATTTCAGCTCCTCTTGGGCTACTAAAGGGTTCCTTTGTTTCTAGTTTCCCTATAATGGGAAGTGTTCCTCGCTTTTAACAGAAATAACTTCTCTAACTTGTTTTTCTGTTTCTTCATTGATTTATCAAGAAAAGGCATTTTTTTCTGTTGTTGGGAGATGAAAGTAATCTTTGTTGTAATTAAAGGCTGCATCCCAGTTTGCCCACTTAATGTATATTATGCTTAGGCAGTATACACTTTTCTGGGAAGTCAATAGGTGTCTGACATATACATAGTTGTCTCTGCACATACAGTAATAGTGGGATATAAGACAACTTGTACACACTTCACCTATAAACTGACATACTTTTAAAATATGTTAAAATCCCCACACTGCAACCTATTTACAATACAAGTACATTTGACTATCATCACACTGTAATTTGGGATGCACTAATTCCAATTTGTCAAAAACTGTTTATGACAGATATGCAGAAGTGATTTAGGATGCAGACCGTTTTGTTTTCTGATTTTTTTAAATGTGCATGTTAGTACTCTTTGATTCTTCTGCGGTGTAACTTATATTTATTTCATTTCTAGGGGAACATTTGGGAGCAAATTTTCCAAATCTCCTTCATCATTGAGATGATCAATACAGTGCCATTTATAATTACAGTAAGTAATGAAGGTTCTGGTGGACACAGAAGCACGTATCAAGTTGCTGCCCACACAAAATCTTTGTTGATAGTAATTGTTGAGTACTGTTATATTGTTGTGATTGAGTGTAATTATATAAGTCGCCATTGATACCTGAAAGTCAGTTGTGAGAAGGAATGATAATTACTAAAATGCAACAATTAGCCAAGTAACAAATAGACATTTTTTGACCTGCAGTCATTGGGAACAAATTATAGGTTGTTTAATTATTTTGTGCTAATGGCATTACAAATGTAAAATCTATGAAAAAGCACACAGCTTTTCTATTATAATTATTATTATTTATTTTTTTGTAGATCTTTTGGCATCCGCTAAGAAACATATTTGTTCCTGTGTTTCTTAATTGTTGGCTTGCCAAATCAGCACTGGAGAACATGATTGTAAGTATCCTGTGCAGCTGTGTAGTACATTTTACATGCCTCCAGGAAATCTTATTGTCCTAGCAGAATAACATTGGTGTTGTTTGATGATATTGCTGTGTTGGGAAGCTTTACTTCATTATGCACTTGACAAATGAAAATGCATCATCAATGAGCAAAATCTGAGAGGGTGCCAGCATTCCCTTCTGTGCCAGATGGTCAGGTCAAATGGCCAGAGAAAAACTGGCAGGGGGAATGTCCTTTTACAAATGCTTTAAGCAAAGATATTAGCAAAAGAGAACGCTAACAACCACTAAAATGTGACACTGCCTTAAAGATTTCTCTGTTTTACCCCCCATACTTTCTTAAAATATATTTTCCTTGAGAGATGATAATTACCAAACTATATAAAGGATCCATTTAAGTCCTGATCCCTTGGTCACGGCACTGTAATTAAAGGTAGGGTAGGCAATCTCGGAGAGACTAGCAATAGCAAGCTAGCTTTGAAAGCAATAGATCCCACCCTCCCTTCAGAGCGTCTCCAAAGCCACGCCTTCTCCAAAGTACATGAACTCACACAGCAGAGTTTGCAAAGAGTCAGAGACGAGAGATGCCGTTAAATTACCTCTTGTCTCAAACCACATAACATTTAAATAATAATGAATGTAAACAACTTACAGAGCTCTGACTTGTACCAACTGACTGCTCCAGATTCATGTCGGTGGTAATAGTTTTGACACTATCGTGTTGACGTGAACAGCTCTGGGTACATCACGGTTTGCCATCTCGTTATTACGGTTACGATGGCGTGAACGCAGCATTGGCCCGTTGTTTTGGTTCAGGAAGAACTGTAAAAGGCAGCTGCTGTTTGTCAAAGATGACGTGTGATAGGGTGACCAAACGTCCTCTTTTGCCCGGACATGTCCACTTTTTACGTACTGTCCAGGGCGTCTGGGGGGGTTTTATATATTTTTTTCATGGGACCATTAAGCGTTTACTTTAAATTGACTGGCGCTTGCCTTTGCACACAATACGGTACTTTGTTGCGTGACGTAATTCCCGAGAGGCTGCCTTGTGGGCGGCTCTGCGACGCGCACATACACAGAAAGCAGAGCAGACAGCGGAGCAGCATTGCACACAAAATGCCAAAGCGTAAGTGCAGCTTCAAAGTTGAACTGCAAAAAAAAAATCCCACGTACCGTCCCGGTCGGGACAAGTGGGAGGCGGAGTGCACTATACGGTCAAGTGCGAGATAAGATGTAAGTAGCTAACAGCGTAAAAAAAAAAATAAGCCCAAATGTAAACTCTCAGATGATTTACAGAGACAATTTCTGTGTTTTCGTTTCGGTCGGGATCCGTGTAAAGCAGAATGCATGACATGCAAAGCTGGCACGTACGTGTCCGTGTCAAATAAAGGTGCTAGCGACCTAGAGCCCACATAAAGTATACAAGAGAACATCAGGAGGATTGAAATAATTTGTTACTGAAATAGTGTAGTAGATTTTTTATTTTATTTTAACCTATGGCCATGAAAAGAAACAGTGTCATGTAAAAGGTGTTAAAAGCTAAACTATTTTTTATAGCCTATATATATTATCCTATTGTTGCGGGCCAAACGTTGAATGGGAGGGATGTATTACTTTATGTATTAAAGTACAATAACATAGTTGCAAGGTTGTGAATGCATTTGTCAAGTATTTTTTGATGCATTCACCCCCACCCACGCCCCCACCCTATTAACCACGCCCCCACCCATCAACCACGCCCCCGTCCTCTTTTCTGAAAACTAAAATATGGTCACCCTAACGTGTGATGTCTGTTGACAGGCAGGTAGGACATCGTATCATAGCATTCGGTCATTGCATTGGACAGATTTTTTTGTCCTGAGTCTTCCACAGGAGATACTGTATATGTACATGTTTTAATATTAAGACCACTTCTATTTTTTGATTGCTATCAGGATGTGAAGAGAGTTTTAATCAGTATAACAAAAAGTGTTTACAAAAAAATGCCTACCCTACCTTTAACATACATGTAGGTCTATATCTCATATATAGCTGAGCAGTACAGTTATTAAAGGGCATTTACATTTCCTTGTATATTTTGCTCTATTAAGGTCAGTGGAATAGAGGATTTAATTGTGTGAGAAGCACTAGACCTGATAATGAAGGTTATTAAGTTATTTTTAAAGCAGGCTCTTAAATAGGCAGAATTTTTTTAGAACTGGGCTTTTACAGAGATAGCTCACATTGCTTGCATTGTGTGTGTGTTATGCTTAGTCTCTTGACGAAAGAGATCTCTCTCACTTATCTCTGTTACTTTCTAGAATGATCTCCATCGTGCCATTCAGCGCACACACTCTGCCATGTTCAACCAGGTCCTCATACTGATCTGTACACTGCTCTGTCTGGTCTTCACTGGGTAAAGCTCGTTGATCTCTTGATATCCCTAATGGGGCTTTTGCCTTTTACAGGCTTGTATCTAATGCTGCAGATCTGAAACAGTCACACGGTTATGAATTAACCGTCCTGATCAATAATGTACATCAGTTAATCCAAATTAACTTTTTTTTTTTTAAATAGTGTCAAAACAAGATGCTACCATTTTTTAAGAATATTGAACGAAATCTACTGAGTATTTAATACAGCACAACAGTCACAGCTCCCCTTTTTCAGAAGTCTGGGTTTTGGAAGTATTTTCCCATTCATTTTCTCCGTAGGGATTTACAAAGAATCCTTAGTAAAGAGATGTAAGCCATAAAGCACCCAGCTCTGAGATGAATCACAATATCACAAACTTTGTTTTTAACAAAAGGTCTGAGAAAAAGACAATGGTGCAAGACTGTGAAATTAACATATTTTATAATACAATGTGGGTCACCAAGCACAGCAAGTATATGAAAATAATAGTTTATTGAAAAATAGTCAAATATATGATATAAATATATAATTGTATACATACATAAATATAAAACAGAATCCAAAGAATCCCAAAATGAATCTACATGTATTACATTTTCCATAAAAATATTAAGCAGCAGAACTGTTTTAAACATTGATAATATTTGAATTATTTCAATTACAATTACAATCATGTGACACTGAAGACTGGAGTAATGGCTACTGAACATTACATTTTAAAATATATTAAAATAAAAAACAGTTATTTTAAATTGAAAATAAAATGTCAGTTAAATGTATATATTATTGTTTTTATTTAAGTATATTAGTCTGTCTTGAACAAGATATACTTTTTATGTTTTAATAAAACACTTTATCTATGGAGAATGTAAATGGTAGGCCCATTTTTGAACCCAACTGTTGCACTCTATTTGAGCACATAGGAAATGATTGAAACTCTTCAAACTTGAAGTCAAATTTTGTTGCTTTTCAACAAAGTATATTTTATAGGTCCTTAATTAACCTCATGTTATTATCCTCATTAGCCTATGTTTTACTCTGTATTAGCATATATTTGCATATATATTTGATACCCTTTTACCAATATAAAGGGACATTTCAGAATAAAGTTCTTACCTAAGGACTACAACTCCCACAGAATGTGAGTTTACATGATAAATCAGATAGTTTATATTCCTTTTATAGTCCTTACATATTTACATTATTAATTAAATTGGTTTTAAAATACCCTTTTGAGGTATGACTCTGTGTCAATTTGTTTTGTAGAACAAAATGGGAAAGTCTCTTGAAATAATGCTAACCGACCTCATTTTACTCAAATCGAAAACCGCTATTTTAAAAACCCATTCGAAATTCCTGAGGGAGCCCATGGTGAAATGGCCTTCTGGGCAAGCCTACAAATTGACATCGTGACTGAGCAGCTCTACTGAATTCTATTCATGGAATGTCTTTCCAACTATAAAAGTCCCATGATGCCGAATTTATTTTAAGTAATGTATATTTTCGAAATTGTTTCCTGAAATGTTTTGTAATGCTCTTTAGGGCTTGTGGGATTCAGCATCTCGAGCGTGCAGGAAAGAGTCTCACCCTCTTCGACTCTTTATATTTCTGCATCGTCACCTTCTCGACTGTTGGTTATGGAGACGTCACACCCAAAATCTGGCCTTCTCAGCTACTGGTGGTCATCATGATCTGTGTGGCTCTGGTGGTGCTGCCATTACAGGTGCCACGATCAGCCCACGAACAGCACAATCAGCAGCTTCCGTATTAATGTTCTCTCTATTAACTATGACTTTTGCTTAAATAAACTCCTAATTACTGCTTATTTATGAGTACATTTACACAGCTGAATGGATGGAGATCCAACCTCGCTGAGCACTTTTTGCTTTTAATTTTTTAGATGATTAAATAAGAAATGAGTGGTACCAGTAAAAATGTACTGCATTTACACAGTACTTGCTTTCTGTCTCTCATTTCAACACCAGTTTGAGGAGTTGGCGTATCTTTGGATGGAGAGGCAGAAGTCAGGTGGAAACTACAGCAGACACCGTGCTCAGACAGAGAAACATGTGGTTCTCTGTGTCACTTCACTCAAAATAGACTTGCTCATGGATTTCCTCAATGAGTTCTATGCCCACCCGAGACTACAGGTACATGCATAAACCCGTATATGTGAGTGTTTTATTATTGTTCTGTGTATTGCTAATATGCTAAGGTAGCTCAGTGTGTGATGGTGGTATTAACATTTCTCAAATGTATAGGATTATTATGTGGTGATACTCTGTCCCACGGAGATGGACATCCAGGTGCGGCGTATTCTGCAGATCCCACTGTGGTCTCAACGGGTCATCTACCTCCAAGGCTCTGCACTGAAGGACCAAGATCTGATGAGGGCCAAGTAGGTTGTTCATTTGGTCACACTTTACTTCAGGGCCCAATTCTCATTATTAACTATGACTTGTGCCTCAATAAACTTCTAATTACTGCTTAAGAATAGTTAGTAAGGTAGTAGTTTAGTTTAAGTATTGGGTAGGATTAAGGAATGTAGAATAGGGTCATGCAGAACAAGGCATTAATATGTGCTTTATAAGTACTGTTAAACAGCCAATATCTTAGTAATATGCATGCTTATAAACAACTAGTTAATAGTGAGAATTGGACCCTAAACTAAAGTGTTACCATTTATCTTTTCCTAAAAAAGTCCCTTGGTTATATGTGGATGCATTTTGCTCATGATTAAACTAAGATATAAGAGCTAAGAAATGAAACAAATGTAATTGTGGATAGGCTTTTATAGAAGTGTCATGTCCATTTACATGACCATTCAGATTTAGAATTCCAGTGTATTTTAAATGCAGCTTCGAAACAAAAATTATCTTTGAAAATTATGTTGAACAATTATTGTTAGTTAAAAAAAGCTGTTTAAATATTTAGTTCAGTCATGGAACTCTAGATTGTGCTGGCAAACTGCAAGCAATCACACCTTTACCACATGGCACAAGCCGATTGGCCTCTGCTGATTCTCCTGCCAATGAGATTGCTTGCTCACTCATCATTTAAATAGTCTGATTCAGCACGCTATCAGAGTTACTCTGAAACCCTCCACCTCCCCAGCTCCATCTGTCTAGATCTGCTATGTATGTCTATTTATGCTGGAGCAGCATATCTTACGTACTGTATCACATCAGCGAGTCTGTGTATCTATTGGCAGTAGCAAGTCCATACTTGCTCTGCAGCAGCAGCAAAGATCTAGTCCACCAAGACCAAATACATTAACATTCCCATATTCATTAACATGCCAAAACTACTCTGAGAGTTGTCATGATTGAAATTTATTCAATGTAATCCCATCACTTCCTCCACAGGTAATTTGATTTAAACTGATTGTATATCTAACCTTGTGTTGCACAAAACTCAGGTGGCGTTTTGTCCCATGTGGAACAAAATGTCAAAAATGTCCTCTTCCACACTAAACAAAAACTGTATTTCTCTTTTATTTAAAAAAATGTAATGGCACTTAGTGTGCCAGGATCGAGACCGATGACGAAAGAAAATTATGCATGTAAACCCTGGAATTTTTTTTTATTAAAGTCGCCTTGCAGTTAGTTCGATTTGAGGTTCTGACTCTGTGTTTGAGTCTATGAGAGGGCCGTTAAGTTGACAGAGAGATCAGTCTAATATATCTGCAAATTGATCTGTATAGCTGCAAGTGATTTCATCCTTTTCAAGTCCTTTTTAAATACATTAATACATAATACTATGACTAAATTACTGAGAACATTTGAGAATGGACCTCCGAATTAATAGTGTCAGAGACCTTCATTTCTCGTGTTTCTCGTGTACATTCATCAGTATGTTAAGAGTTGTATTCGCCAAAAATATTTAAGGACAGAAGAAGATATGGTGTGCAGGTCTTGAGCAAGATGACTTGCAGCCCCGTTGCCTATCAAATGTAGACATCAATAGTACAACTTGCAAGAACGGCACTTAAAACAGCAATTGTGGCAGTGGGATGTGTCTTACTATAAAGTGCACAGCAATGATTCACCGGTAATGTTTGGCCTAATGTCGGGCTAAGCAGTTTAGCTAATTAAATTAGCAAAATCTCATTATTCTCTGTAAAAGATAACTTGTGTTTCCGACTTTTTAGAGTCTAAGAGTGAAAGAGCTGTTAGTAAACTTGAGTCTTAAGTATGATGTCATATTTTAACAGTGATATACAGTACATCAATGTGTCATTTCTAAAATTTAAACTAGCGTAGGCCTACTGATTAACTGTTTCCAAATGGAAGTTTTGGACAGCCTCCCAAAAAACTAAATTAGTCTGTGTGGAAAAGTGTAGAGTAAACCTGCAAGCTCCACCATCAGAGCCAAATTTGACACCAGTCTCAAGCCCATCTGTTCCTTTATTAAAGCAGCCTTGAAATTTAAGGATAATATATGTGCTTTTTCTTGCAATGTAACTGCATTTAAAATCTAACATATTCCTTCATTATAAATGCAGCAAATCTGCCTCAATATGCCTACTTCATATTCCAGTGCATGAATTTCTCATAAAACTCAGTCTGTCTAAAGTTTCCTGGCCAGTTGTGTAATCTCTGCGTTGTAATTGGAAGGTTGGAAATTAAAGGACTTCATGAGGAGATTGGCTTTTTTTGTTAAAAGACTCAGACTGCAGAAAAAAAGGCTTTCTAATTTTTTTAATGTGTTCGTTGGTGCTGCATATTTCTGGATGAATTTTGCATGTTGTGAGTGCTTTAATTTCTTTTGCCAATAGGAGTTCCTCACAGTACAGTATGTCTTTCATCTTTAAATGTTTGGGTTTTAAACCAGCTCTATCGAAAGCATCTGTGACTTGTCAACATGTCAATGTCGATTTGTTTTCTAGCTGTAATTCACTCAATTGAAGTCTATACGATCAAGCATTCTCAAGGGTATAAAGGCAGAAATGTGCACTGCAGCTCATATTTTTAAAGCACTTGTATTAAAGTGCCACGAAACTTGCCGTTTCAGCACAGGTCAGTTGTCACCAAGGAGTTATGGTTTTGCTGCTTAGAACTGTATTGCAGTTTGCCCCTACTGCTAAACTTTAAACCAAAAATATTTTTCTGCTTTGGTGACCATTCAAAACTTCTATAAATACTATACTGTATGTAAAACTGATTATATATCTACACATGGTGTACATTGCTAATATTTTATTGTAGCATAGTAGATTTTTCCTATGCCTGGTTATTGTTTGTAGGGCTCTTAAAATCAGGACATGGATTTATAATTTTCCTGTCTGCTGCTTCACAATCACTGTTGTCATTATATAATTTCCCTGCAGCTCCAGAGAGATTATTCTCATCACAGTTTTATTTGCTTTAAAGGACTTAACAGTATCAAAGATTCTCTCAAATGCATGCGGCAGTTCATGCACAAAAATGCATAAATACTTTTTTAGCAATCTTACAAAACTGTACATTCCACAAACTGTTGTTTAATGCACCAATAAATGCAGAGCTGTTACATTTGCACTCTATGTGAATGTGTGATTTAGCATTTTTTACAATTTGTGAGTCTGTTAATTCACAATGTGGATTTACAAATATAAGTAGTCTGATCTCTTTACACAGTCACAGTAAGGATAGATAGTGTTTGTGATGCTGAATTTATCAGTGTCGTGTCATCTGTCCTATTGCAATGGCCTACAACACAGACTTCCATTGTCAGAGCATTACCCACAATTTTTGCTTGTTTTTACAAACTAAGGGAAGTCAAAAAGATTTACTATGGCTATTGACAGCATGTCACAGGTTCTGTTTACTTGGAACCTTAAACACGTCCAGAAAACATTAGGAGTGGGAAAACCGGCAGAATGTTAAAGGCACCTTTGTCAATGAGAAAGAACTTACTGCTATAGCGAGGCTAGTATACCGTGAAATTGACCCTCAGTACTGACTGTGAAAAACATGGCAATAAGGACCTATCACCAGCACATTCATACATACACATATGTGCAGTCCTTCTCACTTTTATGGGTAGTATAGATAGAAGATAGCATAGTGAAGTGTCCTTTCTGAGTGACACTGATGTGTCATGATGGTGTGTGTTCTGCAGGATGGACGATGCAGAGGCGTGCTTCATCCTCAGCAGCAGAAATGAAGTGGACCGCACCGCAGCCGTAAATACAGACTTTTTATACAGTTCCTTGCCAAAAGTATTAAAGTTATTAGTCAATGACAACAAGTCAATAAATAAATACATTTTCCCAAGCACAAGACAAGAAACCCAATTATTTTGATCAAAACAATATTAATTTTTTAAATGAACCATAATAGAAACTTGAAATCTTAGATGGGATGCAAGTAATCTTAAAGAGAGAGAAACTTGAAGCCTATATGCTGATGTTATTCATACTTTATTAAAATTGTACTGTTTTCATCTTTCAAATTTCATTTTTTTTTATCATATTGTAGGCTTACCCATTATAAAGGACACTTATTGCATGAATTTTAGTCTGACTATCTACTGTGTTTTTATTGTTTCTCTTCATATATACAAATACATCAACTAATCTTCCCGAACTTAATCTACTATTAATGGTAAAATGAAATAATGTAAGTTTGCATATCATCACTCTGTAAGAATGCTGTCTGTTCTTATAGGATCATCAAACCATTCTGCGAGCCTGGGCTGTGAAGGACTTTGCTCCAAACTGTCCTCTATATGTCCAGATTCTTAAACCTGAGAACAAATTCCATGTCAAATTTGCAGGTGAGTCTTTTGCCTTCCTGAGGTCAAATCATTTCATATGCAGTTTAGCAAGCATTCATCCGTTCTTCACAAATCGAATGCGGATCCATGGTCATATTTTGTGACCAACATGTCCTTTAAATTTATTTTCATTTTATATAGTCCATTTTAATTTTGACAAAACTATTTTTTCAAACATTTAAATGTATTTTGATTTATAAACACAAAATACGTCAATAAAAGTGTGAAATGTAAAAACTGTCCTGACGATTAGACATGGGCATATGTGTATCAGCCATCTGTTAGCAATTATTGTGGTATATATGGTTGTTGCTTGTGTGTGTTTGCTGTATGAATAATAAATATAGATCCTTCTAGATTCAACACTCTCCGCCTCCCAAGTCATACATCCTCATTGAAGTCTTTCATGGTTATGAGTATTCACTTTGTAAGCGTAGCACTGCCTCCACCTCTCGGGTCACTGCATTTGAATTTGCATATTTTCATTTAGCAGAAGAAGAGATGAAGTGTTAGAGGGATTAATATGCCCCTTTGTGTGCTATAAAACCATGTGTTAATTCAAACACATTGACAAAGGTAAATACTTTTTAGCCATACAGTATTTTTGTGTTTTAGATGAAAATGGTCTTGACAAATTAGTCAGAAGTTAGTACTGGTTGTGATATTAAGATCAGTATTTAGTAAATGTAAGAATATGTTTTTAAAGGATATTTTTTTGGATCTGAAATAGTGTTATATGATGGTAATGATGGTTAGGGTTTTATATATTCTTAGCATCACAAAAAAAAAAAAAAAAAAGTACAGTTAACTGTCAATTGCTTTTTCTGCATCTAAAGCTAAGAAAATTATTTGTTTTCCTAGATATATGCATTACATTAAAAGGATAATATCTCATTTGAAGAGTGTCTGCCAGTAATGAAACTAGTTTGGTCTGAGTAAATAAGATTCAATTCTGGGTGTTTATTCTTTTCTGATTATGTTGATGCCATGTTGATCAGTGATATGGGGTGGCAACGTTGGAATTTCTTTTTCTTTTTTTCAGCTTTAGAAGTTCTGAGATTAGGGCAGTTCACAAGTGCGGTGGAATTGAGGTGTTTTTAATTTCATAATGTTTCTGATAGAAGTGTATATAGAATTCAGTAGGAAGTCCATTTGTGCTTGGTGCTTTATTATTTTTTAATAATGTATTTTATTTTGTTGAAATTCATTTATTTTCGAGAGAACGTCAAGTGTTTCAAACTGATCATTCTGTAATATTGAAAGTGCGACTGAATTTAACAACATATATACTGTGTGTGTATATATGTGTATATATATACACACACAGTATATATATGTATATATATATACACTCACCTAAAGGATTATTAGGAACACCTGTTCAATTTCTCATTAATGCAATTATCTAATCAACCAATCACATGGCAGTTGCTTCAATGCATTTAGGGGTGTGGTCCTGGTCAAGACAATCTCCTGAACTCCAAACTGAATGTCAGAATGGGAAAGAAAGGTGATTTAAGCAATTTTGAGCGTGGCATGATTGTTGGTGCCAGACGGGCCGGTCTGAGTATTTCACAATCTGCTCAGTTACTGGGATTTCCACGTACAACCATTTCTAGGGTTTACAAAGAATGGTGTGAAAAGGGAAAAACATCCAGTATGCGGCAGTCCTGTGGGCGAAAATGCCTTGTTGATGCTAGAGGTCAGAGGAGAATGGGTCGACTGATTCAAGCTGATAGAAGAGCAACTTTGACTGAAATAACCACTCGTTACAACCGAGGTATGCAGCAAAGCATTTGTGAAGCCACAACACGCACAACCTTGAGGCGGATGGGCTACAACAGCAGAAGACCCCACCGGGTACCACTCATCTCCACTACAAATAGGAAAAAGAGGCTACAATTTGCACGAGCTCACCAAAATTGGACAGTTGAAGACTGGAAAAATGTTGCCTGGTCTGATGAGTCTCGATTTCTGTTGAGACATTCAGATGGTAGAGTCAGAATTTGGCGTAAACAGAATGAGAACATGGATCCATCATGCCTTGTTACCACTGTGCAGGCTGGTGGTGGTGGTGTAATGGTGTGGGGGATGTTTTCTAGGCACACTTTAGGCCCCTTAGTGCCAATTGGGCATCGTTTAAATGCCACGGCCTACCTGAGCATTGTTTCTGACCATGTCCATCCCTTTATGACCACCATGTACCCATCCTCTGATGGCTACTTCCAGCAGGATAATGCACCATGTCACAAAGCTTGAATCATTTCAAATTGGTTTCTTGAACATGACAATGAGTTCACTGTACTAAAATGGCCCCCACAGTCACCAGATCTCAACCCTATAGAGCATCTTTGGGATGTGGTGGAACGGGAGCTTCGTGCCCTGGATGTGCATCCCACAAATCTCCATCAACTGCAAGATGCTATCCTATCAATATGGGCCAACATTTCTAAAGAATGCTTTCAGCACCTTGTTGAATCAATGCCACGTAGAATTAAGGCAGTTCTGAAGGCGAAAGGGGGTCAAACACAGTATTAGTATGGTGTTCCTAATAATCCTTTAGGTGAGTGTATATATATATATATATTATATGTATAATATAATATAATATGCACTGCAAAATATGACGGCAAAATGTATATATATATATATATATATATATATATATATATATATATACACATTTTGCCGTCATATTTTGCAGTGCATATTATATTATATTATATTATATTATATTATATTATATTATATTATATTATATTATATTATATTATATTATATTATATTATATTATTCTCACATAGATTATGTGTAGGTATGTTTTGTTTTCTAGATCATGTGGTGTGTGAAGAGGAGTTCAAGTACGCCATGCTGGCCCTCAACTGTGTGTGTCCAGCCACCTCTACACTGGTCACACTGCTGGTGCACACGTCTCGTGGACAGTGAGTACTGATGTCTTTCCTCTTTCGTTTGACGGCTGATGTACGAGAAGGGTTTCCTGAAATGCTGTTTAGTTTATTGAAGGATTTACTAATGAATAATGGCTCCTCGCGTAACCTTTCCAATTCCGTGATCCCTAACAAATAATAGTGTCACAAATAATTAGTCAGAGCAGATTTGCCAGGAGAGCCGATCAATGGCATTAAACTTTATGTGCTCATTTGTCAGAGGGTGACTGACTATGCGGTGACCTGAACTTGCTGGGTAAACCATTTCATAAAGAAAACTTAAATGATCCCATGATAGTTTCCCACTGTTTTTTGGAGTGTTGTCTTAGCGCTTGCATTTTAACTGTCTGTTTGGGGTTTCAGGGAGGGACAGACTTCTCCAGAACAGTGGCAGAGGACGTATGGCCGTTGCTCGGGGAATGAAGTTTACCACATCCGTTTGATGGACAGCAAGTTCTTTGGCGAATATGACGGGAAGAGTTTCACTTACGCCTCCTTCCATGCGCATAAAAAGTGAGTGATCGTTGAGCATTTAACATTTATTTAGATGCACGATTCACTATTCGGATGTATGTGAAATTATTATTTTATAAACCCTCCGAAATATCTGACATTTTTTTGTGCCTCTTGATATATGTGCTTTAAAAAACTCATTAATCAATTGACTGAGCATGCTTGTATTTTTCACATTTTCCTGTTCCCCTGTTTTGCACACCACTGTTTGCATTTTACACCTTTTTGAATTTTATTCATGATATTTTTTAATCACAATCCCTACTTACACCACCATTCAATATATTTTATATTAGCAACATAAAAGTCTGTACTGTCGCTTTTGATCAATTTAATGCATCCTTGCTGAATAAAAATATTAATTTCTCTAAATAAAAATCTTACACATGATATATGCAATCTTACATGATATATACATTAGTGTGCATATCATGTAATTTGCACTTTGTTGCTCAGTCTGATATGGCTCATACTGTACTAATCTCATTTGCACTATAATGGTCGACTGCACTTTACCATGTGTATACTTAATTTGCCATTTGTATGGTAATACTTTTATTCACATAATATATTACTATATGCAGTTCTGTTTAGATGCTTTATAGATGATGATGATGATTATTGGCTCACTACTGGATGATTGCCAATAAAGTTGAATGTAATATAATAAAAAGAAGCAGGAACAGGATGTAGATCCTCCCAAATAAAGTTGAGTTACAACTGTGCTTTTCCCTCTTAAACTCTGTGTTAAACACAAACAATCGTCTTTTCCTTAGATACGGTGTGTGCCTAATTGGTACGAAGAGAGAAGAGAATAAGAGCATACTTCTGAACCCCGGCCCTCGCCACATCATGTCTGCCACAGATACCTGCTTCTACATCAACATCACCAAGGAGGAGAACTCTGCGTTCATCTTCAAACAGGAGGAGAAGCACAGCAAAGGGCTGTCGACCACCGGCGTGTATGATGCTCCCTCTCGTCTCCCGGTGCAAAGCATCATCGCAAGCATGGGTGAGGGAACACACCTGAACGTCTTGTCACTAACAGAAGCCTTTACCTTTTAATAATCAAACTAAGGGTGGAATTAAAAAAAGAAGTTTCTTTAAAAGCTGCAGTCTGTAATTTCTGCACTACTAGCAGCACCAAGCGGTATTGCAACATAACGACTGATTTAAACATTAATAGTGTTGTTATTGTTACTGTACATAACATCTGAAACAAATGAAGCACAAGTTTTAGCCTCAGGGTTGGTTTAATGCGGTTTCCATATGGTTAACACATGCCAGTTAGTGGTGTGAAAGTAGCACTCAGAAGCAGCAGTAACAGGGTGAATATATGCTCATGCTCATGATAAAATACTTTCTTTTATTGTTTTTCCTTTGTTGAAGTTGATCAGTCTGCTTCATATGGTAAGTCTAAGCATGTGGTTTTCATAGCATTAGTTAAATCACAGTTAAATCATAAGACATCATTGGTGGATGTCTGTGTAAATGTTAACATTTACAGAAACCTTTCTCTCCCGTTCATTCCCGTTAGGAATTCACAGGTCAAGTCTTTTGTCCTGCAAGCTGTTTTAATGAAGATTTGTTTTTCTAATTGGGCTTGGTAACTGCACTTGCATGTGTAAAATATCCCTGGACTACTCTCTAACATAATTATATAAAAGCATTTAGTCCATTATGTTTCTTCACAGGTTTTTTTTTTTTTTTTCTACACTTAACATTTTGCAGCAGAACATTCTTCTACATAACAGCAGAATTTCCCTTCAGAACATTTTCTTCCCTTCACCATTTTTAAATGAAACCTCACTGTGCTTAAAGATTTTGGTTGCAAAGCACTGATTTGAAATGTGCAAATCAGTGTTTATTCATAAAAAGCAATAAATCAGGGTTGAGGTCAACTTCAGTGCATTTAAGAAATGCTATAATTAAACATTCATATCATCTACTCTGTATGCAGGCCAATTGTTCTAGTAATTGACACAAATTTTTCAGTTTTTAAATCATGCGCTGGTGGAAATGAACTGGAATTGACCTAAATTCTGAGTCATGTTGGCTAAAATTGATGATATTTCTTTGGCAGTTTTCATTGCACTCAAATTGCACCAAAGCAGCTGAGATATCAGATCAGACAACAGATTTGAGATATTTTGTTTCACCGGGTAAACACATCTATATGAAATTCCTCATGCTGCATTTTCCATGCTGCAAGCTGAAAAGGAAAACCTCCACTCTCATGGCTGATTTGTGTTGTATTGCAGGAACTGTGGCCATTGACCTGCAGAATCCCGATCCGCCGGCTGACAGCAGTAAACTGGCTCTGCCCACGGAGAACGGAGCTGGGAGTAGGAGACCCAGCATTGCCCCTGTGCTGGAGATCGCAGATTCCTCTGCCATCCTGCCTTGTGATCTTCTCAGTGACCCTTCTGAAGATGAGACCAACCAGTCCGATGAGGAAGGAGCACCGGCCATAGAGTAAATAATGTTGTCAAAAGTACAAAATTCATAAGGTTTTTAAGGGGAACAGCAATAGAGTCGTTTGTCTTTGACTTTTTAAACAGCCAGCAAATGTCAAAGAATCATGAGGCTTGATGTGTAGAGCTGTGCTTTTCCTTTACTAAACATTACTTTTTCAAAACAAAACAAAATGGCTAATAAAATGGCCATTGAAAAAAGGGGCCAATATTATTAAAGGGGCCAATAAAATCCTATACACGTCCATATAAAAGTTTTAAAAGTTCAGTTTAAAAGTCTCTTATGCTCAGAAAGACTGCATTTATTTGATCAAAAATACAGTAAAACAGTAATATTGTGAAATGAACTGTTTGCTATTTTGATATATTTTCAAATGTAATTTATTCCTGTGATGGCATCATTACTCCAGTCTTCAGTGTCACATGATCCTTCAGAAATCATTCTAACTGATTTGATGCTCAAGAAACATTTCTAATTATTATCAATGTTGATAAACAGTTATACTGCCTAATATTTTTGTACAAACCGTGATACATGTTTTCAGGATTATTTGTTGAATAGAAATTTAAATAGAACAGCATTTATTTGAAGTAGAAATCTCTCTTTACTACTATTTTTGATCAATTTAATGAATCTTTACTGAATAAAACTATTATTATGTAAAACTATAATTATTATTATGTTATTTCCTTACTGTACTCTTTCTATATTGCGAACATATTAGTTGCTAACAGCCTTTCAGCGGTGATGCTGCAGAATAATTACTGCGTTTGCTTATGTCAGTCAGAGCCGGAGAAGACATGCACTCTCTCTCTCTCTCTCTCTCTCTCTCTCTCTCTCTCTCTCTCTCTCTCTCTCTCTCTCTCTCTCTCTCTCTCTCTCTCTCTCTCTCTCTCTCTCTTACTCACTCTCACACTCACACACGCACACACACACACACACACACACACACGCACACACACACGCACACACAAACATTAAGTTTTCATGTTTTATGGGGAATTTCCATAGACATACTGATTTTTATACTGTTCAAACTATATATTCTATCCACTGACCGTAACCCTACCCCTAAACACATCCCTCATAGAAAACTTAAGCATTTTTACATTTTGTAAGAGTTGGTGAAGATCCCTGCTGAATGTTCAGTGCACTCACAGTGCCCTCTACTGATCATTTAAATGCAATGCTTTCAAAAATAAAGCCTTTGCAGATTGATTGATGTCAGTCAGGGGTTCATGTACTGTATATTCTGTGCATTTTTAAACAGAAGAATTCGTTGTAATTCACACTCAGACCTTTGATATTTTATATCCTTCTGCTTTTTCAAGGTGTATTAAAGGCTACCCTCCAAACTCCCCTTACATTGGAAGCTCCCCAACTCTTTGCCACCTTCTGCAACAAAAGGCGCCATTTTGTTGTTTACGACTTGACAAGGTGTGTGTATAACTCTCAATTCACTCTAAAATACTGATATTCCGATTCAGTTTAATTCATTGTTATGGGGTAGTACATTCAGTTCCATATTATATTTATTTTCTTTACTTCACATTCTGTTTAAGGTATTTCAGGTCATATTTCATTTTATTTCTAGACATAATTCACATGGTATTTCACTTTTTGACATATTTCATGGCTTGTTTATTTATTAATGCTTTCATTTCATTGTACTTTTATTTATTTAATTATTGCAACATAATAGTGTGTAACAATATTCTATGTTTAAATATTAATATTTATACCTATCAATGCCATTATATGTTCATTTATTTATAGCCTGCCTAAATCCCTCTATGCATTTAAATCTGATCCCTCTTATCATCATTTATTCCAGTCCATCATTTATTTAATTGTGTTTGATTCAGGGTTGTCGGCACAATAGTTTTGAAGATGCCAAGGCGTATGGTTTCAAGAACAAGTTGATTATCGTTTCGGCTGAGACAGCAGGAAACGGCTTGTACAACTTCATAGTGCCGCTGCGTGCCTATTACCGACCCCGGAAGGAGCTGAATCCCATTGTGCTGCTGTTGGATAACCCGTGAGCGAGCTGCCTCATCACTTTTCCCACCTCATGTTACTGTTCACAATGATGACTTTAGATGGCTTTGATAGGCAGGCAGAACCATTACTTAACCCCGACTTTACCACTTGAAAACACTTCCAGGAATATCTGCATAAAAGCATATTTCTTTATCGACTTTTCACATTCTAAAGTATATTGAAATGATAGCAATTTGCAGTTTACTGTCAATCTTAATGTATCATCTTGCTCTCTAATGCTATACACTTTCAGAAGAGTTATGTTCATAATGCTCCACACATTTGCTCTTCCTTTGAGTAATGCAAAATCGTGTACACAATTGTCGTCACGTTGTAGATTCTTCCTCAGAGTTTCCATGGCAACTCGGAGATGTCAAAATCCTTTTTGCAATTACCTGCTCATACATTTTGCACAAGCTTTTACTCCGTTAATACATTTTTATAAGGTTGTTTGCCAGTGCCAAACCTTTAAGAACTTTAAAACTGCAGCTGTGAGTGGATTAGCATTGTTCAACTGCTCTTCCTCTCCATTTCCAGGCCTGATAATCATTTTCTTGAGGCCATCTGCTGTTTCCCTATGGTGTACTACATGGCTGGTACCATAGACAAGTAGGTTTTTAAACATTTCAGTAAACGTGCACATCATGAAATGAGCTTTAGTCCAGTCTGAATGGTGGCTTTGTGCTGGTTTCTGTCGTAGTTTGGATAACTTACTGCAGTGTGGCATCATCTACGCTGATAACCTGGTGGTGGTGGATAAGGAGAGCACTATGAGTGCAGAGGAAGACTACATGGCAGACGCTAAAACCATAGTCAATGTGCAGACCATGTTCAGGTACGAACATTAATAACTTAAGCAAATTGGTTGTTGTTTGTTTTTCTTTAAGCTGATGTCTTTTTCAGCATCAGCTGGAAACGTGATGGCACTGGGTACTAATTACTTTTCCCCGAAAAACGTCATTTTTGTCTTTGTGTCCTCTACTAGGTTGTTTCCTAGTCTCAGCATAATCACTGAGCTAACCCATCCTTCTAATATGAGATTCATGCAGTTTCGTGCCAAAGACTGCTACTCCCTGGCTCTCTCCAAACTTGAAAAGGTCTCATATCTTAACAGCCACGCCATTTGACTTTCATTGGGGTCCAAACATCTGAGACGTGCTTTTGATTTATTTTTGTAATTATTCCAAATTATAATATCAATTATAGTTTGAGTAAAAAGCTGAATTGCAGAATTAAGATGAATTTCAAGATGATTAAATTCAAGCTGCCTGAGCTCCATGAGTTTGTGTAAAACCTCCTATGATCTAGAAATAGTGCAGACATAATCTAAATTATTTTTATTTTCAGATTTAAATGACATTTTGAGTCCCATATTGTCAATGTGATCTCAGACTTTTGGACTAAGAATTAATCATTTTTCTTCCTTGCCAGTAAACAATTTAACTACTCTAACCAGGCCTAACATTAACATAATATCATTTCAAACTTTTCTATGAAACAACTTTGCTTCTACGAATTTATTATGACATGTTCCATTAGGTATCTGTCAAGTGATTATTAAGTATGATTTATTTGTGGTGATCGCATGCTTCAAAAGGCTGAAAATACTGAAACTAATATAATATTGCATCACAGATTTCCAGATGGTCTCAAAATCTGAGATCATCAGCGGTGGAAAGTTCCATCAATCTTTTGTTGTGATCTTTTTCCCTTTTCTCCAGATAGAGAGAGATAAGGGCTCTAATCTGGCATTCATGTTCCGCCTCCCATTCGCTGCAGGCAGAGTGTTCAGTATTAGTATGCTGGACACTCTACTTTACCAGGTGAGTAATAGATCAGATGCAAATACTGCTAATTCTGTACAAAAGGCATTCTAATACATTACCATTCAAAAGTGTGGGGTCAGTACGAAGAAATCAATGCTTTTATTCGGCAAGGACACATTAAATCGATCAAAAGTGACTGTAAAGACATTTATAAAGTTACAAAAGATTTCTATTTCAAGTAAATTCTGTTCTTTTGAACTTTCTATTCATCAAAAAATCCTCAAAAATATTAAGCATATTAAATATTTATTAACTATTTTCAACATTGATATAAGAATAAATGTTTCTTCAACACCAAATCAGCATATCAGAATGATATCTGAAGGGTCATGTGACACTCTGTTTGTAGTTTTCCAGCAAAAAAATTACATTTCAAAATATTTTTAAATAGTTATTTTAAATATTTCACAATATTACTGTTTATTACTGTATTTTTGCTCAAATAAATGCAACCATGGTGTGCATAAGCCTCATCTTTCAAAACCATTCTACCGACCCCAAACTTTTGAACTCTAGTGTGTGTATGTGTGTGTGTATGTATATATATATATATATATATATATATATATATAGTTAATAAAAAGCTAATAAACTCAAGTTCAGCTGAATTTTTCATTGCCCCTCCCACATTAAAATGTATGAAGTAAAATGTAAAGGTGAGTACATGACTCTGTATATCAATAATGATTATTTTAATAGCTTTGCAATGTAAGCATCATAGAAAAGTATATACATTAATTAATTTGGTACTATATGCATGTTTTGACCATAGAGGCACAGAAAACAATTATGTACGAAACATAACTTGATGAGCAGTCAGTCATAAGCTGTGTTCGAAATCACCCCCTTTACCCTCATTCACTATTCCCTACATTACTCCACTAATACAGTTCAATTGAAGGAGTGAGTGGATTTGGACGCTGAATGCGCCGCAAGGGCTGCCGCCTTTTCACAGTTTGTTGCTGTTTAATAATCATTTGAAAATAAACTGGCAGCTCAGTAGTAATGAAAAGATTTATATTGAACTCTGTCATGGAAATAAGCATGTTTAAACCTTATTAAACAATTGTATAATCAATCAGAAGTTTGGAAAATGGATGGATAGATGATTCAGCTGCGGGCGCCATCTTCTGGTGAGACGAGGGAATTCATTCAGCACTACCCTCACAAGTGCATTATGAGTATTCTCTAGCCGTTGAGTGTACATTAGTTTATTGCAGTTTATTTTTGGATCTCTACACATTTGATACTCATGAAGGCTGATACCTTTCTGTGAGGCAGATAGAAGCAGAGAACATTGAGTGGCATTTGCAGTAGGTTTTGCTCCCCTCAGGCATTGAGTCTCTATAGAGCCTGATTGTGTGAGGTCTGGAGATCATCTGTGTGCTTTCTGGGGACTGTTTCTATGTTTATATATCATTTCTGTGTTATCTTCTAGTCTTTTGTGAAGGACTACATGATTCTCATTGCAAGACTTCTGCTGGGTCTAGACACCACCCCGGGCTCTGGCTACCTGTGTGCTGTAAGTGTAACCGCAAACAAAAAAGCACCCACACACACCATCAGCAGCCAGTACGTCTAGCATCAGTGCGCGATGTATTATGCAAGCTATTGTTTGAGTTAAAATGCACAAAGCTGGTTATTTGAACTTGCCCACCCACAAATCTGTTGGCGCTGACAGGAGTGTTGAATTGAAACAGACGGTGTAAAAATAACATCACAAGTTTTAAAGGCAGATTAGTATGTGACATGATGGACGACTCTCATTAAAACTCCCACGAAATGTTATATTTCAGCCCAATATATATATATATATATATATATATATAAAAGTAAAATATGACCTGCATGTTAATGAGCTTCACCATTCTCTTTTGAAACAGATGAAGGTATCGGAAGAGGACTTATGGATCCGGACGTATGGAAGACTATTCCAGAAGCTGTGTTCATCTAGTGCAGAAATCCCCATTGGGATATACCGCACTGAATCTCACATGTTCTCTTCCTCGGAGGTAAGATGAGATTAAGAGGAAGAGATCAGAGCATTCAGACACGGATAAATACGCTTTACACGGTCCATGCAGCTCCAGACGCTTGCACAGCAGATATTATCCGTCACTGTGTCTTTACTTGATCTTGTGCAGTGTTGAAGATTTACAGCTTTATTTTGGGCTAAATCATGGCTTTGCTGGCTGCCTTATGAACTGTGTTGTGACTTGAAGCTTGTGAAATCCTTGTGCTAATCATTTCTCATTTTGATCATTCACAACTATTGCTCTTTCAAGTATAAGGAGGTTTGTAAAGAGGTAAGAATGCAGACTTCACCCCATTTCTCAAACACATTCTCATATGTTAATGGAATTATGCTATGTTTCAATGGCTCATTGTCTGTCCTGTGTCATTTACTCTTTATATGTTACTGGTAATCTATATATTTGAAAAAAACATTTTTAGTTATGTGAGTGGGGTTATTTAAAGGTGCATTAAGTAGTTTTCTTAACCAAAAACAAAAACAACATTATAATGCTGTTTCCATAATTAAATCATTGTTTCTTCATTATAACTGCACTGAAGTCAAATCAAATAATTAAAATGATTATTAATACAAAAAATATTATTTTTATTCTAAAACATCAGATTGACTTTCACTACAAGTTTGGGGTCAGTAATAATGTTTTATGTAGTCTCTTATCCTCACCAAGGCTGCAATTTGATAAAAGAAAATGATCAGTATTGCGATATAACTTGAAGTGAATTAACTTTCACAAATTTTGTAATTAATAATTTATTAAGCAACACCATTATTATTTTTAATTGTCCTGCTTAATATTTTTGGTGGAAACCAGGATACTTTTTTTCTGGATTTTTTGAGGAATATAAAGTTCAAGCGAATAGATTGTCGTTACTGTTAACATTGATCAATTTAATGCGTCCTTGCTGGATACAAGTATTAATAAAAAAATATATCTTATTGACACCAAAATTTTGAACATGACTGTACCTTAAATGTAGACAAGGCTCATATCACACTGTAAAATATATATTGTTGGTTTAACTTAAAAAAAAAATAAGTTACCTTGTTGCCTTACAATTTTGAGTTCGTTGAAATTAAAAAATTGAGTTAATATAAGGAGATTGGTTAAATCAACAGAAACTCAAAATATTATGTTATGTGAACCACATTAATTATCTAAGTTGATTTGACAAAAGAAAAAATGTTGAATTAGAGACAGCTAAAATATATGTCTTTACTTTATCAAAGTAATGTGGTTAAACTGCTAATAAACGGATACAAAAAATACAACATAATGACTTCAGCCTTCAGACAATGAAAGCGTCAGCCCACCACTTTAAACATTGTTAACCTATTGACAACCTGTTGCCATGCTGACCAGTCTCAGGTGTCTATGGAGGACTGCGAGGACCCGCGGGACCGCAGGGAATCCTGGAAAGAGAAAACCGCCCACAGAAACTCCACAGGGAGCGACCAATCAGAGCACCCACTCCTGCGGAAGAAGAGCATGCAGTGGGCGAGACGGCTGAGCAGGAAAAACACTAAACCACCCAGTCGAGCCGAACGCATCAATCAACAGCGCCTGAACCTGTACCGGCGCTCCGAGAGACAGGAGCTGTCAGAGCTGGTGAAGAACCGCATGAAGCACTTAGGGCTGCCCACTGTAGGATACGGTGAGTTTGACGAGGGCAAGTGAGTATTTCCATTTGTGCCTACTAAAATACTGAAGGTGTAGAACCCCTTGCACTGATGTCTTTTTGATGCTTGTGTCATTATAAATGTACTATGGTGGAGATCTGTTTTCACAGTGTTTCTCTTTGTAAATCATTGTGTCCCCTTGTGTCCACTGCATCAATCATTATTCTTATGAAACATCCTTTATCAGGGATCACAGGAAAACTACAAACAGAAAGAGGAGTGAAATATAGTTTACATGCGTTTATTATTAATCATTATATAAGGGAATTTTTAATGTTCAAATTTTACTACAGTGGAGTCCAATAGTCTCAAACCACTAGTGAAAATATTCCTGTTGTGTAATCGACATATCACTTTGAGCACAATTCATTTTTTTAATGATTATCTGAATTTCTGCATGAAGTCCACACGTTTGTTTCAAAGCTAATGATCATGTTCTCCAGCATGTTTTGAGATGATCTATAGAATGTCTTGAGCTTCAATGAAAGCAATAACATCTGGCCATCTGTACTTTTATTTGATAATTTATTAAAAAAATATTTCTCAGTAGTCTTAAACTGTTGGACCTCACTGTATATCATAGATGTTCCCATATTATAGCAGGTGGGTTGTATAGCGTCATGATGAATATGATTTATTGTTGAAGGATAGGTGGTCATTTGAATGGCCAGAACTAACCATCGACAACTTCTGTTTTGTTTGTCCTGCCTGGTCTTTTATTCTATATTCACCTTTCTAGAAACTTCTCACGACTCACTTTCCATCCTCCATGTTGCAAAAAATCATTCTCTGATTTTCACTAATCAACTCTGAGAAATACTGTTGAAAACTGGCAAAGGCGAAGTGTGTAATTTTTTAATGTTAAAACTAGTGCTGTCAGATTGATTAATCGCATCTAACATAAGTTTGCGTTTACATAAAAAATGTGTGTATATATATAATGTATACACACACACACACACACACACTATATATATATATATATATATATATAGTTTAAACTAGTTATTTTCCCATTTTACACAGAAATTACACACTTCATCTTTAAAAATGAGATGTAAACCATAGTGTTCTGTTAGTAATGACATTTTATAATCCTATAACTAATATAAACCATAATAGTATAACTGTATAAAGTAATATTAATGAAATTTTGAGAATGTGTTTTTTTGCATGCTGAATTTTTCTTGATCTTTCTCTTTCTATAAAGTGCTGCTTTCTGAGCTGCTTGCTTGACCTTTTCTTTCTTATCTCTTTCTACTTTGGCCTTTTCCCTGCACGCTGTAGAGGACGTAGCTAATTTAACCGCAAGTGATGTGATGAACCGAGTAAATCTAGGATATTTGCAAGGTAAATCCACTCAACAACACTGTTCCTGTAGTATAGGATCGTTCCTGTAGAACAAGTCACTTGATTCATGAGCTGAATGAAACCTGATGTTCTGGAGATGTTAATAGGAAACTCCACTGCTCAGTTTGTCCAGTGACATTAATTGGAACAGCATCAGCAGTCTGTATTTAATAGGATAAGCACCAATAGGCCTTTTTGTTTCGTTTTCTTTTAGATTCAAAAGTCATATATGCACATTTTTAAAGTACCTGATTCTTACATTTTCCTGGCCGACAGTTTCTTACTAAAGCTACATGAATATGTCTGAAGCCTGCTGCCTGCAGTCCTCCTGTTTTTACATTTTTTCCAGATGACATCAGTAGGCTAGTCTGTGTCCCATGAGCCTTCCTCTTATCTTATTAAAAACAGACTACAGGAAACTGCTGGCTATTGACATTATAATGACGCTGGACAAAACCAGTATGATTTAGAAATGACCCTTGCGCTTATCTGTAAAGCCAACTTATGTTATTTTTATATTCAATTTTGCATTTATGTATAATTATTATTACACAGCAGCACACTGGAATACTTGATTCTAAATGGTCATGTACAATGAAAACTTTTCAAGTCGTTTCAACTGAAATGAATGTTCCACATCCATTTTTTTAAGTAGCTGTGTAATAAGCTGTATAATGCACAGTCAGCCAGTCATTATTGCAAAATAAAAGCCTTTTTGCCACCCGCCCTGATCACAATCATTTTGCGATCATGGCTGTACATTATTCCGTACATATACATAAATGCAAAAAAGTGTAGCATTTTATTATGAATGCAATACGATTATAAATAAAGTCTGTAACTTCATCCTGCAGACTATGTGTGGATGTAAATACAGCATTTACAGACATTGCATTTTTAACATGGCTATTAGTCTCAATTTTTATATTAAAATGCTTTTTTTTATACCCAAATCAGCAGTATTGCACCTAACATTGTCTCATTATGCTTGCAAAAACATGCTCCTGAACAACAATGTCATTTGACAGCAGTGCTGACCTGTTTTATGAAATGATGAAGTCTGATTTCATAGTTAAATTAGTGATGTAGTTGTCTTTTTCTCCTCTGGTACGAACTGAAGAGGGTACTTACATGACAGAGGGTACTGCAGGTACTCACTGGCATATGAGCATTGATTTAAGACATGATGAGTGAGGGCTTTTGATTCCAGGATGTTTGGACAGAGTGGAGTAGAAAGCATTCAGTCTTTGTCGGAAGGGTCCACCTAGTGCAGGTATTTAGGTGCACACTTACAAGTCTGCTTGCACTGATCTACAGCATTGTTTTTATTTTTTTATTCTTTTTAAAGGGGTGATACTGGGAGAAGTAAGAAGTACTTGGGTTTCCCATTGGTATAATTATTTCATTTGCATTTGAATATTGACTCCTCCCAATCCCACACTACTAATGTTTTTTGCTTCACTCTGATTGGTCGAGCCTTAGATTAGTGGGCCTGACAGATATTCTAAGCATGCTTATATCTGTGTGTGTGTCAGTCTCACTGTTTGATGACTTTGGCCTGTGTGTTAGCATGGCAACCGAGCACCATTTATCGGGTCAGCTGTGATATGATGCAGTATATGGATGGAAATATTGAATTTGTGGGTGGATGCGGACCCTGTCTGCATGTTTCCGCGCATGAGGAGCGCTTGTGGTTGCATGGGCGTTCCGTAAATGCAGCCATGCCCTGTCAGTAACGGTTAGCCCTTCTCTCTCTTTTACCTGGCCTGGCACTATAAGTGGCTCAAACAGGTGGGTTTGGAGAAGCAGAGACACTTTGTCCCAGTCTTGAGTCTCCTTATTTCCAGAACTGCAAAGGTTCACACTTCTCAGTCATTTACAAGCAGGTAAAATACAACAAAGCCTCAGAAACCCAGCCTACAAAATCGTAACACTGTGGGGTTACACAACTGCCTCCCCTTTTGACATTTTATTGAATATTTTTCCCTACTTTTGTTGGCTATTCTGACTCAACTCAACAGTATAGAGAAGTTTCATTATTTATAATAGGGAATAGGGATAGAGATAAATGGTAAAGATAATTTATCAGAACTGTGTCACATGAATGTTTTTGGCTATTAAGAACTGATACAGGTTAAGTACGACAGTGATGTTGTGTTTTGTTTCTCTTGCAGATGAAATGAATGACAATCAGAACACGTTGTCGTATGTGCTGATAAACCCTCCTCCGGACACCATTCTAGAGCTCAATGATATTGTGTAAGTGTCAGATATTAAAGCTGATTTGTGATTTCAATAAGGAGAAGAATGGGATCAACAAAAAAAGTATTCAAACCAAGGTCGGTCGCGTCAAAATCGAAATCGACTATCCTCACTCTCCAGCGCGTCCTGATTTTGCTGAGTTAGACACGTTCCTGGGTCAGTGAATTTTGTTGATCCTAGAACAACATTCCTGTCTGAAAATGTAATCATAACCCTATCCCTACTCCTAAACTAAACCCTAACCATAAGTTATCCCTAAAATCAGAGGGAAATTATAAGCGAATAACACTGAGGTAGAAGCACCTACCCTGGTTGTAAGCCTAAACTTGACAAATTGTAAACTTGATTAAATCTGATTGGTTGATTGGAATGTTGTTCCTGGAACATGTTGTACTTGGTGAAATCAGGTTCTGCCTCTCTCCACGGCACTGTTCTTGTTACCGGATTGGTTTCTTTTTGTAATTTTGTCTGGCTCAACCAAACTGTGATGGGCGGAGTTAGTATAAAAAGCCTTTGCGAAGAAGACGGGACATTTGCAGTTAGTGTAAAAAGACACTATGCATTTTTTCCCCATCATATTACCTTCTTGCATAAGTTTGGGGTGGGACTGCCTGTTTGAACTAACCCTTAACACTAAGTTTTTATATTGGTATATTGCCCCACATAATTTGTGCAACAAAACATGAACAATACCTTAAATCGTCCAGCTTATTGAGCTATTACATCTCAAAGTGATCAGACCACCCATAAAAACCTAGCAACCATCCAGAACCTTATCAATATGGCAACATGCTAACACTCTGAACTCCTAAGATACTGTGATGGTGAGTTTTGCATTGCTAAGCATATATCCGTTTTCTACAGAACATATACAAATCTAGTTATTTTTGCATTTACACTTTGACGTTGGTTTTTATTGAGTTTTTTCAACATTTTGTGATGGACCTGACTTTCATTATGAATCGGCATTTGATTTTAAACAGTGTGCTGGGTCTAGCTGGCTGGTTTTTAACCGTACAATTTGATTTCCACCTTTCCGTAGCTATATCATCCGCTCTGATCCGCTGGCACACGTCCCTGACAATCTCCCAGGGGCTCCAGCAGGAGGGAAGCTACGGCAAGACTATGGAGCTGAAACGAGGGACGAGACCCATCTGTAAGAACCGGAAGTTCTCTTTAACCCTACTTCCCTCCCTCCTTCGCCTTGAGCTGCTACAGTCTGCATGAAGAGTGTCAGGACACACAACCAACCAACCACACAGATACGACCCATGTGCCAACACACTGACAACCCAAGCTGCCCAACCACGCCAAACGGCTTTAACTGTTCCATTGAAACAATTTACAGATTCCTCTTTTCTACCACACAGACATGTAGAATCTCGTGGCACATTTCAGACTTCTCTGAGTGTGACTGGTTATTACATTTTTGTATTTGAGACATGGCTCAGTGCGAATCACTTTGGACCAAACAGGCTGTCCAAGCACTTTGGATTTATAGGGCAGTGTATATCAGAAACAGTAGGTAAAGCAGTACTGAAGAGGGCAGCTAAAGACAGCAGAAAGAAACAACTATTACATCAGTCAGCTGACCTGAGTGGACCAGAACACTGGATACTGCCCTGTAATACATGTGAGGGGTTTCAGTATGATATTGAACAGAATTAGTTTACATCAGTGCTATTTTTTTTAACATATATAGCACATATATAGTACACATGTTTGTACATATATAAGTTAGTCACTTATTCTTTTACATGATCAGTGACCTCTTAGTATTCACAGTATTTTGTTGTGATTTCGTCCTCAAAGCACAGTTTTACTTTTGAAGTTTGAAAAGCTAATCCCTAGCTAAATCTTAAACGCCATGATTATTTACTGTTAATTGTCAGTTATCACTACAAGTGTGATCATATACCAGTTTACATGGGACGAGAACAGAACGTAAAGTTCATCGCCATACGATTTTAAGTTTACAGCAAAAAATGGAACCTCTTCAACAGCAAACATGAAGATTCGCAGGAACTGTACTGTACAAGCCAACTGTGCTTCAGGTGCATCATACATATTGCATGGATCTTGATTAGGTGTAATTGAAGAGATGCCAAATGGTATACTATACACACGATCAGTGTTAAAAAAGGTTTGATGTCAAACAGAATTTATTTTTGGGTTATACAAAAGATAATAGCAGATGCAATAGCAGACATTCGTTTTCAGTGACATTTCTCAAAGCTACCAAGTGTTTTTTTCCCCCCATTTGTTTTCTTTTTAAAACAGCACCTGTATTTAAGTTTGTGCAAATGTACATTTTGCAAAATGTACATTGCTACTGCTCATTTAAGACAAACAAAATCTATCTAGGCAGACAAACAGATGAAATTAATTTGAAATGACTTGGAAAAAGTGTCCCCAATCAACCTGAATTAACCCCTACATCATTTGGAGTTGCCGATTTTATTGCACAAAACTCTGTTGACAGAGCAGTACATAGTAACCCTTTAAACTACATAAGACATTTTTTTTTTTATTATTTGCATTTCACAATACATTTTACATAAATTAAACCAATTTATGAGTGATTTAAAAGGTGAATTAATGGCTCGAAAAAAGTTATTTATATTGTATTTTTTGGATTATATTGATATATTTATATTTTTTTCTTTGTCCTCTGTATCAAGATGTGCTTCTGTATTCGATTGCCATTTCTAGCAGAAAATATGGAGCTGACATTTCAATCTATCATGAAAAGCTGCTTTTGTTTTTAATCTTTCTATTATTTCAACAGGCAGACGTATTAATCTTTCATTATACAGAATATGTGAATGCCCACTTTGCTCAAAGTAGCTAAGTTTGAATACCTCTCATATAACTTACCTGTCTGTCTCCATAAGGAAATGTGAGATGACACTGAAAGTGACGAAACTGGGAAATCATTGTAGCTATTGTGTTTAAAATATTTCATAATTGTGTATTTATGATGTTTTCTGCCTTATTTTGCTTCCATTGATCTAGCATATCAGTTTATTTATTGCTAATAGCATAGCTCCAAGACCTGTCAGTAGTTTAAAGGGGTGTTACTAAGGGTCCGGTTTTACCATCCCTTGACATGTTACTCGGAATACTGTACAGTGAATCAGACTATGTTCATGTTTTACTGCTTGTGTTAAGATGTCACCTACATTCTGTCCACCGGTCACTGATTTTTTGGAAAGGATATGCATAATGTGCATGTTCAAAATAACAGCTTGCAGATTTCTTCTATTTTTACTAGTTCCCTACGATTTAGATATATCTTGACCAGCTGATCACAGCTGTTGTAATTTACAAAATTTCTTTGTTTTATTTTTCAGTAGTTATAGAAAACATGGACCATGCATGTCCTAATCTTGCCAAATGTGTCAGAGACCCATGTTTACATTTGCTGGCTCCTGTTTTTGGATTGTACTGAACAATACTTAAACTTCTAAATTTTGTACAAGTTCTTAAATGAAGTCTGTACTAACATGTGAGAATGAATCAATAAATGCTGCATGCAGCCAGAGACATGACAGTTTTTCCAACCAATGGATATAATAACTCTATTGATGTATAGAATCACAGTATAAACCTGATTTAACACATTTTACTTTACATTTAATGATGCAGTAAAAAGTCCAAATGTGTGTACTAGTCTGTTATAAAAAAAAAAATACGGTTGCAGTTGATATTTTTTACATACCATATCCAACAGAGTGTCATATTAAGCATATTTTGCAGTATTTTTGTTCTGCCAGAACAGATTATTATTTTAAGATCATAAAATTTGTCATTTTTAAAACTATAAATGTACATATTTTTCCAAATGTGGCACAGATACCAGATCAGCTTGGGGGAAAAATCTTGTGAAATCAATCATGTTTTTATATTGTATATCTTTCCAGTGCCTAACGACTCTGTTTGAGCTTGAGTTTGTTTTTTTGTGTTTGTCTCCATCGGTCTCGAGTCCAGCGCCCATGATTTTCCACCACCTCATGTAGCAGGTCTATAAAGGTGTACTCATTCCCCAGCAAGAGGCTGTCATCTTTTGGAGAACCTCCTGAAGGGGGCGCTCTTGAGCCAGTCTCGTTACACACCTGACCCCGCCGCTGGTCTCTATGAGCTCTTGGTGCCGCTTTCTCAACTCTTCTGGACTGCTTCTGGAATTCTGATGCAACCTGCTCACTCTGGTGATCCCGGTGTGTCCTTTTCTTCACGCTCTGCATTTCCTCCATGTAATCCTTGTTGTTTATCTCCTCTCTGACAGCAGGCTTTGACTTGCTGCCACCAAATGGATTAAAAATGCTGAACAATTCAGAGCAGACCTCACTTTCTTCGATAGGCGAGTTTTTAAAAGATAAGTCGGAGAAGATGGTCGAATCAAGATCTGACCTCCATGTTTCCTCATTTGTAAAAATTCTGCCATCTTCCCTCAGTGATTTATTAGCATTAGTGAAGTGTTCTTGTGCAGTGAAATGCTGGAATGCTTTTTGAGTGGATGACTCAAGACTTGCCCTGTAAGTGTCCTCATCAATAGCGACTCTGACATCTTCCATTGGGGCTGTGATTTCAGGCAGAAACTCCAGTGCATTGAAATGTTGGGCGGTTGGGAGGGTTGCAGGAGAAATCCTGGGATGAAATGGTCTGATTTCATGCCTGCAACCGGTTACAAATATTAGTTTGGGGAACACGTTGAGGAATTGTTGATTTTGAGCCCACTGCTTCTTCCACTGGACCGCGGTCGGAGGCCAGGTCAGTACCCGCCGAATGGGTCTCGAAGGTCCAGATGTAACTTCAGCAGTGTTCTGATCGACCACAGAAGTCTGGCTTTCTGGATCAGCACCAATCGTGAGGTAAGGCAGTTTCTCAGCAGTCTCCTCAGACTGGGATGTCACATGATTTACCTGGAGAATATCTTGACTGCTTCCTGTTCCAACGGTCAACTCATTCAGGTCTTCCAACACATCAATCTCCACACCATTCTGAGGAACATCTTTGTCTACACTTGTTCCAGCTTTAACACTCTTATCAGTATCTTCATTTTCCTCTCGAAGGCTTTCCATGTGTGATTCCAGAGTGTCTGTGGTGTTACTGAACTCAGTGAATCCATCACTCTCCTCCTTTGCAATGTTTTTTCCATCTTCCAACTTTTCCGCCTCTTCAATATTCATATTCAGATTGTCTTTT
Organism: Squalius cephalus; assembly: GCF_949319135.1. Classification (NCBI taxonomy): domain Eukaryota; kingdom Metazoa; phylum Chordata; class Actinopteri; order Cypriniformes; family Leuciscidae; genus Squalius; species Squalius cephalus. The sequence goes on from NC_137126.1 coordinate 18,229,122, forward strand.
TCTTTTTCTGAGGTCATCCATCCATTGAAATACTCATCATTCATATCCCCAACTTCCTCAGTGGCCACTTCTGCTTCAATCTGTTCAGCAAACATCTCTGTCCTGCAGAGGATCGGTCCGGCGGAGCTCACACGTTTAATGGGTTCTCTAGTTTCATATGTCCTTGATGAATAAATATGATAAATCTGTGATAACTTATCATCTCCAACCACCATCTGGTTTGTCCTCAGTAAGACATCTCTGGTGGCAATTTGCGTTTTATCAGCAATTTCAGATTTCACTTTTCTGTTTTCCTCTCGGTTGCTCTTTGCAGTTGTTTCACTGGCCTGTATAATCTCTGATCTCTCTGAATAAGGTTTTACAGCCTGTAGATGTTTCCTTTCTCGTTTCCTGTGGTACAGTACTGAAAGGACACAAATGACAAGTACCAGGGCACACAGTACCACTGGTTAATAATAAAAGGTTAGTCATTCACAACATAACATACTGTAACCCAACAGAAGCTACAGTACATGAAAGTTACCCAACTGGGGGCTAAGGTAAGGCAATAAATCTACATACCAATTAAAATGATTAATGTTGAGTGTCCAATTGTGAGAGGTTTGTTTGTAATTACAGTGGCAGGACTTCCAGTGGTAAGGCTTGCATTAATACAACTCGTAGTGTTAGGGCCCATGGTTGTGGTGGTTTCACACTCTGGTACCTGCCATACTGGCAGACCTTTCAGCGCAGGAGGGTTGTTACAACACACCAACATCTCATTCTCCAGCAGTGAGGCATTCTGCAGACCTGCATACATGTTTGAAAGTCATTTAAAATCCAGTTTCACCCTAAAATGAAAATTATCTATCATAAGCCTCATGTACACTATTCATGTAGAGTTTGGAGTCTGTAAGATTATGGTTTTTGAAATGTCTCTCATGTTCACCAAGGCATTTATTTTATGAAAAAATACAGTAATATATGTGATCAAATATACAGTAAAAACACAAATATTGTAAAATATTACAATTCAAAACTGTTCTTTTGAACAACAAAATGGAATGAGGATAAGGTGATGATACATGTTTTCTTTGCTTATGTTATATTGGATATTTCTGCTGCATTAGATTAAGTATGAGATGGAAATTAATGTTTACCTCTCAGGTATTTGGCAAAGTCCTTCACAGAGCAGGAGCAGTCCCAGGGATTTCCATCCAAACGGATCTTTGTGCCGTTAAGTGGAAGAAACAAATCCGCACTCAAATATGTCAATTGATTGTTAGACAGGTTTAACTGCCTCAGTTTACTAAGACTGAGAAAACTATTCTGGGTTATAGTGTGAATCTGGTTCTGAGACAAATCCAGCATGAGCAGGTTGGACAGCCCTTCAAGAGAATTGTGATCCAGTGTAGTGATTTTATTATTTGACAGTCTGAGCGTCTCAAGTGCAGAATGATGGCTAAACCAGTCTGACGAGACTTGGGAAAGAAGATTGCCGTCCAAATTAAGAGTTTTGAGGTTCTGAAACTTATTAAAGGTTTGCGGCCCTATTGCTGTGACACCTTGGTGTGCCATAGTCAGACTGTTCACAGAGGTAAGATTTGTGCTGTTAAACATGGACAAGTTGATTTCTCCTAAACCATTCACAAAGATAATCACAGAGGTCAAGCCAGCAGGATAACCTAGAAAGAAAAAAAAAGAAATAGAAATGTGTTAATCTGAAACTCCTGTTAAAGGGATAGTTCATCTAAAAAAATAATATACTCTGAAACCTTTATGACTCTTCTGTGGAACACAAAAGGATATGTTGAGAAGAATGTCCAGACTGCACTTTTCCAAATAATGAAAGTCAATGGTGACCAGGGCTCAAGCAGGATTTCCAGTGAATAACCATTTTCAGTCGTAAAACTGAATGGCTTCAGAAGACTTGGAATATAGTGCATGAGTCGTATGGATCACTTCTGTGGTACTTTTTTTTTTTTTGGTGTCCTTTCAGGAGCTTATTATTGGTCATCTCACAAATAATTACTTGTAATATCAAGTAACAAATATCAAGTAATTGAATTAAACATGAAATTTTGAAGTAGAAAGACTAAAATAGTATTTTCTTGTAAAAAAAAAAAAAAAAAAAATCTGTCTTTATTTAAAACATTGAAAATATTGAGTTGACACTTATCTGACCTACTTGACTTGTATTCTCTGGCAGATAACAAGCACAATTGGTAACACTATATTTTGATGGTCCCCTTTAGACATTCTGTTGGGTCTAAGTAACGTTGCACCTTCATGTAAGCTAACTCTCATTAGAGTATTAGTAGACTGTATGCTTAACATCTGCTAACACTTTATTGTGACGGTCCCCCAACACACATTCAACTGACTATAAGTAACGCAAGTAACATGTCAACTTATTCTACTAAACATAACCCTACCTGACCATCTACTAATGAGAGTTAGCTAACATGTAGATGTAAGATTACGTCTAGTCAACAGAATGTCTGAACGGGACCATCAAAATAAAGTGTAACCGCACATTCTTTTTATGAATATCAAGTGACTTCAGACCATCCTACCTTTTGGAATCTCCTTGCAAACATAGTCTGTATTTGTTTGTATACAGGACTGACTCCTTGCTTCATGTATGCACTGGAACACCACAAAAATAAAGAGAGCTGGGCAGAAGAAGAGAAACATCTGTTTATATCACAATTTGGTTGCTTTGAAGCCAACATTAAATCGAAGTGCAATAATACTCACCGTGCATACTGAAAAACAGCAAATAACGAATGTCTGCAGAGTTCCCGTCTAATGACCATCAGTCCACTGAATGCCTGACCTGAGTCCCCCGCTGTGGATAAACTGCCAGTTGCCACGATACAAATGTGTCATAAGTGGACTGTCAAGGATACAGTTCTTGTCGATGAAGCACGGCCTGCAGTGTTCCAGTTCGCAGAAGTTGAGACGCCCATCACAAGACCCCCAGTAATTAATCTACCATCTTCTCTTGCAATCACCCAATGACAATAAAGCTATTGATATAAAAGTTTATCAACTGCCAAACAATTACATGAAAAATCATGTTAAAGTAAATGTTGGACAATGTTTAACACTTTATACTAATATTCATTATTAAATGAGGCAAAGCGCAATTACTGTATAAAGCAAGAGGTGTTAAAAAATAAAGTGGAAGAAAGATGAGAATGTCAACAATTAAAAGGAAAAGAAATGAGAATGAATGTATTGACTTGAAATATTTATTAATTCTCAAAGTCTTATTTAAAATAAATAATAGTATGATAAATGAAGCAAAATGACAAAGAATGAGTAGTAGTGTTTTAAAAAACAAACAAACAAAAAAACAGGTGATCAACATCAATACAATCTTTTAGTTAAGATATAAAAACACATAATATACAAAACTGCAATTAAAAATTAAACAAAATGCAGCGACGGATAGACAAGTCTAACACCTATTATTTGGATACAGTAGTTTAAGAGTCATTAAGGTTCTGTCAGTGTGCTCTTTTCGGTGTTAGTGTTTCTCACATGTTTCTCAGTGTATAACAGAGTACCTTCTCTTTTCAACAAATAGCTTTAGGAGCAAAAAAATGGTTTAGTAAGCCCTTTGAAATTCTAACCCAGCTATACACCTTCATGAGCAAAAAAATAAATAAAGTGCATGTGCAACACTCAATTGATCTTGACACCAAACACGAGGCTTCTGTGAGTGTTCTCGAACGTCTAGACAAGGATGTCGGCAGTGTTGACACTTTTCGCTCTGGAATGTTTTCAACCTTGGTAAATAAGTAGACAGCGACTGCAAGGGAAGTAACCGATTATGAATATATTAAATACTGTCATTCAAATCGTTTACAGCGACACTCTTCATAACAGAGCATGCTGCTCTTCGCATGAGAAAAAGCTCCAGTGCCAACATCAACATGGTTACATTGCATGATAATAAAAGCACTAAAACATGATCATAAGTGCACCATAGTAAAGACTGTCCAGTGGAGAGGCCGCTACAGAGTAGAACAGAAGAGAAGAGAACTGCGTCTGACACATATCAAGATCTGTTTGATTCCCTATCGAAAGGGCCATCAAGTTAAAAAAAAAAAAGAAGGGCTACAGCTGAGCTGCTTTTTTAAAGCACTGAATAAACAGACAGACATAGTACCACAACGCATGAAGGCCAAAAGTACGCAGACCTGGGATTGTCCCAGCGACAACAAAGGAGCAGCATGTTTCGGAGGCAAAAAAAAGTTTGTTTGATAGGCAAGTCAGCTATTTTTTTTTTTACATGAATTCGAGTTCTGGCAATCCTCAGAGGCAGCAGACATGTTTTGAAGATGGTAAAAGGAATACTCATATCCCTTGCAAAAAAGGGGGAAAAAAACAAACAAAAACAATCATGGGGTAAGCGTTTCGCTATTCAGTGCCAAACTAAGAAAAACTTCAAGTAGCAAAAAAATTAATCAGGTAAAAAGACCACAGGATTGGGGGTAAAGGACTACTTCCACCCAAAACACATTCAAATGAAGTGCATGTTGACTCATGCCTGTTTGTTTGTCCAGAGAGCCTCTTCCATCCAAACTCTGACGGAAGCAGATAAAGTGATTACTGGCCTCGATGTAAAAGTGCAGATCTTACGAGTGCCATCTGACTTCACTTTCCACTCTTTTTTGGTCCTGCGGGTCTTTTGGCTTGCCACAAGTGGTTATGGATAGTCAGCGCATCAACACTAACGGACACGGTCTTGGCGGGGATTACAGTGAACTGCTTGCGGTCCGAGCTGTACTTATAGAGTTTGTCGATCATCTTCTTAGTGATGCTCTTGGGCCCTGTGCCGGTGAGCTTGTGGATCTCCTCTGTGTCGGGGAAATAGGAGTAAAGGGCTCTGAACTGGCACCCACTGTCCCGGAAGAGAATCATCAAGTGGTTGGAGTCACACTTCTCCAGCTCCTACAGGTCAAAAAGGAGGCAATTAAATTACTATAGTTCATTATTAAAATTTATTGGCAACATCACAATATTATTTGCACGCCATGAACCTCCAAACTGGTCACACACCTCAAGAATGGAGTTCTTCTGTGGTTCATTTACTTTTCCTGCTAAGCAGCAATGAGAGATGGCGTTGTGGATTATTGGCTTGTTGGACTTCGAGCTTGGCTCCTTGAAAAGCTTGGGTCCTACAATGACAAAATATTTATATAAAAAAATATTAAAACTTCAATATAACACTTAAGGAAAAGAATGGATGTCCTATAAGGGCACTATTTCTGAAGGTTTTGGGTCTGTAAGATTTAAAAAAAATTTTTTTTTTTTAAAGTATCTCGAAATTGATCTCGAAAATCAATTCCAATTCTGGAATCGGACACTTAAGGCCAGGAATCGGATACTTGTTATACAATTAAAATATTAAGTATAAAAATATAATATCGATTGATTTGTGTGCATTTTAATATGACTTTAAACCATTCAAGCACAAGACGACTCACACGCTGTTTTCTGTGCAGCGCACATCCAAAACGTGCGCACAGACAGTAGCCTCTCACACTGTATAGTGTGCAATACTGAACGGAGTTCTCTTCCGTGTCTTTTTGCACTTGAACGGACAAATACACACAAAAAATGTGTCAAAATATTAATATATCATTGTCAATGTTGAAAACAGTTGTGCTGAATATTTTTGTGGAAACTGATAAAAAGTTTAAAAAGGTAACATTTTACAATAAGGTCACATTAATTAACTACATTAGTTACAATTAACTAAGATTAATAAATATTGTAGAAGTTTTGTTGATTCTTAGTTCAAGTTAATCTCAACATTTGCAAATATACATTATTAAAATCAAAAGTTGTATCGGTTCACATTAGTTAATGCACTGTGAACTAACATTCATTAACTAACATTAACAAAGGTAATAATTGCTGTACAAATATATTGATCATTGTTAGTTCATGTTTAACACATTAATTAATGTTAACAAATGAGACCTTAATGTATTATGTAAAGGGTTACCATTAAAAAGAACATCATTTATTTGAAATAGAAATATTTTGAAACATCATAAATCGCTTTGCTGTCACTTTCCTTGCTGAATAAAAAAAAAACTTTCAATATGAGAAGAAAAAAGGTTCACAGGGACTTCTGTAGAGGACCAAAGACAATAGTACCACAATCGTTACTTAGATTTGATCATATGCAGCAGACTGCATTTTTCAGAGCAATTTTATTTTCTTTATTTTTCTGTCCACAGTGAAAGTGAAAAAAAAAAGCTTTATGACATGAGAAAAATCACTTAAACAGAACATATTTAATGTTTATAATTCAACTTATGTGGAGCAACTTGCATCAATTTGTTATGTCACTTAGATAGGACATGGTGTCCCTCTCTGAACCCTATATACAGCTCTCATTGATGCGTACAGGAGATTCTCAGTCTCCATGATTAAAAGCTAAACTACCTCATCCATCATTCTGACACCCAACAAATGCCACAAACCTGTCTATTCTCCTTCTAAACAATCCATTGCCTTACATGCTTCAAAGGTTCTTTGTGGTGAATGTTAAGATAACATTCATCAATGGTAATGTAACTAGGCAATTCTGAGCATTACCCAAATAACTGACATGAACCCAAACATTTTTGCACAGCAAACAAGTGAAACACTTCAGAGAGTTCAGGATTAAAGGACAAATTCATCCACTAATGTCTGCACAAGCAAAACATGTATGTGCTCAAGCACATACTGGCTAATGCATGGCCGAGATGATATCAGCAGCATGCTGCGGTTTTTAATGCAGGATGTTGTCCTGGTGCAGAGGAATCTAAAGAAGTTTAAATAATTTAGTACATGACACCAACAGCTATTGAGCCTCAACACAAATATAAACCACTTGCTTCCAACAGAATGGAAAGTGAAAAACTCACCGGTGTATTCTGCCATGGATGTTGATGTAACGGAAGACGCGGTGGAACCGTTGTCCCAATCTCTCTCTGTAGTCCGACTGGAGTTGCGACTGAGGCCTGGAAATGACTCTACTGATTCCCCTCTGTTTGTGGAAAGAACGAACAGCAACATTAATGTGCTCTGGAGGTCACAGTCTGGACACATTCAATTGATTCTGAAACAAATTAATGAAATGCAAGCACGCATAGGCACACACCCTGTAGGACAGTGGGAAGGACTTACCGTTGAGATCCCGCCCCTCCTGAATTGACACTGTCTGGTTCAGTGGTGGCCACAGAGGTCAGTGATAGACTAGAACCAGACTGGGCACTGATGAGATTCTCATCTGGTGAGGGACAGTTTCATTATTTCAGTTTAAATGCCATCAAAAGTTTATTAGCAAAAATGTAACTTAGCAATAATGCAATAACAGAAGGCATGATTTAAAACTTACTGGCAGCATGGCACTTGGCAAGCATATGAATTGAAGGTTCTTCTTTCAGCACAGACTTTGGCCTTTGTTTTTTGGCCTTGGTCTTCGGTTTGGGTTGAGGCTGTTCTTGCTCCTCACACATCTCTTGCTGTTTCCTTCTAAGATATTCCTGCTTTATCAACTCTCTCCTAGTCTTCTCCTCCTCTTTTCTGATTCTATCCTCTTCAGCTTTCCTCCTGGAATTGGGAGAGAAGAGAGGCTTTAAACATACAAACTCCATTAAAAAAAAATGCAAAGCTTCTCTTTAGCGTTTTTATATTCCTGGAGGACGGCACTTCAGGGGTTGTCAATACCTGGCTTCATCTCTTTTCAGCTCACTTTCAGCCTCTATCTGCTGCTTGCGGAGCCGTGCCTCCTCTGCCTTCCTCTGTTGTTTCAGCAGAAATGCTGCTCGCTTTTTGGCCAATTCATCCTCTGCTTTTTGCTCATCCTGCAGACATTTAACAACAAAACTTTTTAGATTTTTACATTTTCTGAAACAATACGGTATTCTAGGCTGTTTCCCCAGGGTGTTGTTATATGTTTGCTATAGCGTTCTGAGTGTTTGTTTGTTTGTTTTTGCTAGGGTGTTGCTCAGTGTGGTTTGCTTACAGGTCCAGGTGAAAGTAGAAGTAGGACAAATTACATGTCATTTAATACTTTGGGTTGGGGGTTCCACTAATAAAATGTTAGCAGTACATAAAATAAACACTTTGCCAGAACAATACAATCTATTTTAGTTCAGATAAATATTTTTCTAATGTCTTGTTCACTGCACTGACTTTACCTTGAAAAAGAAGCCCATTCCAGACTTCTTTTCCCCATCACTTCCATCAGTGGTGACATCCAAAACATCTGTGCTTTCTTCATCTGGGTTGGAAGCCAAATCAGACAAGTCTACTTCAATAAGATTGACTTTTCCTCTAGAAATGTCCTCTGAGGAGATATTATCCCTTGCTGGCCCATCATCAAATGTAGCCTCAGTGTCCTGTAGGGTACTGGACATAGATTCTTCGAAAGTGACACCGAGCACCACAGAACTTGGTTCCCTAGAGATCCTCAAGTTAGCTTCATCATTAAGGTGGAATGTAGTGCTTTTTGGATTCCCTTTGTCTTTGTTAAAAGAGCTTTGCACAATGTCCTCAGGTTCTGTTTTGGGGGGCCTGGCTCCTTGAATTAACCTGGCAGAGGGGCTGTCAGTAGGTGTAGGAGTAGTGCTCTTCTGCCCTTTGCTGTGCTCCTTAAGCAACAGCTCTGATGGTTTGGAACGGGACCGTGCTGAACTTAGTTTGGGCGGCTTTCGCATCACAGGACTGCCACTTGGTTCAACGAAATGTATAGAAGCTCTGATCCTGGCTTCAGAACCATTACTTTGGTCACTGCTAGGTAGTTGAGCAGCACCTGTTGGAGACTGGAGATTCTGCTTCATAAGCACTTCCTGCTGGAGTGAAAGTTGCATCATTTTCTGCTGAATGTTTCCTATGGCCTCGTTCAGCAACTCAATGGAGCGGTTGCATTCATTAAGATCTATCTCTTCATCCATATCTAAGGCACTAGGGGGCACAGGTCCCCCACCTGCCCACTCGAGAGATGCCTTCTCAGGCTCTTCAGCCTCTTTCGGCCCGTCTCTCGAATCAACACAGGTATCATCTTTTGATGACTTCTCTTGATTGAGTTTTTGGCCATCTTTCAAGTAGTACTCAGACTTTGTAGGCTGAGGGAGTGTGTCACTCTTCCCTTTTTTTACTATGTGCAGGAAGGCTGCTTTTCCAAGCTTAAGCCTTTGTCTTGCCGTGAAGACCTCCATCTTCTTCTTTTGGGATTCAATTGCACGTCTCTTTTCTTCAAGTTGCATGTGAAGCTGAACAAGTTCAGAGGCCAGCATGTTGGTACTGTCGTTGTTCTGCGGTGTGGGGCTCTGGTCTCTTTTTATCCTCCAGGAGGTCAGAGGAAGGGGGCAACTCTCTGAGCCATCAGGTGTTGTGCGCTGTGAGCTACTTGTGCTGGACCGGATGTCTTGGTTGCTACCAAACTTCAGCATCTTTCGTTCTGCAAAACTGGTCATGCGCACACTGCCACTAGCCACACTGCTGACTTGGGACTGTTGGCCAGGGCTAGAGCACCTGCTCCCACCATCCTTATCCAGATGTTCCTTTACATTCATGTCCTCGCGCAGCTTGGCCGACTCTTCGTCCTCCTCATAGAACTGTTTCTTGTCTGGATGGAGCTCTTTGGTGAGCTCTGCATCCTGCTCCTCAATGGTCTCCACGGTCTCTATATCAGACCCTGGATGGATGTCCCATGCTTGGATAGGGCTCTTGTCCTCAGGCACAGATGAATGAAGGTAAAACCCAGGTGACCGCTCAGCAGAAGACTGCTCAACGCTACTTGTCGCCAGTGGTTTGAAAGTTTGCGTTTGCCCAGGGGCTAGAGGCACAAGTTCACTGGATTTGTGCTCAATAGTGGTCTCAAACTCAGAGCTGGAGTTGGGGGTAAAGGTCCGGTTAATGGTGTGTGGAGGTCTCCGTCTGGAAGATGAAAGAGCACTTTCTGCTCCTGCCACTCTTCGTGCTGACCCTCGATGCCGCCCTTCTCCTGACTCTTCTTCCTTATTCAGGCTTACGGACTTCTCTTTGGCTGGCCTGAGAACTGCAGGCATCAAAGGTTCCAGAAAGAAACTGGCATTTCGGGATTCTGAGGATGCTTCCTCCTGTCTTCCCCAAATGCATGTTTTAGCACCAGGGGTAGCACTCAGTCGCTCTGCATCCTCAGAGTTTAACAGGGTGATGTCGTCCTTAGATGCATCGGCCCTGGCAATGGTTACCAGCTCATCCTCTTCATCCATGTTAACGTTGCCCAGTAGAGCATGGCCATTGACCCGTTTAACACTGCCGTGACCCGGATGGCTCTGGTGCTTGGGTGTGACAGTGGAAGCCAGGCTGTCCTCACTGATAGAGCAAGTCAGACTAACGCTGTCGCCCGATGCCAAGTCTGCATCGCTGTCCGTAGCAGAGTGGAGAACATACCGATTCAGCTGAGATAGTGGCCTGATTATTATAAGAAAAGAATTACCAAACTAAATATAAAATCAATGTAATATCTTAAAAGATATGTTTTAAGTACTTATATTTAGCAATAGTGTTGTACCTCTGCCGTTTATCTGTCCAAGCCACAGATCCTCTGGAGTGAGCTTCTTGCGTAAAAGAATTGGAGCGATTTCGACAGGCTAATAAGAAAAGCACAAGTCGGAGAATTTGATTACCTGATTCAAAGTCACACACTAAAACAACCGCTGACTTGACACATCTCGGTCTACCCCCATATGAAAATTAACTAGTAAAAATTATTACAATACAACAGTTTATGTAAATCAGCATGAATTGAGTAAAACAAATTGTAAGTATATTTCATAATTTATGCATTCATTCACATAACCATAATGCAGGAAAAAAGTGCCTTAACAGTCATAAAAATAATGGGGGGGGGGGGGGGGGGGTCATCATGGGGCTAAAACCAACTTAATTTTCTTTAAGCCAAATATCATATTGCTCAAACATTCTGGTTAGGACTTTGTTCTAAATAACTAATCCCCAATATTCTGCCTAAACGGCTTAAGTTACAGATTCCATTTAAACTTTCAATTTATAATAATAAATAAATGGACAGAATATCCAACTTTCAAAGTTTAAGCAAAGAAGCTTTAAAAAAAAAAAACACAAATTAACTATATCTGAGACCCAACATTTTTGGGTGCCTTTCATGTGAGCATGAAAACAACAACAACAAAAAAACTAGTTAAAGAGTATTTCTATGAATGGCAGCAGAAGCTTGATGCCATACCCGTGCTTTCCTCTCCTGGCTGAGCCTTCTTTTTTCTTTGTCTCAGTGGCAGAAGTGGATGGGAGGGGCTGAAGCTGGAACTCCCCTTATTACTGAAACAGCAAGCAGAGAACATGGTTGGCAAACCACCAGCACAAAAAAATAGGACGAATGATCTCCAGGCCCCCAGAGGTCTATCCAGCCAAAATCTAATCGTAACTGACACTAAACATTTTCCATGTGAATGGACAAATATAGACAAGCAGCACTGCTCTGTTTAGGACCTTAAAAAGAATAACTTCATCTAAAACAGTCTGAATACTACAATTATAGAGCACTAGCATGACATTAAAATGTATTTTATTTCTGAGTAGCTTGTATTTTTACTTCGGCTGTGAAATAAAAGTAAGCAAAGTGAACTTATTAAAATTAATTTAAGTTAGGCAGGGCAGTGCAGTACTGTCTCAGCATGCAGAAAAAACACAGGCACAACATGACAAGGCAAAAGACGTTATGAGACAATATATGATTCAAGCGTGAATCATAATCATGCAAGCAAAGTTCCCTCTAAAGTGCATGCATGAATGCAAAAGCAATATTTCCCAACATATAAAAGCCCACAGAGGTCCTACATTTTTATTTATCTATCTTGTATTGCTCACATGACTAGGGATGTGCAAAACTATGTGAAGCTTAAACTTTGTCTGCAAGTTAAATTAAAGCACAAACACAAACAAAAAAATATCTAAATCTAACCTCGACCTCACTAATTGACTAGCAGGGTGTTGGACCCATTCCTAATTACAAAATAAACAAGTCTTAACAAGGTTATCTTGAGGCTAATTTTTTTTCCCCGAAAACGAAGAAAAATAACAGTAATACCTCTAGATAACCAAGTAACCGTCATCTTGAAACAGTTTTTTGCTGCTTTTAGTTGAAATACCCTCACCTCAGTAGAGGTGGCCTAATAAAATGTGAAACATAGCCTAACTTCTAAAGTCTCTGCATTAGAAGTTTTATAATTTTACTTTGTGAAGAATGTCATAGTGAACACTAAGTTGGTGCATGGTGTTTTTTTACTTGGTAGCTGAAGTAGTAGGGGTCTGCCTGGTAGAAATAGTTTTAGTTTAGCAAGAAGGGAATGTTAGATATAAGTTTATTTAGAAGGAAATCTGAGAATGACCAAGGCATATTTTTACATTGAAACAGTGTTCGACCAGATCACTGACATTTACACCAACAATTACCACAATGAATGATTTTACATATGGAACAGAGACAAAACCATGAAGCACTTACAGAGGCTCAGATTCTTCGGGGTGCAGGAAGTACCTGTTACAAACTTCCGGGCTGCTCTGGACAGGAAGAGCTGGATCAACCACACCAGGAGACACCAGGAAGCTCCGTTTGGTGGCATTGGAGATGGGCACAGTAGGCCTGGCACTCTTGGGCTGAGTCATTGCTCTTGCTGCAATGATAATAGTAAGTCAAATTATTAGTACAATAGCCAACTTTTGAGGATGTTGGTTGAGGCTTCATGTAAACTTTATTGGTTTAAAAAAATGTATATCAGAAAAAAGGCAGAAAACACAAATCAACAACTTTAGGCACTTCACACAATAATATGACAAATGGACAGTAAAAAACAAACAAAAAAACTCTTCACCATCTTTAAATTCCTGAACATCTCTTGGCTGGACAAACTCAGGCTTGACAATCTCAAACCACCAGAAGAGCTCCGCTATAAATACCATGATGTTGTGCTGCACAAAAAAAAAAAAAAAAAAAAACGCGAATAAATCAAGAACAGATCCATAGGGAAATGAAACGTCCTGTTAATGATGAGATGCATTATACATAACTGAATAACTTACCTTGAGCACAGGAGGTGCATACAACATGTCCTCTAAAGTCAAATAGAAGCTTTTGTTAAGGTACTCATTGGAAAACTCTTTCAGCAGCTGGATATTATAAAGGCTGTCTGCTATTGAGGTCACCTCTTTCAAGCAGATGTCTGCAGATAACATAAAACACAAAGTTAGCAAACAAGCTATCCTGAGGCATGCAGGCTCTGAAATTCATGAACGCTAAACCAAGGGCTGAATCCAAACGAGGTCAATATTTGCTAGCGAGTTGAAGTATCAGAAAACAACATTTCAGAGGACTGTTACAATGTCTCAATCATCATTGTATTGCATTGCATTATATGTTTTGCCCCCCACAATTAAAAACTACAGAGCTTAAATCTAAGCATTTAAATATCATCATACTAAGACATATTATTGGAAAACATAAAGTGTCAGTTTGTTTACATTGTAAGTAGTCTGCTACACCGGCGTTATATAATCTGGTTGAAGATCAGAATTTTATATTACTTTTTGGCCATATAAATATCAGTAATTGCACCCAATTGCATATTTTTGCTCAGTTTTGGGCCTTCAGGTGTTTCTTTCCTCATTGTACTTTACAAGTCATACTGTGAGCCATAAAAGCATGGGCCTGGTTTAACAGACAGGGCTTAGATTAACCCAGGATTAGCCCTTAGTTCAATTAGGACATTTAAGTAGCTTTTATAAAGATTCCTTAGAAAAAAAAAAAAAAGACTGCTGTGCATCTTGAGAAAAAACAATGACATGTCTATTAAGGCTCAAATCAACATATTATTTCATACGTAAAGATTTACAAGATTAAAATGAAGTGCAGCACCAATCTTGAAGGGACAATACGTTCTCCTTTCCCAGCTGAATGTGCAGTAAATAACTGTGGGCCCATGTTGATTTTCCAAAAAAGTAAGCTCTGTGGCGCCATCAAAACATGTTCTGTTTGTTTAAGTTGCCTGACATAGCAACAACTCTCTCAACCAATGGCGTAACTGGGTCTACTTAAACTGTTTAGGAGGAAGTAGGGGGCAGGGTGGAGGCGGCGGTAGGAGTGTTTGGGAGACCTGATTAGATTTGGTGCCACTTTGGTGAAGAGATTACACGCAGGTCTGAAATTCCTTTAAGAATACTAAGACTAGTTAACTAGTCTGCTATTTCACTCTACCATCAAGCTTCATCAGGTCTGGGCAGTAGTAATGGACCACAGTCAGCAGTGCAGCACCGTCACACACATCCCTGATCAGGTCCTCCAGCAGGGGGAAGAAGGGCAGCTGTCTACCTGAGGCATGATCCCGCCGATACCGTACCTAGAGGTGACATGAGAGGAGGCCAAACTGTCAAAACCACCTACAACAACAGCCTTTTTTCCACAAAGTAACCTTTGGTATATGGCACTGGTATCGTGTAGGCAAGAGGCACTTTTGCAAGAGGAACATATTTGATCCTTGAGGCTAAATATAAGAGTATTTGTCGGTTTAACAAAACTAGATAGCCACTAGACAACAGTTATAACATAAGTGACTAAGACTAACAGATAAGTTAAAGGATTAGTTCATCCAAAAAAAAAAATACAAAAAAAAAAAAAAATAAATAAATAAATAAATAATATATATATATATATATATATATATATAGTCATTTATTAAACCTCATGTCATTCAAAAAAAAAAAAAAAAAAACAATTCCAAGAGAGACAAAAAGAGATGTTAAGCAGAATGTCAAAGTTGCTCTTCTCCATATTGCTGTCAATCGATTATTTTTTTTCACCAATCACACTTTTTTCTGTAATTAATTTCACCTAACATTAAACATTTTTAATATATTTTTATATTGTAATACCTTCACGTCAAATCTCCAAAACAATATAGAAACAACAAAGACAGTATATTTAAAAATGTTATGGCACCCTTTTATGAAGCACTATGAATGAAGGACAGTATCACAGATACCAGTTCTGACAATGATGTCTCTATTGATTGATTTATTTTTTTCCCCTAAATTTTAGCCATTAATTATAGCCATTCAACATTACAGTATAATTAATACTATTAATAATGTCAATATAATATAAATGAAGATTTAATAAGCTTTTTAAAAAAAAAAAAAACTTTAAAGCGGGGCTCAGTAACTTCGGGATTTCTTGCTTTTTGCTCGCAGGTTTCTCTCTAGAGCTCCCCCCACAGCTTCGAAATAGATATTTGACAACACTGTTGTAAAAACTCGTTGGCGATTCTCAGATACCAGAGGCTAGTAGATCAACGACATCAAAGCAGATGGGACATTCTTTAAAACGTCTTCTTCATTCGGGTTCAAACAGCGTGAGGGAGCGCAATAATGACAGCATTTTAGCAGATTTCTTTTGGCCGTAAAGCAATTGTTTACATCGCGAGACCTGATATCACGCGAGACTTCCTGACGCGGCGGCCGGCGGCCCACCGGCTCAAAGTTGCAAGTGCGTATTTTCCGCTCACGGGCACCAGGCATTATTTTTATTTAATGCGAAACGACCACCATTCAACCCGAAATAAGTAATATAACCATTCCAATGACTCCGAAACTGTTCAGTTAAGGTAAAAAAGTTACTTAGTTCACCTTTAAGACCTGACGGGGATCTGACACATCCTATGTTTTCTTTACGTATACTTTTTTACTAATTTAAGACTGTGCTTAGGAGGATTCTTGACAAAATGGGAATTGTCTGAAGCGGCATTCTGTGCCGGTGTTTTTTTTTTTGCAGTTAACGTGTCTTTTTCTTGGCCTGTTTTTGTATGACCCTGCTGAACCAATGAGCGTTTTGCTGTCCATTGGTCACGCCTTAATTTCACAATATCTAGTATTGCATCCTTCTCATGAGCATTTAATAATTTTTGACTTTTCAGTGTGAGTTAAATCTCTTTTTTGGTCCATTTTACCTGTAAAAGAAAACCTGCTTAATAATTACGAACACCAGAATATAAGGCATTTTTTCACTTCCAACCTTCCTTAATTATATATCACTTATAAATTATTAAATACAAAATTAATAGTAGTTATTAAGATTGATGTGGTTTGGAATTGGTAAAATGTGCTTGAAAAAAAAAAAAAAAAATTCAGAATATCAACTTGCATAAAATTTCAATACAACATGCACTAAAACAAAATGAGTTCTTCTGCTCCAATGTAGCTCTAAAATGTCCAGGTCCAAGGCCCAGTTCTCATTCACTTTTGTTGAGCGGAAAAGATCAGCTTGGAAATTCTTCTCAACTACTCCTTTTATATTCCATTGATAAAGCAACACCATATGGGGTTTGGAACAACATGAGGGTAAATAAATTATGGCACTTTTAATTTTTAGTTAAACTGCTCCTTTACGTAAGAATACAGCAGAACAGTGACGGGCCACAAAATAGTTTATAACAATAAACTTAATTCAACAACAACTAATGATATGAATCAAAAGATCAAGAAACATTAATACACTGTTGATACATATAGGACTACAACTACACTTTCTTATTACTGGTTGCATAAAACACCTGTGCAAAAACCAACAAAAAGCCAAGAACCCAAAATACAAACGATCCGCAAATGTAGTGGTCAACTGATGTGGATTGTTTGCTGGCCAATGCCAATATCTTAGGGCAGTGGTTCTCAACTCCAGTCCTCTGCTCTGCACATGTTGTAGGCTATGTCATCTTTATTAGAAAGATGACAAACACTTTTTAGCTTGTTAGAAAAGAGCTCCATGAACTGAACTATGTGTCTCAGATAAGGGAGACATACAAAATGTGCAGAGCGGTGGGTCCGCAGGCTTAGAGAGCAGGGAAGCAGACGGCTGATATAAAGCCAATATGCATGATATCACATTTAAAGACAATAAATAATACATTAATAATTTCTGTAATGAAATATATATTTATATTTATATCACAGAGGTATATGTATAACAAAGTATTATAGCGTTTCGATTTATATCAGACATCTGTTAGCAGGCACTGTGGTTTTCAGTGCTGTCAAAATAAAAGTCCCTCTTCTCTGACTCTTATCAGACACACTGAAAAAATAAATGTATCAGCCAATGGCGATAATTAAAATAAAAGCCAGATATCGGCATGCATATTAACCATATATATTGGCCGACCACTACAGCATCTACACATTTAACACAGCAGCCATAATCATAATCTTGTAAATGTATTCAAGTGTTCAGCCCTAACAGACACCAAGTCTAGGTTTCAGACAGGACACAGTGAAAGCTAGACAGATCTAAAGGTAAAGGTAGCAGAATGGAGACAGATGATCTCTGTGCCACTCATGAGACCCCCACAAGATCCAGCATGCAATGGGCAGGTACAAACATAAGATCAGCCTGAAGGACAGACTAAGCCGAGAGACAGACAGAACAAGAAATAGACAAATGAAGATGGAAATGACTGCAAAAGACGAGAAGACGAAAGCCAAAGTAAGAGACTCCAACACACACAGACTCTCTCTCTCTCTCAAACACACACACACATACAAATTACGCTAAGCGGCATGTGTTAGCTCATAACTGCATGTGCTCAAAGGGTGAAAGGCCGATCATTTTGCGCGATTACAGCGTGAGCCACTGCACGGCAGTGTCTTCCAGTGTGCACTGATTAGATAAAAGCGTGACCTGAGTGGTGATGGCGCATGTCGGGACTGACACATACTACGCGTGCAGTGGAGAGGAAGCACTCACAGCAAACTTACAGGTACTAGTTTCCAATACCATTTTGAGGGAGACTATCCCAGTAGCGAGGGAGGAGGTTAGAGGGGAAGAGGAGCAGAGAAGATGTAAAGTCAGGGAAGAAAAGAGCAGACAGATGTGACCCTGCTATGAGGTTAGAGGAGAAACAGTAGGAGTGATGCCACTGAAGATATTAGATCATTTCCACAAGTCTTTTGTTGTTACATTAGTATTATGTATTCAGATGAGTCTTGACATTTCAGTTGACACCTGAGGCCCTGTTTACACCTGGTATTAACAACCGTTGCATTTGATACGATCAAGTGGTCAGACGATTGTATTTCTCAAACACGTCTCCAGTAAGTGAACACTTGAAATCAGAGACTAGGGGCAGCATTATTTGGGGAGAAAAAAAAAGTCTAATTGTTAGATTTCCAATTAAAATTGCAATTATTTACAAAACCAAAAAAAAAAAAGAAAAAAAAAAGAAAAAGAAAACCTCTTTCCCCCTAACATTTCCTTCAATGCAGTTTGAATAATGTTTTCTAGACACATGCTACCCTGTTTACACTTGTCTTTAACGATGTTCACTTGTGAATGGATTCCTCAAGACAGATGTTAAAACCAGGTCTAAACGGCGCCTGAGAATTAGAGAGTTTTTACAATCTGTGAGTGAAACACTTGTGCTGGGATGTCTGGTACCTTCTGATGACTTGGAGAATCCAGCAGATGCTGTTTTGATTTGTGCTCCATCTCTGTGATCTCCCTCATTTTCAGGTTCACCTGCAGAACAAAGAAGGGAAGTGCTATGATACATATAAAAGAATTCAAAATAAACATCTGAAGTTTCTAAAGCCTTCTTTTAAAAGTGCTGGCAGAGGTCTTCATGCTTGCATGAATGGACATGATCTGGCCAAGCACTAGACAAATGCAGGTAAGCTATTAGTACATGTAACAATATGTCTATTCAAACTGAAATTTCACCATTTAAACTGTGTTCTGTTAAAAAGCAAGTAAATCTGATACATCAAGGACAGTTCCAATACAAACATGACTTGACTAAGGGCCACACCCCTCAAAAAAAACACACCTTGTTGATCCAGAAGATCATAGCATCCTCAAGGTCAAAGGGGAGCTCTTTGGAGGCACTGAATGTGGAGAACCGCTTCACGCAGGACACGACCTTTTCAATGCTGATCATCTCCACAGTGTAGGCCATCATCAAAGCGTCAATCATGGGGATGTGAGAACTCTGTGCCACAAAACAGAGGACAAAGAAGTGTCACATTACTGCACTTTCATGCAGCATAAGAACAAGAAAACAAACTACATTTTATCAACATTTTATGACTTTCTAAAAATAAACAAAGTTTTCACTATAAATTTCATGACAGCATAAAGTACATTTGTAAATGTAGTACTATTAGGGATATTCATTTCTTCTTTTTTTTTACGTCAAGCAAAGCTCTTTAACCAGTCATTAACCATTAACCAACAAGGTTGTTAATTAGAATGTAAAAGTGTTTATGACCCATTAGATAGATAAATAGATAGTTTTATTCAATGCCATGTCAGCATCTAAGGGTATTTCCATGGCAAAAAAATGAATTACAAAAATACAAATATCATATGAATACAATAAAACCAAGTAAACAAACGCAAGAAGTCATATTATACAAATCTTTTTTTAAATGAACAAAAAAACCCAAACCTTTTCAGGCATAGTCTTACTAAATAAGTATTTGACCCATTAAAAATAACAAGTGTTTATTATGTTTGTAAACATTTTGCTTTATTTACCAGTATTTTACATTATTTCCGAATTTAATAATAAAATGCAACTTGTACGAGATTTATCCCTTTCTTTTCTCTATCAAAAATGCAATTTTATAAGTGTAGTGTGTTTTTAACCATGCAGAAAACATTTTAAAATATCTTGAAAAATGACTTTAAAAATGACTTAAACTACTTTTTAAACCATTTAACTGATCATTTTAATCGGTCAAAATTCTTACTGTCGGTTAGCGGTTAGTTGCTCATAACTAGCCTATGATACTCAAAAACTTTGTTTCACACCAGCATCATGCAAAAAAAAAAAAAAAATTAATTAATATGAATCATTTATAATAAATATAATGCATATGAAAGTAAAATGTTTCTTTCACAGTTTTTCACAGGACATTGACAAAACTGGTACTACTTTATTACAACCTAATAAAAAAACCGTCCCTATACTCAGAAAGTCCAAATGTTTAAGGGTGCTGCTCTTCCTCAGACTAAGAAAGGAAAAAAATGTGCACAAAGCTTTGAGGAATCTCCTATTTAGCCCAAAGAAGGGCATACAGCTCTAGCTAATAAAAACACTGAGTCCAGTTAATCTGCCAAAAAGCACAGTCAAGATGAAGCAGGTAACATAATATTTAGCATTTCTCATGAAATGTAAAAACCTTTATGTAACATTCCTCATGCTGGCTACAACCGTGTACATGACCTCATGATTTTAATAACCTATTACAAAATACACCAAGCACTTGAACATTCAGTCTTAGTTTGAGACTGTGAACAAAGCCCATCCAGTTACCATGGCAACCCCAACAGCAGTCAACGACTGACTAGTTCTTACGCCAGCACAATCTCAGCGGACTGATCCGTGACTCAAGCCAAAAGTGTCAGCAAACTTTCAGTCTTTTTCTCAGATAGCATGTCAGACGACCAGAAGATTGGAGTGTGATGGACTTTGGACTCAGATAAACGTTGTACTAAAGCAGAAAAGCACCCTATCACACTATTTGTACCATCTCTGCAGTATGTGTACAGCGCAGCACACAGTATGAAATTTGCATTAAAAAAAACAAGATGACCAACTACATTTGCCAATACGCGCCATATAACCAGAGCACACTGTGTCCCCCAATGAAATACTGTCAACTTGACTGAATCAGCCATTATTTTTTGAATCTCATTAGTTGATCAGACAACCAAGAGTTAAGATATTTGACACTAATTAAAATTGCAAAACAACTGCAATCATTAAAGCATACGCTACCATTTAAAGGTCTGGAGGGTGTAAGATTATTTAATGTTTGTGAAAGAAGTCTCTTATGCTCACCAATGCTGCATTTATTTGATCAAAAAATGATTGCGTTTATCTGCTGCTCAAGAAACTATTTTATTATTAGCAAAGTTGAAAATAGTTGTGCTTCTTAATAATTGTTGGAAACCTTTTGGATACTTTTTATTCAGGATTCTTTGATAAATAGAAAGTTAAAAAAAAAAAACCAGCATTTATTTTAAATAGAATTTAACAATTTAAAAGTCTTTTGTGTACCTTTTGATCAATTTAATGCATCCTTAAATAATACATTTATTAATTTTCTTTCTTTCTTTTTTTAAACTTTGAATGGTAATGTACAGTGCCGTAAGCAATACACTAGTATCCCATTCCAAGTTTTGCCAATGTGTCAAGCTACACAACATGATTTAGTGGTCAACCAAACTTAGTGATCAGGCAGATATCCATTAAACATTAAGCAGAGAATAAAGGCTGCTCTGGGACTTCAAAACAGAGCCACATCCCTTAGAGCCACGTTAACACAGTAGCATTTAAGCCAGACGTCAGCTAAATAGAATGGTAAACATGCTTTTTCGCCGTACACAAATAATATGCATGGCACATAGTCAATTAAACCAGATTAAAAATAGCACTTCACGTCATAAAGTTTGTAAATCCCTGTTGTGACTTTTACTAGTAAGGGTACTCCATTCTGACAACTTTATGTAGCTAACTATTTATGTAGCACTGATGCTATAACACCGGTTCAAAGCACACAAATGACGCCTATACCTCTTTAAAAGTCATCATGCTGTACCTACACAGTACACACCCCACAAAGCCATTCTGTTTGGTCTAACAGGTTTGTGTGGATCAGACTGTATTAGGCTCTGTACAGGGTGTGGGCTTGACCACAAAGATTTGAATTAGAAGTGATAAAAACACGGTTGAGTGTACAATGCTGATTCACCACCATCAGTGATTCACCATTCACTGGAGAAAGCACATCACTGGCTAAAAAAAATACAGCTGTGAATCAATGAAATCCACTCCACTCTGAACTACTTTAGCTCAAGCACTGATCACACTAATTGTTTGGACAGGTGATTGTTATACGTGGTTATACGTGAAAGGAAAAACACAAGCTAGATATGCCAACAATAGCAGCTTTCTCCTGTCAGTGCAGAGATATCTACAACAGGAAGATTCAACAGGAAGATTTCTGCAAACCACAGTTTCCATATCACATTTGCTTTTTCTTTGTCTGGTTCTGGACTGTAATTAGCGCTTGCTAAAGCAACCATCACGATTATCGTTTCTTCCTCCAGACAAAATACTGGTGCGTGTGCAATGAATGCGAATAATACTTCAAATTATGCTATTACTGCTTTATACAAGAAATATAAATCAAAAAGGGGTCATACGGATTATTTCTAGGAATGTCTTTTAACTTGGGGCTGTAAAACATTACCTACAAACCACCTAAAACACCCTAGCAAACCCAAATTAATATTACCCACTACCCAGCCATATCTTGGCAGCAGAATATCAAAGAGGGCTGGGGATGGGCTTTTTTGACCTGGGGCTGGGTACAAAGGTCCATACGGGACCCCTGCCATATCTTGGCAGTAGAATATCAGAGAAATGGGGGTAGGGCTCTTTTGACTAACGGCAGTGTACAAAAAACAAAATCAAACACCCTGGCGATGACTTTTGCACGTACACACACACAGAGATGGGAGATTGCACTGTGCACACACACAGAAACATTCAATAGCACAAAAGAAAGTTGTTGTTGTAGTTTTGGTTTTAACATTGGGGGGTTGAAGTGTGAACCGTTTTAGCGGGGTAGCAGGTAGGGATGTGCACGAATATTCGAATATTCGATCTGTAATTATTATTCGAAAAATAAAATACTATTCGAATTTTATTGAATTTATGAAGCCGTAAATACTTTGCGGGTTGTAAATGCAGTGAATCCCTGATAAATCCCAAGCACTAACTCGCAGTTATAATTAAATGCACTGGGTGGCACTGTGGGCGGCGCGTGTTTAACAAGTTGTTTGTATTTGATCATAATGTCGTCGTCTGCCTCGCGAAGTTTGGAATTACTAGTCGAAAATGAGGTTACTAAATGATTTTACAAAATCGAGTTACATTTGATCAAATTAATTAATTAATCTGGAGTTATAATATCATCACCACAATGAGAAATCACATGAAATCCAAACAGCAGTCGGAAAGACAGCTGTCTATCACTGCATCACGACTGCAGGTAAGCGCAGCTGTAGTGCGAGTGATCCGAGATGATAACTTATCTAATAGCAAATTGATTTTGAGACATATTCTTCCTTTAACTTTCGTTGAGAGAGAGGTTTAAGAACAGAAAACGCAAAGTGTTTTTAGAAACTTAGAACTAGAACACCGTTATTTTTGTTTCTCTGAAACGTCTGTCAGCGCAGCGAGCATAAATTGCTGGCGGCACACCTGCATGTGGATATTATTGTTTTTCTCAGCATAAACGTGAAACAATATAAACACGATAATCATATGCTGATTCGAGTGTATGTGTACGTTCTGTATGATAACTGTTACTGGCGCAATCTGCTAGGCTACTCTGCTTTATTAGGCGTTTTTTCCGTTCACGCTGCTTGAGCTTATATCCTTTTGTTCTTTATATTTTTTTGTTTACACATAGGCCTACTGTTTAATGTTTTCAATTAAAAGAAAACTTTAACATATATTGTAAGCTTGTTGTGTATATTGCCTAATCGTAAGCTTCTTCAGAAATGGTGACAAAAAAAATAAAATAATTAACTTAAAAAATAACGTCTTTTTCGTTAAATGTCATTTAAATAAACGAATATTCGAATATTCGAATTTTATGAGTCCGAATATTCGAATGCAATATTTTTGAAAAATGCCCATCCCTAGTAGCAGGGCAATAAGTTAGAATGCTAATTTAACGATTCGTAGCTGGTGTAGCTGATTTTTTTTTTTTGCCTTCACATCTTTTAATGCTGTGCGTGGATTATCCTTATACTTATTTTAAATATATAAAAATGTAAATCATTTTTTTAATAAATATATTAGGGCTGTAATGGATCGTAGTTGATCCATATGGCCCAGGACCCACGGTTCGGCACACATGTGATTTGCAGATTACTTGCAAAGTTTTATCATCATAGACCAGGGATGGGCAACTTCGGTCCTGGAGGGCCAATGTCCTACAGAGTTTAGCTCCAACCCTAATCAAACACACCTGAACAAGCTAATCAAGGTCCTCAGGATTACTAGAAAGTTACAGGCAGGATATTTTTTCAGGGTTGGAGCTAAACTCTGTAGGACAGTGGCCCTCCAGGACCGAAGTTGTCCATCCCTGTCATAGACTGAAAGTTGTGTTTTGTCTTACCAATTTACACATTCAAATGACTTTAAATCATTCAAGCGAAGGGACAAAAGAGAACTCACTTCCATACTCAAACAATGAATTGATCTTTCACGTTTCCTTGCACTTAAATGGACAAATGTACCAGTCTCTACAAGTATTCTTCTAAACACAGTAGGTTATGTCTTAATTTAATGTAAACAGTTGAGAAAGAAATCGGATGTGTATCATTGTATTGGATGTGTGAATTAGGTCTTAAAGCGACAGCAGCATATAAAATACCTGCTGCTGACTATGACATTAATGTTAATCAAACAACAAAACACAGATTTAATAAAGACTAATCTATATTTACTTTATACAGTGAACAATACAGTGTTATTTTAAATGTAATTATTACATTTCTTTACCTGAATACTTCTGTTAGACCTTACTTTATATGTAACTTTGTTCTATTGTATTTATCTATGCTTGTAGTTTGTGTTTGTTCTTATTTTATTACAGACTGTTCTTTAATATCCTAATGTTTGAACTTTATTAGTTCGGCTAGTAGATTTTGCTGTGGTATCAAAGTACTAAAACAGGACTTTGAATAATAAATGAAAAGCAAAGTGACATTTGCCCACCCACTAAGCAATATTTATTTATTGTTTTTTTGCTGATCTGAAAAATGGTCCGATCCGTGACTCAAAAACCGTATCATTATCTGAACCCTGAGTTATATATATATATCCATATATCCTCTGGCATGACAAAACCCACTATAATATTTTTTTTTTTTAAGTATATATTTGATGTACATTAATGAATATAAATGTTATACAAAAAATATTTTTTAATGTCACGTTTATATTATATTCAATAATAAATGTACATCATGCATTTTATTTAATATATACAATCACGTCTTATATAAACTCACGTTATCCATTCAGCATACTGTAAAAAAATTTAAAAAGTAAAAAAGTAGTACTATATTCCAAACACATCCAAAGATACAAAATTACCAAATACATTTTGAATGCAACGCACCATTTTGATTGGTTGGCAGGACAGATCTGAATCTGTGACAGGCGTGTCATCGCCCTCCATGACATAGATGCCTTTGCGAGACAAGGCCTGGATGACTGACTGGTGGGACTGCAGAGAGGCCACCTGGTCTCCTTTGAGAATGAGGGTGCACACGCGACAGTACAGCTCACAGGACAGCAGTAACCGGATCACCGGGGGTTTAATGTGTTCCTGGTCATACTGATCTGTGTAGAAAGGGTCTTGCAGGTCCTCTGGGATGTGATCTGACAGGATGAGAAAACAATAAATTAGGATTTAAACAAATTTTACTGATGCTGCTGAGATACTGATGAAATACTTGGGATGTTACAGTTTCTATGTCTGGTATCATATGCAATCTGCCGGGGAACCCCTTGCTTTGTTGCCATCTACGGCACTATGTGCTAGACAATAGCGTGATGGTGTGAAAAGCAAGACATAGGGACCTAGTCTCATCATGAAATCTCCTGTGCAGACGCAGATGTGATGTGGCAGCTGGGGGTCTGGCCGCAACCATGAGGCTCAAACACTGGCAAGAAAGGCCAGACATGTCCTAGTCTGGGCAGCCATTGCTCCATCCACACCAACCACAAATATTTCGATGCCCTCTGCACCGGTATCCCCCAGGAGAACCATATCATTAAATGTGAAGGCACTGGGTCCAATCATCCATCATGCATTTATGCACACACACCTGCCCCCCTCTGATGAACCACGTGGAGCTGTCTGCTTTGTTCCAAACCAGTCCGTCTGCCACATGCACGTGTTGTTTAAAGACTGGAAAATTACAGTGAGCATGTCTTGTGTTTCAATACAGCAGATTTAGAGCATATTATTACACAGGAGAATGATTTTAGCATTGCATTAATGTGCACAGGGATACCAACTTAGTTTAAACATTTTAGGAATTTATAAGAATATATAGTGTAAAGCATCAACCATAGGTCCTGTACCATTTCTTTAAATTTATTTGGCATACCATTATTAAATACCTTGTGCCTTTACTAGTTCTATATTTCTATAATATATATATATATATAAATATAGAACTAGTAAAGGCACAAGGTATTTAATATAAGTAAATCAGTTAAATTTTTATTTTTTCCCCCAAAAACGCATCACATCGCTTTAGGCAGCCTTTATTAACCCCCTGGGGTCGTATATGGATTACGTTTATAATGAATGGATTCTCTTTTTGGAGCTTCAAAATCTCAGGCGCTACTCACTCCCATTATAAAGTTAACGGATATTTTGTAATATAACTCAGATTGTGTTTGGCTGAAAGAAGAATGTCATATACACCTAGGATAAATTATGTGATCATTTCCATTATGGGGTGAACTAACCCTTTAACTTTGTCATATGTTATAAATATAAAAACTCCACATTTCAAATTTTTACCGCAGTATGTTAACCGAGTTTGTTTGTGTGTGCTGTGCACATTTATTTCGATTTCTCTTTGAGAGGCTGCGCGAGCCTCAACAACAGGGCAACCTTGTCACCATCAATCGACACTTACAATAAATAAAATAAAATCAGAATCACTTGCGTTTCGGTAATTCCCATTAGATTTTTTGTTACTGACATTTTAATCAGGTTATTTGTCGGGTCAGGCAAGTAATAGCCTAGTATCTTTCACTTGTTCCGGACAAGTGTTAATGTTGAGCCCTGCATATAGTTATAATATAAAAAATAAAATAAAATATGTAAAATTTCAAATATCTACCATACACCAAAGTACAAAAAGCAGAAGAAGAGAATATGACAGCCTTAAATAAGGGCCCAGTTGCAAGCATTTATTTTGTATTTATCCTGCAGTATTCAAAGTTTTGTTTTGTTTTTTAATCTTAAAAAAAAAAAAAAGTGAACTGGACATTCAAAAGGACATTCAAAGCAGTAATCATCAGAATCCAAAGAAATCCATCAAATCTGGCCCACTTCTGACAGTAAAGATGCACATGGCCTTCATCTCCATTTAGGCCAATTACTGTGCTGAAACAACTCCGCTTTAACCACAGCTTTACTGAAGGGAATTTCCTGAATAACAGAAAAGCCAAGGGGGAGGACAAATTACTCCACAATAATGGTGGAATAAACTTTATTTGAACCTCAACCCACAGACAAGCACATGTCTAACCCCTTCAGTAATTAAATAACTCCCACGTTAATAACAATAATTATTGACAGTCATGTTATTATTATTACCCATCACTGTTATGGCAAACTGACACACCCTGCAAAGACAGTTCAGATAGTTAAACATTCAACAGCAGAGAGACAGTTTCCACAGCTTTAAAACGAGGTCAGGAGTCTTACACACCACTTTTGTTTCACCCACCGATGATGGCAGATTGGGGTGCTTTTTTGTTAGAGGGGGCACAGGCTACATATCAGAGCATGCTTGAATACATCCTCCAATGGGATCCCTTTCCACTGTGCCAGTCTTATGAGATGATCTAATAGGAGCCACATGCTCAAGACAGATCTTGTGTGCAACTCTTCTGGTACCACCATGAGTCAATACTAAATCCGTCCAACAAAAGAAATAAATTAATACATGTCATAACAAAAAATGAAAGAAAGTCCACCCCACTACAAGTTTGATCACATTTGTCCACACACTGCAGTGCTCATATGTTACAGTCATTAGTGACTGATACTAGAGCAGAGGCTAAAAATATACCTGGAGAAAATATGTCTGCTGGTCATTGCTTTTTCCATATGCAGGTACTCAAACAGTTAACCCTGATTCACAACAGAAATTAATAATAACGCCTCATTATCAAAATTTAGTAAAGTCCATATGCAGTACATTTTTTGTTCATTTTTCACACTTCAAAGAAATAGTAAAGTTTTATTTTTATGTATAAAATGTGCATCAAGATGCATTGCACTTGCACCAGGCAATTAATGTCTTTACGTGCCATAATTTAGTATATTGAAACCTATCTTATGGCATATGTATTGCAATACAGTGCACTGCATGAGCTGTATGGACACGTTTTATGATACTCTTATGAACATTTATGACTTATGATACATTTTTTTTTCAAAACTTGACAGCCTCTCTCCCATTCACCTTTACATGCAAAATAGCAGCCTGGACATTCTGCTTTATTTGTGTTCCACAGAAGAGAGAAATTCTGGATCAAGGGCGAGTAAATCCCAACAGAATTCTCAATTTTGGGGGAATTATTCATTTAACAGATGTCTGAAAGCTTGACTTTTTAAAAAACTTAACATAGATTACATACATAAAATACAAAACAGACTCTTGGTGCCCCACATACAGCCTGCGCTCTATATCTGCTGACAGGGAGTTGGTGGCATTAGGAAAAACCCTTCCTGTTCATCCACAACATTTCAAATGTGCAAGCACTGCAGAAGGGACAAATGCTTTTGATCCCGACTGTCAAATACAACAACGGTGGAATCAGACTGCTGCCCTCCAAGCCAAAACATTTGTAGGTCATATATAAGTTAGAGCTGCACAATTCTGGATTCTCCCATGATTCTGAATGGACAATTAAACAAAATAATATGTCATTTACTAGAGGTTCTGACAAAATGTTAATTGCTGAAGTGTATTCGAAACATATGTAGTTAATTTGAATGAATTATTATTATTATTTAGAAAATTGGTTTGAATGAATGATTCAATGAATCACTCATAAAGACTTCACTTGTTTCATTGCTGGATGAATCAGCATTTTTTAACAAATCTCTTGAATGAATGATTCAATAACAAATACACTTTTACCAGTCACTTGTCACCACCTTCTGGTGTAATGATTTAATTGATAAACTTTTTATTTGAAGTGTTGAGTTACTTTCAAAAGGTGATTTACTCTATTTGTATCGCTACCGTAGACATCAATGTTCTGAACTATAAACTTTTATCCGAGTAATTCTGTGATCATTTGAATCACTGTAACAGAAATAATTATAATTATAATAATTGAAACGATTAATTGCGCAGCTCTAATAAGTACATCTGTAATATTGCTTGACCTGTTGGGCAGTATTTCCATCTCGACTAGTTTTCATTTTGTGTACTGCTTAAAATCAATCCACAGTGAATAATAATAATAATAATAGCAACACCATGTTTTTTGTTTTGTTTTTTCTGGACATGTCCAAGTTTTAAGTAGCTTGGAGTATCATGTCAAGATCATGGTACTGTCTATATGTGAATAAAAGCACTTGCACATTCTGTTATCCTACTTGATATTGCAAACTGATAATTGTTTTTGTATTATTTTCACATATTATCATAATAATAGTAACACTGGTTTGTAGCTTTCAGTGCACATTGCTATTATTCTAGTTATTTACCTATAGCGTCAAATGAATTGGAAGTCTCTGAAGAAAATAACTTCTAAATAAGGTGGATACTGTTATTGCGAAATACGATTTCGGTCATATCACCCACCTCTAGCTCACACTTGCAAAAAAATGTAAAAAAGTACCATGCTGCTATCATGTTTTTTCAGACATGTACCATGAACTCTTGGAAATACCTGGGCTTGGAGTACTATGTAAATACCATGGTACATGAATTTCAGTAGCATCCATCAAAGTACCACGGTATTATCATCTGATAGCAGTGCGATCCAATGTTTCTGCCACTGGATCATTTTGCTGTGGTAAATATAGCATTGACACATTTTAAGTACTATGTAAAAACCATAGTATGTGTGTACAAGTAGTATGGAAATTTTTGGACATGCACCACGACAACGCCCAACTATGAATATGGTTTATCATTATCAATAAATTGCCCAGTATCAAGGTACAGTGATGGCAGGTGATAATACCACAGTAAGGGGAGAGGCACATTTTTTTCTGGCTGTCTAGCCAACTTGTCTTTGATTACATAGCACACAGAGTCTATAAATCAATTTAATAAATACAAGTCTTGCTTTTCGGTCCTGTTTTCATTCATGAACAAAGTTAAATCAACTCACCGATTCCGAAAGCTTTGGCGAACAGCCATCGCAGGTTAGCCGCTATTTTGGCTCGGGCTGAATCATACATCTCCAGCGGCACGATCTCCAGCGCCTCGCCCGCCGCCTCCATCTTTCTGCGGGCGCTGTCAGCACCCAGCTCCGCGTCCATCCCGCAACCACCGTCTGAAAACACACAAGCAAAAGCACTTTCAAACAACCTTAAAAGCTTTCTTGTGAGGGCAAGTGGTGTTTCCTAAGCTGCATGGAAATGTGTCAGGAGCTTTGGAGCAGTAACGTTAACGTTAATTCAGTTCTTTAGCGTCCAAGCTAGCTAGCACACGAGTAAGTTAGCTTTTATTCCAACACTATCCTCTCAAATATGTAATAATATTAATCCCAGACATAAACGACATGTACGTTTGTTACTTAACGTTACAGCAACTGAACAAAACAAACCTAACCACCTCCTGACAAAACAAGATAAGCTAGTCTGTGATTAGTTATATGCAAAGTAACTAGCTAGCCATCGCCCAGGTAGCTAATAAACACCAAAATAATACTATATTAGATATTCAAACACTCACACGGGGAGACAGATTTAACCATCTGTGAGAGATGCTGTCCTGAGCGTAAACTGGTTTGCATGTTTTGAATGAAACACAGTTACCAGCGGCTAACAGCTAATGCTGCTTTAATGAGATGAGGACTAGCAACCCGCTGCTAAACTACAGCCCCTTTGTCAGCAATTAATGAAAACAACCACATATACCGCAACGTACCTTCCATATGATGTGCTATCAACAATCCACTGTAACAAATCTGTGGGTGAGAAATGAAAGAAAAGGGTAAAAGGCTCCGGTGGGAATCATGAGGCCACGTTTAGTCCGAGCAGATACGAGTGTCGGTGGATGAATGACAAACCCCTGTGAGTGTGTAACAGCCTTCATTACTAACACACTTCAAAATACCCTCAACAAACAGTCTAAATACAGTTTATAATGTCAATTATTCAAGATGTGCTGTTGTGGATGAGAACGTAGCCTAGACAGATATTGTTATTAGGCCTGATGTTGTGTTTGGTTAAGAAAAGCACAGTGATGTTTTATATTCTGTTATGTGTGTTTAAAAGATACTAATTAATGCCTCTAGGATAAGGCTAAATTCTTATGCAAGTGAGCTGAAATTATGGTTAATCTTTCGTAATTATATTACAGTTATTACAGTCGTATTATTATTTTTTGTAAAGTCAAGTTTAATGGACATTCCCGCCATATAGCTACACGTACAGTCCGTGGCATGAAATCAGTAATGATATGATATATTATTGTTTAGCCTACTCGGTCTTTATTGTCCTGTCTGTTGGTTGTGATAGCCAATTATTTGAAGATGCTTTTTATTTAAGAATAGGAAAGCAAAGGTAACAGGCAGACACAAGGTGTGTGTGTTTTTTTTTTAATGTTCCCTGAAGATTATAAACACTAGGCTACTGCCATTGTGTCCATCTAGAATATTTAATTGTTCTAATTTTCTTGCAGTTTTTCAAGTAGGCTACAGTAAATAAACAAATGTATAAACGTTGCTGATTGTGCTGAGTGGATTACTTTAACTACAATTTTCATCATGTAATTTGTATGGATTTATTACGCAATCTATATTTTAGGTAATGTAATCTCACTAATCTGATTACTTATAGATTTATTTGTACCTAACTCATCACTGTGTTTTAATCATGTTTCTGATAGAGATAAATGTGTGCCCCATGTGTTCTATTATGTGGCATATAATGTGATTGTACAGTGTTGTCTGATGTATCTGTTTTTTATGCCAGTGTTAAAGATGAATTTCTGTCAAACAAACAAACAAAAGAAGAAAAAGAAAATGTATTCTCCTCTTTGTTAACATCGTGAAGTGCATTAAACATATGTCAGGCTTTCTCAAACTGGGGTTTGTGTAGGATCTGCAGGGGTTTGCAAATTGATGAAAAGCTAATAATTAAATCTCAAAAAAATGTATTAAAAGAAAATATTTTAAAATAAAACCAATCAAAAATAATACACTTACTAAAAATATTGCCTCTCAATTTTCCATGTAATTACAAGTGGCAGTTATTTGTGTGTGCAATTCCACAAAACTTGTCAGAATATATATGCAATGAGCTTTTTTTAAAAGGAAAACTATTGGGCAAATCATTGAATTATGAATAATTTACTTCCATTTTGTGAATAATAAGTAATCATGTAATCAATAACTGAGTAACCTCAGCAACTGTATTATGTTTACGAGTACTATTTTAAAATGTAATATAATCTAATTACAAGTAATTAATTTTGGGAACCTGATGAAGTAATCCAGATTACATGTAATCAGTTATAATATCTCAAGTTACACCTCAACACTGATTCATCTTGAAAAGCAAACATCCACCTCCCTGCACTGCCCTGCTCTGAGTCTTACAGGCAAGGCAATAACAAACACACAACACTGCCTTTGACTTTTTTATTAATGTGTAGACATAAATTTTTGCCCAAAGTATATATGTAAAAACATGTTGCAGACACAGAGGTGCGGTCATCGTGGAATGGATTATGTAACTTCATGCTGGTCTGACTTATGGCAACTGATGCAATCTAAGTGTTTAGATTAATGCTAAGAAATCTAGGAAATCAAGGCTGAGATTTGACAGGGAGTTCACAAAATGATGGTAAATAAATTAAATTGCCATAACTACCACTGTGAAGGTGTAGAGGCCTGTCAGTGGTCAGGTTGTAATGACACACAGATTCATGGTACATTCTTACAAATAAAGGTTTATTGTAGGGCTGTGAAACGATTAATCGCGATTAATCGCATCCAAAATAAAAGTTTGTGTTTAC
Source organism: Squalius cephalus (assembly GCF_949319135.1). Lineage (NCBI taxonomy): Eukaryota > Metazoa > Chordata > Actinopteri > Cypriniformes > Leuciscidae > Squalius > Squalius cephalus. The sequence goes on from NC_137126.1 coordinate 18,262,231, forward strand.
ATAATATATGTGTGTGTGTACTGTGCATAATTATTTTGTATATATAAATATACACACATGCATGCATACAAAATATTTATGCATAGTACACACACATATATTATGTAAACACAAACTTTTATTTTGGATGCGATTTAATCATGATTAATCGTTTCACAGCCCTATGACATTGATGGTTCCATGAAGAACCTTCAACATCCATAAGACCTTGTCAACTTTCCATTTGGCAAAAATAAATAAATAAATAACTTCTTTAAAGTGGAAATGTTTATAACAATATAAACTGTTCACTGAACGGTTCTTTATAGGGAACTGAAAATAGTCCTTGTTGTGACCTTTATTTTGAAGAGTGTACTCAGGATGGGAATTTATCCCTAATGTTACGCTGATGTTTGTTTTTATTGTTTTATACATAATACTGATATTTTATTATAAATTAGCTTGTATGAATTTCATGCCTCTGGTTGATCCTGCACTGTGCTTAAACCAGGGAGTGGGAATAACACCCATGCTGAGTTAATCAGCTGGAAACATTAACCATCCCCAAAATCTTTTGGAGTGCTCTGGTTGTGGAGGGTCCTGTCCTCAGAAATCAATCAGTGTTTGCTCATATTGACACAGGATTTATTAGACTGATGGCTGAGATTCCCAAAGAGAGACCAGATGTGGAAAGAAGCTTTTTACTTAATGAACTCTGGTGACAAGATTGGCATTAAAGGAGAACTCCGGTCAATTTTAACATTGAGCTCATTTTTTTGTAAATTTGGAGTGCTGTCAGTACAGAGAACAACGACAAAAATCGGTGTTGCCTACACCGTGTTATCCTCTTTTTAAAATTTGCACCCTGTTGACTTCAATGGGGCAAGTTTTAAACCTGCTTTTAGCCTCTTAACATCCTTGATGTGTCATTACAAGTGCCCAGCCACGTGAGTGATTCCTTCAGAGTCAACACGCGGTGAATCTGACTGCAGTAGATGTGCAAGATATGAATAAAAATGATGTTATTTCAGCCAGCGCACATACCTGTATTTACATCCTGTTTGCGGTTGAAGTCCACAGTAATCGATTGTCGAGTTCGGGCGAATGATCGTACGTACTAAACCTATGCGCGTGAACTCGACAATTGATTACTGTGGACTTCAACCGCAAACAGGATGTAAATACAGGTATGTGCGCTGGCTGAAATAACATCATTTTTATTCATATCTTGCACATCTACTGCAGTCAGATTCACCGCGTGTTGACTCTGAAGGAATCACTCACGTGGCTGGGCACTTGTAATGACACATCAAGGATGTTAAAGGAGAACTCCGGTCAATTTTAACATTGAGCTCATTTTTTTGTAAATTTGGAGTGCTGTCAGTACAGAGAACAACGACAAAAATCGGTGTTGCCTACATCGTGTTATCCTCTTTTTAAAATTTGCACCCTGTTGACTTCAATGGGACAAGTTTTAAACCTGCTTTTAGCCTCTTAACATCCTTGATGTGTCATTACAAGTGCACCAGCCATGTGAGTGATTCCTTTAGAGTGAACGCGGGTGAATCTGACTGCAGTAGATGTGAAAGATATTAATTAATAAAAGTGATGTTATTTCAGCCAGCGCTCATACCTGTATTTACATCCTGTTTTCGGCTGAAGTCCACAGTAGTCGATTGTCGAGTTCACGCGCATACTGTAGGTTTAGTACGTACGATCATGCGCCCGAACTCGACAATCGACTACTGTGGACTTCAGCCGAAAACAGGATATAAATACAGGTATGAGCGCTGGCTGAAATAACATCACTTTTATTAATATCTTTCACATCTACTGCAGTCAGATTCACCCGCGTTCACTCTAAAGCCACGGTTGTCAAACTGGGGTACGCGTACCCCCAGGGGTACGTGGACTGATTTCAGGGGGTACGCGAATTGCCGGTAATCTTGACAACCGCACCACCGCAGTTGTAAAGCGCCACCGCGGTGGCTGAGTAGCACCGGCGGTGGTTTGCCAAAAAAAAAAATGAATGCTGTTTTACATTAGCTAATATTATGACACACAAAGCTTTGTTTACAAAAGAAATAATAGGTTAGCAATTAAATGTTATATCGCAGCCATGGAAAAGTTTGAATTCATGACGAATGAGAGAGTTGTGCGTGAGCCCATAAACTTAAGCTTTTTCGGCTTTGAATTCTGGTTTGCGATCTGGTCATCCGATTATTAGCGAATTTAAAAATATTCCATTAGTTATTCCTTATAGAGAGCTTGAACCGTCTACTTTTAAACAAAACAATTCAAAACGAAAATAAACCGACTAGCCGTATATGAAGTGTGCATTTCTCTCTATAGGCGCGTTCACTGCAAAGATGACGAGTCAGCATCGTCAACAACTAACTAACACTGACACAAAAAAACAAACACTTTATTAATAAACTATTCAAATGTCTCATTGCTATATTTGACACATTCATAATCATTACTTTTGCCGGCTCTTTGTGACAGCTGTTATGTGCGTTATTGGCAGCGTCACCTTCTGGTTACATGAACTCGTCACCACCGCATCAGCACCAGAACATGGAGATTTTATTTTAGAGAATGATCGCACAACAGACATTAGAACATTAGATATTCTATAATTAAATCAACTAATCGAATATTCAAAAATCGTGACTCATCCCTGCATGGAATCTCTTGTTTCTTTTCCCATATCTTCACTCGCGTCTCACCCATTTCCAAAGGGGATTATAAACGTTTCTTCCTTTGTTCCCTTTTAGGTCGATTATTTTCGTATTCTTTACTGTGTTAGGACAGATAGCCTACACTTTTACTTGTACGTCAAATTCTTTTTAACACAGTTTGTGCTTGTTATTAGACATATGATAATTGGTAAGGCGCGTCAAGTTCATTTGTAGCGCGTTTCACACGCGCGGGTGATTTTAGTTTGGCTTTCTCTTGGCAGCGCGCAAACATAGCCTAAATGCTATATCAGTGGCTAAATGCCCTTGTGGAAGATAGAATTCGCTCTTCATACCTTTTACAAGTAGAAAACATGAAGATATCAGAAAATAGATCGATGGTCTCTTTCCTGCTCGTGTCCCACATCCCTCTCAAAGAGCAGAGCGGTAGGCTATATCACGCGTCTTTGTGTGGAAAATTTAACGAAAGTTTTTATTTATTTATTTATTTTTAAATAGATTCAACTTTATTATATTATGTAAGTTACCAGTATTTACTGATATTTATTTCAGTGCTTTACAGGCTTTAGTGTGTTGTTTCTTTGTTTTGTTTTTTTATTTATTTCAAAACAACCCCCAGACCACCACAACACCGCCGGTATTTGGGTCCATTACTACCGCGGTGGTAAAAAAACTGTCACCGTCACAGCCCTATTTGTATCATATGTTGACTTTTGATTAGATTTGTATCATATGTTTATGATTCTATTCACTATTCTTGACAAAATTGATAAAAATAAATATTAATAAAAATAAAAAAAACTTGTTAACAATTGGTGTTGGGGGTACTCCGGAAGATCTATAATGTCTCAGGGGGTACATGCCTGTTAAAAGTTTGGGAACCACTGCTCTAAAGGAATCACTCACATGGCTGGTGCACTTGTAATGACACATCAAGGATGTTAAGAGGCTAAAAGCAGGTTTAAAACTTGCCCCATTGAAGTCAACAGGGTGCAAATTTTAAAAAGAGGATAACACGATGTAGGCAACACCGATTTTTAGGGGCCAAGCACCGAAGGTGCGGAGGCACCTATTGTATCCGTTCGCGTTCTTATTATTATTATTCTTCTTCTTCTTCCGCTCTTGGAGTCTATGGCAGCCCATAGAACCGATTGCGGGAAAGTTGTTTTGGTTTGACATTCTGATAGAGGACAGTCCCAACATTAAGTACACCAATTTTGGTGTGTCTAAGTCATTCCCTCTAGCGCCACCACCTGTCCAAAGTTTCACTTTTACTTTGCTAATAACTTTTGAACCGTAAGGCCAATCAGCGAAATCCTTTTTTCCTCTGATTCCTGAGCTCATGCCGATTCGATTGCACCCTATATCGTCATTTTCCGTCATAAAAACATGGCCGCCATTTTGAATTTTCCTAAAAAGGTACTTTTTCGAACTCGTCCTAGACGGTTTGTCCGATTTGCACGAAAATTGAATCGGATCATCTTCAGGCAGTGGTGACAAAAAGTTATTAAAATCTTGTTGATTCGTCAAACCGTTTTCGATAAACGCATGAATACATTTTACGTAGCGCTAGCAAAAACAGTCGTAAGGCTGTATCTCCGCAACGGTTTATCGTATTCAGACCAAACTTGGTACATGTACTCACAAGCATGACCTGAGGCTACATGCTGCGTTTCGGCGCAGCGCCACCTACTGGTCCGGAGATATGAAAAATGGCTATTTTTGCTTATAACTTCTGAACAGTTTGTCCAAAAATCATAAAATTGGTCTCGTTAGATTCAGGGCGACATGCCGAGTCGACTGATATCCAATTTTACCATATCGGCTATTTTGACTGTCGGCCATTTTGAATTATGTGCTAAAATGCTGTATTTTATGAACGCATTAACGAATTGTTACGAAACTTGGTGTGGGTCATCAGCACGATGCCCTGAAGGAGCCTGAGAAGTTTCGAAACAGCGCCACCTAGTGGTGAATTTTTTTTTTCAAATGCTTATAACTTTGGGTGTGGTTGACTTATTTTCAGGAGACTCATCTCTTTAGACTCCTGAATCCTTGCCGAGTCCAACAATACCAAACATGCTAGGTTTCGCCTTACGGTTTGTGTAGCGTTGTGATTTAGCACTTAAAAAACATTAGGCGATATCTTCGAAACCGTTTGTCCGATCGAGACGAAACCACCGTCAGAAGTTTGGAATCATAGCTTGTTAACTAAACGTCAAAGCCCAAATGCGAAAATATGGATGTCTAGAGGTAGTAAATTCCAATTAAAGTCATGTGTCAGTCATTTTTTACGTGTTTTTTCATATAAATGTCTATAACTCCGAAGATAATTGAGATATTTTCACCAAAATCGACACACATATGTATGGGCTCACTCTGAGGACACATAAAAAAAATGGTTGGACTGAGCCTCTTGGTGGCGCTATAATAGAACAAAACATGAAATTCCCATTGACTTCAATACAGTTTTGTGAAATAAAATGCTATACTAAACAAATGCATTGGTGTAATATTACAAAACTCAGAATGTGCCATCTGCACCATCCCCTGAAGGTACCCAACATATTTAGAAACAGCGCCACCTAGTGGTCAAAAGTTATAACAAAATTTCCAAAATTGCTAATAACTTTTGAATAAATTGGCCTATTGTAATGCAACTCATCTTAGTAGATTCCTTGGGTCAAGCTGAGAACATAGATACCAAGTTTACCTTATTTGGCCTAACTTCCTGTCCGCCATCTTGATTTTCATTCAAAACCTACTTTTTCGAACTCCTCCTAGACCGTTTGTCCGATTTTCACCAAAATCGAATCGTATCATCTCCAGACCGTGCCGACTAAAAGTTATGGATTTCGTGTCGACAGACGAAACCGTTTTTGTATAGCGCAGCAGCAAAGTTGAGGCATGATGCTAATAGCACTAATCAGGCTTTATCTCTGCAATGCCTTGACATATTGACACCAAACATTGTATGTGTCATTGTAACTTCACTCTGACCACATCACATGAGTTTTGTAACTGCGCCACCTATTGGTCGAAAGTGATAATCCATTAAATCATATTTTTAATTATTGTTTCTATGATTTTTCAGGCATTTTGCCTAAAATCCTCTTTAAATGTCTTTAATTGCTCATTGTTGCAGTTGGTCTGACACTTTCAGACATGTCGGCCTGTCTTGTCGTCTTATTCTGCTTGGCCCCGGTAATGGCTGCTTGCAGCTATATTTGTCATTGTTCTCTGTACTGACAGCACTCCAAATTTACAAAAAAAATTGCTCAATGTTAAAATTGACCGGAGTTCTCCTTTTAAGAGGCTAAAAGCAGGTTTAAATATTGCCCCATTGAAGTCAACAGGGTGCAAATTTTAAAAAGAGGATAACACGGTGTAGGCAACACCGATTTTTGTCGTTGTTCTCTGTACTGACAGCACTCCAAATTTACAAAAAAATGAGCTCAATGTTAAAATTGACCAGAGTTCTCCTTTAATGTACACAAAAGGAAAACCAAGACCTTTCAACAGCCCATGAGCCTGAAACTTTTATTGTGGTCCAAATTGTGTAGCACTGATTCTTGAGATAAGGGACAAAAGTACTTTTGAAAAGTGACAAACAAAAAATCGATACTACATTCATTTGAATTGGATATCTTCATAAACACGGGTCTCATCTATCATACCATGAAAAGGAATAGGTTTTTTATTTAACCACTTTTTATAAAAATTGACATTTACTCACTTAGTAACTTGACATTTGTCAACTCCGTCTGACACATGAAAATATGTTTTTTTGTGTGTTTGAGCAATTCAACAACACTGTAACGTCTTTAAGTGTGTAGAAATGGTGTGCCTTAGCAAGGTTAAGTGAGAAATTGCATTGTATACACTTTTAATATTATTTTACATTGTTTTGGAATTAGCCATTTTAAATTACCTTCATTTAGTTTACAATTTTTTAAATTTTTAATATATACAATCAGTGGTTTTGTGCACACAAGAAACTGATGCATGTAGATAAGTTGGTGTTTTAATGTATGAACACACTCAATTGAACAAAAGAAACATACCTTTTTTTTTATAAAAATGAAATCTTACGGTGTTGACACAATTGATGGTGTTGACAAACTAATCGAGAATCAAACTGATTAAAGATATTTACCTAGTTTTGACATGGCAAAGGGAGAGAGTATCAAGGGAAAGGGTATCAAACTTCATACAAAGAGTACCTGGTGTCAGGATCTTTAAGGCACACATGAAAATGTCAAAATGTTCCTGGTATCAAAAGAAAAAAGCAAATGTATCTGGAGGTCCTCTGTTGGTCATCTATTCTGAACAAAATTATAAACACAACACATTTGTTTTTGCCCCCATTCTTCATGAGCTGAACTCAAAGATCTAAGACTTTTTCTATGTACACAAAAGGCCCATGTCTCTCAAATATTGTTCACAAATCTGTCTAAATCTGTGTTAGTGAGCACTTCTCCTTTGCCGAGATAATCCATCCACCTCACAGGTGTGGCATATCAAGATGCTGATTAGACAGCACGATCATTGCACAGGTGTGCCTTAGGCTGGCCACAATAAAAGGCCACTCTAAAATGTGCAGTTTTACTGTATTCGGGGGGTCCGAAAACCAGTCAGTATCTGGTGTGACCACCATTTGCCTCACGCAGTGCAACATCTCCTTCGCATAGAGTTGATCAGGTTGTTGATTGTGGCCTGTGGAGTGTTCGTCCACTCCTCTTCAATGGCTGTGTGAAGTTGCTGGATATTGGCAGGAACTGGAACACGCTGTCGTATACGCCGATCCAGAGCATCCCAAACATGCTCAATGGGTGGCATGTCCAGTAACTATGCTGGCCATGCAAGAACTGGGATGTTTTCAGCTTCCAGGAATTGTGTACAGATCCTTGCAACATGGGGCCGTGCGTTATCATGCTGCAACATGAGGTGATGGTCGTGGATGAATGGCACAACAATGGGCCTCAGGATCTCGTCACGGTATCTCTGTGCATTCAAAATGCCATCAATAAAATGCACCTGTGTTCGTTGTCCATAACATACGCCTGCCCATACCATAACCCCACCATGGGCCACTCGATCCACAACGTTGACATCAGCAAACCGCTCACCCACACAATGCCATACATGCTGTCTGCCATTTGCCCTGTACAGTGAAAACCGGGATTCACCCGTGAAGAGAACACCTCTCCAAAGTGCCAGACACCATCGAATATGAGCATTTGCCCACTCAAGTCGGTTACAACGCGGACTGCAGTCAGGTCGAGACCCCGATGAGGACGACGAGCATGCAGATGAGCTTCCCTGAGACGGTTTCTGACAGTTTGTGCAGAAATTCTTTGGTTATGAAGACCGATTGTTGCAGCAGCTGTCCGGGTGGCGGGTCTCAGAAGATCATGGAAGTTAAGATGCTGGATGTGGAGGTCCTGCGCTGGTGTGGTTACACGTGGTCTGCGGTTGTGAGGCCAGTTGGATGTACTGCCAAATTCTCTAAAACGCCTTTGGAGACGGCTTATGGTAGAGAAATGAACATTCAATTCACAGGCAACAGCTCTGGTGGACATTACTGCTGTCAGCATGCCAATTGCACGCTCCCTCAAAACTTGCAATATCTGTGGCATTGTGCTTTGTGATAAAACTGCACATTTTAGAGTGGCCTTTTATTGTGGCCAGCCTAAGGCACACCTGTGCAATAATCATGCTGTCTAATCAGCATCTTGATATGCCACACCTGTGAGGTGGATGGATTATCTCAGCAAAGGAAAGTGCTCAATAACACAGATTTGTGAACAATATTTGAGAGAAATAGGCCTTTTGTGTACATAGAAAAATTCTTAGATCTTTGAGTTCAGCTCATGAAAAATGGGGGCAAAAAAAAAGTGTTGCGTTGTTCAGTGTATATTTGAACTAAAATGTAAATCTAACAAATGATTTGCAAGAGGACACAATAGGCTGAGAGCTAACTAAAAAATCCTTTTTTATTTAAGTTATTATGTGGCATTTGGGTATACTAAGATATTTTAAGTCAATCAACATGTTAGATCATATTATCATGTTATGTAGTTGTTATACATTACTTTTAATGAGTATTTGGGAGCACTTTTCCACTCCGTCAGCTTACATGTCAACACCGTCAGACAAAATATCTGACAGAGTTGACATCTGACGGAGGTGACAAAAGAACATGTTTTTTCAACTTAATCATGTCCAATAAATGGTAGCCATTTTTATTTTCCTCAGTTGCCAGCTGCCACTAAACTAAACAAAAATACCCATTTTTATTTCAAAATTCTTGATTGAAATCATCCCTACTTTGAAGACAGTGTTGACACATAAAAGCTGTGACCACAGGGATTTCAACTTGTTTGCTGAATATATATATATATATATATATATATATATATATATATATATATATATATATATATATATATATATATATATATATAAAGTAAACTTACGAGACCATGTGTTGGACTGCTGCATCCATCAACAGAAAGAAGTCAAAGGGGGTCTTCAGGGTTAAGTTGACCAAAATATGCCTGATTTATTTAGAATTTGAAAAATATCTGATGGAGCTGACATGAATTGATGACAGATTTTGAAAGGCTGTTGTTAATGTGTAAAATAATGCAATGTTCATTTTAAGTATTTTGTGATATTTTATTAAGCAATCCAATTAACCTCATATTCATATTTGGGCATTTTGGGCATTTTAAAACACTTTTGTTTTGCAGTTTGATTTTGTGACCTCTACGGAGGACGAGTTCATTTGCATGGGTTTTCATAGTGCAGTGCCGGTATTTTATAAAATTCTATGAAATAATATAAATATACACTCACCTAAAGGATTATTAGGAACACCATACTAATACTGTGTTTGACCCCCTTTCGCCTTCAGAACTGCCTTAATTCTATGTGGCATTGATTCAACAAGGTGCTGAAAGCATTCTTTAGAAATGTTGGCCCATATTGATAGGATAGCATCTTGCAGTTGATGGAGATTTGTGGGATGCACATCCAGGGCACGAAGCTCCCGTTCCACCACATCCCAAAGATGCTCTATTGGGTTGAGATCTGGTGACTGTGGGGGCCATTTTAGTACAGTGAACTCATTGTCATGTTCAAGAAAATAATTTGAAATGATTCGAGCTTTGTGACGGTGCATTATCCTGATGGAAGTAACCATCAGAGGATGGGTACATGGTGGTCATAAAGGGATGGACATGGTCAGAAACAATGCTCAGGTAGGCCGTGGCATTTAAACGATGCCCAATTGGCACTAAGGGGCCTAAAGTGTGCCAAGAAAACATCCCCCACACCATTACACCACCACCACCAGCCTGCACAGTGGTAACAAGGCATGATGGATCCATGTTCTCATTCTGTTTACGCCAAATTCTGACTCTACCATCTGAATGTCTCAACAGAAATCGAGACTCATCAGACCAGGCAACATTTTTCCAGTCTTCAACTGTCCAATTTTGGTGAGCTTGTGCAAATTGTAGCCTCTTGTTCCTATTTGTAGTGGAGATGAGTGGTACCCGGTGGGGTCTTCTGCTGTTGTAGCCCATCCGCCTCAAGGTTGTGCGTGTTGTGGCTTCACAAATGCTTTGCTGCATACCTCGGTTGTAACGAGTGGTTATTTCAGTCAAAGTTGCTCTTTTATCAGCTTGAATCAGTCGGCCCATTCTCCTCTGACCTCTAGCATCAACAAGGCATTTTAGCCCACAGGACTGCCGCATACTGGATGTTTTTCCCTTTTCACACCATTCTTTGTAAACCCTAGAAATGGTTGTGCGTGAAAATCCCAGTAACTGAGCAGATTGTGAAATACAACCATGCCACGCTCAAAATTGCTTAAATCACCTTTCTTTCCCATTCTGACATTCAGTTTGGAGTTCAGGAGATTGTCTTGACCAGGACCACACCCCTAAATGCATTGAAGCAACTGCCATGTGATTGATTGATTAGATAATTGCATTAATGAGAAATTGAACAGGTGTTCCTAATAATCCTTTAGGTGAGTGTATACAAAACTAAGGGTCTAAACATACACAAGTCTTTCATATCCAACTTTTAAAGCCTTTTTAAATTAAATAATGTATTGTTTTTTAAGGCAAATTGCAACATTTTGATGGGGGACATGTTTTGTCCCTTATCTCAGGAATCAGTGGAAAACCAAGACCTTTCAACAGCCCATCAGCCTGAAACTTTTATTGTGGTCCAAACTGTGTAGGCATAACAGAACTTAAAGCATTTAGATAATTGCTTAATATTTATCACCAGTTTGGAATAGGCAGCTCATTATGGCACTATAATTCAATTCAAGTTTATTTGTATAGTGCTTTTCATAATGCATATTGTTTCAAAGTAGCTTTACAGAAAATGCTTGTTTGAATGTTACAATTTAGGAAGTATTCTGTTATCAGTCAGAGATAAGTGTGTCAAAATAAAGTCCATATGGCATTAATGCACAGCTAAAATAATATGTTGTACTTGGCTAACGTCATGTATTTAGTTAGGCACACACAAATAACATGTTATGCTGAAATTACAACTTGTGCTCTCAATGATTGTGTTAGGATAATATACAGTATAAGGATAATATTTGATAGTTTTGTCGATCCAAAGTTGGTACCATCTGAAATATTAGCAATTATCGGCGTCGACTGAAATAATTGAAATCAACTGCATTATAACTGTATAATATACACAGAACATTATGACAGAGACTGTATTGCTTACTGCAAATGAAAGCACATGACTGTATGCTCAGTATAAATACTTTTCAAAATATTTTTTGTTAGGAAATGAATGCTTTTATTCAGCAAGAGTGCATTAAATTGATCAAAAGTGAAGAAACAAAAAATACTTTTCTTTCAAACTTTCTATTTATCAAAGATTCCTTTAAAAAATTAACAGTTTCCTTAAAAATATTAAGCAGCACAACCATTTCCAACTGATAATAATGAGAAATGTTTCTTGAGCATCAAATCAGCATATTATAATGATTTCTGTAGGATCACATGGCACTGAACACTGGAGTAATGGCTGATGAAGATTTAGCTTTGCCATCACAGGAAGAAATTATGTTTAAAGCAGAACAACCGTGATTTTGAATTTGTAATAATATTTTACTGTATTTTTGATTAAATAAATTCAGCCTTGATGGGGGCATTGGAGACGACTTATAAAGATATATAAAAAATCATACCAATCCTAAACTTGTAAACGGTAAGTGACTAGTGTGTATCTGTACACACAGGACAATTGTGTGACAGAATGCTCAGTAGAATATGTATTTGATAAATTGTACAATGCAAAAGTACAGTAAGCTGCCATATGAGGTGGGTAGACAGTGGTACTCATGTCATGTCAGATTTATATTACTGATTGTCAGTGTTGACTGATTACATGTAATCTGGATTACATAATCAGATTCCAAAAATTAAGTATTTAAAATTCTCATAATCATACTACAGTAACCTTTTCAATTGATTACATGTTATTCTCACAATGGCAATAAATTATAATATAATTCATAATCCATTGATTCTAATTTGTTATCTTTTAAAAGTTTCTTTCTAAATGTTATACATTCAGAAGGTCTTCCAGGTTTGTGGAATTGCACACACAGATCAGCCACTAGTCATGAGCTCCTCACTGAAAACTGAGACAGTGCTGCATCGATGGGTTTACAGAAATCATTTCACTTTTAAGAATATTTTCTCAACAGTGCAACATTGCATAATCTAATCAGCTCCTGACAAACACATCAATTATTAGTATTTGAATTATCACGCGAGTCATTTAACCATGTATTACCGTCTTTGGAAGGCGTTTGTCTTTCAAACACATTATATTGTACACATTCATGTCATTTCCTATTTACATGCAATGCAGGGATTCCCCAAATTTTTTGTCAGCTGAACCACTTTGACCAATATATTTACTTGAAGTGTGCCCTTAGATTTTTATTTTATTATTGACCTAACTTATTAAATTAATTCAATAATAATAATAATAAATAATAATAAAATTAAGTTCATGGTACCATCATGTAATACATTGTTTTGTTTTGTTTTGTTTTGTTTTGTTTTGTTTTATTATTATATTTTTTAATAAATTGTTTATTTTGATTATTTTTATTTTCAAATTATTTATTTTAATTTAACATTTTTATGACTTAATTATTTAATAGCTCTTCATTAAACTCACAAACCCCCTGCAGTTCCATCATGAACCCCAATCTGTGAAACCCTGATGTAATATTTAATGCACTTCATTGTTGTTGATTACAAAGAATGGAATAGATTTTCTCTCTCTTTGTATTTTTATATCAATATGGTATACGATTATCCTATTCAAATCAATGTGATAAACGAGTTAGGTCAAAAGTAGTCCGATTATATTACCTTGAATGTGTAATAATGGTTTACGTTACTAACTGTCATGAAACAGGAGAGCAGACACAGAGGTAAACATAACAGTTCTTAATTGGTTGGTAGCAATCTGGAGGATCTTCAGACGGGTGAGTGATGAGCATAAGCAGTTCAACAGATAGTCACACTTAACTGACAAGTCTTTCTTTTTGCAGGTTTGAAGACAAGCATGATGAGGGTTGAGGAATACTAGTTCGAAGGAACAAGTAGACGATGAGTGAGTGGAGTGAGTGTGAGTGTGAGCTATGTGCTTAGTTAGTATTCTGGTGATTGGGAACAAGTATAGGTGGAGCTGAAGGACCTGGTGCTGATGGCGTGTTGGTTGAATCTGTGACACTAACTACATTTTTTGTCATGTAATTTGGAATCAGTAGCTGACTACAATCATACCCACCAAGATATGGTACAATAGATATGGTAATGGATTACATTACTAACTAAATTTTTTTGTCATGCAATTTGGAATCAGTAACTACAATTTGTAAGTAATCTACCAAGCACTGCTGGTTGTCATGGAATGGGAACAAATAGATAAAGAAACAAGAGTGTCTGAAAAAACAAAAACAGTGAACGCACGCGGCAGTTAATTACATTAGATGACATTTGACATTTGTTTTTGATGCCTGCATTGCAGATAGTTTTGCAGAAGACTTATGTAACATTGTATAATTCACTGTACCTAGGGTTGCACAGAATCAGTTTCTATTCCATATTTATGTTGTTGTTTTTTATGTGAATTTTCTGTTATTCATTAGCTGTACCTCGAATAGGTGTTATCTACAGTAATTTGAATTTTATTCAAAATGAGCACCATGTTACAACACTTAACCTATGTGCAATGCATCACGAGTAACACTGCAGTTTGACGCTTCACTCCACAGAGTTCAGTGCATTGGGGAATACTGGTATCAATCAAGTTGAAGGGCCTGAATTGTTGAAAGACGTTGTTAAAAACACCATGAAATTAAAATTGACACTATTTGATTTTTTAAAATGGAATATTGCAGGATTTATATGCAGGACTATAAATGATTTGTCTGTCACCAATCTTCACTGATCATCATCCAGCACTCTTCCCTCTGGAGTTCACCATTGTCTGGTCTCGTCGTTCCCTCAAAGAACACTTACCGGACTCCTTACCTGCACGATACCTACCAGAACATCTGTCTTCAGTCATCTGCTTCCTTCATCCGTCTTCAGTCATCTGCCTTGATCTTCATTTCAGAACCTGACCATTACTCATCCAGATATCCATCCTGAACACTATATTCATCAGTTTACTCACCTGCTTCCATCGTTGCGATCACATACTTCTGCAAATAAACCTGTAGATAACTTTGTGAATCCTTCTGTTTCATGACCAGACATGGGCAGTATTTGAATTAAATGTATTTTAAATACGTATTTAATTACTTTAGTGTATCAGCCCTCGTGCAGCCCAGTGCAGCCGCTCTTGAGAAGATGCGCTGGCTGAGTTCTCCGGCTACTCTCGAATCGCTCTCGCGGTACTTTGATGGCATAGGTCACAGTCATGTGGCGTCGGCGCTGTATCAAGTCCATCTGGAATGCACTGTGTTGTCATTCATAAAAGGACATCATACCTATTATGAAACAGCGTGTCTGTCGTAACTTCACTGAAATCTCCATGCTAAGCAGGCGTTCACAATATAACATCCATCTGCAGTTTTTACACGTTTTTAAACGTATTATATATGAGAAATATTGATATTCCGTCGGATTTTGTATAAAATAATCATCAATCCTATTGGTTTTCAATAATTGCGCACGCAGCGCGATTCTACTATGGAATTAAAACTATTATTAATACACTACTATTATGATTAAAATGGAATTTTGATTTTGTGACGAAAATTCTCGGTCTGTTATTTTTTTCCCCCTGGAGTACTAGCCTATCCCCAACATTTTCTGCAGTAGCGTTAGTTCTCCACTGATCTGAGCTAATGAGCTGATTACCTAGTGAGGTTACCCTGGAAATCCAGAGTTCTCGCGAGAGCACAAGTTGAATTTGCTCAGCGAGTTACTCTGGCGTCGAGTAATGATGCTCATTAAATATGTTCTTGTATCCGAGCTGCACCAATCACATCGCTGTATCTGATATAGGCGGGCCAGAGGCGAGCTAAACAGATGGCGACAGCACTGTGACGTCATACCCTGGTAATCCAGAGTTCTCGCGAGAGCACAAGTTGAATTTGCTCAGCAAGTTACTCTGGTGTCAAGCAATGGAGCTCATTAAATATGCCCCTCGATCTGAGCTGCACCAATCACATCCGGTTATCTGATATAGGCGGGCCAGAAGCGATGTGACGTCGAAGTCATTAATAAACATTGCAAGATGCCTATGGATGAATACCAGTTGTTTGAAAAGTTGTGGCTTTGGCCGCTACAATGAACGAGTTAGACTTGGCTTTTTCTCTAAAAGAGGAACAGAAGACGGCGCTCGAATCGTTCCTTTGCAAGAAGGACGTTTTTACTGTTTTGCCAACCGGATACGGTAAAGAGTGTTATCCAATTGCGTACAGTGAGATTTTCAAATGCATGCTTGGTGCCGCCCCTCAAGCTGGCCGATTTTCATTAGTCGACGCCAGACCATTAATCTTTTAGATTTAGGTCTGGATTTCCAGGCTAGTGACGTCGAAGTCATTAGTAAACATTTCAAGATGGCTATGGATGAACTCCAGTTGTTTGAAACGGCTTTGGCCGCTACAATGAATGAGTTAGACTTGGCTTTTTCTCTAAAACAGGAACAGAAGACGCCGCTCGAATCGTTCCTTTGCAAGAAGGGCGTTTTTGTTGTTTTGCTGACCGGATATGGTAATAGTCTAATCTACCAGTTAGCTCTGCTGGTAGCTAAGCAATAACTTGTTGTGATTGGTCGTAGTGTTATCCAATTGCGTGCAGTGAGATTTTCAAATGCATGCTTGGTGCCGCCCCTCGAGCTGGCCGATTTTCATTAGTCGACGCCAGACCATTAATCTTTCAGATTTAGGTCTGGATTTCTAGGCTATAGTGAGGTAGGGGTCTCGGGAGAATAATATGTATACAGGTGCTGGTCATAAAATTAGAATATCATCAAAAAGTTGATTTATTTCAGTAATTCCGTTAAAAAAGTGAAACTTGTATGTTATATAGACTCATTACATGCAAAGTGAGATATTTCAAGCCTTTATTTGTTATAATTTTGATGATTATGGCTTACAGCTTATGAAAACCACAAAATCAAAATCTCAGAAAATTAGAATATTACATGAAATCACACAGTAATTTCACAGTGATACCATGGTCATTGAACCAGGTTTTGGTTCTTTTGGCAGTGTGGGCAGATGCAAATCCTGCTGGAAAATGAAGGAAGCATGAAGTGCTCAGAAAATGTCCTGGTAGACGGCTGCGTTGACTCTGGATTTAATAAAGCACAGTGGACCAAAGTCCTCTTTTCTGATGAGAGCAAATTTTGCATCTCATTTGGAAACCAAGGTCCCAGAGTCTGGAGGAAGAATGGAGAGGCACACAATCCAAGATGCTTGAAGTCCAGTGTGAAGTTTCCACAGTCTGTGTTGGTTTGGGGAGCCATGTCATCGGCTGGTGTTGGTCCACTGTGCTGTCCACTCAACGCAGCCGTCTACCAGGACATTTCCAGAGCACTTCATGCTTCCTTCAGCAGACAAGCTTTATGGAGATGCTTCCTTCATTTTCCAGCAGGATTTGCACCGGCCCACACTGCCAAAATAACCAAAACCTGGTTCAATGACCATGGGATTACTGTGTAATTACTGTGTGATTTCATGTAATATTCTAATTTTCTGAGATTTTGATTTTGTGGTTTTCACAAGCTGTAAGCCATAATCATCAAAATTATAACAAATAAAGGCTTGAGATATCTCACTTTGCATGTAATGAGTCTATATAATATACAAGTTTCACTTTTTTAACGGAATTACTGAAATAAATCAACTTTTTGATGATATTCTAATTATATGACCAGCACCTGTATACCACTCTCAAAATCTATTTTAAAGGTCAGGCTATAGGCCTGTAGTAGGCTTAAAGGCATTCATTTAATGTACATTCAGTAAAGCAATATGGTGTGCATTTTCCTGTATTAATCATGAAGAAGTAATTGATTTAAAGTGAATAGATTTCATTCTGGCTAAATGTTTTATTAATAGAGCTTATTCTTCTTTGGTGTGTAGTAATCTGAGTTATGGCTGTGTAAATTGCAACTGATAATCTAACAATAATATTTTGAACCATTTAGTTTGAAATGCAAGACATCAAACACGTTTTGCTATTAAGGGCAGCCTACCACACCACTGATGTGAACTTAGCTATACATGCCATTTACGTCAGAGGGAGCTATTTCAGGCCCTATAGAGATTTAGTGAAATGCCCATGCTTTTTTATTTTGCTACTTCGCCATTTTGAATTTACACATTTCTCATATTTGTGTTATTGCTGCTATTTGTGTTATTGACCTTTCAGTAATAAAAAAAAGACTTAAGATTATTGTGGGAGTATTTTTGTATTTTCAAAATACTAATTACTTGTATTTTATTTAAATACATTTTTCACATCAGTATTTTGTATTTTATTTTGTTACATTTCATGAGCCAGTATTTGTAGTTTGTAACAAAATAGTTTTTGATGTATTCGTGCCCACCTCTGTTCATGACACCGTGAGGGCAGGACGACCTGACACTTACATGAGATCACAGCAATAACAAACCACAACAATCCAACGATCCAACCAATGATGGACAAAAACAAGTCCTTCACTACGGCTGCATCCGAAATGGCATATTCAACCCTCATTACAAATCAGGTTTATTGGCTAAATTTACAGATTTTCAGCTGTTTGCAATGAACAAATCAAACAAAAGTAATTAAAATAGCTCAACACAACAAATGTTTCAAGTGCTTTCCAAATTCAACTGAAAATGCAACTTTTAATGACTTCTGCTGTCTAAAAATTATTCAACCCCTTCATTGCAAGCATCTTTAGTACTTAGTAGAACACTCTTTTGCTGTTATGACCTGCTTCAATGAGATGTATAACCAGACACCAGCTTCTGACAGTTTCTGAGGAATCTTAGCCCATTCCTCATGAGCAATGCCTCTAGTTCAGTAATATTCTTGGGTTTGTGTGCTGCAACCACCTTCTTCAAATCCCACCAGAGATTTTCTATGGGGTTCAAGTCAGGTGACTGATGGCTACTGTAGAATCCTCCTGGACTTCTTCTGCAACCAAGCCTTGGTGGAATTTGAGGTATGCTTGGGATCATTGTCCTGTTGGAAGGTCCAAGCTTCAGCTTCCTCACTGACGGCATGACATTTTCTCCTAAGATTTCCTGATACTTTAATGAATCCATCTTGCCTTCCACACGCTGCAGGTTTCCAGTGCCAGAGGATGCAAAGAGCATCACCGGGCTCCACCATGCTTAACTGTAGACAGTGTGTTCTTTTCAGCATATGCTTCATTCTTCCTCCTCCAGACATACCACTGATCCATAGGGCCGAAAAGTTTCAGTTTTGTTTCATCACCCCACAGAACAGAATCCCGAAACTTCTGTGGCTTATTTATATGTTTTTGAGCAAATTGAAGGTGACTTTTCTTTTGCTTTTGGGTCAGTATTGGTGTACGTCTTGGAGTTCTGGCATGCGTTTAGTACGCGCCATGCAGCTGAAACCTCAGTGCCTGTTGCCACTAAGTCTTGCTGCAGGTCTTTTGCAGTTACTCTAGTGTTTTTCTGAACTTGCCCTCTCAGAAATATAGTTGCAGCCGTTGATAGCTAGTTGATACCCGTCCAAGTGTAACCACTGTTCCTTTAACTTTGAATTTGCAAGATAATATCACAATGACATGTATTAATTAATAGACCAGCAAATGAAAGCAAAAATATTGAATGATAAAGATCTTTGGCGTGGGCCCTGTCCATAGCTCACATTCAGATGGTAGCGGACTCTGCATTTCCTGCCTGAAGATGAAGGCAGGGGTGCAGCCGACCCCCGATATTTCATGTGTTCTAACAGCAAACCTGGTGCAACCTTGATTAGTTGCATCAGGTGTACTTGAGACAACACCTGTTTTGCAGATTTGTGTTGTTGTGAGGGATTCTATTTAGAGGGTTCAATAATTTTGAGACTGCAGAAGTCATTAAAAGTTGCATTTTCAGTTGAATTTTGGGAAACCACTTGAAACATTTGTTGTGTTGAGCTATTTCAATTACTTTTGTTTGATTTGTTCATTGCAAACAACTGAAAGTCTGTAAATATTGCCAATAAACCTGATTTGCAATAAGGGTTGAATAATTTTGATTACAGCTGTATTGTAGGCAAGGCAAGGCAAGTTTATTTATATAGCACATTTCATACACAATGGTAATTCAAAGTGTTTTACAGAGAAGAAATTAAAATAATCAAAAGAAATAAGAATAATTAAAACAGTTTAGAATAAAAAAAGAAAAGAAAATACAGTGTAATCATTAGGACGCACAGTGGCACAGTACTCATTCAGTAAAATGCACAGCTAAACAGATGTGTTTTGAGTCTGGATTTGAATGTGACTACTGTAGGAGCTCATCTGATCTCTTCTGGAAGCTGGTTCCAACTGCGGCTGGCATAATAGCTAAAAGCGGACTCACCATGCTTAGAGTGAACCCTTGGTATTTCTAGCTGATGTGATCATAATGATCGGAGTGATCTGTTGAGTTTATATTCAGTGAGCATATCTGCAATGTATTGAGGTCCTAGGCCATTGAATGATTTATATACCAGTAATAATACTTTAAAATCAATCCTAAATGTAACTGGGAGCCAGTGTAAAGACCTGAGGATGAAAAAACTAATGTGAAAAAAGAAATATGTCCAAATTCACAATACTCATAAAGGAGTAGGCAAAAAGTACCCGGATGACCTCTGGCGAGATTCTGAAGTGTGGATATATTGGACACTTTACTATCCCATGAGGCCATGGGAAATGATTTGTGAATGGAGGTGTAGGGACACAACTGACCCTGGTAGGTCATAATAATGACAACATGGCGAATGTTGTACATTCGGATTACATTCATACTATACACACTCATACTATATAGAACATAGTTTTTTTTTAGAAGTCGTAATTACTTATTCAAAATAAGTACCTACTCAAGAGAGTATGCGATTTCGGACGCAGCCAGCATTGTGCCTTGTTTAAAGGTATAGTGGAGGATCTTTCCAAATTTTAGATAAGACCCGCCCTCTCCCCTTTTTGAACAAGTTTGATTGATTCACCAGAATGATTGACAATTAGGAGGACCAATAGTATAGGTGATCCACCCGGAAGTAAAAAATCCTCCACTATACCTTTAAGAAGCCATTTCACTCAGATATAAGTAGAAAAGACTATCACAACTTCCGTTTCAAGCTGACTTTTAAGTGGTGGTAGGCTATAGTCAGAAAAACAATTAATCAAATTCTAGTATTTTGAAGAGTTGCCTCAAGAATCATCAGCATAAATTATTATCAGTATTATTTCATTAATATTCTGCTATTTTTTATTTTAATTAATTAATAATTCTTGTTCACAACGAACCCGCCTATCCCCAAACTTCAAGGTCTGTGTGATCCCTCATTAGATTTGGAGGATTTTGAATAATTCAATGCAGAAAGAATTCAATGTGTAACAAAATTTTTATAGCTGAGCCTCACAAAATGAGTACATACTTAACTTAAAGTAGACATTTGAAGACTGGCCGCTTTAGTTCAGCGATGGCATTTTTCCTCTCAGCTCTCAGCAGCAGATGGCGCTGTTGACAGGCCAATGATATAAAACCATTAGCAGCCCCTAGTATATAAATATTAGTCATAAAAATACAATAAGAAAAAAATCAACAATTTTCTTTGATATTCAAACCCAACTTTTTATTGCAATGATAACTTTGGATATATCTGTTTTGAGTTGCTGTCTATAAAGGCTTTGACCTTTGATATAACTCAAGCTAAAGTGTGAAAGAAATACACTTGATAAATAAGCTAAATAGGCATAAAAATAAAGTGCTATTGGAAGAAAGACAGAGAAATACAACAAAGGAGACTGAAATCTGAATACACATAGGTATCTTTTATTATGCAAAGAAACTTGTACAGACAGTAGAACTGACAGAAAATACTCTGCATGTAAACTACACATTTGCAGATATGTAACATTTACAGATATTGTATACTCAGTGCGGTTCAAAGCTGATGAACACTTAAGTACTGATGGCTTAAAGAGGATACATGACACAGCCCGTTATTGGGACCTTTTAACTTTGTGGAAAACTATTGGTGGTCAATAGTGAGTCATAAATCATCTAATTGTGTTATTTTATATGGCATATCCTCTAGTGATTTGTGAGTATAGCCTACATTTATTATACTCATCTCTACCCCAGTGATACTGAGAAAAAATATATATAGACGTTCTGCGTATAGAAAACATAACTACGTAGCATTAAAATATTTCAAATTTCCATGGCACACTTAAGATTTCTGAAACAAAATCCTGTTTACATGACAAACGCATACAATATATCTATTTACATTAGCCATAGGCTCAAACGAAGATACAAAACTGGAAGTACAGTAAAGAGTTGTTCAATTTGAAACACCTCCATAAAACCCCAGACACTTTTGGCCACGTGACCAGTTCTACAAAATTGGGAGGAAAGATACAGATCACTTAATATTGGCACCTGTTTCAAACAAGTCAATATTAAGTATTTCCTGTAAGTAGCTCAGATCCTCACTTTCACATCCACATTCACAGTGGACATTAAGAAATCTGCTTTTTGCATGAATTTAATATACAAGAAAGAGAGAACGAAAGAAAGAGCAAAATCACTTTGAACTATACAAATGTTCAATTATAAAACCACTACTTATTTGTAGTATAAATCTTGTAACACACACACAAATCAGAACCTAACCAAAACAAATGTCAGACGACGTAACGCGTAAGAAATTCAATCATAACGGAAAAGCAGCTTGTTTCAGACAACATAAATCTACTTTAACACTGAAGTTTGTTGAATAAAAACGTGCTCTCTAAAATGCCCGTACAATAACTTTTTTTTTACAAATTTATACAATATTAGGTGTAAATCAATTTTAAAAAATGATCGATTAACTAAAAAAAACAAAAAGAACAAAAAACAGGCATATTAAGACCAATAAATACCCAGTGTGTACATTTGAGTACAGTGTATCGAGGTCAATAGCATTGCATTATAAAAATTTACCTTCTTCTTCAAGATAATTTATTTTGCCCAAATGTAAAAATAAATGGTGAAAAAAAGTATAAATAACAAAATATCAATAAATAAAAAAAATATGGTTAGTACAAGAGGCATTTTAATGACCCTTCAGTAAGCAGGCTTATGGAGTGTTCCTTAATTTTTTTTTTCCAATTTATTGTTCTATTTGAATTGCTCCGGTATGTGTCCGATTTGCGACTGCATACTGGTGGGAGGACTGGAAATGCCCTCCGACCAGTCAGACATGTTGGAATGGGGCGACGAGCTGGACCACTGGTCCGGTGAACCTGGAGACGGCGTGAGGAAAGGGTGGTCAGGCACTTGGAGTTGGTGGCTGGGGGTGTTGGCGTCCATGGCGTTTGAGTAACTGTGCTGGGAAGGTGGTGTCAGGAACTGCGTGCCCGCCATGCTGGGGCCCAGAGAGGACGGGTTTAGCAACTGGGTCTCCTGGGGGATTATGGTGTGGATGGGCATGCTGTTCCCTGCGCTCTGCTGGAGCTCCGGGCCACCCAGCTCACCGCCGATGAAGTTCTGGCTCACGCCACTGGGTGGATTGGTGCTCTGGTGCTGCAGCTGGACGCCTGTCTGCTGCGCTCTCTGTTGCATGTTCTGCTGCATCTGCTGCATTAGATGCGGCTGAGCGGTGAGGTGCGCGTTCTGCAGGCTTTGATAGTTCAAAATCTGAGACAGGGTAGCGGGGCGGCCATTGTGGAGAGACGTCATCAGGCCGGATTGGTGAAGGTTGGCCTGACCTGAGGCGTTCCTCATGGCTGCGAATTGATTTTGAGGACCCATACTAGCGTGCATCCGTCCAAGCCATTCGCATTGGCCGTTCATGACGTTTGAGCCGTTAGAACCGGCCACTGGCAGATGGGTGAGACGTGGGGGTAACGGATCGAACTGTATGTGGGCCAGGTCCTGCTTGTTGCCCATGCCTAGATGGTTGACGCTCATGTGGGTATCGGAGATGCCTTGTAAGTGATTAAGCGACATGGAGGGCGATTGCTGGAAGGGTGATGTCATTAGGGGTGGGGAGGCGACATCAGATATGTACCCGTGGGGCGACTCCAAGGAATCCACCGGCGAGAGCACGGCCGAGCTGTCTAGCAAATGTCCCTTTCCATCCTGTGTCTTCTTCTTCTTGACTTTCATGTCTTTGCCATCCTTGCAACCGATGCCTTTTGCGCTGGGCTTGCGGGGCTTCTTACTTTGTAAGGGCTTCATGCCACCCATGAAGGCGTTGGGAGAGCAGAGAGGTGGGGAGAGGGTGGTGCAGAGGGGGGCGCTGTGCATGGGAGGGCTGCGGACCAGGTTATATTCGTCGATGAGCCGCACGATGTCGTGATGCATTCTGTCCTGAGCGATATCCCGTGGGAGCCGATCCATATGGTCGGTGATCTCCCGATTGGCAAAATGCTCGAGCAGAACTTTAGCAGTCTCGTAACTTCCTTCTCTTGCTGCCAAGAATAGAGGAGTCTCCTCCTGAACGTGGGAAAAGAATTGGTCAGCCAAAAGCATTTTGAAAATGACAATGGATTTGTGCTATGCTGTTAATCTGAGTATAATGCGAATGTCTACAATAACACAAAGCATTATTTGTGATTAAAGAAAAGCAAGAGCTGCTTACCTTATTGTTCTGCATATCTTTATTTGCTCCATTCTTAAGCAACACCATCGCCGCTTCTACGTTGTTCACAGCTGCTGCCCAGTGAAGAGCAGATTTACCTGCAGCACAAACAGAAAGTGCTTTAGCATGTGAAAAACAACATTGATAAATCTGACATTTATCTTGCCATAGTTTATACATTAACAGTAAAATGTTTGGACTGAACTTTAATTATTATCTTTTATTTTAGAATAATGGTTAAGTCATCAAAATTAATAGATAAAAAACAAAAAACTTAAATTCAATTAAATTAGGTTTTTCTTTAAACTCTCTTATCGTCACCAAGGCTGCATTTACAGTATTTGATTAAAAAATACAGTAAAAGCAGTAATATTGTGAAATATTACTACAATTTAAAATGGTTTTCTTTTTTATTTTAATACATTTTAACATGTAATTTATTCCTACCATGGCAATACTGAATTTTCAGCAGTCTTCAGTGTCACATGTTCCTTCAGAAATCATTCTATTATGCTTATTTGCTGCTCAATAAACATTTCTTATTATTATCAATGTTGAAAACAGTTGTGCTTTTTAAATATTTTTTGTGGAACCCATGATCTTTTTCAGGATTCTTTCGAATATAGAAAGTTCAGAAAAACAGCATTATATATATATATATATATATATATATATATATATATATATATAGCAATTTAATGCATTCAAAAATTATTTAATAAAAAATCTTAATGACCCATATTTTTTAAAACGGTTTATCTTAGATATACATGTATCTTATCTTATCTCAAGCAACTTCATGAGGTGCCAACTGGTTTACCTGGGCTGTTTTCTGATTTAATACATTAAGTAATAATAATATTAATAATTTTTTACATTAATTATTATTATTATTACTATTATTAATAATGTATGTATGTATTTATTTATTTATAAATTCATGAGCACAATTTTTCTTTGTCAGCTAAATTATTTACAAGCATTTTAAAATGAACCTTTAGATCAGATTTTTAAGACAAGTGCATGTAAGGCAGTGTAATAGTCATACCAAAATCATCAATGGCATTGACATCAGCATGGCAGTTGATGAGTTCCTCCACCATACCCTCGACCGCCAGTCTTGCTGCCAGTATCAGAGGTGTGGTGCCATCATGCATGCGGGCATCTAAGTCTGTGGCACGGTTCCGTATCAAAATCTGCATAAGGGACAAAGGTTAACATGCTTAGGAATCAGTCGATGGAAATACAGAATATTAAACCTGTATTTCTTTATGCAGTGCTGGTTCACATACCTGGAAGACTCCTTGTGCATCTGCTGCCACAGCAGCGTGTAATGGAGTCCGTCCCATATTGTCCTGGATGTTGGCATCTGCACTGGCCTCCAGGAGCCTTTTGGCAGCATCCGAGCGGGCATAGCGGGCAGCCAGGTGTAGAGCCGTCTCACCCGTACGGTCTGTCTGGTTGTGAAGGTTGGCGCCTTGGTAGATGAAGTCATTGATGACGTTTGCTGAAGCATCCTCCTCTTCCTCGCTGTTCCCTGTTTCTAGCCCTCCTCCACTACAGGATGCGATCATGAGAGGAGTAAAGCCATCTAGAGAGGAAAAAAAGAGTGAAGGTCTATTACCTTTACATTTATTTATGTAGCTGATGCTTTATACAAAGGAGACTTTCATTTTTCAAATTCTAAATTCCATGAAGCCCCCCAGTTCTCATTGTTATTTCTACTAAACAGTTTAAAGAGAAAAACCTGAGACCAATGAAACTCCATTGAAGGGCCAAAAAACTTTCCTTTGAGTAGTCTGACGGCAATCTGAAGAAATCTTTTCCTTAAAGTGATGGACCAAAGCAACGGCAAAGAAACAAACAAATCGAAGTAGGATTTGACGTGCTGCCATTCTCAATCACCCCAGATCGCTTCGATAACGGATTGTAATCAAGCGCGGCGGTTTGGTAAAGCTCAGGGACGCGGGCCACACTTTGAAATTTCAACCGCTGGTAAAACTGAGTATTATCACCTCTGAGAAGCTGCTTTCTTTTCTGACTTCGACAGGGGCTTCACGGCTTCAAAAGAATAGCTATTCCCAAATCAGGCCTGATTTGGTCGATTTAAAAACATCAATCCACACAAAGAGGAAAAAAAGGAAAAACAGCTTGCAAAGAGATACCAAAAGAATGTTGCCTTTGACTATCTTAAAGTGTTGTCAGGGGTATATTGGTGCTTATAGAAAGAGAAGAGCATTTCATAAAGAGTTTTAATTAGCAAAACACATGTAAGCAGAATATCACAGGATGAATCGTTAAGACTGGTAAAAAAGTGCTCAGTCCCCCGGGGTTTACATCTTTCAGTCAGAGCCTTTGAAGTGGATTCCTTTTCCCTCAGGGCCTTGAGAATTAACTCCTACTTAGAGCTCAATTCAGTTCCTCATCCCAGCACTCGACAACGCGCACACACACTATGTGCAAACCGAGGAACAGGTGTAATCCACAATCCAGAATTTTAAGCAGGTTGAGTTCTCATAAAACATTTGAATGAATATCTCCATATCTGTGTTAGCTAAATAATTAAAATGATTTCCCTGCAAAGATATGTAAAATCTAATAGTTAACTACTTAATTATCTGATCAATGAGGCCACATTTTAGATTAGGGTCCAGTTCTCGTGTGTGTGTGTGTGTGTGTGTGTATATATATATATATATATGTTAACATATTATAATCAAATTGTTTAATAATAAATGTTATAGAAAGATATAATTTAAAAATGTTATTTAAATTTGAATGAATTAATAACATTTTATTATAAATAAATAGAAACATATTCAAAAATAATTCTAATTAAATTCACATTATAATTACTGTTCTATTGTTTTTGAAAAAACAGCAAACCCAATAACAAAATCATTATTACATGGGGGAATCTTTTTTTTATTATTATTATACAACAATGCCTAACCTGGTCCTCGGGCATTGACGTCCATGCAGTCGCTCTCGATCTCGCCCTGAGGGGGTGTGGGAGCGATGGATGGGATTCGCAGATCGGCTGCGTCTAAGTGCTGCTGCGTCCACTGCCGGTGATCTGGCTGATCATCTAAATCAAGAATCGCCTGTTCCTCAGACTAAAAGAGGAGTGATTGAAAAATGTAATTAATTGTATTAATTAATGCAAGAATATTCATTGTAAGAGGCTTTTTAAATTCACTTCTATGTAAATGTTAGCGCTTTCTGTTGCTCTGCTCACCCTGAAGCGTTTGGTGTCTGATGGTTCCTCCTCTCCCCATTCATTCTGGTTGTCATCCATTAATGAAATGTCTGAACAGTTCTTAAGTGGCCTGTTTTCAGAAAAATAACTCATTAGACATGCTGAAATAACTTTTTTTTTGCACTTTACTACATCCCAGCAAAACTAACTTAAAGATTGTGCTCTAACACCAAAAAACTGTCACTGATTATCAGGCTCCACTTTCTTTCTAGAACTAGTCAATTAAATTAAACTCAACAAATGATCATAACTTCAAATGAAATAGTTGTCCTCCATCATAATTTGTCCCTTCAAACTTGATATCGGAAGATGACGCAGCGAACCCACCTCAGACCAACAGAGTCTTCGCCGACTGGCTCCCTCCTCTTCTTCTTGCTGGGCTCGCTAGTCTTGAATCCCTCCGGAAACCAAAGTTGACCATGTTCACGACGGCGTTTACGGGAAGCGACCATTCCCACGCCGACAAAGGCCAGCAGTGCCAGTCCTGCCAGAACCACGTAGACCGGATAGAGCTCTATGGGCGAGGGTCCATCAATCTTACCTGCCACAGGAAGCACAGTTGACATGTCAGACCCACAAAAGGGACACGAATATGTTCCTCATGCAACGATGAGGCACAAATCGCTGGAGATGGACAGACAAACTAGAGCGAGGCACGCGTTCGTGTTAATCAGAATTGCTAACCGCTTCTCATCAAAAAGAAGGAGCTGGCAAATAAGAAAAGGAGGAGGATAGAAAAAAGAGAAAAGAAAGAACACCTCCTCTCCCCTTTCTCAGCCCAGGGTACCAGGAGACAACTTTACCCGTTCTTCTTTAAGGGAAAAAAAGGGAGGGATTAATGAACTTCAAATTACCGCGCACACTTTAAGCTGTAAAGACGAAGGATTTATTAGGATTTTCGAGATAACAAAGACTCCCAACTTCTAGCACACTCCCGATCAATTTTTCTCCTCTCTTTTTTCAAGCTCTCTCCACTAACGATTTTGAAATGATAAACTCTGCTCACCTAAACCCTTGGAGATGCATTAAGTCTGGTACATTCAACAAGGTTAAGGTTGCAGCAGCCCCCCATCATTTTAGATTCATGCCATGTATGGGTGATATGCATGTATGTGAGAGTGTCTTGTTGGGCCAAATGAGTTGACATGATTTGCATCAATTAGCTATTTTCGGTGCCTGGAGCCAGTGGATCTGCCCTCAGACTGCCGCATTGATTGCTTAGTCTGTCTAATGCACAAAGAACATTTGCTTCATTGTTATAAGGAAGAAACGCACAAACTTCAAAGTGATCCCTGTAATCCGCGGTAGGAGGCGGTGGGGTTAAAGGTTGGGGAGGGGGGTTGCTACTGAATACATGCAGTAAGATGTGAGGCCTAGTCTTGATTAAGGGCATTATGGGAAGACGTGAGGCACACGACAATACTCGTGCCAAACACTCACTTGTGACGGCCTCGATGACGTAAGGCATATTCAGATTGCCGCTGGAAGCTAGGGCTCCGAGGAAAGCAGCCACATCGTTCGCATTCTGGAAGCACTCGGAGGTTTGCTGGTAGCACTGGCGGTTGTCTATCTCCAAGTATACCACAGAGCTGATGGAAATCAAAAGCATGATTTTTATTGATTTATATTAAAACATATTTTTAAAGCAGATGAGGGCTCAGTTGTAGCATACGTACCCTTTGATCTGCATCTCGTCCAGTTCTCTGCGTTTTCTCCCTCCTTCCACTACTATATTGTAAATACCGCTTTTTACCGAGCTCATGACGTTGCTAGAAGCACCGTTCCAGCCATCTAGTGATCGTTTGATGTTGTGCTTCCTTAGCTCCTGCTCGTTGCCGTAATACGGGTAGATCATTTCCTCTCCCTTGCTGTCGCGCCGGAAAACGACGTTGGTGTGGAGCACTCTGCTGAGCTCTCGCAGAAATCCAAAGGAGTTGTTTCGGAGCTGCTCGGGCATAATGTGGACCACCACAACCAGTAGTCCAGCAGCTAACTTCTCGGGTATGTTGTTGGCACAGTCCAGCCCGTCCCATTCGCACTCTGCATTATTGCAGCCCTGGTCACAGTGGCCATCTAAATAGTGGTCTTTGCAATACTGGTCGTAGAGTGGACTATGAGAGAGGAGAGCAGAGTTTAGAAATGGCATGGAAAACAAAGATAAAAAGCTTATGATTGTGCTTTTACAAAGTTTCTAGATGGCCATTTATGGCTATTAGCTTTCCCAAGCTGGTCTTGATGGCTGGACTACAAGCTTGTGCCTTTATTAGGAGAGTATAGCTGGAGTGAGGACAAGAAGTGAAGTGGGAGAGAGAGGGGGATGGGGGTTGGGAAAAGACCACGAGCCGGAACTCAATCTTGGGTCGCCCAAAACGCAACCACACTACACGTCAGAGCACTGCCCACGAGGCCATAGGCTCTAATTTTATAATATATATATATATATATATATATATTACAAATTTTAATAGCCATTTTAAAAAGACTGGATTTTAAAAATCATTTAATAAAAAATTAAGCTTATAAAATAAAAATCATTTAATAGAAAATTCTAACTGAAAAATATTTCATATCTGAGCTTATGTTTTTTTTTGTTTTTGTTTTTCAGACCTGCAATCACAGTTTTAAAACTCCCTGACAAATTCTCTTCAGCATGATCCTTTTAGCTTCAAACTATTTGAAGTTCAAACAAGAAACCCACTGAAACCTTGCACTGAAACTTGTGTTACAAATGATCAGATAGCACTCACTTGCACTGGCCCTCCAGTCTCTGGCAGTCAAATCCATCATAGAGGCATCCAGCGTTGTGACATTGTTCGTCACACTTCCCGTTATTAAAATAGCGCCAGCACTGTAGCGCGGCCGAACAGTTCTGCCACGGGTCATTGAAGTTCAGTGAGCAGTCCCCTCCATCCCAATCGCAGGCATAATTATTACATGCACTGTCACAGATCTTATTGCCCTTCTTGTTTTCACACTCTGCTATCTCACAGCTCTTCGTCACTGGAGCAGGTGTGACATCTCGACCAGAGCCGCCTTGGAAGCTGTAGTCCAAGATGTGGCAGAAGAGGCCATTGAAGCCAGTAGGACAGATGCAGTGGTAGAATGGGGCCTCTGGGATATACTCGCACGTGCCACCGTTGTAGCAGGGATTGGTGGTGCAGTGACCCTCAGTGGGATACTGGCACTCAGGACCAGTGAAGGCAGGGGTGCACAGACATTTAGGGCTCTTGTGACCAGAAACGCATGTACCGCCATTTTTGCAGTGGAGGCTCCCACAAGCATGAGCGTCATACTCGCAGGTTGAGCCTGTAAAACCCTAAACGAGACATACACAAGTTTTATGTTAATATGCAGGCTACAGTACCATTTAACCTCTGTACGATTTTTTAAAAAAGTTTGTTCAATCAAATACAGTAAAAACAGTAATATTATGAAATATTATTACAATTTGAAATATAATAAACAACTGTTTTTTTATTTGAATCTATTTTAAAATGTAATTTATCTGTTTGATGGCAAAGTTAAATTTCCAGCGTCTTTAGTGCCACATGATTCTTCAGGAATCATTCTAATATGCTGATTTGGTGTTAAAGAAACATTTATTATTATTAGCAATGTTGAAAACTGTTGTGCTGCTTAATATTTTTGCGGAAACTATGTACTATAATACAAAAATTGTATTAATATAAAGTTTAAAAAGCATTTTTTTTTTATAGTAAAGGCTTACATTGTTAAAAAAAAAAAAAAGTCTGTCCCTTTTTATCAATTTAATGCATCATGGCTCCATAAAAGTATTCATTTCTTTAAATAAATAAAAATTGTACTGGCCCTTTTGAACGATAGTGTATGATTGTAGAGAATGAAATTAACTTTATTTAAAATGATGTGTAATGGATATGAAATAATAAGGCAGAAGAGTTGAGAACAGGATCGAAATGCAGCAAATCTGGTTCAAAGGACCATTGGCTAAAAGTATTAGAGAATGTGACCAACCGGTGGACATTTGCAGATGAAGCCATGAGGAGTGTTGCTAGCCACAGCGCAGGTGCCTCCATTACGACAAGGTTTCCCCTTACAGCCATCAAACACTTTGTCACAGCGCTGACCTGTAGGGATACACAAACAAGGTTATTACACATTTTGACACCAGGATCAGAGAGTAGCATTACTCTCTAAATCAAAGAAGAAATGATTCACAGTAGCATGTGCTGTACCTGTGTATCCTGTGCGACACTCGCAGCGGTAGTTGTTTGTGAGCTGGATGCAGCTGTGCGTGCCACGGGGGTCACAAGGGTTGGACAAGCATTCATTGACGTCACCCTCACAGCGTTCCCCCACGTATCCGGCCAGGCAGATGCAGTGGTACCCACCCACACGGTCCACGCAGCGGCCCTGGTTAAAGCATTTGGGCTCATGGGTGATGGGGTCAGTGAAGGGTGTGCAGTCGTCAATGTTGATCTCGCAGTGCACACCTGAGAGAGGAGCGGAGGGCAAAGGTGTAATAAAAGCTGCTTTAACACACTCTAGCAGAGATGTAAATATAGGCTCTGTTGCTCCTTGCTGTATACTGCCAATTACTGACTGATGTGGAATACAGAGGCAGAGTGAAACAGTCGGGTTCTGGAAGTCAAAATCCCATTCCTTTTTCTCCATAGGGACATGGAGATTATTATTATCTATATACATAATCAACATCTTTAAAACTACAGGTTCATATTTATACATCGTTTGTATTCTGATTTTCATTCGCAATGCTTCATGGGTTTGTAAATATGTGGTGTTGTCTGATTTTTCAAATCCAAGTTGGTTATATGTTAGAATTTGATGTTAGCATGTTGCTAAGCTAACAATGTGATATTCTAAGCCTAAAAATAAAACTGAAAAAAATTAATTAAACTGATTTTAGAAAATGTAAAACTAATTATAGGTTTATAATATGATGGAAA
This sequence comes from Squalius cephalus, assembly GCF_949319135.1. Taxonomy (NCBI): domain Eukaryota; kingdom Metazoa; phylum Chordata; class Actinopteri; order Cypriniformes; family Leuciscidae; genus Squalius; species Squalius cephalus. Next base: position 18,294,494 of record NC_137126.1, read on the forward strand.
ATTAAATATAATGAAATAAAAAAATAGTTATAAAGTTTCATACATTTTATTTATAAATGTTATTAGTATAATTATGTTAATATAAAGAAAGGAATTAAGTTAAAAATAAAAAAATTAAGATCAATATATATATTAATATTGGTGTTTCTCTTGTTTTGAGTGTTCCTATGATGCCTTAAAATCACAGAGCTAGAGACAAAGAGAAAGGACAACTTAAATGCAACTGGGTAATATAATACACTGTTTAAAAGTTTCTGTCCATTTTATGAAATAAAACTCCATCTATGAGATGTAATTAAGCATGACTACATCAATCAAATAGAATCATCTAAGCCTGCTGATAACAGTTAAGACCTAATTAATGAAGTATGGAATGGGCAAAAAGAGCAAAACAGAGGAAGTGATATCCGACCTTGTGTTCCCCGGGGACAGGAGCATTTGTAGGTATTGATCAGGTCGATGCATGTGCCCCCGTTCTGGCAGGGCTGAGACAGACACTCATTGATCTCATCAGAGCAGTTCACTCCATGATAACCTGGCACGCACTTCAAGAAACCAGAAAAAGAGCGAGGCGAATTAATGGCAAACATAAAACAAGCCTTTTTCTGTTTACTTGGCGGTTTCTTCCATCTTTGCCAAACAAGCAATTCTTTTACAAAGAAGGGTGATTTAGCGGGCATTAACCTAAAGTGTCTTCTTCTATAGTCATTCCTCTCCCTAACCACCAGATTTTCTTTACTTACTTCACAGGAATAGCCACCCAGGTAGTCAGTGCAGGTTGCTCCGTTCTGGCAAGGGTTGGGAATGCATTCATCCACCTGCTCCTCACAGTAGCTGCCTGTGTATCCGGCCTGACAGTGACAGTAGTGTGTGTTTCCAGCATCCAGACACTGGCCAGAGTTACGACACAGCCGCACCACCTCTACACCTAAAAGTGGGAGAAGCAAACATCCCACCAGATTGGTTAAACGCTGAACACCCTCGCCAAAATGTGTGGTAAGTGGCAAAGATATCTTCTTTTATACAAACAAACCTACCTTGCTGTTTGGCGGCCACCTCGCAAGAAACGCTGGGGACATCACAGTATAAACCAGTCCAGCCTGTCTGACACTGGCAGCTGTACCTAGTGCCGCTCTGTCTGCAGATACCTCCATTCTTACAGGGAGACGGCTTACACCAGTTCACCAGCTCCTGCAAGACGAGAATTCAGTCTTCAGTCCAGTGTTCGCATTTTAACATGCATGAGTTAAAATCTCTTTTATCTAACCTTATCTTATTTTATTGTTAAAGTTCAAAAAATTGCTGATATGAATTAAGGATAGATCGGTTTACACTTTACCTCTCATTTGTTAACATTAGTTAATGCATTAACTAACATGAACTAACAATGAGCAATATAGTTTTACAACATTTATAAACAAGTTAATGTTAGTTCACAGTGCATTAATTTATGTTAACATACAACTAATCTAGTTAACTAGATGGCTTAGACCAGTTGTTAGTCATTAGTAAACTAGTTAACTTATCCTAACAAATGAAAAATGATTGTAAAGCAATACAGAGTTAATAGATCAATCAGGTTTTAAGTTACTGGCATCGACTACTTAAAACAAGTGTAATTAACAGAAATATATATATTTTTTACTATTTTTAAGTGAATATTGTGTAAAATTAAATGTTCATTTAATTTGAGTAATTTTCAGCCATTTTTTAGTTATAATACAGAATATATTTTCATTTCAATATAACTAAACAACTATTAGCTACGTTTTCGTAGACACCTTTTGTTTAAATTGATGAATCCGAACATAGTGTACATAAAGGCTAAATAAAGTGATTGGGTTGATATGTGTGTTTAAATGTCACAAGCTTCAAATCGGAATTTATCTTTCCAACTGTTGGCGCATCCTCCACCCATTGCTTCTTTTCTTTGTTTTAAAAAGCAGACATAAAATGTATCTATTTCAGGTCCTCATTATAAAATGATGAGCTCACAAAAGCTTTGTGCTTATATGTATCACGCGGTAAATAAGCCCCTCCCCTCCCCCAAATCAAGGCGTCTGTGGACGAGAGTCCGAATCAAGAACTGGTAGGACAATGTTGTCCTGCAGCACTTCACAGATGATGAGTGGAAGGAGAATTTTAGATTGACAAAACAGTCATTTTTGACACTATTCAACAGCAACAACACATTGTCCCATGCGTTATGCATCTCTTCATTACTACTTCATTGCACATGCGCAGAACATTCCAGATAAAGTGTTAACATGTCCTATCAAACGGATTTAAAAAAGGTTTGAACCACCCTTTACAATCCAAATTATACAGATTTGCCAATTCATTCCGATTGACGTGGTTACATGTGTTTTTTATTCCGACTGTGCAACTAGTATGATTACAATTAGATCAGGGTCCATGTTAACGCATGTTAACTAACGCTAGTGTAACACTGTGAAAGCAATGAATGTAAGATGGGTGCATACTAAACTTTTGTCCATATCTGTGATTTGTTACCTGGCAGTTGAGGCCATGGTATCCTTGAGGGCAGGTGCACTTGTATGTGCCATAGCTGTCCTGACAGGTGCCTCCATTCATGCAGGGTCTGGAGTCGCACTCGTTGATGTCATGCTGGCAGTAGTTACCAGTGAACCCAGCTGGGCACAGGCAAGTGAAGCTGTTGATGCCATCCATGCATGTGCCACCATTAAAACAAGAGCTGTTTAGGGGGGAGGGGGGGGGGGGGGGTAATCATGATTATCAGTCATATTTATTACATTAATTTAACATAATTTTGTTTCTCAGGTAATTTATAATGGGTTGTGATGCTGCTCTGATTGCATTGTCCTTTGTTCACCAGAGGGGGCGCTAATGAACAACAGAGGAAGACCGAGAGCTAGAGCCTTTTTCTTGTACACTTTATCATGAGGCAGATCAGTTTTCTGACTTTAACAAACAGGTTCTGAAAACTGAGCTGAGATCAGTGGTTTCCTGATAGCCATGTATGGAGGCATAATATTGAATTTTCTTTGCATGTCAGAATAACAGTACAATGTACACTACCATTCAAAGGTTTGGGGTCTGGTAGATTTTGTTTAAAAGAAGGCTCTTATGCTCACTAAGGCTGCATTGATTTGATAAAAAAATACAGCAAAGCACATAATATTGTGAAATGTTATTACCATTTAAAATAACTCTTTTCTATTTTAATATATTTGAAAATGTAATTTATTCCTGTGATGCAAAGCTGAATTTTCAGCATTGTTATTCTATTCTTCAGTGTCACATGATCCTTCAGAAATCATTCTAATATGCTGATTTGCTGCTCAAGAAACATTTCTTATGATTATCAATGTTGAAAACAGTTGTGCGGCTTAATATATCTGTGTAAAAAAAGGATTTTTTCATTGTAAAAGAAAACTTTTGTAACATTATAAATGTCTTTCCTGTCACTGTTGATCAATTTAATGTCCTTGCTGAATAAAATATTAATCTCTTTAACACAAAATATAAGTATTTGTAAGTATTTTCCTTTTGTGATATTGGCATATTGGTCAGGTATTCTGCCATGTTGCAGTCTACATTATATTTAGGGAAAATTAGTTTTTCTCCAGTGAATTTAGTATTTTTATTATGCATTTTGTATGAAACATCTTAGGTTTTCATATATTTTACTTAGAGTAAGTAGGATAAATACACATTTTATTTAGTTATTAGTCTAATGCTAATCATGTTCTACAAGTGATTTATTTTTTTTATTTTTTTTGGTAATCTTGGAGTCTCACATGTTTTTCAGCCAGTTCTTGTTTTGTGAGTTTGCCCAAGACATCACATTGGCACCTATATTGTTGTGCAGTATGGCATACAGGGTTTGAATTTTAGATTGGCCAATTGTTCTTTGGAGTGTATCCACTACTGCTTTGTTGATATGATTCTAAGAGAGTGAGGATGGGTTTGACTAGTTGCCTCTTGGCAGGTTGTAACAATTGTCTGTTGTAGCCCAAACACTGTCATGTTGGCAAAGGTCAGTATATATACTTGAAAACGTATACACATGCCACAAATAAGTGCAGTCGTTACCTCTCAGTACAGTCAGGTGTGTTGTCCTCACAGTGAATCCCACTAAATCCAGGTGGACAGGTACATGTGTAACTGTTCACACAATCAGTGCAGTTCGCACCATTTTTACACGGGTTACTATCACATTCATTAATGTCCTCCTCACATCTGCTGCCCCGGAAACCTGGTAGGCAGGTGCAAGTGAAGGCATTCACTGCGTCTTTGCAGAAGCCACCGTTGCTGCAAGGGTCTAGAGGAAAGAGATGAGATTAGACATCAAGTCAAGTCAACTCAAAGCAGTTTTACAGTGATAACAGGAAAATAATGCAACAAAGACTGTTTTGGCTATACAGCAGCTCTAGAAGAAAGTCATTGTCCAGTTTAAGTAAGTTCAGCGTTGAATCGTTTCCGTTGTAAAAATCATTAGTTATTCAATTAGGGGCGATTTACACAACACCATTTTCAACTGAAAACAGAAAACTTTTAATGCGTTATGGCCATTCATTTTCATGACAACGGCGTTTTGGTGGCCTGAGAATGCAAACTTTGAAAGGTTTTTGAAAACGATACCGATTATCATCTCCATGTAAACTTCAAAAACGTGAATGGAAAATGAAAGCGGTTACGGCATGCACATGCGGTTTTTAGTACATCGTTGTCGTGTAAACACAGTTCAGTTTTCATACAATGTAGTCAAAGCTTATCAATATTATTAAGAATAATAAGTGTCCCCATGACAAAATAAACTAGATCACGTGTCAAACTCTGCTCCTGGAGGGCCACTGCCCTGCAAAATGTAGCTCCAACCAGTTCCAAAACACCTGAAGTTTCTAGTAATCCTGAAGACCTTGATTACCTGGTTCAGGTGTGTTTAATTAGGTTTGGAGCAGTGGCCCACCAGGAATCTAAGCTTGACACTCCTACACCAGATCGAAATAATGATGAAAAAGGACACTAACTGGGCTTGCAGTCGTCAATGTCCGTCTCACAGTTGCGGCTAGTGTAGCCCGATTTGCAACTGCATTTGTAGCTGCCAATAGAGTTTTGACAGATGGCGTCATTTAGACAAGGGTTTTTGACACATTCGTTAATGTCCACCTCACACGTTTGGCCTACAAGAGGGAGAGCGCAAAATATGAATACAGTTATGCATAGTATTGATGCTAGGGCAGAATTTCCAGTTAGGTTTGTGAAGTTTGTACCTTGCCATCCCTCAGGGCACACACAAGAGAAGCTCTCGTAGTCTTCAGACTCCTTGCATACACCTCCATTCTTGCAAGGTTTAGGGCTGCACGGGGCCAACAGGGTCTCACAGTTCTCGCCTGGAAAATTAAATATCAAAATACAAAGCATTAAAACAACTTCCATTCAGATTGGATATGTTGTTTTTCTATGCATAAATCTGTCTTTCAAGGTGTTTTCTTTTTGCATTTAAGAGGTGACGTTCTTCCGTTAAGAAGGCCTAAATTTAGAAGGTGACACTATGTTTCAGCACAGGTTCTGTCACGACTCCTCTTTTCTCTGTTGGAGATTAGCCTGTCAGTCCTAGCAAAGCAAAGCACATTTGGCCTATCTGTTTCCACGACGGCCGGACCCTGCAGGAAGCCAGCAGGTTTTCCTGCCATTGTCTGGCCATTTGCGTTTCTGTGAGAGAGGAAGTAGGGCAAACAGGAAACATGACAGGCTACTGTTCCCACCCTGGTACGAACAGATTCTTGTTATTCTTGATATGATGCTTTGTGGATTTTTCCAAAAAAGAAAGACACTGGGAATTAATATAATTTCTGTTCCAGAGGCAGAACATCATTTTCTGTTTTGTCAAATAACACAGTGAGAGGAAAGAATGTGTTGTCTGCCTAAATCACATTTTCCTGTATTGTCAACAGAGATACTTGCAGGGCTCATTGTCAACAAACAGGGACTAGATCGATGGAGGGGGGTCTCTTGTTCCTGACATTGAAATTGCAGCTTCACAAGCTACAAACTACTCATCAGTTAAAGTGGTTTAAGTAACGAACAAAAAGTTATAGGTGAAGTTTTTAGTTTTCCAGGCTTTTAATTATTCAATTAATAAATAACTACTTTTTATGTCTTAAAAGCTTTATTTAAATTTATTAAAATGTACTCCTCAAGAAAATGGATTAAAAATATTGATGAATCATCTTGCACACTTTTTGTTTATTAAAATGCTTCTATAATGAAAATGTCCCCTTCTCACTAGCAAATCATTGATCACAGCTGTGTCTTAAACTAAAGGCTATAGGCTGTTTAAAAGTAAATTGCCCACTCCAATTTCCTGTTTCAAAAGGAAATACATCAACACAGGAAAAAAGCTAATTGTCAAGATATCATGGGGGTTTTAAGGGGCAATATCTTTTTAAATAACCAGAATTTTTTTTTTAATGTTTTATTTTATTTGATTCTTTTTTCAATATTTGTCAGTACTTTTAAAAAACAGTATAAATCAGGGATTTTGATGTAAAATATTTATTTGAAGTACCCCATGAGATGTTATATTATTTTTCAATAATTAAACAATACATTTGCATGTTCTCTGATGTGGGGTCACATGGGTCACATGACGTACAGGTAAACTAAAAAGTATTTTTATATCTATTTTTTTTTAAGATTTTTTTTTTTTTTTAAATATATATATATATATATATATATATATATATTCATTTAAAATTTTAATTAAAACGTAATTAATTATTAGTTCATTATTAATTAACTTAATTCATTATTCGTTTTTAATCAACTCCTGAACCCCATGGGGTTCTCAAACCCAGTTTAGAAAATCCTAGTTAAAACAGCTAAACAGTCAAAGCTACATAATGAGAAAATTATCATGAATAAAACTAAACTCATACCAGTGTAAGGCAGCAAACAGTTGCATTTATATCCGGCCACGTCATCAATACAGGTTCCTTGATTCAAGCAAGGGTTGGAGGCGCATTCATTGATATTAGTTTGGCAGTTGGGACCTATAATCAAATGTTAGAAAGAGTTTGATATGGGGGTCAAAGGGCATCCCATATAGTTACAATACATTAGCAGAATAAATGATACGAACCACTGAAGCCGGCGCGGCATGTGCAGACGTAGCCACTGGTCATGTCCTTACAGGTGCCTCCATTCATACAGGGGTTGGACTCGCACTCATTGTTGTTGATGTCACAGTTGATACCACTCCATCCCGAGTCGCAAATACAGTTATATCTGTAAGAAACAAGATCTGAATTTTACATTTGGCTATTTTTGTGAAAACGGGGTTCGTACAGATTCTGTAAAATAAAATTCCAGGACTTTCAAGGACTTTTCAAGCACTACTTTTTTGGATTTCAAGGACTTCAATCAGCACTTATCAAACAATATCTTTTTATTTTTATCTATTCATTTATTTATTTTTTTATTTTTTTACTCAAATTACATATATATGGTATCTGATGTTTCACTTCATAGAGATCAATCCATTGACCAGTGCTGTCAGGCATGGACATTGAAACCACTGAAAGGATATTGAAACTGATTTTTTTTTCCATGAATATATGATTGACCTGAAGAATGAAAGTTGTATTATATACTTATCATAAACTTAATATCATGCTCATAGCCATGTGGAATAGCTCTATAGCTCAGACAGACTGCAGCGTTAATTTTGCGTGAAACGATTGTATTTTCTCGAAAAAATTCAAGCACTTTTCATGCTCCTCTTCAAAAATGTGGCTGTTTATAAGGATTTTCCAGGACTTCAATTTCAAAAAGTAAAATTCAAGTACTTCAAGCACTTTAAGCATCTTGTACGAACCCTGCTAACAGATTTGGACCAGTTATCTTTCACTGCTGAAAAATCCAGCAGTTAAAGCCAGCTTAAAGTGATTTTATAGTATATGGTTTCTGGCTGGTCCCAACTGGTCATAGGCTGATCTAGACCAGCTAAGGGATTTGATGAACAAAACATCACTAAATCTAAAAATGAGTTGAGCTGGTTTGCTGGCCATACGCTGATTTCACGCTGCCGTTATTTTGAAATCGAAAGCGAGGCTCCGGTGGGAAGAAAACCGGAAGTGTCGCCTTTAATCATAGGAGAGTCTTGAATGCGATGGCGTATTGTTGTGTTTAATGATGTTGTGTCAATTCTAAAACTGTACATACATTTCTTTAATACTTTGGACTATATACAGTGAAATTCATTTATAAATAAAATAATTTTTTTATATAATTCAGAAAGTAAAAAAAGAAGCAGGAATGAACTATATACATATCCTATATTGGATATTAACATCCAAAAGTGTAAATCGCGGCAGCAGCTTCAGGTTGGTAGTCCAAAGGCATTGTTGTTTATCTTTACTTCCGGGGGTTTTCCCACCGGAGCCTCACTTTCGATTTAAAAATGGCGGCTGCGTGAAATCAGCGTATAGCTGGTGTACACTAAGTCTCACAGCCTGGCCAAGATTGTTTGCAGCTGGTTTAACTGGCTAGCAAACTGGCCTCCCAGATTAACCAACTGGAAAGTGCCAAATCCACTGGGTTTTTTTGTCTTTGTTTTTTTAGCAGGGTTTGACCCAGTAAGCCATCTTGGTCATAAAGCAAAAACAACTGGTATGACTTGGTTTTTCAGGCAAGGTTGTGAGACATTGTTTAGTAGGTGTAATAAAAACCTATGATTTGTGCAACTTTTAGCTGCTTATATGTTTGTTTATTAGATTTGATATACACTACCCTTCAAAGGCTAGGGGTCAGTCAAATGTTTAAAATGTTTTGAAAGAAGTCTCTTATGCTCACCAAGACCAAAACGATCAAAATGTATTCGATCAAAAATACAGTAAAACATTAATATTGTGAAAAATTATTACAATTTAAAACAACTGTTTTCTATCTTAATATATTTTAAAATGTAATTTATTCCTGTGATGTCAAGCTGAATTTTTAGCATCATTTCTCCAGTCTTCAGTGTCACATGACCCTTCAGAAATCAGTATGCTGATGTGTTGCTCGAGAAACAAAAACATAATGTATTCAAAATCTTTTGTAACATGTCATGTTGTAAATGTCTCTACTATCCCTTTGATCAATTTAATGCATCCTTGCTGAATAAAAGTATAAATTTCTTTTAAAAATATAACAGACACAAAACTTTTGAATGGTAATGTATGTAAATAATACAAACCCATTGACTTTGTCTTCACAGTGTCCATGGATACAGGGGTTGCTAAGGCATTCGTTGAGCTGTGATTGGCAGGTAGTGTCGTGATACCCCTCTCTGCACAGACATTTAAAGCCATTGACTCCATCAATGCAGGTTCCACCATTCTGACAGGGGTTGATGGCACATTCATCAATATTGATGTTACACATTTTCCCTAAAAAAAAAGAACGAATTATGAAAATGGTTAGTGTCACATGTCTTATGGTAGTCAAAATAACTTCTGAATCGACAGCATTCATTGGGCAATTCCTTGTTTTTCTTGAAATCCTAGGCTTAAGGTCCAGCTTTTAGACTCCACTTCAGGCAGCACCACTATTCACCGAACGCAATGCCCAGCATAAAGGCAGAGGTTTCATTTGTCACTTGTCTTTAAAGCAATGGCCAACTTCCCCCTTTTAAAAGATCGACTTTCACAAATCTTTTGCAAATCTTTTCTCCTTTCAAACTCCCAGATGTCCTGGAGATCTCTAGCTGAATGGGGGAGCGGGCTGGCTTGCGTGTTTGCTCGGCAGGCGGGGGATTGGGCGAGACTGTAAGCCAACACCGCGGCCCGGGCCGAGTGTCTGCTCGCTGGCCAGCTGTCTCTCCCCACCCTGCTTTGTTGCCTGTCTCACCTGTTGAACTCTTTGTTGACTCCCCATCTCTTCTACACTGATAAAGACCTGAGCTCAGTATACCACCTTGACTGCCTTTTCACCACATACTTTTCCAAAGCTCAAAAGACATAGTGGAGTATGTTTCATTTAAGTACCAACTTTGTCCAAGATTTTTCTACTAAAAGACAAAAATAAGACATTTGTTAACATGCAGTTTAGAGTTATGCAATGGATGTGGCTAGTATAGCTCAGATAATTTAATATAGCTCAGGAAGAATTTGATGTTTGAGTTCATACTGAAATCTCTTTGATATCTTGGCAAATCAGAGCACAGTTTGAGACATTGTTTAGACCTCTTATGAAATTCTAACCTCTATTTTCTAACCTCTGCACACTAGACCACATATTCTCTCTCCAAAGCCCCGCCCTCTCAAGACATGTCAGCCAATCAGGTGTTAGCAAACCAAAAAATGATTGTCTGAAAAACTGTGCCTTTTTTTTTTTTTTTTTGCTGTTTATAAAGTCTCAGGACACTTATTTTAGTGGCTTTATTTTTTTCCCCGGAACCAGTTAAGCATAAACCCCACACGATTCTGAAGATTTCACTGGTCATGTTGATTACTTACACAACACTGAAACAAATACTAACCCTTAACCCTATCCTTAACCTTAGTATAGTGTTGGTAGCACATCCTGATAGAGAGCATTACTGTTTGTCCCGGTCAGATACATCAGTGATATTTCTGAACTCTGACCTGAATCCATAAAGTCTGAACTTAACTTAACAGGTGAATGAATGGTTGAATGAATGGTTTAGTTGACCATTTGCGCCAAACTGGTTTGGAAAAAGAAAGCATTTCAGTGATATCTGCCTGCTAATAGCAACAATTGATGTGCATTGCATAACATCACCTTTATTGTGTCTTTAATGCTGTCTACAAGAAAATATCGAGATTGATCACCCCCATAATTTGTTTTTGCTTGTTTTTTCTCTCTCTCTTGAGTGAGCAAAACATAAATTAGCTGTTTCCACATAGATCTCTTTCTTTAATTTTAAAGTAAAAGATCAACTGTAATTGTAATTGTTAGCTTTATTTATTTAACATTCATTATTTCCTCACCCTCATCGCTCAAACCGCATACATTGAACACACACACACACACACACACACACACACACACACACACACACACACACACACACACACACACAAGTCATTGAGCTCTTTTAGAGCTGCAGTTGAAGTGATGATTATCAATGAATCATATTCAATTCAAATAATTTCAGTCTGTTTTTCACACTTGTCGACTTTTATAGCCCTTTTATATAGCCCTTTTATATTTTATAGTCCTTGACAGTCCTTATAAGCTTGACAGGCCATTGCCACTATGAACTATAGAAAAGATATTTGTGAAGATACTTTTCTGTGACAGCTTTCCTTCATGTTTCAAAGATAAATAACAGCAAGCATAAACAGATGTTCATTGCTTGGTAAACTATTCGATTAAACTCTCATTTCACATGTTCTTACTAGTTTTAGATTTCAGCACGGTTGCCGTTTATTGGTGTATTAAGCACATAATCTGAGACCACTTACCAGTGTATCCTGGTTCACAGGCACACTCGTAACCATTTATCTTGTCAATGCACCTTCCATAATCGCAGGGATTGCTCTGACAGTCATCTAGGTTAACCTCGCAGTTAGCACCTGTTAAAACACAACAGAATTAAAGTAAATGACCAAAAGAGCTTTTGACAGGTAGGAATTTACTCATTTTTGGTCGTTCCAGTAAAAGTGGCACCTGCGGTTCCTTTTGGGCAGATGCATAAGTAGGCATTCTCACGGTCCTGGCAGGTGCCTCCATTTTGGCACGGCTGACTGAGACACTCATTAATGTTGATCTCACACAGACGACCCATGAAACCTGCACGGCAGGAACAGGTGAAGGATGCCAGGCCGTCTTTACAGGTGCCATAGTGACATGGGTTGGATAGACACTCATCTACATCTGTCTCACAGTGCTGCCCTGTGTAACCTAAAAAGAAAACAGATTCATTTATTATATTTATTATAACAGCATTTTCTCACATTCTGGCCATAAAATGTAAATGTTTTTCCACACTTACAGAAAAAAGATACAAAAGCTGTCACTGGGACGGTACCTTTTTAAAAGGTACATCTATGTACCTTATATAAACTTAAAATGTGCATATTAGTACATTTATGTACACAGTGACAGCTTTTGTACATTTTCTTCTGAGTGCATGACTTTTAGAGCAATTTATAGTTTATTTTCAGTGTATTTACCTAAGAAAATACTGGGTAATATAAGGTAACTCTAATCTTTGTATTTGAAAACCGATAACTGATATATTGGCCAATAAATCTAAATCCAAATTTTTATATAATTTTTGAGAGCCTGATTACAAAAACAAAAGTCTAACCATTAAAAGCCATGCCATAAGCACACAATTATATAGTATCTCTCATTATAATTTAATGTAGCCTATATGACAAACTTGCGCTGCACATGTTGCACTCCAATCATATTTCAAGCAATTCAAAACCATCATGGCGAACAGTGTGCATCTGAAGTGTCTCAGCCGAAAGAAATAATCACTATTTATCGTCTGTAATTTATTGACCAAATTTTATCAGGCCGATAACGATAACATTAAAAATTAACATATATCGGCCGATACCGATATGGTGGCCGATATATCGTACATCCCTAAATACAACTTGATGTTGTTTTATGTATTTAATATTTTTCATGACTTTTTCAGGCTTTAAAAAAATGAAACAAGCAGACAGTTTCTTCATACCTTCAGTGCACTGGCAGGTGTACATGTTGGGCCCATCAATACACTTGGCCCCATTTTTACAGGGGGTGCTAGCACACTCATCGATGTCAAATTGGCATTGGCTACCCGAGAATCCTGAGAGGGAGGTAAGAGGAAAGAGTTGTGGGTCATTACAATCATTCCTCCGGTTTGCACTCACTTCATTCCTCCACACTCGCCTATACAACTAAGCCAGTGTTCATTAATACACGGCAGAAAGCTTTACCCCTCTCTCTCTCTTTCTCTCATGTTTTCAAGCTGCTTTTCAACAAACCATCACGGTGAGAGGGGGAGAAGGGGGTAAAATGGCGGTAAAAACCTTCCAAGGCCTCCTGACCAAGGGCACCAGACAAAGAGGAACTGTCTATTCAGTGGAACGCCAAGCCATGCCGGTTGCCTCCTTTGTCCCGTAGAAGTTTTCCATCACAATGTGCATTCTCCCATCCAGCCTTTGCCCCCCTCTCTGAATCTGTCTCACCAAAAGAGCCCCACGCAACCCCTGACCTAATGCTATTCAGCAACCCTGCTGCTCAGGAACCCCCAACATTTGTGCTTTCTCCCTCAGTTATTTTAATCCTTCGCTAAAGACGTCTGCTGTTCAAATATACAGTCTGAACACATTAAGGGCTACAAATCCATCAGTGCAGAGACTTATGGGACACAGTTGGAGACTAAAGTTCTTCAACAATCTTTTTTTTTTTTTTTTAGAAAGTTGTTGCTATGGAGTTCTTAAGGTAAATCTAATGGATTTGTCTGGGTTGTTTATTGTATGCCTGGTTAAAATCACAAGTCTGATCACATTTAGAAATGTAATTACACATCTTGTTTAATAGTGATAATCCTGATAACAAATTCTTAACTTCCTCATGCCATTCCCAGAGCCCCCCTGGTATCTGTAATCAAGTTCTGTCTCATGAAACTTCAGAAAAACTGGAATATCTTCTGAGCTGCTAATATGCCACATTACAAAAAGCGTCCATTGTAGTTGCTATGGATTCAGTGTGTAAACTACTGAAAAGAATCCCTGTGCCGCATGCTGAAAAGGAGCTCTGATTTCCATCTGAAACAGCGAAGAGGCCTAGCTTCCACTTCTTCAGCTTACCGCCCTCCAAACTCCTCCACACCTCTCTATAGTCCCGGTAGGCCCCTTTCCTTACACAACCTCATCATGCCTAACATTGTACCTCCACTCTACCCCTTTTTATTTATGCATGATTTCCTCTGCATCTTAAATATGTCGTTCTCCTACAAGAAGAGCCTTTTTCATAAACCTACATTTTCAACTATATTATTTTCGCATCATTGGAGCTGGACAAAGTATCAAAGTAGAGTAGAATAATAAAAAAAAGTTATATATCTACTGTGAACAACATTCAAAACATTTTAATATGTAGTCATTAAATAATTAATTGAAAGAAAACATTAAAATATTTAGAATTTCTAAATTAATGAAATTAAAAACTAAATTTCTCAGTTTAATAAATATTTTAAACATATTTTTAATATGTTTAAAATTATAAATCATATAAAAACATATTTTAAACATACTACTTTAATATGTAGTCATTAAATAATTAATTGAAAGAAAACATAAAAATATTTAGAATTTCTAAATTAATGAAATTAAAAACTAAATTTCTCAGTTTAATAAAGATTTTAAACATATTTTTAGTTTTTTTATTTAAAATTAAATATAAAAATATAAAATGTCTATAATATTTATATTAAAATGCTTATATAACAAATAAGTGTTCTTATTTTGTGAATATATTCAGTTTTATATTCACAATTTTACAGTATATCTGACTAATTTCAGAACAATTCAAATTTAAAACACTGACAGACTTATGAACACAATAAATGCCATAAGTAGATTTTTGCAACGCATGAAATGAAATGCAAATGAACAAATGAAATGCAGTACTGTGCAAAAGTCTTAGGCACGTTAGTATTTTCACAAAAATAAAACACACAAAAAAAAGGTTTTAAGCAAGTAATTTATATCTTTTGCTGTAGTGTATCAGTAGGAAATATCAGTTTACATTTCCAAACATTCCTTTTGCTATTAATTGTAAGAATTGTAATTAATAACAGTAATTAATTGTATAAAAAAAGAGAGATTTTTGTGTGCCAACAGTCTGACAACAGCCGGTATGATCTGATCTCACCATCATCGAGTCAGTCTGGGATTACATGAAGAAACAGAAAAAACTGAGACAGACTAATGTCTTCAAGACTTCAAGACGCTTGAAGAAACAGACCAGCAAAGCAACAGTACTGTGAAAAGTTTTAGGCACTTGTGTAAAAATGCTGTAAAGTGAGGATACTTTCAAATAGATGTCATAAATAGATGATATTTATCAATTAACTTCTATTAACTAAATTAAAGGGGACCTATTATGCCCCTTTTCACAAGATGTAAAATAAGTCTCTGATGTCCCCAGAGTGTGTATGTGAAGTTTTAGCTTAAAATACAGATCATTTTTTACAGCATGTTTAAATTGTCACTTTTTGGTGCTCAGAAAAACGCTCTGTTTTAGTGTGTGCCCTTTAAATGCAAATAAGCTGCTGCTGCACGACACAGGGGGCGGAGCTCCATGAGCTCGCGTTGCGCTCAGTCTCAGGACAATTTCATCTCATGGAATGATGATAATATCAGAAACCCTCAGTAACGGTGTTCATTTCTTTGAAAACAAAATAATTCCACCTCGCCTTCAGCGGCTGCCTCAGATTTCGGGAGTAAATAAAGAGAGAGCTATGTGGTTTAATACAGTAGTTCCCAATTCCAGTCCTCGTGACCCGCTGCTCTGCACATTTTGTAGGTCTCTCTTATCTGACACACTCAGGTCAGTTCATGGAGTCTCTCCTAATGAGCTGATGATCTGGTTCAGGTGTGTTAAATAAGGGAGACATACAAAATGTGCAGAGCAGTGGGTCACGAGGACTGGAATTGGGAACCACTGGTTTAATACATCCAGCCACACAACACCTACAACGCTTGGGAGCCATTCTCGTCAGTGCAGCAATGGCGGATGTGTACAACTCGCTGTGAACTCGATCAGGGCGGGTCTATGTTAAAACGGCAGTGTCTGTCAACACACTCGTGGGCGGGGCCTATGGCTTTAGTGATGTCACTAAAGCCGCATTCTGAAAACAGGTCGTTGCGAGACACTGATTATGATTTATGGGGATTAATAAAAAAGGAGTGAGTGGATTTTTATCACTATTGGGTGGTTGTGTGCACACACTGCCAAAACACATTTATGTCCAAACAGCATGCAAAAGTGAATTTTGCATAATAGGTCCCCTTTAAATCAATATTTTGTGTGACCACCCTTTGCCTTTAAAACAGCTTTTGTCCTAGGCACGCTTTGCAGGTAGGTTTATTTAGTCTGTCTCAGTTTTTTCTGTCTCTTCATGTAATACCAGTGGTGAGATCAGATCATATCGGCTGTTGTCAGACTCCTTGTGCACACAAAAATCTCACTGCATTATTATAATTAATGGCGAAAGGAATGTTTGGAAATGTAAACTGATATTTCCTACTGGGACACTACAGCAAAAGATATAAATTACTTGCTTAAAACCTTTTTTTTGTGTGTTTTATTTTTGTGAAAATACTAACGTGCCTAAGACTTTTGCACAGTATTGTACATCAACTTATTCAAGAAGTCTAAAAATTCTAACTTTCCAAAAGCTTTCATATGGATTATTCGGAACATTTTAGCCCTGGCTGTGTAAGCCTGCCTCAGGGCAAGGATTAGTGTTCTCCTCTCTCTTCTGTCCTGGGAGGTGATTGACCCCTGTATGCTCACCTGTGGGGCATTCACATTGGTAGTTGTTGATCTTGTCGATGCACTTCCCATTGTTGAGGCAGGGCATGCTGGAGCACTCATCAGTATTGATCTGGCAGAAGACTCCCTCGTACCCTGCCAATTAGCATAGGGGAATTAGCTCCAGATCTAACAAGAGAATTCAGCCTGCCTTAGCGATGCTATTAGTGTTTCTTTTGTCTATAATAAACACAATATATCAGCTTTATGTAGACAGGCATCAGTATAATTAGAGCTACAGCCAAAAAAAAAAGCTATTTTTTGGATCACAGGTTGGTCATGTGAGGTAATGACATCACCAGTATGAGGTAATATATAGTGAGCATTTAGATATAGACTGTGTCCAAAACCAAATGCAGCAATTTTTTTGGATTACCTGGCATACAGATGCAATGGAAGCCTCCAATTTGATCCAAACAGGTAGCATCATTCTGGCATGGGTTAGACATGCACTCGTTTATGTCCAGTTCACATCGAGCACCCACATATCCCTGCAGACATTTACACTGGAAGGAACCTTTTGTGTTTATACACTTTCCAGCATGTTCACAAGGGTTTGCACCTAAAAAAGAGACACAAAACGATTTTTATTTAATCCATCCGATCACTAATACATTCAGGTTGGCAGGGTGTTTTAAGTGGTTGCTAGGGTGTTCTGGGTGGTTGCTGTGTTGTTCAAGTGTTCATTTTATTCAGGTTTGTTTTTTTTAAAGAAGCCATTACTCACCCAGTGAGCATTCGTCAACGTCTTGGTCACAGGCTGGGCCAACATAACCCAGAGGACAGGTACAGATGGCCTTGCCGTTGACTGGGTTGGTGTCACAGTTTGAGCCTTTCTGACATGGGTTACTAATGCAAGCATCATTCAGGTGACACAGCAGACCTAAGACATCGATACACACAATAAAAATTAGCTTGTACAGAAATCTATGCAATAAAAATGAGTTAATGTCTCCTATTTAAACAGCATGGCAGGTTTTAAAGACCTCATGAAATCAAAACAAATGTTGGTTACACTTTATTTTAAGGTGTCCGTGTTACAGTGTAATTATACATTTAAGTACTGAGTAATAATAATTAACTACATGTACTGACTATAGGGTTAGGATAGGGGCTTGATATTAACTTTTTTGCTCCCCAGCCACTGTGGTTAGTGGTTTTCCAAAGTTATCAGCTACTCAGCATTTTCACTGGCCACAATTTTGACATCAATACCATTGAGAAAAACTGTCATATAGATATTTTTTTCTATTATCTCATCATTTGGCAGCAGGTATATTAGGCTGCTGTCACTTTAAGACCTGACGCACAGATCCATTATACTGTTACACATGCATTTTCTTTCTCAACTATAACTGACTGTGTTTACATGAATACTCGCCAAAACCAGCATTTTTTTTTTTTTACATTAATTTGTGTTTTTTTGACTGTTTAAGTGCAATAAGCAGTAAAAAAGAACTCAATTTAGTACTGAGAGGCGGCTTTATGTGTGCAAACTTTGGGTGTGAGCACAAAAGCTAAAAGGATGAGTAAAATTATGCAAAATATGCGCAATCCTATGCCGGGGCAATTCATTAGAAGCAAATGAGACGAGTGAGAGAGTGGAGGCAGGTTTGTGTGTGAACTCGCTGTCAGAGAGATGAGAAAGCACAGCTTGTATCATGTATCAATTCAGCAGAAAATGAGTATTGGAAGCGTTTCAGATATTTCGATTATCGATATTTATCAAAAAATTTATATTTCTGACAACACTAAATTGCACTTAGTTTATTATTTCAGATGATTTTTGATGACTACAATTTAAACATGCATATATTATATATATAATTCAACCTGCCAAATTGGCTAGTAGGAGTGACTGCGTTACACGCCACTGCTGAAATCCACATGCATAATACCAAACCCTGATTAGGATTAAGGTGTGGTTTAGGTTAGTTGCATGCAGTTTATGCACAATTTATAGTAATTACTATAGCAACTACATGTGTTACAAGATGTGTAACAAGAACACTGTAAAATAAAGAGTTACACATAATGTCATGACACTTAATCCATGGCTATTAACTTTACATCATCTATGTGCAAGTGTACATACAATACGGACTAAATTCATTTTAGCAGATTAAAAAAGCAAATTGATATGTCCCATCTTCTTTTTCAATAGAAAATAAGTAAAACAAGTGGTCCATTAAACTAAAAATAGGGTATTTAAATTATCTTCAGTGGTTTTGCTCAAAGCTCTCAAAGCTAATGCTCTAAAAAAAGAAATGAGTGCCTCAAACCAAGATTCAGTTGCATGTGAAAACACTATGCACACCTGTGCGCCCGTGAGGACATTCACAGAGGAAGGAGGCCACCCGATCATGACATGTGGCTCCTGCGTGGCAGGCAGCATCTGCGCAGTCATCGATGTTCTCGCTGCAGTCATCCCCTGTCCAGCCGTTCACACACACACAGTTGTATCCACCCTGCGTGTTCAAGCATGTACCACCGTTCTGGCAGGAATTGGGCATCAGATCGCACTCGTTGACATCTTCGGTACAGAACTGACCTGAGGAATTAATATACAAATATATATAGCTGTTAATTTCACTGCAAAATACAGCATGTACCTTTCTAAACAGAGATAGGGTTTGAGTAGGCAGTTGGTACCTGTCCACTCTGGCTTGCATTGGCAATTGTAAGTGTTCACTCCATCCACACAGGTCCCTCCGTTAAGGCAGCGATGGTCTGGACAGTCATCAATGTTCTCCTCGCAGTTCTGACCACTAAAGCCTGGAAAGAAAGAAGCAATTTCATCAAAAAATTTCTTAAAAATCTAGTTTCAAAAGCCAGAAGCAACAAGACTGTTTACATGCCCATATCAGGCACTGCCCATATTTTTGAGCAGCAAATCAGCATTTTAGAATGATTTCAGAAGGATCATGTGACACTGAAGACTGGAGTAATGATGCTGAAAATTCAGCTTCGCATCACAGGAATGAATTACATTTTTAAAACACATTGTAATAGAAAACAGTGGTAACACTTTATTTTGCAGTATCCTTGTTACATGTACTTACAGTAGTAATAACTGTAAATTATGAATAATTACATTCAACTAACCCTAAAAAAAACTCTAATCCTGACTCTATAGTAAGTACATTTTAATAATATTACTCAATACTTAAATGTACAATTACACTGTAACAAGGGCACCTAAAAATAAAGTGTACCCAAAACAGCAATAATATTTTACAATATTATTGTTTTTATAATATTACTGTTTTTTTATCAAATAAATTCAGCCTTGCTGAGTTAAGAGACTACTTTCAAAAATATAAAAAAATCTTACCAAACACAAAGTTTTGAACGATAGAGTACCTATACAATTTTATTCCACATATGAAAGTGAGTCCAGAACTGAATTTTTTTGAATGTCAGAGATTTTTGCTTCACAGTATCATCCAAAACACGTGAACATAGCCTGTAACTTTCGAGCAGGGTGAATTAAAAAATCAGCACTAAACCCATAAATTCAAATATACTAGACATGGATAAATATTTGAGCAACTGTTTGCTGACAGAATTCATGTCGCCTTGCAAAGAACTAAATATTTATATCAGATTGCACAGCACCGATCCTTTAACACAAACATGAAAATTTGATTGTTTCCCAGTATAAACAGAGGGATAAAATGTTGTGAAACTCCCTATTACATTCGAAAACAGTTGTTACAGTTGTTGCGGTCAACAGTCTTCCTTTCTGAGAAGGCTGGCAGTACCAGGGCGCTGTTAGAGGCACCAACGACAACGACTTAACCGACTCTAACCACAATTTCCTACGATTTAACGCCAAAAAGTTCAGTTAGGATATATTTAATAACTGATCACATTATATAAAATGAATTCCTTTTTCAAAACCCAAGAATGCATGGAATAAAAAAAGTGAGAAATGACTTTGGTGGTGTTTCCTTACAGCTGAGGTTTAGGTTATGTTTGTCTGACATGATAAGAGTTCCATTCAGGTCCAAAGTAGTGACAGGAGACAAGGACACACACACACACACACACACACACACACACACACACACACACACACACACACACACACACACACACACACACACACACACACACACACACACACATTCTCCCAACGCTGACTCTAGCCTAGGGACACCAGCATAAGGATGTTGTCGTTCAGACATTTCCTCACGATAAGCGCAAATATTTTCCTGCCGGCCTGTTCACACACACACACAGACACACACACACACACACACACACACACACACACACACACACACACACACACACAGAGAGAGAGAGAGAGAGCTGCAGTGGAAGTGCAGATACTATGACTAGACTGGGTTTAAATGAGGCTGAGAGAAGGGCATGCTGGAAAACGTAGCCTATCCCATGTTCCAAAGTTGTGGGAAACACTGATACTGCGTTGTTATTGCAAACTCACTGAGCTCATCTGAAATCTCTACCTTCAGTGTTGACCCGGACAGAAGGCCGATATCATTTGTCTTGCCACTGGAACTGATGTCGTCAACAGGACACTTTTGAGTCAAAATAAGCAGAGTGGATTTCCTCTGAGTGATCAAAGTTAAGAGGCTGCCATTGATTCGTCATTTAATGAACTCATTTGTTATGTAACTAATGTCAGTTAAAGCCTTCATTGTTATTAAAAAGATTAAAGATTCAAGCCATGTACCCCATAATCATGAGGGGTGTTTAAGACATTGTGGCTTTGAATTGTTAGCATGGTAAACAACTGTTAAGCCAGGAAAGGGTATATGCTAGAACAAGTCTGCTAAATACATAATCACATAGATTATGCATTACATTAGACACAGGCAATATATCAAATATTCACAATATATTCATGGTGATTCAGCTGGCCAAATAAAATAAGGCAACACTGTGAATATTGCAATTATTTTAAAGCTACTTTTTATTTTGACCAATAAGTTTCCATGTCATGTGGCTTTGTTTTGTCACTACTTACTGTCACAAAGCCAAACTGCATTGTAACTGTATTTTTTATTTACGTATTTTTTATATTCATTTAATAATATTTTAATAATTTATTTTTAAATTATGTGTTTGTGTTTTGATATACTATTCGGTTGATTCATTTATTTATTTTGTAGGGATGCACCAATATGAACGTTGTGGCCGATACTGATAATTCTTTATATTTAAAAGCTGATAACCGATATATTGGCTGTGAAATCTAAATTCAAATTTTTTATATGATTTTTCCCTGATTACAAAAACAAAAGTCTCACAATTAAAGCCATGTCCTAAGCACAAAATTATATATTATGTCTATAATTTCATGTAGCCAATATGACAGACTTGCGTTGCACATGTTGCACTCCAATAATTTTTCAAGCAATTCAAAACCACTGTGGCGAACAGTGTGCATCTGAAGTGTCTCAGCCAAAATAATCTTTATTTATCGGCTGTAAATATATAGACCAAATTTTCTTATCAGGCCAATAACGATAACAATAACAATATTTTATTGCTATATTGTATGTAATTGGTAGAGATTTTGTTAATTGGGGTAATCATATTTAGGATTTTCAATTTAAACTAGATTTACTGTACTTTATACATTTCATTAAATTATTCCAGAGAAAGTACATAAACATTGAGAAAAAGAATATCATCAAAAGAAAGATGGACTCTTATTATTTTGTTAGTCAGAAAGGAACCTGAACTAGTTCCTTTGCTTTGCCAGTTTGGGTGAAGCATATGTAGCATGATTAGTTCAATGCTATCACTTGTAACTAATGGAAATGGTTATGAAAGAATTAAGGATGCCTACCTGGCAAACAGGAGCACTCGTAGCTCGTCTCTCCCTTCTGTACGCAGGTGCCCCCGTGGTAGCATGGTGAGGGGTTACAGGGCTGATAGAGGGTCTCGCAGTGTTTCCCGGTGTACTCCGCAGGGCAGCTGCAGCGATACGTGCCCACCTCGTTCTCACACACGCCACCGTTCTTGCAAGGAGAGGGACTCTGGGCGCACTCATTCACGTCTTGTTTGCAGGTTTGGCCTGAGAAGAAGGGTGTGCAGTGGCAGAGGTAGTCAAAATCAAAGGGACTACACTGACCGCCGTTGGCACAAGGATTTGAGGCACAAGGATCAGCTTGCAGGCAGTTTTTACCTAGTGAATAAGAGCGTTTTAAGGTCAGACTATGCTCTGCACTATCTGGGATTGAGAATTTAGTTCATACTGCTGAAATGCCTCATTTAAAATTGGATTGTGGTCTTACCTGACCAGCCTGGTGGGCATTTACACTTGTAATTGTAGATGCTGGTGAGTTCACACGTGCCTCCGTTTCGGCACGGGGCGCTAAGGCACACATTATTGGTGGGAGTGAGGCACAGTCGGTCCGTGTAGCCCAGGCTGCAGTTGCAGACAAAGTCCACCTTGTTGGCAGAAGTAATCAAATGGCACACGCCACCATTTCTGCATGGGGAGAGGAAGCAAGGGTTGCGGAACTGGCACCCTGAGCCAGCATAAGGATCGAGACACCTGGAGAGTGGAAAGCAACCATAATTCATTAACAGTTAGTTTAAACTGAATTTAGTATATGATTTGAGCTTTATAATCATAAGACCACTTTCTTTGGCTTTAGCCTAGTACGGCATAAAGTGTCAGTGTAAATTGAGGTAACTGGGCTGTATTGCAAATCCCCAAAACTAGACTTTTTTTGGTGGTTTTATATGTAAATTACTGTTAACTGCGTCTAACTTGTCGATATGCTCATACAAATGGAAAAATAACTTTTTATTGGAATCATCCTACAAACAGCTTCCAACTAGTTGCATAGAAAGCTGGGATAGCATTTTAACGTCAGCTTTAAGGGACCATTTAAACAGAGTATGTCTTTGTGTTTAAAAACTTGAAATGCAGGGTAGTGGAATGGAAAAAACGCAAGGACTAGAGAGGTGTTTTTAAAAAGCTGAACTTCTTTTAGAGTGCAACAGTCAAACACATACATCTAGTGCATGTTTATATATAAAAACAATGGAAAAGAAGCACAGAAGTTTCGCTGGCTTTTATTTACTTAGTCCACCACTGAACTGTCATATAATTACTGGTGTGGAATTGGAAATATTAGTTTAAAAAAATTAGACAATGTTGAATATTTAATTGTGCTTGCTCATTATTGCTGCAGTTATTTTCACTTATTTAGATTACTTTTTCCATCACCTAAAGCTCACCTAAAGATGATCTGTAAAAATGTTAATAATTTAAGTTTAAAAATGTATAATATTGATTCTGTACATTATAATGTCATGGTGCCTAAATTCACTTGTAGTTGTAGCATTAATATTGATGTTAATTTTTAAATAATTTAGACAAAATTATTTTTAATAATGGCCATCTATCGGTTATCATCTGTATTGGCCAGAATTTTAGTTTTGTGCATCCTTACATATAATGTATGCTTGAGAAATACATAACAGTATACAGCAGCGAAACACAGCAGCAACAAAAGTGTAAGTACATTTTTATTGTATTGAAGTGAGAAATGAATTCAGATCAAATATCTGGCTGTTTTAAAAGTATAAGAAAGGAAAATGATAGTGCTTTTCTGAATGTTTAAAGTTCTAATCCTTCAAAAGGTTCAAGTCTAATCCTGTTTCAAATGGATTTATGAAAGTCAGCCATCCATCAGCGGCTCTTAGGGAGAAAATCGAGCACCTCAGCCTTTCTGAATGAATCTGAATTCATTCACTCCAAAGACAAGGCAGTGTCTATACAAGGGTCTTTGAACCCAGGGCTAACATTATCAGGACTTCAAAGCTGTCTTCCTCCACCTCAATGCCTGCTATTCTTCTACAGTAGAGAGTCTCCACAGCATCAATCAGGACCTTGGGAATACGGAGACGGCACAGCGAAAACTTTGTAAAAGAGCCGTACAGACTTCATAACAGGTTTTTCCTGGGTTGGCTTGAAAGTAATCTTTTGCCGATTTTACTCAGCGACAAAAAAGGGGCCCTCCCTCGAAAATGACTATGCTGAAATAACCTTTTGCAAAAAGCTAAAGCCATCCAGAGCCTCTGGAATACCTATGCCATGTTTTTGGCCTCGGGGGGCAGCCTGAATATCTCAACACATTCCCAATGCACTGTTCTCTGATCCAAACAGGGCCCCCCTCAGTGGGGTGAGTGTTTTTACTGTGTCTCTCCCAGGATTAGGATGGCCAATAACTTCAACCAAGAAAAGAAAACACAGGGGACTGAGAACCAGGCACGACAAAACCATTAAGTGCGCTGTGGGAACTGCACTGCTGCCCACAATGCTACCTTTCCTCTCATTGTCCCATGGCCACTCTGGCACATTTCTGGAGGTTTGTTTAGGTTTTTGCGATATTACACAAACAACACAAACATCTCATACATAATCAGCACAACAACAAACTCTCTAAAGTTACATAAGTGTTATAAATCCTGACGTCGTAAAAGTTCCTTAGTAGAGAATTGGTTTCTAGTCTGTGAAACAGGCAGAAATAATCATGAATTCAAATCCAATTATAAGTTAAGGGTAATAATCATACATTTGTATTGTTTAATTCTGCAGTCCATTTATTAGGTTTTATGACCATTTCCCAACCTCTCTGACCCTGAGAATTAAACGGTCTGTATTTTGCTGCTGTGCCCTTAAAGTTGTGATAAAATATGGAAGTAGCGACAGATCTTTTCTTCCATATCCGACATTCTCTTGCATATGACCATCAAAAAAGAACTTGATTATAATCATTGGTTGTTGTTTGGATGAAGGCAGATGTGAATGTGAGCTTGTAGTTGATTGTAGGAAAGGAGTGGGTTTAAGCGGACTAAATGATTGGAGAAGTCCTGCATACATCACTAGTTTGTTGGTTCACCGAAAGAGAGTTAAGATTAACATTTTGATAAAAAAAAATAAAAAAATGAAACATGCATGCATGGATGAATTGTTCACAATAAGATCAATAAGATGTGTTTATAAAATATAGGTGCTAAATAGATAAGAACAGCAACATATTTGACAGAATTAATTAGGATTATGCCAATATTTTCTTTTCTTTTCTTTACTTTTGATTTGTTTTTTATGTTTTTGCAAGGGCTTGGGGGGGTTCAAGCTTAGTTGTCAGCTTGGTTTCAAGAAGCATTTTCAAAGTTACAGTATGTCTTCATAGCTTATCAAGCTCTTGTATCACAAAAAAAAAAAAAATGATAACAGCTTTTTTTCAACAAGAATTGAGATCTAATACAGAAAAATTAGGCTGATTTAACCCAGACAACACATCGCTGTGTGCAGTTATGATCTGTACTGAGCTGGAATAATGCAATGAGGGCCTGTGTCGGCCTTCCAAAAAGGCCTCAGGGAGCAGGTGCGCATGCTAATGAGGGAGCGGCAGCTGCTGGTCACAGCGCACCCGACTCCCTGCTCATAAACTCCCCCCACACTTTCCCAAAGAGAATAAGAGGGCCGAGGCAGCAGGCAGTTGAATGGTTTGCCCACCACAGAGCAGAGCAGACAGGCTCCATGAGAAGGCCCATTGTTCCTGCCGCCATTCACAGTGGAGCTGACCGCAGTCTGGGTGCCTCTAACCCCTCTGAGTGAGCATTCAGCTGTTAAACCTCCTCTTCTTTCCCCTCCCTTCCATCCCATCCCAATCCTTCGGTCACCTCTCTATTCCTCTTGTTCTAATCATGGCCTCCCTTTTTAATCTCCCAGCCTCCTCTTCACTTCCTTCCTACTTGGCTGGACTAGAGCTGTAGTCGCACTTCTCCACGTATGCCTTTCACTACCTTCTGCCTTCTCCTTATCTTCAGCAGTTCCTGGTATATCTGGATGATGAGGTCATTACTGAATCACATGCCTCAGCACTGGGCTGAATGTTACTAAGGGTACTAAGCTTGATGTGTTGTTCAATGGCCAGTATCAATATATATTTGCATACTACTACATGAAGATAATTATTGGTATCGGCCAGAATTTAGATATCGGTGTATCCCTTATATTTACTCAAAATTAAATAAAAAATATTTGAAAAA
The DNA here is from genome assembly GCF_949319135.1 of Squalius cephalus. Taxonomy (NCBI): domain Eukaryota; kingdom Metazoa; phylum Chordata; class Actinopteri; order Cypriniformes; family Leuciscidae; genus Squalius; species Squalius cephalus. The sequence continues at coordinate 18,321,083 of NC_137126.1, forward strand.
AGAAAATGTGTTTTATCCACTTACAAAGTTATTAGTAGATACTGGCACTGACAAAAGTGGTTACTATCACATAACAGTTAACCATCTGATACTGGTAAGTTCAAATGACCAACTACTGGCAAATTATTTGGGATGGACGATATAACAACCTGTAATTATTTATTGCATGAAATAATTTGATGCAGTAGAGGAACTTGATTTGTACATTGCCTACAGAAAGTGTGAGTTGCAGCCATGCTAAAGTCACTTCCATGTTGCTAGGGTGTTGTTGGTGGTTGCCGGGGCAATGTTTGAGTGTTTTTAGTGTGTTGCTATGCTGTTACTAGGGTGTTTTTTCTGTTTAATCATGTTTGACAAAAATCATCAATTATAATAGCCACACTATTTAAGGTGTTCAGACAGGAGTTGTTGATGCTTGCCTTAAATATAGTAATTATTACTATCAAGTATGGTAATAAATCATTAAATACACTTTTTATTAGAATTAAACCTTAGCACATACAATATTATCTGTTGTGTGGAATGAAGACAACTCTCCTAGTACACATCAGTCTGGTACCAGCTCACTAAAATCCCAAATTCTTTTCTTCTTCAGTTTAATTTCCCAAAACAAGTCTAGTAGGATTCCATGATGGATAGACCTTTGACCCACAAGCTTTCTGAAAGAAAGAATATGAACCTGGTTTAAAGGATTTTTGCATTGCCTGAGGGGAGGAGCCTGTGGCCTTGCTGGAATGTAACCGTTTACATTAGAAATTCACCCCATTCTGTGTCCCCATCCCTGACAGCACTCCTCAATGGAGAGTCCTGGCAGCCGCACTTAACGGCACCCTGCGGAAAATCACACCACCTTTGAAAGTCTACTAGACCTGCCCGTCCTGGCAAACAGTCCTGCTTCTGAAGGGGGTAAATACATAGGGTACTTAGTCAGCGCTGGTTCCTGCTAGTAAAGCACACATTAGGGAATTAAGGGGAGTACACTGAGGACCTCAGTAGGAAACCCTGCCAGTTTGCTCTTTAACTTGGCAAATGCTTGTCACATTAGCAATCAAGCTACTTAAAGTGGCATAAGGCCACAAAAGAGTAGCCTACTAAGATAAATACATTAAAGAGGACAAAAGCATTGAGGCCGGGTCTTTTTGGCCCTTATTTACTAGTTGTAAATAAAGGCCAAATTATTTGATACGATAGCCCCTTTTGTCAGTGGCAATTTTCTTGCTCCATCAAAGTTTCTCTTCTAAATGATTTTCTCGTTTGTTTTAACAAACTGAAACATCAAAATTATTTTCAATGGTAATCAACAGCATATACAGTAGTTGTGTATGATAGCTAAAAATATACAGGTAACATGTGATGACTAAAAGTGTCATGTCACTTCCAAACAGGAAAATAAACAAGATCTTTCACTTCGTTTTTTTAGTTGATGTTTTGCTTGTTTCCTATAAAACACAATCACTGCATTTTGATGAAAATATTTTCCAACTATGCAACTGCAGGATCCTTTTTAACCTAGGTGAAAATCTCTCCGTTTGCAAATATCCATTCAACTAAGACAGAAAAAGCCCATAAAAATAAATCACAGATTCTGTAAACAGCCACAGTTCGTGTTTGATTCTGTGACCAGAGAATGACCCCATACTGTTATTCTACCTTCACTATGATGGGATTCATTCTGTGGCCACCAGTAGCCCATGACAACAGTGTTTTACTAGTGCTACAATCCTCGCCCAGGCCAGAGCAGATGTTTAGTTGACACCTGACCCTCAGCCAGATGAAACACAGGGGGTTTCCACCCACTGCGCTCCAATCTGCCATCTGCCATTGAAAGGTCACAAAGTGAAGGGGGTTGTCCGTCTCACAACAAAAAAGTTAAAGTCTAACTTGTAAGCCCTTTCATGGTCGACACTGTAAATAGACAATGAATGAATGTCTAAAAACAGCATTGTGTTGTTTGGATATCATGCTACAAGTGTAGGATGTTACAGGTTTAATACACGTTAAGCTCTATTGATAACCATTGATATTAAATATGAATTAATTATGTCAAAATGCATATTTTGACATACAGAATCAGATTGTTTTGTCCCATCTGTTATGCTATGGTTATATCACTGTCAATCATTGCAGTTTCAGATTCAATCGTGCTTTTAAATACAGTTGTAAATCCAGAAACTTTGCAGTGTACATTGAGCTGCATGGAAAACAAAACTTTTATTCAAATCGTATATGGGTTATAAACAGAAAGCGAGCAAAGAATGCTCCCTTTATAATCACTAAAGCTGTCAATCACAGCGCCTGCTCACTGAGATCTACACTCCTGCAAAAACGATAGCGCTATAATTCAAAAAGTTCTGATTGGTCACTGCATTCATGCGCTCAACAGATTTCTGTTATTGGCTACAATGATCAGCACTTCAAAAACATGTTGTAAATAGAAACCTTTAATGCTCTCAGGCTACGTTCACACTGTCAGTTCAAATCCGATTATTTGTGTATCCGATTGAAATCTGATCTAAAATTATTGACGTCCACAGTGTATCGCAACTGTTCAGATCCGATTTGTGAGTCCATGCAGCTGTTTAGTTTTCCGGAATATCTGCATTAGTTTCTATGGCAATGATGTTGCGTTGGTAAGAATACGCCAAATACAACAACAACCGCAACATGGAGGGGTTTGCAATAGAGATGTTGTCTTATTTAAATTTTACAACATGACAATGTGTAGCCGCCTCGACTTTCGGCAGCGACTTTCAGCATGTTTCCTATAACAACGTCTGAAGTTTACGTTTTACGTGGCATGAGAAAGTCACATTAACCACGCGAAAACCGATCAGAGTGGTCAGACAGAAACGGATTTCCAGAAATGCGACTTGAATAGGATTTCAAACCACATATTAATTTAGCTTGAAACGGATTTGAAAAAAATCGCATTTCATGTGATTTTTTGCTGTTCACACTTGCTAAATCTGATCGGATTTCAATCAGATATGGACAAAAATCAGATTTGGACTGACAGTCTGAATGTAGCCTTAGTCTTAACTGAGCACTTACACAGATACAAGGGAGTGTTTGAAAGCAGCGCCTATAAGAGGATACCCAATATACTCGGTACTACCGGTTCTGCAAAGATGTATCGTATTTAAAATTTCAGTACCGACTTTGTATCGAAGTACCGGTACTTCTGACAACCCTAAATGGATGTAAACAAAGCCTGAGGGTACAAAATTAAAAATGAATCTAGTATTTAGGTTCAAGCATTTACGAATTCTTGGATAAATGTTTTTTTTTTTTTTTATGTTAGGATTATTCTCTATTTAAACTAAAGTCATTTTCTTTAATCCAAAAATGACCCCCATACTGTAAATGTATATTTTATAATATAAAATATTGATCCATATTACTCCCGTACTAGATTCCAAGTCTATCTGAAGTTGATATGATTTTTGCACAATTTTACAAAAACTGCATCCGTTATTGACAAAAAACCTTGACGTCTGCCTTAGCCCTTCATGAGAGAAGTAGCGAATGATTCTTTCATGTACCGGACTGATCCGGTTGCAGAGCTTCTCAAGTTAACAGCTCACTGGAAGGGAAGATTATCAGAACCAACTTAAATTTTGGTCTGTTTATAACAGAAAGCTATCATATGACTTCAGAAGACTTGGAATATAGAACACAAGCTTTATGGACCATCTTTGTGATACTTTTATGGTGCTCTTGTTTCACTTTTTAATCTGTACTTTATTTTAAAAAGATTTTTTACATTAATTTAAACTATATTTACAGATGTGTTAAATATTTAAGCTATTCTATTCTATTAAATATATATGTTTATTTTAATGTTTAATGCCCCCTATTGTTTTATTACAAAAAAACTGATAAACTAATTGAAATGACCATTACTGTGTTTGTCAAAATTATGCCTCAAATACCGTCAATAAAGCTTAAATTGTAATGAACCCAGAACGTTCCTACAGGCAATAAGCTAGTATTAGTTGTTTGTGTGATGAGTCTACCTGTACGTTTTGTTTGGGAGGTGGCTGCACCACTGACATGTTTTGTCCCCTTAAGCTATACAACAGTAACGCAAAATCTATTCTCTTTTAAACCCTAATTTCCTGTAGTGAGGAGTTTAACTCTGAGGAGTCTTTGAGTCTTGTCTGTTCTTTATGAAACAATGGCCTGGGGCTCTTCGCACTCTCTCTGTAATCACTGGAGGAGACCTGATCCTCCAGGCCCACATCTGTTAGTGTTCATTACGCCGTGTTTATTTGTCCCTTGTACTGAGGGACCCTATGGGAACGACAGTGAGGGACAGGAAGCAGCCATTAACGAACCCAATTCTTTTCTAATGAGTGCTACTCCTGGTGATTTTATGAGGCCAGGGACTAGGTTAATGTTTTTAGATGTCCTTCATGGCACTAGAAGTCATGTTGAGTGGAACGATTTAACAGGAAGAGGATTTATTTATTAGAATATACTTGTCAATTCCTCTGACAGTGTGACAATGTGAGAAACTTTCAAACATCTGCCACTGCCAGGGATGAATGACAAAACCACAGGCATTAGCGGCTTTTATGCTGTAAGTAGCAGCCATTGTACATGGTGAATTATTTACCTTGATACTGATCACTTGTAATGCAGTGTTCCACAGACAGATGGCTCAGGTCAAAAGCATCAAAGAAAAACAACACACGCGTGGTGTGTTTCGCTGCATTTTCTTTTTTTGTACTTGGCCAGCTGTACATACAGAACACAATCTAGCAACCAATAACAGAATGTACAATCAAAGTTTGCTGAATTCCAGATAGAAATGAGGAAGAATCAGATTTCAACTTGCCAACACAAGTTTGTTAGTAGAGATATTATGCTGACATTAAACTCATGCCAAGAATGGGACACCCAGCATCTTCATGAAAACATTAGGCCTCTGTAGTGATATGATAAGAAACTACAACTTCACTTTCTTTGGCACTGGTGTCCATTTCCTGTATCTAAATGCAGTGAGGAACTCATCTCTAGAAAGCAAACAGAGCTTGTATTGAAACTTACAAGTGGCCATTCTGGCTTAAGTCATTAGACACACCACATGGCCCAGGGTGTAAATGACAATTTTGGCAACTTGTAACTTAGAAACTTTTTATTTTGTTGATAAAAATAATAAATGTATCCACCAAGGACACATTAAATTTATCAAAATTGACAATAAAGACATTTATAATATTACATTCATCAAAGAATCCTGATGTAGGCTATCACTGTTTCCACAAAAATTATTCAGCAGCTGTTTTCAACATTTATAAGAATTTCTAAATAGCAACAGTTGACTTCTATAATACATATTTTTCATAGCGAAGAGCTTAATCCTGTAACACAAAATGGCATAATCCCAAACTACAAAAATAGAACTAAACTACAATTATGTAACTAAGCCGCAAGTGTGAAATTAACATTTTGATCATAGTGATGAGTTAAAACAATGTGTATCCCACCTATATCAGTCACTTTAGCTCTTTATTCAAATCTTTATGACTCTATGGGGACCCAATAGGAAGACAGTAAGCTTTTTTTGCACATTACATCAACACCCGACCATCAAAGACTGAGTCGGAAGGTCTGAAGTTCGCATGTGAACTTTTACTCATCTCCCTCCAGTCTTGCATCTCTCATCTCCTTGTCGAACACTAATCCTTTTGATTCAAATCTGCCGTCCCTCAAACATACAAGGAATTCAGATGTGGAAGCTGGTTTGTATTACTGTCAGTTGGACTTCTGGCCTTGCCAAAGAGTCAAAGATAACGGCTCACTCACTCCTTTACTAGCCTGTCAGAGTGCCAGATATGAGCGTTTGGTATTCCTGGCATGGAATGTCAAGTAGATCCAACATATTTTTCCAGAACAATATACAGTAAGATTAGATGAACAGCACTTGATTTAAAATTATATACCTGCAGTTAAACTATACATAAGTTTTACTCTTGAAGTGCCACATTAAATTACTGCACTGTAAAAAAATGTCTGTCAGGTAATAATATGTACTTTGCATTTAAATTAAATAAATTTCAAGTAAATCAAGTAAAAAAAAAAAAAACGTTTAATGTGACTGACTAAATGAAACCAGTTGATGTAATTTTTAGGAGTCAGATTTAAAAAATAAAATAAATCTGCACATTTTAACTTTTTTCAGCACGTGCAGTTTGTTTTTACTTATTAAAACTGCATTAACTAATAACAGTTTTCACAATAAAAACAAGTGCGTATCAGGAGCCCAAGCACAGTAAACATATTTGGTCAGGTAACATAAATTGTCTCTTATGGGACAATTAACTACTTTTATGTAGGTAAATATTATTTAATATGTAAATATGAATACTAATATTATTATTAAGAAGAAGAAGAACTAATGTGTAATATAATGTAGAAATGTTTTTTTATATATATTACTGAATCAACATGATTCAGTAATATAAAAGTTATTTTTTATTCAGTTATTCAGTTATTTTTAGGAAAATATTTTGAGGAATAATAACACTAATGTTTTTGTTCCACAAAAGAAAGTCAAAACCAAATTGGTCCCAAGTGACTTTCATTTATGGACATATTTCAAAATACCTTATTTTATGTTCTACAGAAGAAGAAACGTCATACAGGTTTGGAGAGACATGATGAGTAGGCTAAATGTTGACTTCATTTTTGTTTTGGGGTGAACTACCCCTTTAAGGGAACCTCTATACTTTTTCACTATTTACAGTACGGCTACTAAAAGAGCAAAGTATGTCACGAAGCATTTGAGGGCATTCACAATGGATCCATTTGATTAGAGGGACAGTGTGGCCCAAACTGAGCTCTGAACTCACTTTTTGCCAATGTTTGTCAGACATGTTAGAGGCCCAAGCAGTCTGTCCACCAGTTGCATTTAAACAATAGATAAAAGGTACTAGACATAGTAACGTGCCATCCTGAGCGGGAGAGCGGCCTTCGTTTGTATCTCCATGTTTAATTAGTGGAATCTGAGTATGATAGGGCACAATGGTGGCTTTGTGGCCCGACTAAGGCAGGGAGGCTGCCAGACAGAATTAAGATGTGGCCCACCGCCAGCGCGGCTCCATGTGCTCACAGTCCACTGAGGGAGGCCAAAAAACAGAGCCACCACCATCCCATTTCAAATAGTGCTCCTTCATAGCTACCCTGATAAACTCATTGATAGCCGGAGAAAGACAATGCTGCCCTGGCCAAATGCTTGCAACCCAATCCCTCATTCACATCACTGCTGAATGCAAGTAAAAAAGTACAGAGGGACAAAGAGAAGTTAACCCTATTAGAAAATCAACCAACACAATCAGAAGAAAGTAGCAGTCCACCATTGCGTTTGTTTGTGAGCGTACATTTGGGCGCAGTACAGAAAGGAGAGTTATGTGATGCTATGCGCGCTGAGGCAACCTGTTTGCTCATGATTTTCCACTGGTGCAATGCTACCAATTATGAAAACATCCAGTCCAATTACACTCTACTGCCATCTGTCCTTCTAATGTAAATCACAGAGAGTGAATGGGCATTCAGAATAGGACAAAACACCCGAACAGGGGCAGGGCGTGAAGGGGGGGGGGGGGGGGGGGGGGACTCAGGCATTCTGGGAAGCCTCAAACAGATTAGTCACACAGAATTAATCTAGACTGGAGAACAATGATTACCGGGCTTCTGGCAAACCCCAGCTGTCGTTCCATAAAAGAAAAGCGAAATAAGATTTAGGGCTCCGGGTGTCTACGAGACTTGGGCTGGAGAAGTGGCCCGTACTCACGACCAGCCGGAGGGGGGTGTGGGGGGTGATGCCCTAGACTCTCTTCATCAGAGGTTATGTATGTCGTTCATTAGCTGAGGCCATGTTCTTCAAGGAGAGAAGCACACTTTGCTTTTGTTTGCGAGGCTGGAATTCAAATTGATCGCATGTGTTTTGGCATGCAATTGTTTGTAATCGGCATTCAAAACTTTTGGAACCGGATCAAAAGAAAATCTCATATTAGTGATTTGTGCAATTCAAAAACATCATATTAACTTCCTCCAGGGTTTCAATATGGTTCAGACGCAGCAGCTTTATGTAATTGAGTTCTAATTACTCACTTGCATTCTCCTCTCCCGTCTGCAGTAGGTTCACATGTACCATCATTTTGGCATTTTTCCGAACATTCCAGGCCTGGAAACACAGAAACAGGGTAATACATTTCTATTGAGTGTTGCATGATTTGATATCATCTCGATCTATTACATATTTCCAAAAGTAGTATTATCCTTAATTTTAAAAAGACTAGAATTAAGCAAGCTTGCTTTTTAATATATATATATATATATATATATATATATATATATATATAAATAAAATTATAATACTATTTATTACATTTTCTTGATTTGTCAGTTTGGTTCCAAACTGTGCAAAAGTGTGTAAGATACTGGGTAATCCAGAAAGAAAGTGTGAATCCTAACACCTTAAAGTGATGTTTGTGGACAGAGGGACTGGACAGCAGCTGTTCTGGGGAATGTACTATGGCAAGCTGTGTTAACATTTATTACTTAAAACCAACTAAAATCTATTTTTTGTTACTTGTACTTATTGTATATCCTATTACTTATTTTTTAATTATTTTTAAGCAATCCAAAAGTGACTAGTATCATATATATCCTAATACTTATTTTTAATAACTTTTGAGCAATCCAACAGTGACTAGTATCATTTTTATTTCACTAACTATCCATTAGATACTACACTACATTTTCCAGTTGTAGGTTCAATTACCAACTCATGCTATTTTTTTATCGTATTAGTTAAATTGCTTTGTATTTATTTTTTGGGTCATATACAGCATTAGGATAGTGACTAAAATCAATGGAATAAGTAGCCTATTAGTAGGCTGTGTAATGAATATATGTAGGCTAGGCCTACTTGTTAGCAACTGAATTGATAGGCTACTTGTCACAACTGGAATAAGCATGGAGGAAATAGTTACCAATGAAATTGAAAAGAATGCTCACTAATGGATTACTTAGTATTTAAAAAAGAAATAGGCTACTAACATAAATATTCCAGTTAGTAGCAGGGAATACAAACGGCTTGCCATAAATGCACGTTAGGTAGCATCTAACTGCAAAACTGTTGAAACTTAGAAATCTACTCAAAGGTGCGCTAGGTCAATATTTGCACCGAATACTACTAATGAACCGCCATGCGGAGCGACAGATATTCAAAAACAGCTCAGATCAAATCGATATCATTACAAGTGGCGTGCGAAAAATACAATATCCAGAGTTTACTAAAAAGATTATGTATTTGCGGTAAAGTTACACTAGTTACAAGTTAACAGCCGTAGTCCAAAATATTTTTGATAACCCTATAATGTGTGATACAGTTACAGTTAATAAAGTTAAACTTTAGTCTAACGTTACAGAAAATCATCTCGATTTATGATGCCTGCTCTTTCTGTGGTTTGAAATAAGTGAGGCTGCGTGTTGACATCAGTGCGCAACAAGTGACTTCTTCTCGAACAAGGTGTTTTATTTTACAATAAATGTCAGAAATTAAATTAGGCTATTGATTAGTAATCATATTAATCCTAATGTAAGATCGTGTAGAAATGTGCTAGCAGCTACTTGTCTGATAACGAAGAAAGCATCTTCCAATGAAACGTAGCCTACCTTGCGTCAAAGTAATGAGTGATATCAGAAGAATTAGTTTCACGAGGAAAAGATGCATTCCTTCTTATGGATAGTTGTGGGATTCCACGCAGGCTTAACATATATCCAACATTGGTCTGTTCAAGAAAAGGAAATAAATCACGTAAGTATAAAGAATAGATCCCAAAAATGGCACTTGTGGCTTGTCCTCGCGAACTCCGGTGCTGCTCGTGCAGTCTCAGCTGAGTGAATGAGATCATGTATTCAAGGCTTCATTCCCCTGCTCTCATCCAGAGGCTCCTTCCGCCACTCCACTTCACGAGCTGGAGCCTTAGCTATTCATTTACTTGACAAACTTTCTGAAATGGCAGTGGGAAAAACACGCCCACCCTTTAAACTCGGTTGGGCATTTCAAAACATGTAAGCGGGAAAATCTCAGCACCAAAATTTGAATGAGCTGATCGATGTTGTTGTTTCAATCACAGTAAGATTTTAGTTACCATCGAAATAATCAAATATCGACTTTTTAAATTTAATCTAAAGCCTACACTGCACCTATGGGGGATCCAATCCAATTTATTTAAAATAAATAAATAAAGTGTTTTTTTTTTTTGTTTTTTTTTTTTCACATAGTAGCCTAGACTACAGATTTTTTTGGTATTGTTTTATTTATTTATGATAATGTATTTGAAGAGTTATTTATTATTATTATTATTATGGGAGTTTTTGTCATCAGGCTACACTTTTTTGTGCTTGTTTTATTGATGAGGAAATTACTTTTAGTACAGAAACTCTTCCTGTAGTGACATCAAATATTATCCTTGTAGAAACAGATTTTTCTCAGTTTGATTTGCATGATGATGATGGTTATTGATAAAGTGGAAGTAGTTGCATACATTATGCAGCATGCTGTCACTGAGGTTTGGGGTTTTGACACCATACATTTTTATTGTTTTGATTTAGTTCTGAGCCAGTCTTTTATGTTCAGAAAGGGATCAGCCAATGTTAGGGTAAAAAATAAGCCAGGACAATGGCTTCAAACATTTACAATTTTGGGGCAAAAATTTCGCCATAGTTATATTACATCTTATCCTATTGTATATCTCTCCAGTTTAGGAACTACCGAACTAGTGCCTCTGCAGACACTAGTTGGCCTTCTTTAGTGTTCAACCAAGTGACTGTTGTTAAACAAAGAAGCAGAGAGCTGTAACTGATGTCGTCAGTAACATCATAGGTTTTAATTAACTGATTCAGTTAAAGTACTTAACATAAATGCAGGATGTGCTGTTTTATATGCTCAAGTTAAAATGCCTCTGAAAAACCATGGTTCAAATATTGCCCCTAAATAAATAAATATAAAAAAATAAAAATAAAAAAAAAGTTTGTTTTTGACTGGCCAATATTATAAGAATGAAAATAACAAAGCTCAAAAGGGAAAAGGTCCTAATTTCATTAAGAGGTGAGAAGTAGTCAGGCCCTAATTGCCTCTCTGTGGACTTATAAAAATGGATGCTGCTATCTTTTTTTTTTTTTTTTTTTTAAGAATTTTGCAATACGAAGCTAGAACATGCAGTAATGAATCACAACACACAACAGTTTTTTCACTTTCTCACTTTGTCTGAACACAAATGGAAAGTCCCTGTGCTCTATAGCTGTGAACCACAGGAGGAATAGAGCAGATTTTTAAAGTGACAGGGGGAGAAAAATTATGCTCCAATGTATGTGACAGAATCAACTCCAGACTCTCAGACTGTGAATGACCTAAGCTTGTAGTAAGCCTGCTCAAGACCACATACAGTATTGAGCACATCTGAGTGAACTAAATTTTATCTTGACCAATGAGTGTTCAGCTTATGACTGGTTAGGGAAAAGATAGACAGTGTATAAGTAGCAGTTATGATGGAAGGACACATTTAAAGTGTCCTTTCAGTCACATGCATTTACATTGATTAACTTTTATAGAATACATTTAAAATATATATTTTTCAGAATAGTTTTTTTTTTTTTTTTTTTTTTTCAGAAAACCTCCTAACATGTGGTTCTTCCAAAGAGAAATACCAGATAATTAATGTATTTTTATTAAAGGGGTATGGATGGACCAAAAAAAAAAACCAAAAAACGAATGGGGAAAATTGTAACGTTGCCTGACTGTTTGCTCTTGAATGCGCACACTGGACCTAATTTTGATAAACGGTGTCAGTATTTCCCAACTTAAGTAGATATGAGATGTAGAACCAAGATAGCCACTGACTGGCTTGTCTTTAAAATGGACTTTCTTTATTATTATTATTATTATTGTGTAAGGTGCGGTGGAGCCGTTCAATGTGAGTAATCGTCATTCTCCTTACGAGAAAGCACTGCATCTATTAGACCTCTGCTGGGTTAGATTTGAAGTTTCTGGATTGCGCAATTTAGCAATGACAATTGGAACAGAGATTCAAACTGGGAAAATAAGGGCTAGTTGTTTTAGTAACTTTCTGTAGCAATGGATCCAAAAAACTATAGGTCATCCAGTCTAAAAGCTAAAAAACTAGTTGATGTACCAGTGTATCGTCCGGATGTCCAAGAGCCATTCCTAAGGTTAAGAGCAGTGAAAAGAAACAATAAACATTTTATCATTTATGATTAGTTTAATTGCTAGAACAGTAGGATTTCATTTGTTTGAATTCATATGAATTCACCACCAAAACATAGTTACGTTTTCTCATGAGATTGGGTTGAAAAAGCAACATTTATACGGCAGCTAAAATATTGAATCTTCTAGACATTATGGTTATAAAATGTTCTTTTGAAAAATTCATTTTGAAATTTGTTTTTATCCCCATTCATGGAAGTCAATGGTACCAAAACAGTTTGGTTAGAGCATTCTTCAAAATATCTTCTTTTATTTCAGCAGAAGAAAGAACGACATGAGGGTGAGTAAATGATGACAGCATTTCCATTTTAATTCAGTTAAACTTAATTTCTCTTAAGAAGAAGATGTATTTGTAGAGTTAGTAAGCAAAGGGTGTGGCTGTATATTTTAACACCCGCAGGCAGTTTTGTGTTTCAAATTCTTTGGTATTCTATAAACCTTTGTATGTGTGTGTGTTTGCGTATTTGTGTCTGTATGTCAAAAGGCTTCAAGTAAGGTGAGGGTGTGCGGGAAATGTCTCAAGATGTAGTGTGACCTGTGGGGCAGGGAAAACTAAGAGGCTGTAGAGGAGGTGCTCACGATAAGGAGATAATTGGACTTGTGTGTGGACATGCAAAAACACTTCCCACACTCAAGGCTGGCATCAGAAGCGTGAGAACTGACATCCTATCTGGCACCTGCATGTGCTTGCAGTGTTTGACTTTTGTTTGGTGTTTCGATTAGTGTATTTCATTTTGTCAAGTAAGCAGGTTGTCTTAATTCCATGAGTTTCTAAATGACTAACACACCAGCCAGCTCAATTTTAAAGAATCATTTCATAACTGACTCTTTAATTCTGATAACTAATTTCAGAGAACACAGACAAGGCCTCCCTTATAAGGCTGGCCCACTCTAGAATCAGATTTTCCAAATGTGAGAAACCACAAGCATGACGATAAAAAAAAAAATCAGATTTAACAGTTTTGTTCAGTGTGTGGTGTGCTGAGATGTGACCAAGACAGCACACCACACACTAATAGATTATATTCACAAATGACTGTGAACATAGGAAATATCACTAAAACGTCTCAGGTTTCGACTGTAACCCTAGTTCCCGGAGTAGGGAACGAGACGATTCTGTCGAAACTGTCACGACATGAGAACTCTAAACCCAGGGGTATCCATGTCTAAGTCATAAAATCTGACAAACGTAAGCGGCGAAGACCAGCCAGCTACATCACAAACTTCTTGAAGAGACACCCCAGAAATTAGGGCCTTGGAGGCCGCCATACCCCTAGTAGAATGGGCTCAGTGGCCAAAGGTGAAGGCTGGCCCATAACCTCATATGCAAGAGAGATAGCCTCGACTATCCACTTGCTAAGTGTCTGCTTGGATACCGGAAGGCCTTTTTTAGGAGGCCCAAAGTATACCAGTAACTGATCAGATTTCCTAAACTGGGCAGCTCTGTGGACGTAGGTGTCCAGTGCTCTGACTGGACAGATGAGGTTCAGTTTCTCCTGGTCTACATCATGAAATGGAGGAGGACAGAATGCCTGCAGTACAATAGGCCGTGGTACATTTGTTGGAACTTTAGGTATGTATCCAGGTTTGGGATAGAGGAACGCTTTGACCATTCCGGGTGCAAACTCAAGGCACGAAAGTGATACCGAAAGGGCCTGAAGATCTCCAACTCTTCTTAGTGAGGAAATGGCTAGAAGGAACACAGTTTTGAGGGTCAGAAATTTTTCTGAAACAGTATCAAGAGGCTCAAAGGGAGTGATATATAAACCTCTAAAACAGAGGTCTTCAATCCTGCTCCTGGAGGGCCACTGTCCTGCAAAGTTTAGTTCCAACCCTAATCAAACACACCTGAATCAGCTCATCAAGCTCTTCAGAATCGCTTGCATATTCAAAGGCAGGTGTGCTGAAGCAGGTTGGAACTAAACTCTGCAGGACAGTGGCCCTCCAGGAGCAGGATTGAAGACCTCTGCTCTAAAACAAGAGCCAGATCCCAAGCTGGAACTCTGCTAAGCACTGCAGGCCTCAGCCTCAGGTTTCCACTAAGGAAACGTATAATAAAATGATCTTTTCCAATAGATAACCCCCCTGAAGAGGCATGGTAGGCAGCAGTAGCCGCAACATAGACCTTCAGTGTGGAAGGAGATAACCCTGTATCAAAACGATCTTGCAGATTCCCATTGTCGTGAATTACTTCAAGTAGTAAAAACTTTCCATTTCAGGGCAGATAGCTTCCTCGTGGATGGAGCTCTGGAGTTAAATATGGTCTCTACAACCTCGGTTGAGAGACCAGAATCTATGAGTCGGGCCCCCTCAGAGGCCAGTCCCAAAGGTTGAATGTTTCTCGACAGGGATGGAGGATTGCTCCCCCCGCCTGAGATAGAAGGTCCCTCCTGACCGGCAGCTCCAGAGGAGGGCCGTCGAGAAGGGACAATAGGTTTGAAACCACACTCCACGCCAGTATGGAGCTACTGACACAACACTCTCTCCGTCCAGGCAGACCTCCGTCCGTCCGTCCGTCCGTCCAGACCCAATGGGGCTTGTTGCGTGAGAGAGAACCAAAGTGGACTGTGCGTCGTATCTTGAGACGCGAACAGATCCACCTGTGTCTGGCCAAAAATTCTCCAAATGTGCTCCACCACCTTGGTGTGGAGCCTCCATTACCCGGGCCTCAGCCCCTGTCTCGACAGGATGTCTGCTCATATATTCTGATGTCTGGAATATAAACTGCTCTCAGGGAGAGTAACTTCCCTAGTGGTCCACAAGAGAATCTGGTGCGACAGTTTGTATAGTGGACGTGAATGCAGACCCCCTTGATGATTTATATATGAGACCACCGATGTGTTGTCTGAACGAACAAGCACGTGGTGGCCCCTCAGGTCTGAAAGGAAATGTCTCAATGCATTGAAGACCGCCATTATCTCCAGGCAGTTTATGTGCCACGAAAGATGATGACTCCTCCAAAGACCTTGAGCTGAGCGGCCTTCCATTACCGCTCCCCAGCCCGTGAGAGAAGCATCTGTCGAGAGCAAAACTCGATGGCAAAGAGCTCCTAACAGTGGACCCTGGGATAGAAACCAAGGTTTCCTCCATATAACCAAGACATGGAGACAGCACTGTGTTATCTTGATCATACAGAGTGGGTTACCCCTCGGGGGAAAACCCCTTGGTCTTGAGCCACCACTGTAAGGGCCTCATGTACAACAGGCCAAACGGTATAACGTTGGATGCGGCTGCCATCAGGCCCAATAGTCTTTGAAACTGTTTTACAGTGAGTGACTGGCCTAGCTTTATCTCTTTTACAACTGTGAGGATCGAAGCGACACGAACAGGAGAGAGCATGGCCCTCATTGTCACTGAATCCCACACAACACCAGGAATGGTGGTTCTCTGTGCTGGAGAAAGTACACTTTTCTTGGCATTCAATCTCAACCCAAATTTCTTCATGTGCGTGAGAATGACATCTCGATGCCAAGCTGCCAATTGTTCCGACACTGCTAGGATAAGCCAGTCGTCTATGTAGTTCAGAATACATATGCCTGCAGTCTGAGCGGAGCTAGAGCTGCATCTATGCATTTCGTGAACGTGCGGGGTGATAGAGCTAGACCGAATGGAAGAACCCGATACCGGTAGGCTTTGCCCCCGAAAAGTGAACCATAGGAACTTCCTGTGTTGTGGAAGGATGGAGACATGGAGGCCTGTTGACGGCGAGGGGCCTACCATTTGAACGCCTCCGCTTGCTTTTTCGCCTCCTGAAACTTGTCTGTAACGGTGTTGACTGCTTCACCGAAGAGACCATGAGGTGATAGCGGGGCGTCCAACAGAAAATATTTGTGCTTATCTTTCATATCTGACAAATTTAACCAAAGGTGCCTCTCCGAAGCCACATTAGCTGCCATCGACCGCCCAATAGCACGAGTGGCCTCTTTTGTGGCTCGGAGAGACAGATCAGTTTTGTTTCTCGGCTGGCCATTCAATATTCAACTTAGACACAGCTCGAGTTAATACCTCCACTAACTCCTCATGCGCAGGGGAAGAAGCTGGCGTTTCTTCTTCCCCCATTTCAATGCTCAGCACATCTAGTTCCTCAGAACTAGACAGCTGAAGCACCAGTGCCTCTTCCGAAGCGGAAGGAACTGCGGGGCGGGCTTCCAACTCTGGAGAGAGAGCACTGGATCCCACGGGTAAAGGCTGAGAAAGGGCGGGGCCCGTCTCAAACCCTGTCGTGAGATCCATTTGTGATCCTCTTGTCAAGAGCTTCCGTGCTGACCCAGCAGCAGTGGGGCCCGAGCCACAGGGAACGCTCATTTGAACACCCTCCTCAAAGAGTGACAAGCGAGAGCGGAACGAGCAAAGCGGCAGCCTCTCACAATGCTCACAATCAGCCCCCTCGAAGGCTGACAGTGCATGCTCCGCTCCCAAACACATCACACAAAGTTTGTGTGTATCCCCACCTGTAAGATAACGAGGGCAGGGAGAAGCACACAACTTGAACGATTGTTTGGACGCCATTTAGATATAATATTGAGCTGTATGGTTTTGTGACAGACAACAATACATATGACAGACAGTTTTGACATTGAGCGCTTGCTGAGGCACAAAAGCTAGCGCGGTTCTAGCCGGATGTACTTTTATCCTTTCCTGGTCCATGGCGTCACCCACCCGTTACGTTCATTCTCGCCATTGGACTAGTTGACACATGTGCTTCAGACGCAAACACGCATGGGCGTTCCCAAAGCGTCATTGACGCATCACGAGTTCCCTCAAAAGAGAACTAAATCAAAATCGCAAAACTAAATCTAAATCTAAAATAAATCAAAAACATGGCAGATGACAGGTAAGAAGGGGTGATAATAGTGTTTGGACTGCTTTTTACAGAAAATTTGCGGGGAAAAATCTAAAAAGGTTTAGATTAAGTCGTGTTATGCCTCTGTCTTCTGTCAGCTTGCTTTCTGATTGGGTATCGTTTCATTCCACGTGACAAATTTACAGAGTGCATGCGTGTTAGTCAACATGGTGGATAATTGCGATTTGAGATTGGTGCAACCCCGACATTCATCCGAGCAGATTCAGTCACTTTCAGAGGAAGATTTCAGAGGAAACACACCTCACACCACAGGAAAATTTGATAAGATAATCTGTAGAACCTTCAAGATAATCAGGACTTTATAGGATTGTCGGAAGGGGAGAATTGGGCCCCAAAACTTTTTATCTCAGAATTGTGTGATATAATGTCGCAATTGCGTGTTATAAAGTCAGAATTGTGAGATATAAACTCATAATTCTGAGGAAAAAAGTCAGTAATTTTTTTCTTTCCTTTATAACTCCTTTATTTCATTTGCTTTATAACTCGCAATTGCGAGCTTATATCTCACAATTATATGAAAAAAGTTTATTTCTCGCAATTGTGTTTATATCTCACAATTCTGACTTTAATTCTGACTTTATAACATGCAATTGTGAGTTTATATCTCGCAATTCTGACTTTATAACACGCAATTGCGACTTTATATCACACAATTCTGACTTTATATCTTGCAATTCTGAGATAAATAGTCAGAATTGCGAGATGTAAACTCGCATTTGTGAGATAAAAAGTCACAAATATCTTTTTAAATGTTTTATTCTGTGGCGGAAACAAGCTTCCATAACAATGTGTTCAGTGAGTCTATTAAAAATGATTGTGATATTTTTCATTTGTATGGCTAAAAAGAACAGTAGGTATTTTCCTGTGAGTAAAGTTTGTTGTGAACTTCTGTTCATATCTGTGGGGGATCGAGTGAAACCCACAAAACCACAACATTCCAGTCGGCACTGTGCACTACAGTTTTCTATGGCTAAAGACCCTTTAATTGGATATTTATGTAGGTTTTATGTGTCAGGATAATCCATCATAATCCATTAGATGTGAAAGTGAGGCTAGCAAGCCGCTTAAATGGTATAATGCGCCACTTGAAAACATTTAAAATATTTTTCCTCACAATAGCACTCCAAAAATGACAGTATGACAGTATGCTAACAATGATTTTTTGCACACATGTAAATATCGCCACTCCAAACCATTTGATCAGTGCAGGTTTCATTTTATTAACATACTGTCTCATTCACACTGCTGGGCTTTATTGTTAAACTAGTAAATAAGTAACATACTGCAAAGTAATTATCGCATTGTAGTGGAAAGAAAACTCGTGTGAAGTACTGCTCATAGGTGGCATATCAGAGATATAAATCAAAGTTTCCTACAATTGTTTTGGGACTCATGATTATTAGAAACAATGGTATATTATTACAACCCCAAATCAGAAAAAGTTGGGACACTGTACAAATTGTGAATAAAAACAGAATGCAATGATGTGGAAGTTTCAAATTTCAATATTTTATTCAAAATGCAACATAGAGGACATATCAAATGTTTAAACTGAGAAAATGTATCATTTTAAGGGAAAAATAGGTTGATTTTAAATTTCATGGCATTAACACATCTCAAAAAAGTTGGGACAAGGCCATGTTTACCACTGTGTGGCATCCCCTCTTTTTATAACAGTCTGCAAACGTCTGGGGACTGAGGAGACAAGTTGCTCAAGTTTAGGAATAGGAATGTTGTCCCATTCTTGTCTAATACAGGCTTAGTTGCTCAACTGTCTTAGGTCTTTGTTGCATCTTCCTCTTTATGATGCACCAAATGTTTTCTATGGGTGAAAGATCTGGACTGCAGGCTGGCCATTTCAGTACCCGGATCCTTCTTCTACGCAGCCATGATATTGTAATTGATGCAGTATATGGTCTGGCATTGTCATGTTGGAAAATGCAAGGTCTTCCCTGAAAGAGACGATGTCTGGTGGGAGCATATGTTGTTCTAGAACTTGGATATACCTTTCAGCATTGATGGTGCCTTTCCAGATGTGTAAGCTGCCCATGCCACACGCACTCATGCAACCTCATACCATCAGAGATGCAGGCTTCTGAACTGAGCGCTGATAACAACTTGGGTTGTCCTTGTCCTCTTTAGTCTGGATGACATGGCGTCCAAGTTTTCCAAAAAGAACTTCAAATTTTGATTCGTCTGACCACAGAACAGTTTTCCAATTTGCCACGGTCCATTTTTAATGAGCCTTGGCCCAGAGAAAACGCCTGCGCTTCTAGATCCTGTTTAGATATGGCTTCTTTTTTGACCCATAGAGTTTTAGCTGGCAACGGCGAATGGCACGGTGGATTGTGTTCACCGACAATGTTTTCTGGAAGTATTCCTGAGCCCATGTTGTGATTTCCATTACAGTAGCATTCCTGTATGTGATGCAGTGCCGTCTAAGGGCCCGAAGATCACAGGCATCCAGTATGGTTTTCCGGCCTTGACCCTTACGCACAGAGATTGTTCCAGATTCTCTGAATCTTTGGATGATATTATGCACTGTAGATGATGATAACTTCAAACTCTTTGCAATTTTTCTCTGAGAAACTCCTTTCTGATATTGCTCCACTATTTTTCGCCGCAACATTGGGGGAATTGGTGATACTCTGCCCATCTTGACTTCTGAGAGACACTGCCACTCTGAGAGGCTCTTTTTATACCCAATCATGTTGCCAATTGACCTAATAAGTTGCAAATTGGTCCTCCAGCTGTTCCTTATATGTACATTTAACTTTTCCGGCCTCTTATTGCTACCTGTCCCAACTTTTCTGGAATGTGTAGCTCTCATGAAATCCAAAATGAGCCAATATTTGGCATGACATTTCAAAATGTCTCACTTTCAACATTTGATATGTTATCTATATTCTATTGTGAATAAAATATAAGTTTATGAGATTTGTAAATTATTCCATTCCTTTTTTACTCACAATTTGTACAGGGTCCCAACTTTTTCTGATTTGGGGTTGTAATTAATAAAAACTTTAAAATTACTCACCCTCAAGTTATTCCAAATCTGTATGAGTTTCTTTCTTATGCTGAACACAAATGAAGATATTTTGAAGAATGTTGCAACCACGTTGGCACCTATTGACTTCCATATTTGGAATAGAAAAATTCTATGGAAGTCGATGGTGTTCAACAGAAGAAAGAAACTCATACAGGTTTGGAACAACATGAGGGTGAGTAAATGATGACAAAATTTTCATTTTGGGGTGAAATAAGGTCATATGGTACCATAGTGATTTTGATGCATAAACATGTAAAAATCCGTGGAAATACATATTGTGGTGTTCTTAATCAATATTATGTCTTACTCTTAACCATATTGTATTAAAGGGATTGTTCACCCAAAAACTATGTCATCATTCACTCTCCCTCATGTAGCTCCAAAGCTGCGTGACTTTCTTTCCTCAGCGGACCGCAAAAGAAGATATTTTGAGAAATGTCTATGGTATTTTGAGATATTTTTTCTCCAAAATTGTTTGGTTCCCAACATTCTTATAGCAAATGCTTATTTATGAAACTTAAGCACAAAGGAAGCAACATTAGTGTGGTTGAGAAGCCATTGTGATGGTCAAAGACAGATGAAGCACTCAGTGTGAATGTCCTGCATAAAGAAAACACTGAGACGAAGATATCAGACCAGTTTACAGTTCACATCCACTCTGTATTTTTATAAATAAACTGACTATTCTTGATGTTTTGCAGACATATTTTATGTAAATAATTGTACATGTGCTGCAGTGGATGATTAGAAGTAAACCTCATAAACAGACTAAGGATGTAGTATTTGGTCTTGATTTAGTCCAGGGTTTCTCTGTCCATTACTGCAGCTCTTGCACACCTGATTCAACTCATCATCTTGTTAGTAGTTATGTGTGCAAAATTAGTGAGGTGTAATAATGTGCCATGCAGGGGGTCCTGGAGGAATAGATTTGGAAACCTTGGTTTACTTTAAACCAATAGACGGATGGGGAACCTGGACAAAATAGATGAAGGTCTCTCTTGCTGTGTTCACACGCAGTTCACACTAATCACCTCACACTTCACAAAGAGTCAGAGGTGTAAATAGCTTTAGGAAGTGCAAAAGGCTTTATTACTCTTAGTGCCAAAAGACATTTTATTTACAGTATTTACTTAAACTCAATACTTTACATTGCAGGAAACTCAAAGATGTTGATACAGAAGTAACTAGATCGGTATTCTCCACTTAACATTGAAAAATATGATGCCTACTGCAGTTCTTTTACATTCTTGTATGGCTTCAACATGGAAATACTATTGATTTTATGAGAAGTTTCTCAGACACACAATCCTGTTCAAAAGTTTGGGCTCTGTAAGATTTTTTAGTGTTTTAAAAGTCTCTTCTGCTCACCAAGTCTGCCTTTATTTGGTCAAAAATACAGTAAAACAGTAATATTGTGAAATATCATTACAATTTTAAATAACGGTTTTCTATTTTAATATTTTTTTATGCTGAATTTTCAGCATCATTACTTCAGTCTTATACATGATCCTACAGAAATCATTCTAGTATGCTGATTTGGTGCTCAAGAAACATTTCTCACTATTATCAATTTTAAAAGCAGTTGTGCTGCTTAATATTTTGTGGAATCTGTGATGTTTTTTCTTTTTCTTTGATAAATAAAAAGTAAATAATATAAATGGCATGTATTTGAAATAGAAATCTTCTGAAAAAATGTGAAAGTTTTTACTGTCATGACTCACTTTTTTAAAATCAATTTAATGCATCTTTGTTGAATGAAAGTGTTAATTTCTTTCAAAAAAAAAAAAAAAAAAAAAAATCTTACTGACCCCAAACTTTTGAATGTTGGTGTGCATTCAATCACACCACTTAGAATCAGATTTATGTCAGCTGATGTCTCCAATTTTACTGAATGAATCCTGCCATTGTAGCTTCAAGGCTGTCTGTGCATATAAGTGTTCCTGGTGTTGCTGGAGGACAGCCCACCAAAAATTGCTACAATGTCCTATTGTGGTTCTATTGTAGTCTAATAGCTTCCTTAGTGAATCAGCGATTGATTTATGCATCCTGCTCCTCTGGATTCATCTCACAATAGATGTTTGGCGTCTTACTGTTTGGAATGAGAACATTTTAAGACATGGTAGATGTAGAGCTCACATTGTGAAGGGGAAGATATGAGCGAACCAAATGGTAAAATGTAGAATTCAAAAGTTTCAACCCAAACATTTCAACCCCAAATTTACCAGCTGGTTGCACTACAGACTTGTCTGTTTTAGGGAGGCCACAGCTGCTTCCCAGCATTGTACAGAGATACAGTGTGTGGACAGACACCCAGCGCACATGTAATGCACCATAGAGCTGTAACTGCAGGACAGTTCCCTTACACGCTTTGTTTTTGGCTACATAATCACAAACAGGAAGTTGCTTTGGGCTAGTCACACAGAGGTACTTCCCCCTTTTGTTTGTTGGAGGTTGTGTGAAAGTTTGTGGTACAGACCCCATGTCGCCCCATTTCTCTTAATTCTCAGCAATCTCTGCATGGATCCTTGATCATTTAAAGATCAAAATTTCAGGTCAACATACCTCACTTTCTGATTTGTAAACACATGATAGCAATCTTTTCTGATAGATTAATTTGGGACTAATACAAAAGATTATGTTTTAACATGCTTTTTGACTGAGAACCCAACACATGGCTCAGATTTAGAATCTTTTTATTTTGTTATCAGTAAAACCAATCTGATTGCATGTAAAACCAGCATAACCTGAGAAATCTGTTGAGACTATTTCTGTTTTTATACAGGTTTATCAAAGTCCTCTTCTGAAGATGTGTATTATGTTTTTGGTCAAGTTACAATCATGTAATAAAATTGAGATTGAGAAAGAAATATTACAGTAAACACCTGTTTATTTACTAACTGTAAGTTATCATACCATATACATAGCCTAAAGACAAAATATGTATTATTGTATCCTTTTAAACTCATCTGTGATTGCCAAAATGACATATTTAAACCATAAAATAGCTTGAATGTAACTCTACACCCTTGCCTAATTTATTGCGGTTCTATGAATATTCAAATTAGCCCCGCCTCCACTCACTCACACCAGCTCAGAGATTCACTCATGGATGATCACACGTTGACGTGATTGGTTACAAGGTAGATTGTGACATCAGAAACACCAGCGATTTCAAACTGCGTCTTTGGTTCACTGTTTTAACACTAGAACTACCGGAATTCCATAACTACTAGAACGACCATAGCGGTCATTCTGACCGTTCATACTTTGACGTTCATATGGCCGTACTGAACGTCATTTTCGTCATGAAACATCTATTGTACATGTTAACCTTCTCTTTTCCAATGAAGCTTTTAATTCCTGTCGTCATAGCCCTTAAAACAAGCACAAAAGAAAGATTGCCCTGACAGGTGCTGCCTTTATTTGAGGAACATTTTGCGTCAAAATAATATTTTTTTTTTACCGCACTCACCACGTGAATAGACATGCACAAAAGTTAGGAAACGTAAGTACAGCCCTGTTTGTAAATAAGTTCAATAATCCATACAAAATCTAAAAATAAATGGATCTACAATGATAGGTAATGTCACACAATTTTAATTCATATGAATGTGAAAATGTACACACAAACAGGCTAAGAAAAAAACATGAACATTAGCTAAACAAGAAAACGAACTGCTTCAGAACGATTAGTTTCAGTGAACAAAAAATATTAACGAATAAAATCAGGTTAACTGCCCATTTGAACGGCGCAAACATCCCGCATCAATGACGCTTACGCACATACCACACAGGTAAACACCGCCTTTCGCGTGCAGCTCCCACACACTTTGTGACATTTGGCACATGTCTCCTTGGTTTTATTTTGTTTGCAGTTCCTCCAGTTGTATGGCTTTTGATTCCATGTGGTCGGAGAGAAGTTCGCTCGCCAGTCGTGTGATGAAGTCCCTCTGCGAAACTTGCAATGTAGCGGACTTATGATATCTATAACGCGTGCGGTCAAAATGACCGTTATGGTAGTTCTAGGTAGATATAGTCAGAACTGTTGTGTGTTTTATGATTTTAATAAAATAACAGTGTCAGAATAAAATATACACATATTTAGGAAAAGTCAGAGTCCTACAGCCACATTTATTTTATTCTAGCAAAGTTATTACATTGTAAAATTTAAAAACGGTCAAAATGACCGCCTTGGGAGTTCTAGTGTTAAAGAGAAAATACTCAGCAATTGTGTTGACTTTATATTAAAAACACCACATAGACATACAAACAACATTAAAACCTTGATTTTATTTGCTCAAATAGATTTCTATATTAACATTAACTAATGAAAAACAGTTATGAACTATCAGCAAAATGACATATCAATGCTTGTAACATGAAATACGTAGAAAAATGGAAAAGGTACTGGTAATTTTCTGACAAGACATTTTCAAAAGTTTCCGCACATTTCCTTTAACCTTAAAACACAACACATTGCAATGCGTAATTTAAAAAATGATCAAAACAATATGGAAAATTAACAGTATACATTAGGCACTATTCATACATACTTTTCTTAAAATGTAGAATTGATCTCAGTCTAATGCAAGGGTGCACAGCCCTGATCCTGATGCTCTTCCTTCCTGCATTCAGCTCCAACCATGTATTAGACGAACTCCAAAACCTGATGGTCTATAACTCAGGTGTGTTTGATTAGACAAATAAACCCTGCAGGCAGGTAAATCTCCAGGAGTGGCGCTATAAGAGAAATTATGGGTGCAGTACAGTAGTTCATGAGGATTAACATCACTTCTGGCTCTTTTGTTGAAACCAAAACATCTGCTTAACTGTAAATAATAAATGTGTCCTGAGAAGATATAAACAATATCTCAAATGCACACACACATGGCATGTTGTTCCTGAAAACTGTACTTCAAAAACAAAGTTTGTCTAATACAAGGTACAGTACTTTCTGTATTATTGAAATTGCTAGAAAATTTCAAAATTAATTACAAAGAAACGACAAGTAACATATTGAATTAAATGAGATTTTGAAGTTGAAAGACTGAAACAGTATTTTCTTGTAAAACATAGGCCTACTCCAATAATCTTCCATTTTCTCCAATAATCCAATAAATATATATTTTTTACAGACACTTAACATAAAGTGCAGCCAGTGGTATAAACATGGGATAAATATGGAATCCATCTCACAATTATACCCTCATTTCTCATTATATCTCTTAACTCCCAGGACAAAACAAGCAGTTTTCAACATTATGTTCAAAGTTCAACATTATTTTAGAACTGAATGAAGTGGCAGGATCACTGATCAGAGAGAACACATTGGCTCCATGCAGTCTGGAACTCTGGGTAAATAACTACAGTTCATTCATGGGAATGAAGCTTAAATAAAGTTCCACTGCTGGGACTGTGTGACACATGGCCCCATAACAGAGATGACATTCGAATGGCCCTATCTTTAACTTGTTTTCCCTATTGACTTGGGCTGAAAGTGATTTCACTGTAATTTATGCAGTTTGACTTATTGCTCTCTGTGTATAAATAACAAATAACAGACGTCAACATACACAGTTGTCTATAAACTTTGCTAACCCCTGAGTGTTACTATGTTACTGCAATTCAAATGTTGTTGATGTCGTTCACTGTTGACATCTGAGGTCACGATTCTCCAGGGAGATTTGGGCAGGGAATATGAGGTGTTATCGCAAATATTTTGGTTGTTATGCTAGCCTAGCTAAATGGGATAAATACCTGATTTGTCCAAAAATATAATTGGTCCACGAGTAATCAATGATGCAACTTCCGCTCCTTTCCTTCTCTAGAGACTGTTATAGCAAGATTAAAGATGCCCCTGTCTCACTAGATGATAAGACTGATGTCATGGTTCAAAAAAAGCACAGCATATGTGAAATGTTCTTGTCGAATTGTCTTTGAAGTCTTCTCTGTTTACTTAAGTCTCTGTTATCTATGTCGGTCTTATCACACGTGAGCCACTTTTCCCAGATATATGGCGGTGCAGCTAAGCGTTTTCACAGGCTCCTCAAATGTCTGTAAAGATGCTGGGCAAACAAAGTAAATTTTAGTTTTTGTCACCGTTCATGTTCAGCCAGGGAGTGTGTGAAGTCTTGTGAAGGAAATGTTGTTCAGATGGGAAACCACAAAGGGAAATCTTTAATAAAGAATGTGGGAGGGAGTGTGACTGTGAGAAAGGTGGACGGAGACAAAAGGCTAATTTACGTTCACTAATCCTGCGTAATCATTCTGTTTTACAACATCTTCTATTCAATGTCCATGTAAAAAGCCTCTATTTGCAATTGTCTACCACTTTCTCACCTAACACAGGATAAAAGGTTCATTAGGATTCTTTACTCAACTCCAAAGAACTCTTTATGCAGCAAAAAAATAAATAAATAATAATAACTACACATAAAACAGACAAAGAACCTTTCTGACATGAAAGAGTTCTTTAGGGTGAAAAAATAAATAAATAATGCTTTAGGCTTTATTAAATAATATTTAAAATCTTGTGTTATGCATATGACTGTTTAAATGTATTTAGTGATCAAATATCTGTTGATATTAACTATTTAATTCATACATCCATTAAATATTCTGTCTCTGAAACAACAACAAAATGTTTTAATAAAATGTTATTATCCCATGTTTGGTACCCCTGAAAGGTTGTATATGCAATCTTTGATGAAGATGAGAGTCCACAGGTTCCAATATGAAATGCCTTTGATAATAAAGTAAACTCTACAGAAGGTGTAACAGTGTGCGTAAAACAACAGCAAACACAAATAATGACCGACACCGGAGAGTAAACATAATGGTGATGAACCAGATAATGAACAGGTATGATGATTGAGTTAGTGTCCATGGAAACAGATGAGTGGCGGGAAACTAAGACAAAGGAACACATCTTGACTAATGAATACAAACTAAAAGTCCATGAAAATGAAACCAAGAACAAAAACAACTGAATACATCTAACACTTATCCAACAAATATTTTTTAGCATCCAAAAATCTGATGTTTTTTTTATTTTATTTATTTATTTATTTATTTTTACGTTGAAACAAACAAAAATTGTAAACAAAAAGAAAATTTGTTATAAAATTAGTATGAAGTATTTCAGATTCTACACTATTTCTAGGTCACTAATCAAATAAGTAAATTAGTGACATTGATCATGCATGTGACTCTTTGTACAGATGCACAAGATGTTTAAATCACCTCAAATCATGCTGGATAATGATCACTTTTGGGGGTAACGAATTACAAGTATCGCGAGTTACGTAATCAGATTACTTTTTTCAAGTAACTAAACTAGTAAAGTAAAGCATTACTTTTACATTTACAACAAAATATCTGAGTTACTTTTTCAAATAAGTAATACAAGTTACTTTGTTTTCACACTTGACACATTGTTGAGAGAATTTGGGTGCAGATACATTGTGTGCACTATCTAAACATGATGGTTATTAGTTCTAGACTAAATGTAAGCAGTAGGTTACAGTTGCAGTAGGCTAAATTAATAAAAACAGTGAAATGCAAACTCAGAATATTATGTAAACCTGCAATAATTAAATATGTTAAATAATACAAACATAGGCTACTTTAATCTCACTTTATTAACCAATGACTTTGCTGCTGACCTTCGATGATCCAGTTCAACCCAACCATACCAATAAGCAAAAATGAAGTTCAGATAAACATCACATTTGTTTTTCTTTTCTTTTTTTACTCTCCTGTGTCCTATTCTTCTGCAATCCAGATGTCACAGTCACCAGTTAGTCACAGTCTGCACTACATGTCCCATCATCCTCTCCGGCTCACACCTGCACTCACATATTCAAATCGGAAATATTCAACATAGAGGATATTTACGATTTTAGATCGGTGCGACCCCGTTCTTCCGAGCAGATTCAGTCACTCTTAACACACCTCACACTACAGGAAAATCTGCTAAGATAATCTGTAGAACCATCAAGATAATCAGGACTTTACCTAGTAAGATTGTCAGAAGGGGAGAATTGGGGACAAAATCATCCTGAATTATCTTGTAGTGTGTGGGTGCCTTCATTCATTTCACTTTTAGTGTGAAAGGGCTTTCACATTTGCCAAAAATAGAACTTTTGTTTTTAAAAAACAAACAAGGAAGCTCAGCAAAGGTGAGAGCAAGTAACCCAAAAGTAATATAACATTACTTTCCATAAAAAGTAACTTTTTATGTTATATTGTGTAATGCACCTTTTAAAAGTAACTTTTTGACAAATCTGTGGAGTTCATGCAACTATAGTGCTGCTTTTATTAAAGCCAAAGAGAGACAAAGCACATACTAAGAGACGTAATTCATGATGATTTTTCAAATCAACTTTTCAAAAAGTAAAAGAAAAAAAGAATGCAAAATAGTAACAATGTCAGTCTCTTCAGTTTCAGTCACTTTTGGATCCCACTTTATCAAAGAAAGATTAAATTGAAAATGAATGTGTGACATTTCATCTGATTTAGAGTAACATAATGACGTGAGCATGATCTTAATGACATGACTGATAGACAGAGAGAAACGACATCTACATCAGCTCCCAGCAAGATACCACAACACACAGCACACTGACACAATAAACAAACAAAGTGTTTCTGTTAGAGCTGCTTTCCATTTGCTGACTTAGCTGTGTGTGTTTGTTTGTGAGTATGTCTTTGTGAACTGCTCTCAGATTTGCCTCACCTGTCACCTGCCCTTATACACCATCACAGAAAACGGCTCCTCTGTGAAACAAAGAAAGCCAGCTAGAGGCAGCGAACAGTGTTTATTATCCAACCTGATATCTCTTTTCCCAGCTTAGTTTAACTAGTTCAGCAACTGAACCAAATTCCTCCAGAGCCTGGGAACTAAGTGGTATTAGTGGAAAATGACAACTAGCCAACCTTTCTATTTACAGTAAACATCCAGAAGCCCGGAGATGTTTTCTCTGCGAATGCGTGTTGTGGTTTCAAAAGTCAAGAGATAATGTCAAAATATATGTAAAACTCTGTTTGTTGTTTAAAAACGGTCTCATCGGAACAGATATTGTAAAATGCAAATTCATGCAGAAAAAATATGTACCGGGGGACTTTCTCTGTGCCTTAGGCTGCAACAAGATTTCTATGAAAATGGCCAGTGACATTTCTGAATCTCGAAATTAGTTCTACTAAAAATTTGGTCCATGAGGCCTGGGACCCCCAGGGGACTGCAGCGGGGTCCACAGAAAATTCACAAAATGTGACCCTGGATCACAAAACCAGTCATAAGTCGCACGGGTATATCTGTGGCAATAGCCAACAATAAGGTGTATGGGTCAAAATTATCGATTTTTCTTTTATGCCAAAAATCATTAGGATATTAAGTAAAGATCATGTTCCATGAAGATATTTTGTAAATTTCCTACTATATAAAACATTTATTTTTGTGAGTGAATGCAGCACAATCGCGAACATAAATGGACAACTTTAAAGGCGATTTTCTCAATGTTTCGATTTTTTTGCACCCTACACCCTCAGGGGTTTCTTTTTACTTTAAATTGTTGGGTAATTCATTTTTTTCTTGCAGAAACCCTACATTTGGCAGTATTTTACAGTTGCATCCTTTTTTTCAAGAAATAGGCTATGATTAACAATAATTTTTTACACAATTGCATTTTTTGTATATTGGCAGTCATAGTTTTAACAAAAGATTGTCACAATTCTGCAAGAGATAGGACCCAAATGCAAATGAGCAGACATGGGTTTTTAATTTACAAGACAGAAGACTTGAGACAGCAGGGAGAGTGAAGCGTGAACCACAGTTCAAACAGTGGTGCAGGGCAGACGACACGACGACAGGCAGGATGGGTGACCACTGAGACCGTCAGTATAATTATAATAATTAGAGGAAAGAACCAGAGTCTTGACACAGGGGTTAGATTGCTGCACCAGTCAGGCTGCTAGGCAGTTAAAGGAATAGTTCACCCAAAAATGAAAATGCTGTCAGTAATTGCTCATCCTCATGTTGTTCCAACCCCGTAAGACTTTCGTTCGTCTTCGGAACACGAATTAAGATATTTTTGATGAAATCTGAGAGCTGTCTGACTCCATAGGCTTTTAGGCAATTTCATTCTGCCAGTCCAGAAAAGTTAATAAAATGATCGTTAAAATAGTCCAAGTGACTACAGTGGCTCAACCTTAAGTTTATCAAGCGACGAGAACACGTTTTGTGCGCAAACCCTCCGCCCCGCCCCGCCCCAATACAGTATTTTTTTTCCAGATAAATATTAAATTTTTATATTTGCTTCATCTTAAACAAGGACAATATAAAAGCCAGTAACATTCATTCTGTAGTAATGTCTTGTAATGTAATGTAGTCAGACATGACGGTAATTATTGTATATGATTTTTGTTTTTTTATCTGAAGGACAGCATATCACAGATGCTTTCTATAACATTTATTTACCTTTTGAACATATTTAGTTAAAGAATTGTGAACAGAATGTTTGTTGGGTTTTCATCTATTCATGTGGAGTTCAAGAAGCTGTGGAAGGATATTTTGTTAGATGACAGCATCTGTAGAAGCTTTGGATAAAAGCATGGGCTAATCCATGAATGTGTTTGCTGACAGATAAGAGTGATTGTATGTGGAGGGCCATGTGTTCAGCCTCATTTGAAGGCCCTTGAGGAACAGCCTTGACAGGCTAAGAGATTGTTGTGGCCTTAGATGGACAGCCAGTTGTTGTTTTTAACATGAGAGACAGGTGAGCAGGGCTTGAGCTGTGGGCTTTAGTGCCGTCACTTAAAGTGGAACTTCTTTCTATAGCCTAATAAAAAGAGTATCAGATGTTTGAGATCTATTCAGCCACACATGAAATAGATAATCAGGAACTATTCCGATCAAGAAGCCAGAGGTGACTGTGTTAAGGGGGAAAAAATCAGTGAGGAGGTTAATTCATAATTTACTACTTTAAAGAATCAATGAATTAAAACTCCTTGGCATGCATGAGGCTGTACTGGAGAGCTCTGGATCTTGTATTCTTGTCTGTACTGGGCTGATTTCCAGCTTGTCGTTGTTCACCGGATGAATTGCTCCTGAATAAGTATATTGTTCTCTTCAATGATAAACTGGAAGTGGGTTGACTATAGTGCATTGACATTTAAATTTTAAATCTAAGACTGATGTTTTCCATCAATTGACTGTATCTGTCCAAAAGGAAATGACAAAGGATGTCTGGCAAATACAAATACAAAATTGCATGACACGTTAGTCATGAATAAAACTAAGGCAGGGGGTCACATTTCTGGTAAAAGCTTCATTTGTATTGTCCTCAAGGGCGTGTTTGACATTGTTAACTGCATCTACTAATTTGAGGGCACAGTGGCCCCTAAAGGCATTTGTTGTGGTGGAATTCACTGCCTGCTCTATTTAACCTTTGTTTTCGAAACCTAAGATGCATCAAGAATGTGTTCATTGTTAATTTAATTTGCTCTTGTATCTCATATACTGTTACAAGGATGTCAGCTGTCTGGTGTAAAAGAAAGACTTGTGATTATCTGCTAAAAGTTTTATCGTTAGTGTACACTGGGCTTAAAATCAACTGGCATAGACTAAAAATTACAATCAGACACTTAAATTGATTAGCTCATGTAATATTTTAAATTACCCAATGCAGTTTTCCCTCTTTTCTCCAATAGTTCCCTGCTACTTACTATAGCTGCCTAATAAAAAGACACAAATGACAAAAAAGGAACTATGAACCATAACCTGATAAATAAAAATGGATTTTTAAAAATGGAAATAAATAAAAACAATTATTTTTATTTTGATATTTATTATTTTATATTGCAAACATTAAACATGAATAATTATTAGTTATTACTGATTGCAACTACTGATAATTTTAATTAAGTGAAGTGCATGACAAAGGAGATAGAGAACAAAAATATTCTTTATTTAATCCACAAACTAAAACACAGGAGAATAACAAACACAACTTAACTCGATACCAGACACTGAACAGAAAGAACTCAAGGCTTAAATACACAGGGAACGTAATCAAGGAGAACAGAAACAAGTTTGTGGAAACTAATTAACTCCCAGGGAAATTAACTAGGAACTCAGGCAAACAGGAACAGAGCAAACAAAGTGAAAACGAAACCAAAACAGAATATACAAGCTAATTCAATTAGATTTTTTCAGCATTTTTAACTTTGGAGAGTGTTAAAGGATTAGTTCACTTCAGAATTAAAATTTCCTCATAATTTCCCCACGTCATCCAAGATATTCATGACTTTCTTTCTTCAGTCGAAAAGAAATTAAGGTTTTTGAGGAAAACATTCCAGGATTTTTTTCTCCATATAGTGGACTGAAATGGTTATCAACGGGTTGAAGGTCCAAATTGCAGTTTCAAAGCAGCTTCAAAGGGCTCTACACGATCCCAGCCGTGGAATGAGGGTCTTATCTAGCGGAACGATCTGCCATTTTCAAGAAAAAAAAAACATTTATATACTTTTTAACCACAAATGCTTGTCTTGCACTGGCTGTGATGCACCACGCATTATGTAATCACGTTGAAAGGTCATGCGTAACGTAGGCAGAAGTACAGACCTAGTGTTTACGAAGCGAACGTGCAAAGACTTAGTCAAATGCCCGTTACAAAAAAAATGTTTTTTAACAAAGACTCAGGGTTTAAAATTTTTACAATTTAAAAGGTAAAACAACGATGTCGGACAATTTTGAAGTTGGAGAAGAAAATGAGATTTGAGATTTGAGAGATGAGAGTTTTTCGTCCTACCCTACATTTTCCGCCTACGTCAGGTTACCACCTGACATTTTCAACGTGATTACGTAATGTGTGAAGTCGTGGACGTGCAAGATGAACATTTGTGGTTAAAAAGTATTTTTATTTTTATTTTTATTAGAAAATGACAGATTGTTTTGCTAGATAAGACCCTCATTCGTCAACTGACATCGTATAGAGCCCTCTGAAGTTGCATTGAAACTGCTATTTGGACTTTCAACCCTTTGATAACTGTTGAAGTCCACTATATGAAGAAAAAATCATTGAATGTTTTCCTCAAAAACCTTAATTTCTTTTCGACTGAAGAAAGAAAGACATGAATATCTTGGATGACATGGGGGTGAGTAAATTATCAGGAAATCTTAATTCTGAAGTGAACTAATCCTTTAATTTTGGACTCGTGATATTTACTTGAATGTATATTTATAAGATCCTTCCTTTGCCTGGTCAAATGCAGGAAGAGAAATGTGACTGAACAGCATGAAGTAGAAGTTGAACAATCATTGTATTCAACAGGATGTCTGTTTTATTTCCCCATGTGTTGACACTAGTCATTGAAATAGAACAATTTACAATCTAATTTTCACCTGTAGTCACTCACAGAAGCCTGTGAGAGAATCACCACTGTCCCACAGCAACCCTAGTTCCCTTTCGAGGGAACTGGCACTGCGTCAATGACGTTTTGGGAATGCCCCTGCGTGATTGCGTCTGAAGCACATGTGTCAATTAGTCCAATGGCGAGAATGAGCGTCACGGGCGGGTGACGTCATGACCAGGAAAGGATAAAAGCACATCCAGTCTGACCGGCGCTAGCTTCTGTGCCTCAGCAAGCGCTCTGTGTTACAAACTGTCTGTCTTATTTATTGTTGTCTGTCACGATATATGTACAGCTCAATCTAAGATATTATGGCGTCCAAACAGTCTTACATGTTGTGTGCTTCTTCTTGCCCTCGTTACATCACGGGTGGAGATACACACAAACTTTGTGTGATGTGTTTGGGAGCATGCTCTGTCAGCCTTCGAGGGGGCTGATTGTGAGCATTGTGAGAGGCTGCCGCTTCGCATGCTCCTCTCTCGCTTGTCACTTTTCGAGGACGGTGTTCAAGTGAGCGTTCCCTGCGGCTCAGGCCCCGCTGCTGCTGGGACGTCTTGACACTAAGCCGTTAAAAGCATCATCTATGTTAGTGGGTAAAGCATATACGGCAGCAGGTCACGCTGGTGCATGCCTTCACACTATGGCCATTTTACAGGCATACCAGGCTGATCTGCTGAGGGACCTGGAGACTAGCCCCTCGCTAGTTGGGGCCCCCTTTGGCGGGGCCTGACGTGGTTCGAGAACTACGTCGGGCCACCGATCTTTCTCTCCAAGCCACCAAAGAGACCACTCGTGCTATTGGGCGGCCTATGGCAGCTAATGTAGCATCGGAGAGGCATCTTTGGTTAAATCTATCAGACATCAAAGATAAAGATAAATATTTCCTTTTGGACGCCCCGCTATCGCCTCCTGGCCTCTTCGGTGATGCAGTAAACACCGTTGTCGAGAGTTTCAGGAGGTTAAAAAGCAAGCGGAGGCGTTCAAATGGTATCTCCCTCGCCGTCAACAGGCCCCTGGGCCTGATGGGCGTGAGCAGCCCCAGCCGTTAAGCTCCTCATACAGAGCACAGCAGAAGGAGAGTGTCGCTTCTCGCACCCCATCCTAAAAACCGTGAGGTGCGGTACGGCACCCTCAGCAGAAGTCTTCCAAGCCGCAGACCGATCTGAGGAATGTTCTGCTTGCGAAGAAGGCTTCTGCAAAGTAGAGGTCCTGACGGAAGCTGAGGGAAGCCCCCTCCGGAGTGGAACAATGTTCACCTCAGTACACGGTGCTCATTCCACCCAGGGGCCCTCAGGAGGCCGTTCTGCCAACCCCACCACCAGGGCCTGAAGTTAACTTTTTTGACCACCAGCCCCTGTGGCAGGTGGATTTAAAAATCCACCCGCCACAGTGACTTTTTACCAGCCAATTATTTTTTTTTTGGCCTCATAAAAGGTGAAAAAAAAAAAAAGGATTTGCACAAACATTTGTTCTTTAACTTGTAAGAATACATATTTAAGTGCTGTCAAGTTATTAACGAGATCCATACAAGTAATAATAATTCTTAGAATACAGATATAGACCTAGTGCAGCTCGTATGTAAACAAATCACACGCGGCTGTGTTGATGGCTGGGCAGCTGTTAGTTACAGCGTTCAGGAACCGTTAAGCAGAACTAAATTAATATTGTTATTACTGGTAAAGTTACCGGGTAGGCTACCGGACATTTGGACACAACATCTGTGCAACTGTCATTGTACTGTAGCCTATGTCAGCGTTGCTTTATCTCATCTCATCTCACCAACAGTTTAATACAACTCACACATTCAAACGTAACTTAGTCAGAGAAGACGCATCTTTCTCTCTGATCACATACGTTCCGAAACACTCAAACTGCGCTGCTTTCACAGATGCTTTCTTTACTTCAGTAATGTGCCGGCACATTTTTAGCTAAAATCCAACGAATGTCAAAGAACAGTTGCAAAAAAAAAAAACCACACACACACAAAAAAAAAAACAATCGCCCCTTTAGTTACTGTTGCTATGTCCGACAAGCTACACCGCGCTCACGCCAAACCATGATCTCACGCAATGAAAAACACATCGCGCAGCAGAGAGGACACTGACAACACGCTGACAGACAAGACAGTCCAGGTTACTTTTGATATTAAACAAAGTCTCAACGTTAAAATTTGGTCATTTTTAAAGAAATTTAGACAATACCGTTTTGTGGCTCTGTAATGTATCTTGACAGATCGCTGTGGTGCCTCAAGTTAAAGCTGCTCGTGAACCGATCATCTCTTCCTTCTAGTTAATTTATAGCATCAAATAAACATGAATGAACATAAGAAGGAATGTAGTTATAACTGCGGAAAGATGTCAGTAGGCTTACTCAGTAACGTTACACCGTTTTTTCAAGTTCAAATCCTCCAACGTTGAACTCTCCTAACAGCTTTGTCGGACAAAAAAAAGGCGGATTCGGCGGATTATGATTGGCCAGATCGCCTGTCAATCAAACTCCCCGCGAAGGGTGAATTCTCATTGGCTGCCTGCCAATGTGGCAGGTAGATTGACAGTGTTACCCGCCAATTGAAGAATTCACCCGCATTTGGCGTGTGGTCGGGTGTTAATTTCAGGCCCTGCCCACCACCCTTGGTGCCTCGGAGTGCAGTGGTTTCCAGCAAGCTTCTGACTCAGCGTCTCGATGACGCTGCGTCGGACTCACGCCCTCTGAGGAGGGTCGAAAGTCAGTCAATTCGGTTATTTCCTGCCAGTATGCTTCAGGTCACCGAAGTGACTGCTCTTATGTCACCAGAGGCCAGCCTCGAGAGGCTGGTTCCCTTAGTACATCCAGAGCAGGCTCTGGTGATGGAACAAGAAGTGAAAGCACTATTAGTAATAGAAGCAATAGAGCTGGTGACTCCGGCCAACAGAGACTCAGGGTTTTACAGCCGGTACTTAATTGTTCCAAAAAAGGATAGGGGGTTGTGTCCCATTTTAGATCTTCATCTTCTCCATCATTCAGTAAAGAAGTTAAAATTCAAAATGCTAATGTTGAAGCAAATCGTGACTCAATATATCTAAAAGATGCATACTTCCATGTCTCCATCCTTCCACAACACAGGAAGTTCCTGAGGTTCGCTTTCCGGGGAAAAGCTTACCAGTATCGGGTTCTTCCATTCGGTCTAGCTCTATCACCCTGCACGTTCACGAAATGCGTAGATGCAGCTCTCAGGCTGCAGGGCATACGTATTCTGAACTATATAGACGACTGGCTTATCCTGGCAGAGTCGGAACAGATGGTGGTTCAATTTCGAGATGTCGTTCTCACGCATATGAAGAAATTGGGGTTGAGATTAAATGGCAAGAAAAGTGTACTTTCTCCAGCACAGAGAACCACCATTCCTGGTGTTGTGTGGGATTCAGTGACAATGAGGGCCATGCTCTCTCCTGTTCGTGTCGCTTCGATCCTCACAGTTGTAAAAGAGATAAAGCTAGGCCAGTCACTCACTGTAAAACAGTTTCAAAGGCTGTTGGGCCTGATGGCAGCAGCATCCAACATTATTCTGTTTGGCCTGCTGTACATGAGGCCCCTACAGTGGTGGCTCAAGACCAAGGGGTTTTCGCTGAGGGGTAACCCACGCTGTATGATCAAGATAACACAGTGGTGTCTCCGTGCCTTGCTTATAAGGCGAAAACCTTGGTTTCTATCCCAGGGTCCAGTGTTAGGAGTTCTTTGCCATTGAGTTTTGCTCTTGACAGATGCTTCTCTCACAGGCGGTAATGGAAGGCCGCTCAGCTCAGGGTCTATGGAGGAGTCATCATATTTTGTGGCACATAAACTGCCTGGAGATGATGTCTTCATTGCGTTGAGACATTTCCTTCCAGACCTGAGGGGCCATCACATGCTTGTTCCCACAGACAACACGTTGGTGGTCTCCTCTTTAAATCATCAGGGGGGTCACGTCCACTATGCAAACTGGCGCACCAGAGGTTCTCTTGTGGTCCCTTGGGAAGTTACTCTCCCTGAGAGCAATTTATATTCCGGGACATCTGAATACAGGAGCAGACCTCCTGTCGAGGCAGGGGCTGAGGCCCGGGGAATGGTGGCTACACACTGAGGTGGTGGAGCACATTTGGGGAGTTCATGGCCAGGCACAGGTGGATCTGTTTGCTTCTCCGGATCTGATGCACTGACCTCTTTGGCTCTTTCTCACACATCCAGCCCCACTGGGACTGGATGCATTAGCGCAGACGTGGCCAAGGCTACGTCTGTACACATTTTCCCTGATTGCTCTGCTCGCAGGAGTTCTGGAGAAGGTTCGCCAGGACGGAGTGAGTGTCCTGTTGGTAGTTCCGTACTGGCCAAGCCGAGTGTGGTTTTCGGACCTAATATCCCTTCTCGATGGCTCTCCCCTGGAGCTGCCGGTCAGGAGGGACCTTCTATCTCAGGCGGGGGGAGCAATCCTCCATCCCCGCCCAGAAACATTCAACCTGTGGGTCTGGCCTCTGAGGGGGCCCGACTCATAGGCTCTAATCTCTCAACTGAGGTTGTAGAGACCACACTTAACTCCAGAGCTCCATCCACAAGGAAGCTATATGCCCTGAAATGGAGATTGTTTACCTCTTGGTGTAATCTAAGACAATGGGATCCAGTTAATTGCACTGTTAGTTCAATACTTGAGTTCGTGCAAGATCGTTTTGATTCAGGGTTTTCTCCTTCCACACTGAAAGTTTATGTTGCTGCCATTGCTACTTACCATGCTCCTCTGGGGGGTTTATCTGTTGGAAGAGATGGGAGACATGACATGCAATTCTACCCGTCCATGATGTCATAACCTAATAAAAATGGGTATTTGTTAAAAATATATATCTTCATGTTGTTCCTCTGACAAGATATTATTACAGCATACCATAGCTGTAGTTGGTGTATAAAGACCTCTACTTCAAATTTTTATCTAAACATCAAAATTGTCATGTGGTGTGACTGTCCGGGATATGTGTGACCTTACTAATATGACAATATATATCAGCAAAGTATAAATAATTGATAGATTTACAGTTTAAGTAACAGAATTAGGCCATTTCAACAGACACAGAAGTGTTGATGTCTGTGTATGATTTTAAAGCAAGTTCTGGCCAAATACATTTTGTCCGTAAAATGGGCGTCATATGGTGTGACACTGCAATCTATATTTTGAACGGGCAATAATTTGGACATCATTATGATGAAGAGGTCCACACTCAACCAGGAAGTTGCAGTGCCATCTCTGGGGTGGTTTGCAAGGTCAAGAGTTGAGTTCTGGCTTTTTAATTTTTAATTAAAAAGCTCTGTATCTGATATGCTCACTAGTGGTCAGTGTTTTGTGTCTTATGGTGTGACATTATTTACATAAAAATGAAACACTTTTATACGAATTTTACTTATTAATTCTTAAAAATCATTCCTGCCATGTGGCAATTTACATGCTAAGTATAAGCTAGCTGTTTTTAGTTAACCAAGAGATTATCTTAACTGAACAAAACGTCATATGGTGTGACACTGTATCATATGGTGTGACTGTTTTTCTAAGTCACACCATATGATATATTTGTCACACAATATTACATACACCTTTTTTAATGATAAATAAATAACTATTCAAAACATATTCAATGATAATAGTGAATGTTTAATAGTGAACATTAAATTACCTATACAATTAATGTATTTATTTTAAATTGTATACTTAATTTAATGTTCTTGACGTGAGATGGTGTTTGATTTACTCATACACTCACCTAAAGGATTATTAGTAACACCATACTAATACTGTGTTTGACCCCCTTTCGCCTTCAGAACTGCCTTAATTCTACGTGGCATTGATTCAACAAGGTGCTGAAAACATTCTTTAGAAATGTTGGCCCATATTGATAGGATAGCATCTTGCAGTTGATGGAGATTTGTGGGATGCACATCCAGGGCACGAAGCTCCCGTTCCACCACATCCCAAAGATGCTCTATTGGGTTGAGATCTGGTGACTGTGGGGGCCATTTTAGTTCAGTGAACTCATTGTCATGTTCAAGAAACCAATTTGAAATGATTCGAGCTTTGTGACATGGTGCATTATCCTGCTGGAAGTAGCCATCAGAGGATGGGTACATGGTGGTCATAAAGGGATGGACATGGTCAGAAACAATGCTCAGGTAGGCCGTGGCATTTAAACGATGCCCAATTAGCACTAAGGGGCTTAAAGTGTGCCAAGAAAACATCCCCCACACCATTACACCACCACCACCAGCCTGCACAGTGGTAACAAGGCATGATGGATCCATGTTCTCATTCAGTTTACGCCAAATTCTGACTCTACCATCTGAATGTCTCAACAGAAATCGAGACTCATCAGACCAGGCAACATTTTTCCAGTCTTCAACTGTCCAATTTTGGTGAGCTCGTGCAAATTGTAGCCTCTTTTTCCTATTTGTAGTGTAGATGAGTGGTACCCGGTGGGGTCTTCTGCTGTTGTAGCCCATCCACCTCAAGGTTGTGCGTGTTGTGGCTTCACAAATGCTTTGCTGCATACCTCGGTTGTAACGAGTGCTTATTTCAGTCAAAGTTGCTCTTCTATCAGCTTGAATCAGTCGGCCCATTCTCCTCTGACCTCTAGCATCAACAAGGCATTTTCGCCCACAGGACTGCCGCATACTGGATGTTTTTCCCTTTTCACACCATTCTTTGTAAACCCTAGAAATGGTTGTGCGTGAAAATCCCAGTAACTGAGCAGATTGTGAAATACTCAGACCGGCCCGTCTGGCACCAACAACCATGCCACACTCAAAATTGCTTAAATCACCTTTCTTTCCCATTCTGACATTCAGTTTGGAGTTCAGGAGACTGTCTTGACCAGGACCACACCCCTAAATGCATTGAAGCAACTGCCATGTGATTGGTTGATTAGATAATTGCATTAATGAGAAATTGAACAGGTGTTCCTAATAATCCTTTAGGTGAGTGTATTTATGAGTTTCTTAACGTTTTAAAAGTTTTAAAACAATGTTAGTATGTTTTTTGATTAATGTTAACTGAATTGAATTAATTGAATGTTGAATGCAAATAAAATACAGTTTTTTGCATTGACAAATTGTGGAGTGGTGCAGTTCATCATATAGCGTGACACTATATAATTTGGTGTGACATTCAGAATTGTGCCAGTAAAAATACTTTCTTAATTATAAATCATAAAAAAGTCAACGGAACACAAGAGAAATAGTATCAGCAAGAGTCACAAGCATTTTCATAGATTTATAACCGGGTTTAACATAATTAATCTAAAATATCTGGAAAGGCTGAGGAGAGATGACTTACTTTGCATGATGGTTTAGAAAAACAATACAAAATCTAATGAATCTGCACAAAAGAAATGTTAAATCTTAAGATAGTAATGAAAACAATTTATGTTGAAGTTAGTTACTTAGGGAGAGTATATCCCATTTTCATTTTATATAGAATAATTTTTATGTCACACCATATGACAATTTTAGGCACGAATGCAACAAATTGGTGAATAAATCCAATTTCAAATACAAAATCTAAAAGACCACATATATTGTGGGAAATGCAAGAGTCAGTACAACACAACTCAATATTTTTTATGCCTAATATTTGAAGTAAAAAATAAAAACTTTTTTCAGGCTTATATGTCTCCCACCCACATACGTTTCCTTCGTGGCACCCTGAGGCTGAGGCTTGCAGTCTGTACCAGCTTGGGATCTGGCTCTCGTTCTAGAAGGTTTATCTGTCGCTCCCTTTGAGCCTCTCAATTCTGTCTCAGAAAAGTTTCTGATCCTCAAGACTGTCTTCCCTCTAGCCATTTCCTCACTAAAAAGAGTAGGAGATCTTCAGGCCCTATCGGTATCTCCTTCATGCCTTGAGTTTGCATCTGGGATGGTCAAAGCGTTCCTCTATCCTAAACCTGGATATGTACCTAAAGTTCCAAACAATGTACCATGGCCTATTGTACTGCAGGCGTTCTGTCCTCCTCCTTTTAAAGATCAGGATCAGGAGAAATTAAACCTCATTTGTCCAGTCAGAGCACTGGACACTTACGTCCACAGAGTTTCCCAGTGGAGGAAGTCTGATCAGCTGCTGGTTTGCTTTGGGCTCCCTAAAAAAGGACTTCCTGCATCCAAGCAGACTGTTAGCAAATGGATAGTCGAGGCTATTTCACTTGCGTATGAGGTTATGGGCCAGCCTTCACCTTTGGCCATTAGAGCCCATTCTACTAGGGGAATGGCAGCCTCCAAGGCCCTTATTTCTGGGGTTTTTCTTCTTGGCCGTATGGCGTTCGGGCATTCTTGTTCCCAAAGCGCCATCAATGCAGCGTGAGTTCCCTCGAAAGGGAACGTCTCAGGTTACGACTGTAACCCTAGTTCCCTGAGAAGGGAATGAGACGCTGCGTCACTTTGCCATACCTCCTACATCCCTGTGATTGACTTGCTTCGGCCTTATCGAAGCTAGCGCCAGTCAGACCGGATGTGCTTTTATCCTTTCCTGGTCATGACATCACCCACCTGTGATGCTCATTCTCGCCATTGGACTAGTTGACACATGTGCTTCAGACGCGATCACGCAGGGGGTGTTCCCAAAGCGTCATTGACGCAGCGTCTCATTCCCTACTCAGGGAACTAGGGTTACAGTCGTAACCTGAGACATTTTTCTCATGTCCATTTTT
Organism: Squalius cephalus; assembly: GCF_949319135.1. Classification (NCBI taxonomy): domain Eukaryota; kingdom Metazoa; phylum Chordata; class Actinopteri; order Cypriniformes; family Leuciscidae; genus Squalius; species Squalius cephalus. The sequence goes on from NC_137126.1 coordinate 18,363,397, forward strand.
CACTTCACAGCCTCAAATAAATGCTTGCAAAATAACCATCGTGGGGGTGAAGGATGGGAAAGAGAGCACAGAAGAGGGAAAAGGAGGAACTATGGATGGCGAGAGAGAGAAAAGTGAGTGAGCAATGTGGTGGCAGAGACAGGAAGACTGAGAGAGAGAGAAACATGCTGAATTAGTGCGGGTGGGAGGGACAGAGCAGAGTCCCAGACCACAGGGAGGATGGAGGTTCCCATGCCCTGGGGGCCTCTTGAGAGCAGCAATGGCAGATGTGACGTCTGGGTCCCCATCCTATAAGGACCACTATGGAAAAGACATTATCCATCAACCACAGGTCCAAAGAATCAGCAGTAAAATACACTCACATATACAAAAAAAAATCCATTATCATCTCATAAACATACCATAAAAAGACGTGTCTATGTTTAGCAGGGAATTTGGAGAGATTTGGGGATGGAAAAAACATGAAAAGGTGAAAAGTTCAGGTTGAGAGTATCAAATCAAGGGTTTGGAGCCAAAAGGACGTAAGAGCAAATTTGTTTTGATACACTTATGCCCATTTGACTCCAAACCATTCGAACGATTTCATGCTTTATCAAATTAATGATCTTAAATGAACATCCATGCAGTGAGTCTATGCTCAGCTTAACATTGCATATGCAACACCCACAGCAATCTAGAATAGATTTGAAGTTAATGTACTTGTTGAGACATGTTTCTCCTTCTGGAATTCACAGGCTGTTCTAACAGAGAGATGCAGGTACAAACATGTGTGGCTTACTTTCTTCGATGGAAAACAAAACAAGAAATTTAGCAGAATGTCTTTGCTGCTCTTTTCATAAATGAAAGTTGATGGTCACTGAGGCTGTCAAGCTCCAAAAAGAAGAAAATGTACCACACAATATAATAAAACTATTCTATATGATTTGTTAAATAAGGCCTGGTTTCACAGACAGGGCTTAGACTAAGCCAGGATTAAGCCTTAGTTAATTTAGTTAAAAACATTTAAGTAGTTTTTATAAACATGCCTTAGAAAAAAAAAACCTTACTGGTGTGCATCTTGAGACAAAACAATGGCACTGACATGTTTTAAGATATGTCAGTACGAGTTGCTTTCAGTTAAAACATACATTTTAGTCTGGGACTGAATTAAGCTTGTCTGGGCATACGTTTTTTCATAGCTTTGTGTTACACCGTGTCAACACTGGACGAGAGAAAGCAGCCATTGCAAATCCATTGTTGTTTGTGTCAGAAGTAGCGTGAGCGCTATGTCAGAAATAGAACGGGGCATCAGTTTACTGTATCACTGATTATATCGGGTTCTATTTGCTTTTGTTGTGTCACGTTATGTCGCGCCGCTCGCATCTGGTGCTGACTCAGTGTTAGAAACAGATCAAAATCAAAGTCTTTATTCGCAAAAAATCTTTCCCATAAAATCTAATGTAGGTTTCAAATCTCATGTAAAACCTTCAAGTTCATTACATCACTAAGTAGCATGTGAAACAATAATAATGTTATTGACTTGGATTTCAGTCTGTCATTGAACACTTGAAAGGCCCAGTCTCCTTTCACTTTCATTGAATGGAAAAGTGCAGTATTTTGCTAAACATCTTATTTTCTGTTCAACAGAAATAAATAAGTCATTGGAATGGAATGGAATGACAGGATTTTTCATTGCTAAGTGCAATATTAATTTATGTTTGAAAGGAAGAGAGAGTGACAAAAAAAAAAAAAAGAGGGAGAAACTTTTTTCAAGAAGCTGTCAGCATAAAGCAGCTGTGTGGAGAAGGCCTTTATCTCCTAATGCAATGTATTACAGAGTCCTTGGAAAATGCTTCACTACTGTGAGGGTGGATGAAAAAGATTTGGATTGGTTCTTTCTTTAAATAGATTATGGTGTGAGCAGTCACACATCTTTAGCCATCACGTTTTCTTTGAAGCCTGAGAGAAGCTGTCGACAGTCATCAAACACTATCAGACTGCCTGTCTGCTGGGATGCCAGGCCAATCCAAGGCCTTAAGATGTGTTTCCATAGACAATGAACTGCTTGACACAATGATTGAGTAATAAACCTCTGAACCTAATAAGTGTGTCACAGAACTACGACTGGGTGGAGGACATGAGAAGATCGAAAAACGACAACCAAGACATTTTCCATGCTTTCATAGGAAGCAGACACTGGAGCTGAGAGATAGTGGGGAAAGGGTGGACTTAAGTTCAGAAATACTGAGGGAATCTGAGGGAAAAGAGAAAATGAAATGTGGATCAACACAGTGCAATGTCTGAGATTTAATTCCAAAAAAATACAGAATATGATGCAGGAAAATACAGTTCAACACTTACTTCAGCAATAAAAACAAAACGATAAAATACAAATGTGATGTTTATCTGAAGTAATTTTTGCTTGTTAGTATGGTTGAATTGGATCATCGAAGGTCAGCAGCTAAGACAATGGTTAATAGAGTGAGATTAAATACATAAAGTACATTTGTATTATTTAATATATGAATTATTGCATGTTTGCATAATATTGAGTTTCACTGTTTTTTTCATTTTGAAGAATACTGACCACTCGGTGAGTTTCACGTCTTTGTAAACGAAAGTTTAATGCGTATTAGGAAGGATTGTTCGAGTGCACCTATACACCCATTCTGGAGGTTTTGGGGAACGTGAAAGAAACCTAAAATTCTCGGGACAGCAGCATCTGTCCAAATTTTAATCTTAACAGTTCTATTCCATCAGAAACGATCTGTAAACAGGGCTTTAAGTGTAAAATACCGAACTTGTCCTTTAAGCAACTACATGTACTTACTATAGGGTTAGGGTAGGATTAGGATTTGGTTGAGGGTTAGTTGCATGTAATTATGCAGAATTTATTGTTATTACTATAAGTACATGTAACATATGTAACAAGGACACTGTAAAATAAAGTGTTACCGAATTCTGAAATACTGAGATGAGTAATTGCTCACATTTAGTCTAGAACTACAATAACCATCATGTTTAGACAGCACCCAACACTGATTTATATCGGTTAGGTAAATGTAGGTATTGTGTTATTTTCAAATGTGATTTCCTGTTTCACATTCATCTGTTTTGGATAAAACTGAACATGCTTTTAGTGCCATAGACATTTCACTTTGTGGTAGGAAAGTAATGTAATGTAAATTATTTTGCAGAAATGTCGCCATAGGCACGTTTTTCCCAATAAGCCTGCTGACTATGTTTCTGTCTTAATTGTTAAAGTCTTAATTGTTGGTTATTTTAATATCCATGTAGATAATGAAAAATATGCATTGGGACTGGCAATTATAGACATTCTAAACTCTATTGGAGTTAGGGGGTGTTTACATTACATAATTTTCAACTAAAAGTAGAAAACCTTTTAATGTGACGTGGCCAACTAAGCTCAAACAGCAATGCATGACATTAATAACTATGATTGGGACTGTCATTTTACATAATATTATAATGAGAACATTATTGTAATAAAACGTTGTGAATTATTTGGGTTTAGTGGCCGTGTTTCAGCCAGTTACTGGAAATGCGGGTCCAGGAGACAATAGCACATAACTTAGTTTAAGTTCACATGTGCATTCGCATCATTTTGTGCAGATTTAAGTTGTAATATTATGTTTATTTTGTTTAAATATCGGATTATTCTCATATAGGATGCATTTGGTTGAGTTCATTAACCCGCTAGCAAAGCTCTTCAATTTAGCGGTGTTCATTCAGCTCTTCAGCGCACACAGCTCAAAAGACAAAGCTGTTATGAAACGGTAATATTATTTTTAGATGTTTCTTTTTTAAGAACATTGATACATTATTAATAATAACTATCAATTGTATTGTTTCTCATATCATTTTCATAAAAAATGTAGTTTAATTAAAATCATTTCATTATTGTCTGTGCGGAAGCTATTCCATTTTATGTATCCATGCATGGCACATGCATTTTGATTCTTTATACGCAAGTAATGTTGTCCGATGAAAGGCAATAGTGTTAAGTTGGCCATAGGAGTGTAAAATAAATTTTAAAACTTTGGTTTAACACTGGTTCAAACTAGGCTACTGTATATATCAGAGATGCTCACAAGTCTCTGAGCTAGAGTCCAAGTCAAGTCTCAAGTCTCTGAGCTAGAGTCCAAGTCAAGTCTCAAGTCTCTTGTCGTTATAATAAGTGTTGCATCACGTACAGCGACCCATCCAGGCTGCTTAGAACACTGCATAGCTATAAGGAATTCAAAGCATGTAATATGTTATTATGACTCCTTTATTTATTAGCATACAGTATCAGCTTTGATTTTGGTATATAATCAGTGTAAACAGGCTATTGCAACATGACAAAAACTGAATTTTATTAGGTTTAGTGGCAACATGTTACAATGTTAACATGGTACAATTTCTGGTAAGCTACATTTTGTTATTATTGCTTGACACAAATTTCACGATTTCAATTCAATTAAATTCTTGTGATTTGACTTAATATTTGGATAAATATTAGGTACACAATATAGGTGTTAATTTTTCTCAAGAAAAAAAAAATCTCACCTAATGATGTAAACATAGCTACAAAGAGCCCTATCAACTGGTAGTATTATTTGGTTAAAAATAACTCAAATTAAATATAATGCATTTTTTTAATATAATAACAACTTTAGTAAAAGTAAAATAAAATACGTCAAATAAAAATATAATAAATTGTACTGTATCGTTCAGTGTTCGTGTTTATTTAGCTAGTAGAAAGGGTCGGTTCACGTGCCGTTAGGGATCTGTCACGTCACATTTACAAGTGCCAAAACGGTATTTATTGTTTGAATTTCGTAATAGAATTGACAGAATTTGAGAGCTGAGTAATGAAGCAAGTAACAACCTGACCTACTCTGTCTAGTCTGTCGGTCTCCGTGTCCTCTTTGCTTTGCGATTTTTCTGTGTGTGAGAAAATGGATGTGTGGCGTGAGAGCGTGTGAAAAGTGTCAATCGCGTTTTATTAGTCTCACGGTGAATGCGTGACAGTTGGCAGCTCTGTTGAAGTTTTTAAACCCAAAGCTTACGATGAATGGCACAGCAGCCAGCGGCCGGTGCAGTCGACATGTTTGTTGTCCTCTCATGTGTGGCCGCGCGCAGCAGATACATAGTAGCCTTCTTCACGTGTTACGTAGGCAGGTTATAGGTAACGGAGGGAGGGGAATAATAGCGAGCTCATCAGACGTTTCCTAAAAATAAACATTGTTCACGAGTCCCGCAGCTCGAGTCCGAGTCGAGTCTGAAGTCTTTCAAGGACGAGTCTCAAGTAGAGTCTGAAGTCACTGTGTGTGCGACTTAAGTCGCACTCGAGTCCGAGTCTCAAACTCGAGTCCCCATCTCTGGTATATATTTTGATTTATGTTGAAGTGCCTGGGACATGGCTTTTAATGGTGAGACTTTTGCTTTTGTAATCAGGCTCTTTACAAAAATGTGATCAAAATTTGGATTCATATATAAGTTATTGGCTTTCAAATATAAAGTATTATTGGTTATGGGTATCGGACAAAATTTTCATTATCAGTGCCACCATAAGCAGAGTAATAACATAACTTTCATCACACTCAGATGTTTTTTAGTATGATTGTTTTGACCAAGTAAAACAGCCCTACATTACCCCACTGTTTTAATTTGTCAAATAAAGTGACCTGTATGAGTATCCAGCACTTGCGACTATTTCATTAAAATGAAATCAAATAATGTATTTATAAGTGATCAAACGTAACTGTAAAAAAGTTCAAGTCCAGGGAAGAAAGGAGGCGGAAACCGGCAAATGTTAAACGTAACTTTAAATGTAAAAAATAAACATAAACAATAAAACGAAATGAGCGGCAGTGGCCGACTGAGGAATATAAGCATGATAAAAGCTCCGGAGCTCCTCCATGGGCTCCCTGGGTCCTCCATGCGTCTCTCATTAGCATTCGCTCCACCAGCCTCAATCTGCTCCCACGGCTCTCAGCCATGCCCTGTTTCATTCCACAGTAACGTTATTAAAACTTTAATACATAAACTCATCCATGAACATTATTTCTGTCTGAGTTCACGCTCATTCATGGCGTCATAAAGCTACGCCTATTATTGTTTTGAATAACGACCTCTAGAGGCAAAACTTACATACTGTGCCTTTAAGGGAACATTTAATTGAATAATTTTACAAACATTAAGGGGACGTTAATTTGAATGTTCTCTAAAGTAGTAGTAACATTTAAAAAATCAGGAATTGTCCAAATAAAACATTTCAGGAAAAAACTTTCCATGCACTGTGTAAGTGATGTATTTGTGCTAACATTAAGAGTGCATTATTAAAGGCTAGATAACTTTGAACGAACGTGCTGTTAACGTTACTGGAATAATGTTCACAACTTTGAGAGAACCTTGCCAAAGCTTTTCCCAAAGTTCTGAGAACGCTCGCTGTTAGCTGGGTTGGTCTAAAGCATTCTGGACCTTAGTAATCATGAAATTTGTTTGAAGAATTTTATAGATCTTGTTAATCTCACAAACACTGAAATCCAAAAATAAAATACAAATCAGTATGTATCAGTTATGACTGATATAGTATGGTTATTGTTGTAGTCTTCTGTGAATTATTGGATAAACTCCTGAGCTTCTATTACAGTTTTACCTTTCAGCCTGTTGTTCTTGCCCTCTTTTAACGTGCTAGACACCAGAACTTGTCTGAATAGCTCAAAGAGATTTACAATGTATAGTCAAACAAAAAAGAGCTAAAACACTTGAGTGAGCCCATTTTTCACAAAATGCCTTTGAAATAAATATGGTTCCCTTTCGTAAAGGGAACTCCCACTGCATCGATACTCGATACTTTGGGGAATGCCTTCGGCATGAAGCGTCTGAAGTCAACTATGCAACTATTCCAATCTTGATTGGTGCAACGTCATTACATCACCCGTGACGTCGCATGTGACGGTGATCCGGAAGCTATAAAACGGTCACAGGAACCAGGAAATGTTAGCTTCTGGTCTTCAGCAAGTGCTCTATGTACAACTTGTCTGTTCTATTTGGTGTTGTTTGTCCCATGAAAAGAGTTTATATTAAAAATATATTATGGCGGAAAAGCAGTTCAGGCAGTGTGCGTCCCCTTGCCCCCGTTATTTAAGCGAGGGTGACACACACTCGCTTTGTGTGGTTTTTCTGGGAGTGGAGCATGCACAGGCAGCGCTCGAGGGTGCTGTCTGTGCTAACTGTGAAACCATACCCCTAAGAACGCTCCGCTCCCGGCGAGCTATGTTTAATGAGGCCGGCCATCCTCGCGATCCCCGTGGATCAGGTCCCGCGTCTGTCGAGGCAGCGTGGCGTCTGCATTCATGGGGATCGCAGAGGGATCTAGTGGATGATGTTGAGACGGCTTCGGCCCTTTCTCAACATTCTGAAGCTAGTTCCCATAGTTACGCTCAGGGTGCGGAAGCCCGCGCTGCGGCTTCTTCCGCCCCGGCAGTGGAACCGATGCTCGAATTATCTGGTTCCGAGGAGCTAGATATTTTGGGCATCGAGGCAGGGGAATGTGAAAATTCACCACCCCATTCCCCTGCCTTTGAGGAGCTGCTAGCGGTTGTGACTAGAGCGGTGGAAAAATTAAAGATCGATTGGCCACCTGAGATGCAGGAAGCGACTAAAAAAAGCAAACTCGATGAGTGCTTCCTGCAGTCTCGGTCACAACCTCTACGCCGGAGTCTGCCATTCTTTCCCGATCTCCACACCGAGGTGTCGAGATCGTGGAATAAGCCCTTCTCCTCGAGAATATCTGGCCCCAATGTTCATTTATATTCAAATATTATGGGGGCCAAGGAGGAGGGCTATGGGATGATGCCCAGGGTTGAAGAGTCGTTTGCGTCGCACCTCTCCCCTGACGTTGCGTCATCCCTGCGGGCTCCGGCGCTTCCCACCAAGCCCTGCCGTACAACATCGGCCTTGGTTGGGAAGGCATATATGGCAGCAGGTCGGGCTGGTAGCTGTCTACATACGATGGGGCTGTTGCAGGCATACCAGGCCGACCTCCTCAAAGAGGTGGACGACAGCGGGGAGGTCGCCTTCGTCGACATCCGCGAGATGCGTCGAGTGGTCGACTTGTCTCTCCGTGCTACCAAGGAGACGGCCCGTGCCATCGGCCGCTCCATGGCAGGACTGGTAGCCACGGAGAGACACCTGTGGCTGAATCTGTCGGGCATCGGGGACAAGGACAGGGCTTGACTCCTCGATGCCCCGGTTTCGCCTTCTGGCCTTTTTGGCGACGGTGTCAACAATGTCGTCGATAGGTTTCAGGAGGCGAAACGACAGTCAGCCGCATTTAAAGAACTCATCCCCCGCCGTCGTTCCAGGTCTCGTGGGTCTGCTGCCAGGGGGCAGTCCCACGAGGCCGCCGCCAGCTCCTCACACCTGCTGAGGCAGAAGGAGAGTGTTGCCTCTCGTGCTCCCCCCCAAGGGGCCTGGAGGCAGAGGCAACACCCTCAGTCGAAGCCTTCCAAACCGAAAACAGATCTGAGGACTGTTATTCAGGCGAGGAAGGCTTCGACTAAGAGGCCATGACGGGACGTTCAGGCCTCTGAGGGCATCCCCCTCCGCGCAGGTTTTTTAAAACTTCGCTCCGCGGAGCCCTCAGGAAATCGATGTTGCTTCCCGCCGTCAAGTGCGCTTCGGGACGCATCGACTTCTAGCGAATGTATCACACAGAGTGTTCCTATGAAATCTATGGCCCTGAAACGTTCGCTACCTCTCACGAGGCCTGTAGAAAAAATTATTCGGTTAGTTCCTGCCAGAAGATTGCTTCAGGTCACCGAAAATAAAGATAAAAATAAAAATGAAGATGTAAATAAAAATGTAAATAAAACACCTGAGGTCAGTCCTGAGAGACTGATTCCCTTAGTATATTATTTAGACACCTGGAAAGGTCTTCAAAATATATCTCAGTGGGTCCTGAATACAGTTGAGAAGGGATATAGAATCCAGTTCCAGTATAGACCACCTACATTTAATGGTGTTATTCATACGCTGGTATCTCCTGATCAGGCTCAGGTGATGGAAGATGAAGTTCAAACTCTCTTAGCTAAGGAGGCCATAGAATATGTGCCCTTAGACCAGAGGGATTCCCAGTTCTACAGCCGGTACTTCATAGTTCCAAAGAAGGATGGTGGGTTGCGTCTCATTATAGATCTTAGGGTTTTGAATAAATCTTTGAGGAGATTCAAGTTCAAAATGTTAACTATACCTATGATCGTTCAACAAATCAGTTCCGAGGACTGGTTTGTGACGATAGATCTTAAGGATGCATATTTTCATATTTCCATCATCCCTCAACACAGGAAGTTTCTTAGATTTGCTTTTGGGGGAAAAGCTTATCAATATAGAGTTCTTCCTTTCGACCTAGCCTTATCCCCTCGCACCTTCACTAAATGTATGGATGCATCCCTTGCTCCATTGAGACTTCAGGGGATTCGTATCTTAAATTACATAGATGACTGGCTCATTTTAGCTCAGTCAAAAGAACTGGCAATTCAACATTGAGATGTTGTTTTGCATCATCTGAGGTGCTTGGGGTTGAGACTCAATGTGAAGAAAAGTTCCTTAACTCCTCTTCGGAAGACTACGTTCCTGGGAGTAGAGTGAGACTCAGTCACGATGCGGGCACAATTGTCTCCTGCTCGTATTAATACTATTTTACACACAATGAAGAGTATTAGGTTAGGCCAGGTTATCACTGTCAAACACTTTCAAAGAGTTTTGGGTCTTATGGCTGCAGCTTCCACGGTAATACCCTTTGGTCTGCTCCATATGAGGGCCTTGCAGTGGTGGCTCAGGAACAAGGGATTTTCTCCTCTGGGAAACCCTTTTCGCACGATCAGAGTTACGCGCAGATGCCTTCGTTCTCTTGTCATGTGGAAGAAACCATGGTTCCTGTCTCAAGGCCCGGTTTTGGGAGCACCATGTCAGAGAAAAACTCTGACTACGGATGCGTCCCTCAGGGGCTGGGGCGCGCTTATGGAGGGCCGTTACACCCGAGGTACTTGGAAGGACCATCATCTCACATGGCATATTAATCGCTTGGAGATGTTGGCCGTATTTTTTGCCCTGAGGCACTTCCTTGTGGACCTCAGAGGCCATCATGTTCTTGTTAGTACAGACAATATGTCGGTGGTCTCTTATATCAACCGCCAAGGAGGTTTGAGATCTCGCCCTCTTTGTAGACTGGCGCATCAAATTCTTCTTTGGTCCCAGGACAAATTTCTCTCTGTCAGATCTATTTATATTCCTGGGGTTGAAAATATGGGAGCAGACATCCTGTCGAGGCAGGGGCTGAGGCCCGGGGAATGGCGGCTCCACCCTGAAGTGGTTGAGCTTATATGGAGAGAGTTTGGCTGGGCGGAGGTTGACCTGTTCGCTTCTCATGAGAACTCTCACTGCCCGCTCTGGTACTCTCTCTCACATCCAGCTCCTTTGGGCTTGGATGCCATGGTACAGATGTGGCCGAGGTCACATCTGTATGCTTTTCCCCCGATCGCTCTGCTCCCTGGGGTTCTAGAAAGGGTCAGGAGGTACGGAGTGAGACTACTCCTTGTAGCTCCGTACTGGCCGGCCCGAATTTGGTTTTCGGACCTTATTAGTCTCTTGGAGAGTCCTCCATGGAGAATTCCTATTAGGAGAGATCTTCTGTCTCAGGCTGATGGTACATTATTTCATCCCCGACCAGAGTTATGGAGACTATGGGTCTGGCCCCTGAGGGGGTCCCACCCATAATTAGGTTGCCCTTTCCACCGAGGTGGTCAGGACATCCATACTAGAACCCCACTCTACTAGGAACTAAACAATTAAGTTAGGGAGGGCATTGAACCCAGTTTATTACTGCCCACTGGCTTCAGTACTGGTGTTCCATCCCGCTATCTAACGGGATTTCCTGTTCATGCTTAGGGCCTCTGTGGCGGCCTCAGTGCCCTCCGCAAGCCTCTTAGGCCGTGTGTCCACCAAAGCGTTATTAGCCAGCTGAAAACGCTAGGCGCTCTGCTAAAAACGCTCAGCTGTGGGCGCTTGAGAGCGTTTTGGCAGCGCAGCGTTTTTTCAGTTGAGACGGTTGAGACCGAGACACTTTGCTTGTTATGATACGGAATATCCGCGAAAGTCTTACTAGTATCTCATTTCACACATATTTTGTTTCTGTGTTGATTCTATATTAAAATGTAATGTATTTTATCTGGCTCTTGATTTTGTTCCGTTATTATGCTTGTTGTTGTCATCTGTTGATGTTGTACAAGCAGAATCATGTGGCGGACGCGGTTGGTCGGTGTGGTATTAGTCCCGCCCCTCCTCCACTGTGATTGGACGGTTGGGTAAAAAGTGACAGTGATGAGCGCTGCGTTTTACCAAAAGTTGAACATTCTTCAACTCTCGGCGACCAGTAAAAAACGCCGAACGCTCAGCGCTTCAGCGTGAAAAAGACGCTCAGCGCCTCGTTACGCTCATGGCGTTTTAAAAACGCGGCGCTCCCATTGAAAACAATTGAAAAAACACGCCAGCCGCGAGTAAAAACGCTTTGGTGGACACACGGCCTTAGGGTGTTCTCGAAAGGACGTTCCCACTGAAACTCCATGTTCCTGTAGATTGGAGGATGAATCCTTTTCATCCAGCCTATTGGCATCAGGCTGATGGGTTATCCCTGGCACCCATCATGTCCTGTGGATGACATATATGAATATATATAAGTATATATGAGTATATAGGAGAATCTATTGAGTCTGCTTCCTTCCCTACTCAGGGAATGAGGGTTACATTAGTAACCCGAGACGATTTAGCGAGTGTTCAGCAGGTAAGAACTCTGGCCTACAGTCTTTTAGGAGGGAATTAGTTTCCATTCTCTGTTAGTCCCACTAGACTTTTAAGTGACAACACCTCTGAAACAAGAGGAAGTCACTCCATGTTTCATTCTTACTCAGACAAGCCATTAATGCCTTGGAGAAGAAAATTTGGGGCACATACAAGTTGTGTGGTTTATCAAAGGGCATGTTACACACTGCAATCTGATCTATTGTCTTTTGGCAAAGCAGGATCGCCGGACATAGACCATGGAGATAAAGAGTCTTCCACCAGACCTCCATCCTTTAGTAAACCAGTGAGATTGGGTTTCCCTGACTTCACTCCACCCTCTGATAGAAGAGACAGAAGCTGATTTTTAGCTACAGCTACACGTCACATTTATGGGTCATGTGATTGGCTCAAAAACTTTGGAGTTCTCATGCGCAAAAATGTCAGATATCAAATTGTGCACTTCTGCTTCTGAGGCTGAATTTTCTCCTGTTGGTGGTTGAAGCACTGCACCCTACTGGAGAACAGCTTATCTGAGCACAAACAGCAAAAAAAAAAAAAAAAAAAAATATATATATATTTTAATATACTTATAAAATAAAGTATATTAAATATTATAAATTTATTTTTTATAAATACTTATAAAAAAACTTTTAATAAAGTATAAATATATATATATATATATATATATATATATATATATATATATATATATATATATATATATATATATATATATATATATCTATATCTATATCTATCTATATATATATATATATATATATATATGGGTGAGGAAATGTACCTCCAATGTGGTGTTAATATTCTGTAAGGTATCCCTTATACACTGGGAGTGGATTTCTGACATAGTTACTTTCTACAACCACACAGCTTTCTACAACCATACTATCATATTTATTAACAGAAGACAGTACAAGATAGGGTGAGGATAAACAGAAGGGTCAACAGGAAATAACAGTACAGCTGTGGGTGACTGCTGGAACCAACTCCAGAGGACAACACGAAGAACTGCAGAGGACGTGACCAGGCCAGGCAGATGGTTGTGGTGAAGACAGGGCAAGGAACCATGAAGCAGAGATCTGATACTTGCTGCACACAGACCCTGAACTAGTCTAACTACCAGGCAGAAAGAGCCAGCAGGCAGGGAATCTCGGAGAGCAGACACGAACCAACACAAGACAACAAGAGATAAAAACAAGAGCAAAATAAAACTGGCAAAAACTAGAACAGAAACAATAAGAAACTAAATATACCTGGAGCAATAGCAAAGGAAAATTTAAAAAAAATATATAAATGAATAACTGGAACTTGTAAACAAAGAAATAAAACAAGACTGCAACCTTGAAGACAAGCTAAAGAGAAAATAAAAGATTAGTTAAAAGCAAAGACAAGAGGTGAAACAAAATTAAAGCTTGGAAGAACTAGGGCAAAATAAAGACTAGGATTTGACTAAACTAAAAATCAGGAAGAAAGAAAAGACTAAGGAAAGATTGCAAAGATTGCACACAACAAACCAGCAAAGACATGAGGGAAAGATGCACAATATAAAGGGACCAGCACATGAGGATCAGGTGAAAACAATCAAGCAAATGAGGACTAGACGTGGACTAAACAAGGGGGCGTGGTAATGGGAAACAAGGAGGTAAGAGCAGGACATGGCAAACACAAATCAAGACAGAGCCATGTGCTGACACACAAAACAAACATAGAGACATGAAACAAAGACAACACAGACAAGGCTGTCAGGGCAGAACCCTGACACATGCAGCTTTTTTACAGCAGATGCCGTTGAAAACACAGTAAGTCTATCCCTCACATCCTCGCTTTCATACCTGTCATGGCACTGCTCTGAAAAAAAGGTCTACAGCAGCAAGAGTAATATTACAATGTACTGTTATAGAAAATAACATTTTGTGTGTTATGAATGTAAAATAGACGTACTACAAGTACATTTATCATGTTGTTTTGTCATTGGCCTATTTACACTTGGCCACTTCATGCATAATCTCTGAATAGCTATGCGATCATGAAAAGACCATGTAAATGCCCTCTGAAACACATTTGAGGCAGACTGCAATCCCATCGTAAACCATTCCAAGAGGTGGTTTGAGGTGCACTGCACCTACAGACACAAATGGACAAGTGTCACCGTATCTGCCCTCAATGCATCTGCCTGTTTTATGAATACTGTGTTTTGGAAATGCTACTTTTTTTTACATAATATTTTTCAATATATAGAAAGGAAGTGGCATATTTAGATGCAGTGGAGTATTCGCATAATCTCGGGTCCAATCATTATGATTGGTCCAAAGGAGACTCCTTACTTTAGTGCATCCAATCCTCGTACATGTTAATTCATCTTATGCTTTGTTCACATATAGCTTTAAAAAGGTAATTTACAGGTAATGTTACAACTTCTTATCCTGGAATATTACTTGAAAATTGTGATTATTTTCTTTTTTTTTTAAATGATGTCTAGAAGATTATCGGTAACACTTTACAATGTTCTCATTTTTTAACATTAGTTAATGTATTAACTAACATGAACTAACAATGAGCAATACATTTGTTATAGTATTTATTAATCTTTGTTAATGTTTGTTCATAAAAATCCAGCTGCGCATTGTTTGTTCAAGTTTGTTCACAGTGCATTAATTAATTTTAACAAATACAACATTTGATTTCCATAATGTATTAGTAAATGTTGAAATTAACATTAACTAAGATGAATAAATTCTGTAAATATTCATTCTTAATTTATGTTAACTAAAGTAGTCAACTAATGTTAACTAATGAAACCTAATTGTAAAGTGTTTCCAGATTTTCTTTTTGATGATAAAGTTCAGTAACATTATTGTACAGTGACTTTGTTACACAAGTACATGTACTTGTACTTATTAACAATAAACTACGCATAATTACACGCAACTAACCCTAAACCAAACCCAAATGCTAACCCAATAGTAATTGCATGTTAATTGGTATTACTCAGCACATAAATGTGTAACACCTTAAAATAAAGTGTAACTGTTTCTCTGTATGCAGAGATTAAATCTAATTCTAAAATGATAAATGAGAGACACAAAATCAGCAGAAACAAAATTTTCTAGTTAGAAAAGAAAAAAGTATGAGATTATTTTGTAAAATTGCAACATGTGGGATATTAATCATCAGGAGTGACAATGATAGCGTAAGCAAAGCTGCGTGCTGATGAATACACTTGGATTATGCAATTGTGTTGGACTTGTTTTAATTTTCAAGATCTGAACATCAGAACCCTCTTCACATTAGATACATGCAAAGCAGGAACCAAATTCATCAGAGATTTACTGGTCTGTACGGGATTTCAATCAAGCACCCGGAAGCTATGAAATAATAATAACAAAAAATAATGTAGCAGATATAATTTAAACAGAATGTATACTGTGTTTGTACACCCTGCATCCTTCGGTTCAGAAGACAGAAAATGCAAGGCATGAGTCAGTGAGGTTTCTCCGCCACGCTTCATTACAAGAGCAGAGGGCAGCATGAACAGAGCCTCAGGGTGTAACGTGTGCCTGGCGTCTGCTGCCAGCGCTATCATCTCTGATTAGACTACACAGAGTTCAATGCCACTTGCAGATGGTGATTGCGGTTAAGTCTTCACGTTTACGCACACAAATAGCCTAAAGGAGTCTGATCTGCACCTGCTCTTCTCTTTACACAAGGCAAACACTTGCAGGGGGAGTGAAGGTTAGAGAGTTCAGGAGATATGGATGAGTAGAGAGAGTATCAAAGAGGAGGGGTGCTTTCCATTCATTCAATACACCTGGATAAATGTGAAATGACTGAGTGACTAGAGTTTCATTCTCTCTGCAGTTGTGGAATGCATGTGAAAAATAACAGAAGAAAAAAGAACAAGGATTTTGCTTTTTAATCATCATAAAATATAATGCAATAGAGCTTTTATTATATTTTTGATTAAATATAACGGATAACCCATATGATTTTAATACAAATGTATATATTTATTCATTCATAAAAAAACAAACATCTACAGTCTTACACATGGAAATAAAATAAAAACATGGTTTTGAAAAATTGTTAGCTTACAATTCTGAATCTGATTCTATAGTGATTAGTGATTCTGAATCACTAACCACAATGACCCATTAAGCAGTCTAAAGTTCTGAACTCCAATGGCTGTGATTGTCACATAGTTGTTTAAATTTAGTTTGTAATGGCTGTGTTTGGTGTTATTGCAGAGCCAATGATGCATGAGATCTCATCAAACAACACTGTCACAGGCGGTTATGCTGTCTAAAATCAATTCTTTACTCTTTTTTGAAGGCACAGTTACAATTAATTCAGCCCTGTTTTCACATGCCTCAGAAGCAACCGTCACATTAGCGTTAACTGTTCAGTAAATGTCAAACGACATCTGTTAGATATGTAACCCTGCAATTTTAAGAATCGTGTTTTTTTGTTTTTAAACTACCGTATTCAGACCAGGTCATGTTATGATTAAATGGAAAAAAAGGCGAAAATGTAAGACATAAGGCTAAAGAGTAAATTTGACTAAACACTATTCAGGTGGTTAGAGAGGACTTTGAAAATATATTTGGATATTTATATTTGAAGAAAATCATACATATTTGGAATGACATGAGGGTGAGTAAATGATGACTTATGTGAACTAGTCTTTTTTAATTCATAATTGGCACAATCCAGGCTATCAGTCCGTAACAATACTTATGACCTGTTAATCTGCAAAAAATGTATAAATAAAGCAGTCCTCTGTGCACTTTTTCAACTCTGATTCCATGTATGAATTATTGCTGACAATGTCAAACAAAATAAAGCATAATTTTAGACACAAAACAACTGAGATTTCTCAAATAATATTTTATATTTCTGGTGCACTGAATCCAGGTAGCTCTTTTTTATTACACATGAACGCACCCTCATAAGAAAGAAGGAAGACAAAAGACACAAGATACTTATTGACTAGTCTTAATTAAACTTATGGCTATAGGTTTGGGTTGGGTTGCTTTCCGACTGGTTACTAACTCCTCCACTCCTTTTTTTTATTCAAGAGGACAAACCTTTGTTCAGCAACACTACTCTTCTGATTTTCTTCATCACATTTCATTATATGCATTCTTATATTCCTCTTTCTGGTCCAGGAGTAATCACTCTTCTTATATTTAACTAATTGAGCACTTCCACTTTCAGAATTGTTTGACCCTTTCTTTAAGGGCTTAATCATTCTCACCCTGAAACCAAACGAACCAGTGACTTTTCAAAAGCTCCCTATGGGTTAGGAGTCATTAAACATATGTCTTACGTTTCATTTTAATCATTTTATACCCAACACCACACAAAAGCTCAATATTTCCCTTTAAAACATATCTGGTCTCAAAGAGCAATGAGCAGATGAAGTAAAACTGATGCTGAGGAAAAACAAAGAGCTCTGGACCCGTGGAGAGATGTGCTTAAGAACCAGAACAATAGCGAGAGAATGAGAGGAGCTGCTGTCATGATGGAGGCAGGAGTTGTGAATGGTGCTCCTGCTGTAATGAGGGATTAGTGAGGGATTATGATTCTTTATTAAGATATTTATTATCCTTGTTAGACGGCCTCTAATGTCAGTGGATCGATTTCCCCTCTACTCACTGCCAGAGAAGAGAGAGAGAGAACATTTTGATAACTGTGCAAAAAAAAGTTTTATAAAAACATGGTTCTTTTCTGAATATCTGTTTTGGATTTGCGTAAAATGTTTGCTTGAAAATGATAAATAATATTGCAACATTATAGATAATTGCTTATAGTAAACAAGTGGGAAAAAAATTGTGTTTAAGATTATGCAATTATGCTTTTCAGATAAATGTGTATTTTTTAAATAAATAGTATACCAAAAAATAGTCACAATAGTCATTCATCATTTTTTCACCGTCATGTTGTGTGGATATTTGTGGAACCGCGCTTTATGACTCTTTCCAATTATATTCTTTGTAATTTCATATCAACATGGCAATCCTATTGCACATACCCACACTGAGCCCCACCACATGCTAGGATGGCCCTTTATATCAATGTGGGTATGAATAAACAATCCTAATTAGGGTGACAACATCAAACTTGAAAAGATACATTTACACAAAACATATATTTAATACTCCCTAATTTACAGAGTCAAAGACATATTGATGCAAAAAAGATTAAATGAAACTTTAGGGACTCTTTTTGTTTTCTGGTCATTTACAAGAACTGTCCGAACAAACCAATTCACTAGTATGAATTTGGAAATTAGACTTCCCGAAGCTACAGAGAGAAAGAGCCATTTAAAGTTTAAAATTTGCTGATTTTAAACCTAACTTTCAACCTTCCTTTTTGAAAATTGTATTGTACTTTGTCTGCTCTTTAAACAGCATTACGGTAAAAATGTAACACTATGGCAACAGCTTTCTTACCTGTGTTTTGCTTTGGGCAGAACTGAAGGAATGACAGTTTTTTTTCAGGTTTTTTTTTCCTGGATCCTTCATTGGAAACCGAAAATAACACCCCCACTAAATATTAACTCTTTAAATTCTTGCACTCAGAAACAATGCAAGTTGACAAAATTATGACTAAAAGTGTGCTAAGCAAGGGCGTAGGTTTGATTTTGAAATTGGTGGGGACAGGGACATCCCCTGAATCTGTCATTAAAGGGACATTTCACCCAAAAATGAACATTCTGTCATAATTTACTCTCCCTCAAGTTGTTTTAAACCTGTATGAATTTCTTTATTCTTCTGAACACAAAAGAAGATATTTTGAAGAATGTCGGTGACCAGACAGTTGATGGACCCCATGGATAAATAATTTATAATAAATACTACAATATTCCATAAAAAACAAGAATCAATCGTCCATTGTGATTTCATGGTGACTTTAATTTCATTTTGGCCCACTGGAAGAAAGTTTATTAAAAGTTTATTACATAAAAGTCTATTTTTCCACTGACAAATTGCACTGTGAATATTGTCATATTATTATCATATTGCCATTAATCTGAGTCATGTTTTCAGTGTCCTAAGAGCACATAAACTTCTTTCAGCTTCAGCTGATGAGACTGGGATGACAAGGGTTTCAACTTCATCAAACATTCCTCTCATTTCAACAAGACCAAGCAATGTTGTGTTTTTATGTTTTATGGGGACTTTTTACAGACATAATGATTTTATACTGTACAAACGGTATATTATATCCCCCTACACTAACCCTGCCTATCACAGAAAACTTTCTGCATTTTTACATTTTCAGCTGTTTTCCAAAAATAAATAAATAAATCCCCACAAGGACAAGTATTTTGGATATTGCCATCTTTGTGGTGACATTTTGTCCCTATAATGTAGTGTTACACACACACACACTTAAGCATACACAATCTCTCTCTCTCTCTCTCTCTCTCTCTCTCTCTCTCTCTCTCTCTCTCTCTCTCTCTCTCTCTCTCTCTCTCTCTCTCTCTCTCTCTCTCTCTCTCTCTCTCTCTCTCTCTCTCTCTCTCTCTCTCTCTAACGATTGTTAAACTAACGATTGTTCGCCACTTATCCCGCGATTGTAATACAAAACTGATTTGTCCCGCATTTTTGTGCACAGAACTGTTGATTTCTCCCTAGCTTACCGCATCTAGGTTTCCTTTGGAGGAGCATTATTTACCGCTTCACACCAGAGCCTCTCACAAGTTAGATAGAAAAAACAAAGCCAATCAGTTTAGCGATGTGTGTTAAGCAGGCGGGACTCAGATATATTAACCGTTTGTGTACCATGAATTGCGCATTTTTCTCAGAACGCTCTTGTAAGAGATTTTAATCTAAATAAAATGTTTCCTGATTAAATAAAATAAGCCTAATACATAAAAACCACAAGACACAACCGGACAACAGTGGTTATATATAAATATATTTTAAGTTTTGATCGAAATTATTGATAGGGACATATATATCAGTGTCACTGAATATTGGTAGGGACACGTCCCTAGCGTCCCTACTAAATTCTACGCCCCTGGTGCTAAGTATTTCCTACTTCCTGTCACGGGTATGTTAGTTTCATTGAGTTTTGGTTTGGTTCTGTTCTGTTTGCCTGTGCTTCCTATCCTTGTTTGTTTCTATGGTTACTGATTACGTTACACACCTGTCTCTAGTTCTGTTGATTAGCCTCATTGTGTATTCGCCTCCCTTAGTTCCCTTTGTTCAGTGTTCGGTTTCATCTTAGTTTGAATGTAGTTGTGCTATTCTGTTTTATGGTTTATTGCCAACGTGTTACTTTTTGATTTATTATTACAGACTGTTAGTTTGTACTCCTTTGTCATTGTGTGCTCATTACAGCCACAGCCTAACAGAAAACCGAACCTAGATTAGATTTTTTTTTTTTTTTTTTTTTTTTACTGCAAAAATCAGGAAAGAACATGGATTTACCTGCTGTGCACCTTCTTTTGCTGGAGCAAGAAGAGTGCTCTTCATGGACCACACAAAGGACTTTCTAGATCTGCTCACGGTGCATAATTTTCTACACCAGGCTCAGCGAGTAGTCCAAGGCACGCCTGCCCATTGACAATCATCTGGGGAATTTCACCGCCTATGTGGAGTGGGTGCTGGTCTGCTATGCAGAAGAATATGTCACCAGATCCAGAGCCGACACCAGAGCCAATCATCGTCATGCAGC
Organism: Squalius cephalus; assembly: GCF_949319135.1. NCBI lineage: Eukaryota > Metazoa > Chordata > Actinopteri > Cypriniformes > Leuciscidae > Squalius > Squalius cephalus. The sequence goes on from NC_137126.1 coordinate 18,383,929, forward strand.
CTGAGCCAAACGGAAAGTCTGACCAGGTGTGTGAGCCAGCAACATCACCCGTTCCTGTGGGTGTACTCATGGAGTACGAGGGATGGGTTGGAGGGTCCTGCTTTTCAGATAAATGTCACCCTCTATTTCTCTGTTGGTCCTGCCTAGCTTCAACTCTCCTTTGTCGCTGATTGTCCCACCAGCCTCCCTCTCCTGCCTCCTACCTAAGACAGACGGTTCTTCGGCCCCACCTCCACTGGCCCCTTTCAGTTCCTCTGTGCCTTCTCAGTTTGCTCCCCTCTACTGCACGGATCACCCTGGGTCTTCCGGTCTCCAGCTCCACCTTGGCATTGGATTTCCTGGCTTCACCTTGGGTTCGCCAAGCCCAAACCTCGGCCCATCGACCAGTCGGCTCTACCTTGGCTCCTCGCTCGCTCAGCTCCACCTGGTACCATTATCTTTACAGATCACAGGGCTCCCTTGTCCCTCCGGCTTCACCTTGGTGAGTCATTGTACTGCCTTCGCTACAGATTTCCAGGACTTTGGCTGCGCCACATCTCTCCACCCCTTTCGGCTCCATCAGGCTCCGCCTTCCCTTCGGGTCTGCCATGGTCCTTGGTCTCACCAGCTGTGTCCTCTGGCACCCTGGCTCCACCTCGACCACTCATCACCGTGGCTCCGCCTCGTCCTCCAGGACCTACGATGTCACCCGGTCTCTGTCTCCTCAGCTTCACCTGGGTCTCCAGCTCTCCTGGCTCCACCACTGCTGAACGGATGTTTGACAACACCCTGGCTCCTCCCTCCACCACCATGGGCCTTCATTATGGCTGTGCTCCGGGTCGTACCTCCCTCCAGCATCTCCTCCATGGTGGCTTCCTCTGTCAGCCCCTCCTTGTTCACATCCTTCTCCAGCTCCATGAACACAGATTTGAATCAAACTGTTTGAATTTTGCAGTGAGATTTCCTCACAGGTTTAACATACACAGGTAAATCATTGTCATTTAGGAATAAGATTGCGTAGATGTTTAAATCAAGATTACAATCTTTTAATAAATTTGAGTGCAGCTCTACTATATACAGATATGGATATATTTTAAAAAAAATTAATATAGTTTCTTAATTTGTTTCATCATGATTTACAATTGTAATTATTTGATATGTAAATTGAAAATCTTGATTTGTGGGGAAGTATGTTATGGGCTTTTTTATTTTTCAACTGATTGAGAGGTTTATAGAGGTTTTTGCAGTACAATTTCCATATTTATGTTGATTTACAGTACATTGTGTGCTCAGTGTGTGTGTGTGATGGTAAAACGGGGGGTTTTACAGACATCTGGATGAGACCACATTGTCTGCTGGTATATTTACTGATCTGTTCCCTCTTATCTCAGCCAAAATGACACTCACACAGGTGCCCAAGAGTAGGGCAAGCCATTCAGTCCTTTAAGTCAATATTTACCTCACACAACACAAGCAAATCCTAGAGGTGCTAACTTCACATCCAAGTCATTATCCATACTAGTGTTTGTCTTCCATCAGAGTCATAATAATTATTTCTACCAGAAAGACTCGGGAGGCAAAATAATGTAACAAGTACAATTTGTTACAAGTGCATTTATTAACAGCCCAGAAAGCAAGTATTATGATATAAAGTTCTTTGACGTAGGCCAGAGGGTATGGAATCTGCATTCCCTGCCTGAAGACGAAGGCAGGGGCACAGCTGACCCCCTGGGAGGTATGGGAAAGGACCATCCTGGTGGTGGTGGTGGTGGGGAGGATGGAGGGGAAGGGACCATCCTAGTGGTGGTGGGGAGGTTGGAGGTGGGGAGGTTGGAGGTGAATGTAGGCGTCAGCATCTGCGAACTCAGACATGTGAGTACCGATCTTTTATACTACAAGTATTAGAACACGATTGGATAGATGAGAAGGTAATAAGTGACGTAACAATTGAGTCTTCCCAGCAGAACTTAAGCTAAAGCTTTCATATCTGGGTTCATTTCTGCAGACAAAACTCCATTTTCATCAGCCAGGAAGGGTCCAAAACAGTCCAAAATCACTGAGGCAATAGATTTACCCTTCAGGGATAGTTATGATTTACTGCAGATGTAGTCTGCTGGTAGTTTGCATGTGTTTGCATAAGGGGCGGGGTGGACAGGATAGCGTGAATCAACTGTTAAGATAGTGTGAGTTGCCTGCCAGGACGCATAGTAATAACAGATACGCCGTATGGCAAGAGATGAGGGAGGAGTCCCTGGAGCACCCTCTATTTCTCACCTCAGGCAGGCCTTGAGACCTGTTCTTACACGCTAGCTGAGTTAAGGCTGTGGGGGGCTTAGGACAGGTTGGGACAGATCTTCACTAGTGCTCCATATTGCTCTTAATCTAATGCACGTCTCTCTGGCTCACAGAGTTTACATCATCTTCTCAGAGGTATTGAGTTAGAAGTTAGTGTTTGACACTTTTCTTCCAACAGTGTAGTGACACAAAGTGATATTTAGACCCTATAGATATTTAGGGAACATTATTGGTATTTCAAAAGTATGCTATTTAAGGAAACGATATGTAATACATTTGCAAAAGTTCAAATGTTTGGGACCAGTAAGAGATATATATATATATATATATATATGAGGAGTTCAGATGCAAAAGCCTCTAAGTGCCATCTCAAATTTCCTTCTAGAATGATAATTTTTATGAAGCTCATTTATTTAAGTCCAGTAATTTCACTTAAATGACAATGAAAATGACCTATTAATTGCCATTTAAGTGAAATTACTGAAACGAGCTTGATAAAAATAATTCTAGAAGAAAATTTCAGATGGCACTTAGAGGCTTTTGCATCTGACCTCTTCATATATATATATATAATAATAAAAAATAATAATATTTTTATATATATATATATATATATATATATATATATATATATATATAAATATAAAATTATTATTATTTTTTAATTAACATTTTTATTCAGCACTGATACATTAAATTAATGAAAAGTGACAGTAGACTTTTACATTGTTCTAAAAATCAAAACAAAATCCTATTTCAAATAAATACAAAATTCTTTTGAACTTTGTTCCTCAAAGAAATCCTGAAAAAAATTAACATTGTTTCCACAAAAAACCCAAAAAACAAATATTAAGCAGCACAACAGTTTTCAACATTGATAATAAATATATATAAATGTAATAAATGTTTATTGAGCACTAATCAGCATATTTAATTTGAAAACAGGTTTTTTTTTTTTTTTTTAAAGAATAGATTAGACTAATATTACTGTATTGTATCTTTGGTGAGCATAAATCTTTCAAAAGCATTTAAAAATCTTACCGATCCCAAACTTTTGAATGGTAGTGTGTGTCATTTACATCATTGTCTTGATCATAGACCATTACAGGCTGTAAGTGATATAAGTGATTACAACGCAGCTAAATAAAACCATGAAGTTCGAGTGTGTAGTTGAATGTACAGTGAAGATGCATCAGGCTGGTGTTGTGAGGGAAGATATGGATTTATGGAGAGTGGCGCCATCATCTGGTGTAAAATTCATCACTAGTGAATAGCCACTAACCTAAATGCAGGTAGTGAAGTTATGCAATTAAAGATGATTTATTACTGAATGACAGGAACAAACAAACAAAAAGATTATTAATTGATTTTTTTATTTTTTTTTTGAAGGACCATATTTGAAGCGGCCGCAAGCGGCATCCTTCTTCATTTTAATGATAAAGTTATAGATAATTAGAAGATATTTTAAAGAATGTTGGTAAGCAGACAGTTGACGGCACCCATTGACTTCCATAGTATATTTTTCTCCTAGTAAGTCAGTGGGGTCCATCAACTGTCTGGTTACCAGCATTCTTCAAAATAGTTTCTTTTGTGTTCATCAGAAGAAAGAAACTCATACAGGTTTGAAACACCATTAAGGTGAGTAAGTGATGACAAAATTTTCATTGTCGGGTGAACTATCCCTTCAAGTGCAATCTTAAATAGGCCTAAATTTATGAGAAGTACATAAAGTAGCCTATACATAGTCTAAAATTCACGAGTTCACATCTACATATAATTAATACAATGAGTTTATGCGTATTTGGCGTGCTGTCCGGGGGGAGGGCTCCGAGCTCGGAGTTAGGCCGAACCCAAAGTACTCCCCCCAGTTGGTAAGTGTAGATGGAACTGGAAGTGAGGAGATGGGGTGGAGGAGGGATGCTCACAAACTTTCAATGAACAGAGATAAATCTGCTGTGAATTTATACTCTGTCATTGAGTTGATTACTGATTAATCTCCAGCTGTGCATAATTTGGTTAATTATCTGAACCTGCTCCTCCCGAACTTTGTTAAATAAAACCTCATGAAGTATAGGCCTACTAGCAGCACACTTGAAAACTTCTTTTTCGTAAGGGCAATACTGTCTACATAGCCTGTGCACAGCACTTCATCTTTTATAACATCAGATTTTGGTCAAATTATAGAAAAAACTGAGCGCCCACATAACTATTTGTAACCTGTTAACCTTCTAAAGTTGATGAAAACGTATAATGCGATGCACTTACTGCAGTTCTACCATATGTGAACAGCAGGGTGCGATATCACAGAATAACATTGAACTCTCAACTAGCTGAGTCTTTTGCTTAGAAAAAACAGAGTGGTGCAGGGATGACATCACTTCGTAAATCAAAACATGGAAGCGAGTTAGCATTTTAGCACTTCCAGTTCCATCGTCACAAAGTCAATGGGTTTTTTGAATGGGATTTTGGTTGAATGGCTGAAATAAGGTCTATGGTGAACACAAGCTCAAGACACTTTCACGTTTTATTCTACAACATAAAATACATCAGTAAGTCGAGGAGATTAAACGCAGAGCAGGTCAAATCAGTCCACTTTAACAGCCTTATGCTTAATTGTTATCTTCCTTAATAATTACCTTCCTTAATTGTTATGCCTTGTTATCTTCTTTTGTGTGTAGCAGAAGAAAGAAAATCTTCATCTGCCTTCACTCCTATTAAAGGAGCAATGTAGCCTGACTTCGTCATACTCATATTCTAGTCAGAATGTGAGTCTGAGACTGCTCCATAGAGATTTGATTATGGGGCGTGTCTCAACCGAACCAGGAAAAAAAAAAAACTCTGCACTCAATTGGATAGACCTACAAGCAATCAGAGCAACGGAGTAAATGACGCATGTTCTTCATTCATATTTTCAACCAACAAAATGTCGCGGCTCTCTGTTCCTCTTTTAAAATGAATGCGCTGTGGATATCTTCTATAACAGACGCAATGGCGGAATCTACACATGATGTTTCATAAACAAAGTTCGGGAGAAGCACGTACAAATAATCAATCCAATATCAACTTGTCATCAAACAATACCATGTCTAACGTTACCCTATATCAGCATGAGGAAGCATATTCACTCTGTCAACTTACCTAACACTCCTTGACAGTTTTTCAGCATCCCTCCACCACCCCGAATCCTCACTCTTGTCTTGTTCTCTCACAACCAGGAACACGGGGGAGTATGGCTACCGAGCCCACAGCCCTCGGACAGCACGTCATATACGCATTTAGTCTATCTGACTTATTTGTGTGAACTCGTGAAATCTTATATATGCATTTATTCTATCTGACTTATTTGTAAATGTGAACTCGTGAAATCTCAATTCTCCAGCTGCACTCGTCTTTGTTGTAAACTAATTCAAATCAAGCACTCTTTGGTGACGTAGGTGATTACGTTACCGTTGCTCATCTGTCCATCATCGTATAAAGCCCGCCCTGACAATTTGATTGGTCCAAACAATTTTTGTTCGGGCATAATAGCTCCTCAACGGAGCGAGTCCAGACCGAACTTCCCGACCAAAAAATATTGTGGGCGGGGTTCGGGCTGGCACCCAGGCTAGGAGCAATGTGCTCTGCATGCAAACACTGATGGATGCAAGGCATGGCCTATGTTAGCAGTGTAACATTCTTGCTCATGTTCATGTCTCCTGCACTTCAAGAAATCTGTTAAATGACATTAGAACTTTATTCAGGAAATTCCTAATGCAAGGTGCATTTTTTTAAGAATGTAGAAAAATAGATGTTTTATTCAAACACTTTAATAACTTTTTAATCTATCTAATTACAGTGAGTAACAACACAAATTAAACGCAAATAAGCACGCAAAAAAAAAAAAAAAAAAAAAAAAAGGAACAGAGAAATAAGGTAGATGCACCATTGTTTGAAACTGTGCTAGAGAAGTCATGCAAGTATGTCAGGTGCTTCAACAAATAAGACTTCGGTATGGATGCACCTATGTTTTCTCTCTAATGAGAAAGCATTAGACTACTGAGAAGTGCACATGCAAAACCAAAATCGGCGTTTACCAATCAGTGGCCAATTTCACTACAATAAATGTTTTTCAACCGTTTTTCAACAGACTTGCTAAAATCATGAAGGCCCACCCTTAAACCAAGCCCCCGGTGGATTAGAGCAAATCGGGTAAAGCGGTTGAAAACGCCCATTGTGGTTTGAAAACGCCCCACTGATAGAGAAACATCCACTAGTGTTCTGCAGAGATACATGCCTGAATGATCTTGTGCTCATCAACTACAAATCACTGTTAGTTCAATGTCACTTTCTTCAGCCATGTCTGCTGTTGACTTACATCAAAATTTCAATGCTGATCCAACACACTTTAAACATTGAAATTTCAGTCTCAACCAAAATGATGGTTTTGATCAAAACTCAACATTGTATCAATGTTACCATGCTGTCTGGGTACGGAGTCATTTTCTTACAAATTACTTTGAAACAACAGCAGAATGATGCTGGCACCACAGTAACTTACTGCTCTTGTTTTACTATGATTTTACATTATAATGTTGTCTTCAATCATGCCACTGTAAGAAATTTAATTATTTACCACTGTAATTGTTTTGAAGTCACCAATATGGTGATTAGTGTTCCATTTGCTTGGGATCTTGGACCCACTGTATTCATATTCAAATTTCTGTTCTAGCCAAGTCAGAAATGTGACGAATACAAAACAAATTTTAAAATTATGACAAGCCAGAATATGAAATTGACCAATTGATTCTTACCATAATTACAAAGATGTTTTAGTATTATTTAAGCCAGGGATGGGCAACTTTGGTCCTGGAGGGCCACTGTCCTACAGAGTTTAGCTCCAACCCTGAAAAAATCACCTGCTTGTAATTTTCTAGTAATCCTGAGGACCTTGATTAGCTTGTTCAGGTGTGTTTGATTAGGGTTGGAGCTAAACTCTGTAGGACAGTGGCCCTCCAGGACCGAAGTTGCCCATCCCTGATTTAAGCATTGTTAAAAGCGCTATATAAATGAGGATGACTTGACTTGACTAAGCAGAAAGATTTACCAATAACTTATTTCAAATTCATAGCTGTTTGTAGATGGATCTTTCACAATAGTGAAGCAACTGCTGAGATTCATCTTTGAAAGATGACATCCTCATCACCTGATGCACAGACATCAATACTTGACATACAAAACACAACTGTTACGATGAGGCAAGGACGAAGCAGAGAGAGAATCCATACACAAGCACTAATTTAATGAAACAAACAGGAAATCCAGGGCAAACAATGGAACACAGAACTCAGGACAGAAACATGGAAACAGCTACAACGACCAACAAACAACAACTGAAGCACAGATGTTTAAATACAAATGCAAACAAGCTAAACAACATAACAAGGGGGCGTGGTAAATAAGAAACACCTGGGGACACTAATAAACATAACAGGGAACTACTAAACACGGGACAAGACAAAGGAACACAGACATGAATCATTACAACAACAATGGTGACACTCAATAAATAATAAAAACACTTATAACACAGATAAAACCAACAAGAATCAAGAAACTCAACATCTATTCACTGTATGCTGTGTACATTCAACGTACATATGCACTGTAGAAATACAGTATGATGTTGTTTGTACCTATACTGTGAAATGACAGTGAAAGTAATGCAATTATTAACCTGGAATATACTGTAATTTCACACTAAAATGTTTAACAGCCTGGTTGTTAAAATATTTGAGTGTTACACTTAAAATGTTATTAAATTTAACAAAAAATAAAAAAGATGGAAAAAATGCTACAGTAAAATTTTAATTGGTTAACTGTAATTTAAATTACCATATGGTGAAAAAATAGTTTTAAACAAAACAAATGAATGGTATAAATGGTATAATTAATAATACTGTTAGTTATAATAATAATAATAAGTATTATTATTATTACAAATGTATTTATATTCATGCAAACAATGCAAGATTATGAAAAATATAAAGTGTAAATTATACAGGGACCAAAATTACATGCTGTAATCCCTGAAATATATGTTTACAGTAAAGTTATTGCAACCGCCACTGTCAGCTTTTTTTTACTTTATTTTGTTTTTTTTACCATAAACTAAGCAGACATGGCGTATTACTTTCAGTGTGGCTGGAGGTCACTTCTTCTTCTTCGGTGAACTTCAAGCTCTGTGTCTCCCACAGAAAAGTGACAAGGCTGCCTTGTTCCTCATCAAATATACATGCACTTTGTCTTCTAACACATTTGCATAGTGAAGCTGCAAAAATACCTTTCACTGTTCTTGTGGGGCAGCCAAAATGACTGGACCGCATAATCCCCATCCAACAGAATTTGCTCTAAAACCAGGGAACATAATCAATGGAGCGCCATGTCACAGGTTCCGGTGACATGGCGGCAGCTTGATTGAGTTTGCTCATACCTCCCCCGAAATTAACTCTGTACTTCATCTATCCTAAATTTAAAGAAGAAAATATGCCTGGCAGTGAAAATTGAGTTATGAACCTTCGTTCTGGAACGCATATGGAGGTTAATAAGTATCAGTCAAAGAAGAAAACTGCAAACAAACAAACAAACTGCTGGTGACGCAAACAGCATGGCTGTTGAAATGTGAAATGTGAAAGTGAACTGTGAAACTGTGAAATGTGAAAGACTGAGCGTCACATCAGAACGATTATGCAACAAACAGCTGATTTGAACCAAAAGCTGGACGCGACAACAACGTGCGCTGATCAGCTGGAAGCCCGGGTGAGTGATTTGGATGATGCCGAGGCTGACAATCAGAAAACTACGAAATGGGTGAAGTCTCGAATTGACAAACTTGTTGAACAGGTGGATTAGTTGGAGAAAAAGTCAAGACAAAATAATTTGTGTATTTATAACGTAGCTGAAAAGAGTGAAGGGAGTGACATCATGGCATTTCTCGATCAGCTGATTGGAAAAGAACATGGAGTGCCGGGAGAACTGAACATCATTCGTGCCCGCCATCGCACTTATCAAGAATGTGAAGACTCTGTTTGGCCGATTATTGTTGCCTTCTTCAATAACAGCACTAAAAGATATGTCTTGCAAGCAGCCTGGACAAAGAAGGAAGTAATGCTACAGGACACACGGATTTTCTTTGATCTCGACTTTACCTTCAAGGTGAGACAACAAAGATCTCTGTACAAGTTCATCAGAGAACAGTTAAAGGCCCAGGACATCAAAACGCACATTCTGGCTCCTGCTAAACTATAAAGTTTTCAATGATGACGGTTCTTCAACAATCTTCCCAACTCCAATAAAAGCAATAAAAGAACTGGAAGAAAAAGGATTATACAAAGCTGATGATGAGAATCCACCCTGATTAATGAATTCACACTTGAGGTATGATTAGAAAACATAATGGCTTGGACATTGATTCGCTTAGCCTACTTATTTACTTAATACCAATGAAGCCCTTGAACTTTATTTTTGGTTTATATTTTTATATTTTATATTTTCATTTAATTTTATATTTTCTTTGTTTATATTTTTCCTTTGAAGAGACAAAACAAACAAAGAGACATTGGGAACGCTACTGTTTGTGTTAAAAGATTAATAGTTGATTATAGTCCCCTCGGATACTCAGTGATAATGTTGCTTTGGGGCTGAACAAGCTTACTTAGGATATGCCCGAAAGCGATTGTTTGCTTACTGTAGAAACTATTATGAATGGGGCAGGGGGGCACTCCACAAGCTGCTTCAGGGTATGTAGCCTAAAAAAACGTGGTTACATTGACACTAACTCTTAGACAAAACAACGGTCACCAAAAGATATTACCCGGCAATGGGGTGGTGCAGATGGAACTTTTTTGTTAGTCTATATGTATGTGAGTGTGTGGGTTTCAGATATGTTAAATTTAGGGTTTTTTTTTCTCTGTCATGCTAGCCTGAAGGGTTGCAAGAGTTTATTTTTTCTTTTTTTCTTTAAAAGACTACTATGGATAAATAATTAACAATAAATTCCATGGAATTTTAAAGGCATATGACATATACTATCAAAAGAAAAGAATACTTACAGCTCTCAAAAAAGAGAAAGTGGGAATAGCCTTATTACAAGAAACTCACCTTTCACTTGAAGAACATCTTAAACTACAGAAAGACATGGTTGGACAAATTTTCTTCTCATCTTTTAAATCAAACAGCCGAGGCGTTGCTATTTTGTTTCACAAACACATACCTTTTGAATGAATTGATCAGATTTCAGATGCAGAGTGAAGATATATCTTGGTGAATGGGAAAAATTGGGGCAAACAGATAACTATACTTAATTATACACTCCTAATATAGATACACCTACATTCATCTTTGATATGGTCTCTCTTTTGAATACACAATGTACAACATTTGGCTTGATGGGAGGAGATTACTACTTTACTCTTTCATATTTGGATAGATCCTCACATTCTGGAGGTTCTAACCATAAATCCGCAAAAAATGTTGCGTGCTTTGGGATCAGAAACAGGGTTAATAGATGCATGGAGAAAAATTAACCCTATAAAAAGGGATAATACTTTTTTTCCAATAGGCATAAATCTTTAATAATTTCAATAATTCAATCATTTCTTCCTAAAAATGTATGAAGCTTGTTTCATCTTGTGAAATACATGAAATCTCTACACTCACCTAAAGGATTATTAGGAACACCTGTTCAATTTCTCATTAATGCAATTATCTAATCAACCAATCACATGGCAGTTGCTTCAATGCATTTAGGGGTGTGGTCCTGGTCAAGACAATCTCCTGAACTCTAAACTAAGGCCCTGTTTACACGAGAACGCTCGCGGGTGAAAACGTAAAAATGTTTCGTTTAGACGGTGACGCGTTTCGTTTAGACGGCGACGGCGTTTTTGGGGCTTAAAAACGCAAAAAAGTGAAACCACCCTCCAGAGTGGAAATCTTAAAAACGCTCCACCGTCGCGTTTCCGTCTAAACGGTAAAAACGCAAAAGTCTGCTAGACAGTGAAGGCACCGATCAGTGCTTCACATTGCCACCTAGCCGCCTTGAGTGCATACTACATTGAATTTCACACACTTTTGCGTCACCATATGCACGCAGATTTCCCCCCCCCCATAACGCTCGTCTAAACGCAGAATAAAAAGTGATCACTTTTGCGTTTTCTCTTCAGATCTTTTCCGTGTAAACGTAGCCTGAATGTCAGAATGGGAAAGAAAGGTGATTTAAGCAATTTTGAGCGTGGCATGGTTGTTGGTGCCAGACGGGCCGGTCTGAGTATTTCACAATCTGCTCAGTTACTGGGATTTTCAGGCACAACCATTTCTAGGGTTTACAAAGAATGGTGTGAAAAGGGAAAAACATCCAGTATGCGGCAGTCCTGTGGGCGAAAATGCCTTGTTGATGCCTGAGGTCACAGGAGAATGGGCCGACTGATTCAAGCTGATAGAAGAGCAACTTTGACTGAAATAACCACTTGTTACAACCGAGGTATGCAGCAAAGCATTTGTGAAGCCACAACACGCATAACCTTGAGGCGGATGGGCTACAACAGCAGAAGACCCCACCGGGTACCACTCATCTCCACTACAAATAGGAAAAAGAGGCTACAATTTGCACAAGCTCACCAAAATTGGACAGTTGAAGACTGGAAAAATGTTGCCTGGTCTGATGAGTCTCGATTTCTGTTGAGACATTCAGATGGTAGAGTCAGAATTTGGCGTAAACAGAATGAGAACATGGATCCATCATGCCTTGTTACCACTGTGCAGGCTGGTGGTGGTGGTGTAATGGTGTGGGGGATGTTTTCTTGGCACACTTTAGACCCCTTAGTGCCAATTAAGCATCGTTTAAATGCCACAGCCTACCTGAGCATTGTTTCTGACCATGTCCATCCCTTTATGACCACCATGTACCCATCCTCTGATGGCTACTTCCAGCAGGATAATGCACCATGTCACAAAGCTAGAATCATTTCAAATTGGTTTCTTGAACATGACAATGAGTTCACTGTACTAAAATGGCCCCCACAGTCACCAGATCTCAACCCAATAGAGCATCTTTGGGATGTGGTGGAACGGGAGCTTCGTGCCCTGGATGTGCATCCCACAAATCTCCATCAACTGCAAGATGCTATCCTATCAATATGGACCAACATTTCTAAAGAATGCTTTCAGCACCTTGTTGAATCAATGCCACGTAGAATTAAGGCAGTTCTGAAGGCGAAAGGCGGTCAAACACAGTATTAGTATGGTGTTCCTAATAATCCTTTAGGTGAGTGTATATCAGACCATGCAATGGTCTCCTTGGAAATCACTTTAAATGAAGCTCACAATAAATCAATGTAAAAAATATAAATCTTGACTAATTAAAAATGTTCATCTTCACTTATTTTTTAAAACATTTGTGTTTCAGTCAGCTTGTTAAGTCTGACGTCACTGTTTCCAAGTCCAAAAGCTCTATCAGATGCCAAAAACAAACAACAAACAGTGCTAATATACACATTGTGCTGTAATATTCCTGAAATGTTTTATCCTAACCTTTGTCTCTATACCTAAATCTCAGATGATTAGTTATTCAGCTATTTTGAATCATAAAATGTTGAAGTCTGGGATGCCGTGAGACTGGACACTGTAATGTACACTATGGCTTTTGAAAAGCTTAAATGTGTAACTTGAATCAACAGTGCTCATAAATGGTTGACAGAGGAAGTAGAAGTAGAGGCTTCGACCCGGAAACAGTATTCCTTATGTCACAACAAGCAGAAAACATTTTCCATTATAACAGAGTTAAGGTGCAGTAAAATTAGCTGTTGTTCTGTGAATTGCAATGCTGTTGAATACACCAGTGAATTCCAGTCATTTCCATAAGAATCCACATGATCTGCAATTTCGTGTGTGGTCAAAAATTTCACTATGGGACCAAGGTGGTCACTGGAATTCGCTAGATTTGACCAACAGAAAGCTGCTTGAAAGTGACTCCTGATTGAGCTGTGCGTCATTACGTCGCTACACTGGCAAAAAGGGCTATTGACCATAGTCAGCAGTGTAATTTCACAAAATTCACAAATGTAACCACACCTTTACTCGCTGCAACATAAAATGCAATCAATAATAAAATCTTCACAAGGGACATGTGAGGTACTTAACGAGTTAGAAAAGTGAAAAGGTGCAGCAGCTTCATTTTCCGTTTGTTTTTCCCCTTTTCTGGTGGATGGTCCAGGCACTTCAGGTCTTCAGGAGGATTTTTAGTCTTGTACAAACTTGTATTTCAGCTTACCGAGGTCCCTGCAAAAGACCAAAATGTACAGTTAGTAATGTCTAAAAAGACTAAACTTGAATTTTAATTCAGAGTTCAAATGTCTTATATTAAAATGCAAATGATTAAGGTATAAGAAAAAAATGCATAGCATTATTGGCGCCAAACTTGTAATATTATTTTTCTGAGAAACATGAATGAGATTTGAGAGCATGAAGGAGCATTTTCAGACAATAACTGATTAAAAAATGCAAGTACACAGTCAAACAATACAATTTCACATAGAAAAGTTAATAAATAAGTGCATGTGGTGCAGGTAACTTACTGTAATTCAATGTTGCCTCTGAAATGTTCAGATTATTTAAGAAATGTACTGGTTGTTCTGAAGAAACAAAAGAACAAATCTGATTATATCCAATCACAACATAATATTTATTTTAAATGGTATATGAGAGAACGAGGGCACCTGTAGTATAGAAACAAAAACAAACCAAACTAAGTATATTAACCACTTGTGTAAGTTAATTCATGACTTAACTTACGCCAATGAAACAGCAGGAATCAGCTAAATTAATTATATCAGCAATTTGAAGACACAGTTGTACACAATACGTTGAATCGAATGACTAAAAAAAATCTAAGACAGTCAATGATTTCCATTTGTGGCATAGTTCATTAGATTAGTTAGCATCGCGGCTAAAACCTTATACCACTTACCACATAATGTTACTGTGCAAAAAAACGAGTGGTAAACACTGTAAAAACGTAGTAATGTATAATAAATTAGTTTACATATTTATGTGTTTGAATATATAGTGAGTAGACTGTATTTATATTTCTTTGGCGAGTTTACAAACCTTGTAACGGAGAGCCGAACAAACTGCGGAAGCTGCGGCAGGCTTTCATGAGAGGAGCGTTACTTTCAAACCCGCTGATGACCAGCTGAGCTGCAGTCACGTGATATCTGGCGGGCAACAAACGCGGTTAGTGCATCCAATCGCACAACAACTATCTGGCATGTCGTGTACCTCAAAACACCAACTTTTGTATATTAAATCTGGCAACGTCCTGGCAAGATCCTTGATTAGTTTACTGGTTTTCGTTGCTAGAGAATGACGTTCTTGCCCGCCAGCCAGTACAACTGACGTCACGTGCAAAGTATCAATAGAGCTGGTAAGTCCCTCCCCTTCCGCTAACCCCACTGGACCTCTAGGTTGAAAAATCGTCAATGCAAGTGAATGGGAGAAAATAATTATTTTCTGGTCCCGTTTGAACTGTGCCATGAATGTGAACATATGTTGAATCAATGTGAATTTTTAATATCATTTTTCGTGTAAAGAATGCTACAATTTAGCGGGTAGAAGTTTGATACGGTTAGACTTTGTGTGAGAGCACTTTGTGGACTACAACTCTTTGCTGCTTTCGACGCGTTTGAAACATCACCACCACTCGCACACGGACGCTAGCTCATGGATCCCGCTAAACATGGCTGTGTCTTTGGTGCACTTCACCGCCTTCTTTCAGGGAGAGAACAAAATCGTTGAGGTTGGCGAAAACCACGGGTAAGTCAACTTTATGGGGTGACGTCACATAGGCGACATGTAGTCTTTCTCGTTATGTCTTTTCCACAACTGCTAGCCGAAGAATCATACCATATACTGTCAAACTCGTAACATGAAAAATTATATAAAAATTTCACAGACAACATGTGTTCACATTCATGGCACAATTCAAACGGGACCAGAAAATAATGATTTTCTCCCATTCACTTGCATTGACGATTTTTCAACCTAGAGGTCCACTTGGGGTTTTACGGATGGGCGGGACTTACCAGCTCTATAGCAGCAGTTTCGTGACAGAATAAAACTTTTCTCCTCCTGCTTCTTCTTCATATTATTTATATTATTATTATTATTATGAATAATAGGCTAATATTAATATTATTATTATTATTATTTAGTGTTGTTTTTGTTTAAGGTTTAAATTAATCAATAAAATAGGCCTATACTAAATAAATCGTACTCGGTTACTAACGTAACCTCGGTTCTCTCTAGAAGAGGGAACGAGTACTGCGTTTTATCAAAACGCTGCGGGGAAAAGTCTCTTTTCACGATACACTGAAGCAAAAATTATCCTTTAATTTTCATATATGTAAAACGCGTTGCGGCAGCAGCAGACAGCTGAAGCAAGACGGCTTGTCCGCTCATTGGCTGCTCTGCGGCAACTGCATAAGCCTATCGAGCGCAGGCTGATGCAACATCAGACCAATGAGGGCGCTTCGCGCCCTCCTCGCCACTTCCCGCCGAGACGGGCGTGGCTTACCTCTATAAAAGGAGCTCGAGAAGGCTGATTCACTTGATTTTGATCGCCGAAGCGAACCAGAGTGAACCAAAAGCACGGCAAGGGAACGCAGTACTCGTTCCCTCTTCTAGAGAGAACCGAGGTTACGTTAGTAACCGAGTACGTTCTCTTACGAGAGTTCTCTCGTACTGCGTTTTATCAAAACGCTGCGGGAACCCCTTGCAAAACGCCGTGCGTGCTGGGATAAAAACACTGATCACCGGAAGCTATTTCAGGCATACAGTGCATAATCACCAGATAGACTCACACAGAGTCAGGGAATAAGGGGGGAGCCTTAATTCCCTATATTGTAGCGTCCGCAGGCTTAACATGACCTCACAGGGAGAGTCTAAAGACAGGAGGGGTTTCCTCCGTCCTTATATAGACATGTCCACAGACGCGAATATGACATCACATAGCCAGGGTAGGGAGCCTGCACTAATGTGGGAAAACGTGGGTCTTACACAGTTCTGCCCAGTATAGTCGGTAGCGCATTGCGCCTGTAAATAGATTACACCGACAAAAGCTTAGCCTGTAAGGCGGGAACCTCTAGGTTATAAAACCTGATAAATGTAGACGGAGAGGCCCAGCCTGCCGCCGTACATATATCCTGTAAGGAAATCCCGCTGGACCAAGCCCACGAGGAGGCAACGCCTCTCGTAGAGTGCGCTCTGACTCCCAACGGGCATTGAATGCCCTTGGCAGTATAAGCCAGCGCTATGGCGTCAACTATCCATCTGGATAGACTCTGTTTCGAAACAGCCGTTCCTTTGGAACGTCCGCTGAACGAGACAAAGAGCTGCTCTGTCTGTCTGAAGGCAGCAGAGCGGGACATATAAGTTCTTAAAGCCCTAACAGGGCAAAGAAAACTCGAGTCCCCTTCCTCGCTCGACGCCGGCAGGGCAGCCAGGGAAATGACCTGAGCCCGAAAAGGCGTGTTGAGGGATTTCGGCACATAGCCGTGCTTAGGTTTGAGTATGACTTTAGAGTCATTAGGACCAAACTCCAAGCACGTCGGGCTCACGGAGAGCGCGTGCAGATCGCCTATGCGCTTCACTGAAGCGAGAGCCATCAAAAACACTGTTTTGAAAGACAAATGTTTGAGGCTGATTGATTGGATAGGCTCGAAAGGGGCACCTTTCATGGCCGCCAGGACCGTAGAAAGGTCCCACATAGGGACTGAAGGAGGTCTGGGTGGATTCAGTCTCCTAGCTCCCCTGAGGAAGCGGATGACTAAATCATTCCTCCCCAGTGACTGACCCAGCGTTGAACCGGAGAACGCTGAAATAGCCGCCACATACACTTTGAGCGTGGAAGGGGATCTGCCCTTATCCAACAGCTCTTGTAGGAAGGAGAGAACCTCTGCTACCTCACATTCGAGGGGTGAAAGGCTCCGAGCTGTACACCAGCCGGAGAAAACCGACCACTTTGAAGCGTAGAGCCGCCTGGTCAACGGCGCTCTAGCCTCCGTGATGGTATTCATGACTCCCTCTGCGAGACCAACGGGTATCCGTTGAGCGCCCACACATGAAGGGACCACAGTTCCGGGTGTGGGTGCCAGATCGAGCCCCTGGCCTGCGAGAGGAGATCTCTCCTCAACGGCACTGGCCATGGAGCGATGTCTGCTAACTGCATCAGAACTGGGAACCATGCCTGGTTCTTCCAGAACGGTGCTACAAGCAGCACTGGGCATTTTGTTTTCCTGACCCGTTCCAACACCTGTGGCAGGAGGGAGACGGGGGGAAAAGCATATAGCGGGCAGCGCGGCCACCTTTGGGACAGCGCGCTGTCGGTCTTTGAAAAGAATGCGGGGCAGTGAGCGTTTTCGTGGGACGCGAATAGGTCCACCTCCGCTTTGCCAAATCTCTCCCACAACAGCCGGACTGTTTGTGGGTGTAGAGACCATTCGCCTGTAGGAACGTTGTTCCTGGACAGTCTGTCCGGGCCCACATTCAGAAGCCCGGGCACATGTACTGCTCTCAGCGAGCAAAAGTTGTGCTGAGCCCATAGTAGGAGGCGTTTCGCCAGCCTGTACAGGGATATGGAATTCAGACCGCCCTGGCAATTTATGTAGGACACCACTGCCATGTTGTCCGAACGGACTATGACGTGTTGGTCCTTGATGTGGGGACAAAAACGCGTCAGCGCGTTGTGCACTGCCAGCATTTCTAGGCAGTTTATGTGTTGGAGCTTTTCTCGTTCCGACCATAGGCCGAAGAACGGTCTGCCCTCGAGCAGCGCTCCCCATCCCGAGGTGGATGCGTCCGTAGACACCATCCTCACCCTCGAGGAAGTCCCCAGGCTTACACCTGATTGGTACCAGTCGTTCGCCATCCAAGGCACCAGGGCTGTGACACAGTCCTGATCGACCTTGAGGCGTAAATGACCGGACACCCACGCTCTGCGCGGTACCCGCGCTTTCAACCAGAACTGCAGCGGGCGCATGCGGAGCAAGCCCAGCCGGAGAACTGACGATGCTGAGGCCATGAGACCCAGCATCCTTTGAAATTTCCTGAGCGGGGTGAAAGCGCCGCGGCGGAAAGACTTCGCCGCGCGCTGAATGTTCAGCACGCGCTGTGGCGACAGCCGCGCTGTCATAGACTGTGAGTCCAGAACTATACCCAGAAACGGAATCGTTTGACTGGGGTTCAGTGAACTCTTCGCCCAATTGACCGTGATACCAAGATTCTCGAGGTGATCGAGTAAAATGGCTCTGTGCTCTATGAGCTGAGATCGTGATTGGGCTAGGATCAACCAGTCGTCCAAATAGTTCAGCACTCGCATGCCTCTGAGTCTGAGAGGAGCGAGCGCTGCGTCCATGCATTTCGTAAATGTACGAGGTGCCAGGGACAAGCCGAAAGGCAGGACTGTATACTGGTATGTCTGACCCTCGAAGGCGAATCTCAAGAATCGCCTGTGAATGTGACGCTATCTGTATTTGAAAATACGCGTCCTTCAGATCTATCGACATGAACCAGTCTTCCCGGCGAATATGCGCGAGAATTTTGCTGGTTGTGAGCATTTTGAAACGGCGTTTCACTAACACTCTGTTCAGTCGTCTGAGATCCAGAATGGGTCTGATACCGCCGTCCTTTTTGGGGACTAGAAAGTATCTGCTGTATATCCCCTGTTCGCTTTGAGCTCGGGGAACAAGCTCTATCACCCCTTTGCTTATCAGTTTCGATATTTCGGCGCGAAGTAGGTGTGCTACATTCAGCGGTACCGAAGTTTCGACGCGCGCTGTGAAGCGCGGAGGGCGTCGATGAAACTGTAGCGAGAAGCCTCTCTTTATAATGCCTAAGACCCAGTCCGAAACCCCTGGAAGCGCTGCCCATGCATCTGCATGGTTGGCTAAGGGCCGGATACAGAGCGTGCTCTGTTCGCCGTGCGACAGAGGTGCTACGGGGCTCACAAACGTAGGCGTTATGCCTGCGGCATTTGAGGCGGGGGGCACGCTTAATACAGCGGGCGGAGCGCTCGCCCTCGACCTTACAACAGTGTTTGGCTGAGTGAGGGAGGGCTACGCGAGTCCCGTGGGACTCATGTGTGCAAGTAGATGTGGGCTGGAAGCGGGCACATTTACTGCTTGGGGCGCGCTGCCTGTGTAAGCAGCGCGCGCGCTCACAGGTCTCGTTTTTACAGAGAGCCTGTGATCTGATAGACATAGTGTTCGTGGGCACTGAGTAGTGGGCACTTTTACTATGTGGGGAGCGCAATCGACCTGAGTCGATTTTATTTGCGCGAGCCCTGAGTGCAGGGCTGTGCTTGTGTGTAGGGATGGGCACTGAGGAGTGGGCATCGACACTACATTTATAGCACCATCGGCCGTGGCCGGGACACCAGAAATCACACTCTTTTCGGGATATATCTGGGTAGCCGTAAAAACGGCTTTTGAATACAGGCAAGCGGGCACTTGTACAGGCTTGCGCTTTGCAGAAAACGCTGGAACAGCCGCGAAACTTGGGGCTGAAACAGCGAGGCGCTTGGGTGGGAGGCCGGCCGCAACGGGACTCACACACCTGCGCTTTCCTAGGCGGGCTAGGACTTCTTCGGGACCTCTGGTTTCACCGCAATCCTCGGTCGCGGCGCGCGCGTGGGGCGCCGGGCGCTCGATCGAGAGCGGGGTCTCGAGCTGCGCTGTTGTGGCTGCTGCGAAGAGGAGGCCGAAGGCGGGGGCTGAGGCCGTGAGGTTCGCGGGGTCCGTTTATCACGACTCGTCGCGGAACCAGAGCGCTTCGGTAGGAAGTGCTTGAAGGCTTGGGACGCTTTCTGGGCTTCAGTAAATCTCTCTACGAACTCGGAGAGAGAAGAACCAAAGAGGCCAGCGGGAGACAGCGGGGCGTCGAGAAACGCGGTGCGCTCGGAATCGGCCATCTCCGTGAGCGTCAGCCATAAGTGCCTCTCAGCGACAGTGGCGGAAGCCATACAGCGTCCCATGGCTTGTGCGGCAGCTTTGGTGGCTCGGAGCGTGAGGTCCGAAGCACTCCTCAAATCCGCAATACAGACAGCATCAGGCCCAACCTCGTCCCATTTACGGAGGAGATCACCCTGGAAAATCTGTAATGTAGCCATGGTGTGTAGCGCTGATGCGGCTTGCCCAGCGGCGGAGAATATTCGCGCGAGCAGCGTCGACGTCATGCGGCAGGCTTTTGAAGGCAACACCGGTTTAGTCCGCCGTCCAGCAGAGGGCGGGCACAGATGGGTCGCTATAGCCTGTTCCACCGGCGGCATAGAGAGGTAGCCTCGGTCATTCGCCTTGTCCAGTGAGGAGAACGCAGGCGACACAGATGAGCGCGTTCGCGCAGAGTAGGGCGCGTTCCAGGCCTTCGCAACTTCTTCATGTAACTCAGGAAGAAAAGGAGCGGGCTTAGATTCCGGAGAAGTGCGCTCACCAGGGAGGAAGCTACCATCAAGCCGGGTGCGAGAGGGGGGCTCCGGTGCAGACCACTCGAGGCCGAGGCTCGCCGCGGCCAAAGCGAGTACTCGCTTGAGCTCCGTCTCAATGTTGGCTCTCTTTGAGGGCTTTCGGGCAGGAGGCGCGAGATCCTCAGAGCTCGCCCAATCCTCGCTGCCTGAAGCCAGGAGAGAACAGGAATCTTTTTCCCCCGACGCGGCCTCTGAAACAACTTCCTCTGATGAAGCGGCGGCAGACTGCGGGCGCTGAGCATCAGGAAGTGAATCGGGCGAGGCCGGTGAAGCTGGCGGGCGAACCGGCGAGCTTGGTCGGGCTGGAGAGGGTTCCGGGACCCGCTGCGAGCGGCGCTTCTTACGGCGCGGCATCGCGGCGGAGAATGCAGGCTTCGAAAAGGATGCCAGGCGGGTCCTCAGAGCCACCATAGGCAAAAGCTCGCAGTGAGGGCAGCCGCCGCCAGCGAGCGCGAGCGCTGCATGGTCCTCACCGAGGCAGGAAACACAGATGACGTGGTCGTCTCCCTCGGCGAGTGGGGCTCTGCACGAGCCGCAGGATTTAGGCATCTTTAGAAAGACGCCGCTCTTTTAGGGGGTGAGTGCTACGAGAACACTACACACACACACAAAACAGAGCAACAGTAAAGGATATGGGCGTCGGAAAGCGCAGCAGGTACAGCTGTAGAAGGCGGCGTTGGCCAGCGGCTTCGAGGGCTCGTCCCGCTGAAGTGCTTGCTTCAAACGACGCTGCTTCCGTGATCCAGCGATGCGTGCGCTTCGCTGAAGAGATTAAAATCAAGTGAATCAGCCTTCTCGAGCTCCTTTTATAGAGGTAAGCCACGCCCGTCTCGGCGGGAAGTGGCGAGGAGGGCGCGAAGCGCCCTCATTGGTCTGATGTTGCATCAGCCTGCGCTCGATAGGCTTATGCAGTTGCCGCAGAGCAGCCAATGAGCGGACAAGCCGTCTTGCTTCAGCTGTCTGCTGCTGCCGCAACGCGTTTTACATATATGAAAATTAAAGGATAATTTTTGCTTCAGTGTATCGTGAAAAGAGACTTTTCCCCGCAGCGTTTTGATAAAACGCAGTACGAGAGAACTCTCGTAAGAGAACTAAGCCTATGTATACTGAATCAAACTTAAGTAGGCCTATAGCCTAATAATAATAGGATAATATTAATAATAATCTTATTCTGGCCTCACAGAACCATTGGGTTCCTCAGGATGCTGGCTTTAACATAAGAGATCTTCCAGGAACCACTTAAATGTTAAAAGATCTTACAATAACCCTTTTATAGAATTCAAGTTCCTCTAATTTCCCCCAAAGCACTTCGAGGTCTCATGGTAATGAAAAGGTGACTCGAGAACCTCTGAACAGAATACAAAGTGCTTAAAGGATCCCATAAGTTCCAGCAAGAACCGCAACGATCGTCATTGGTTCCACCAGTAACCCTACTATAGGAGAAAGAGCTTCGAGGCACTTAAATTACATTTTGAAGTTCCTTGAATATCCGACAGGATATTTGAGGCACCTTTAGTTTTTACAGTGTACCATTACCCGCACCTGCCAGCGATCATCATCACAGCTGTCTGTCTAGTCATCATCTGTGTATTTAAGTTCCTGCTTGTTCTGTCATTCCTTGTCTGGTCTCGTATATGCTTGGTTGTTGTATGTACAGGTGCTGGTCATAAAATTAGAATATCATCAAAAAGTTGATTTATTTCAGTAATTCCGTTAAAAAAGTGAAACTTGTATATTATATAGACTCATTACATGCAAAGTGAGATATCTCAAGCCTTTATTTGTTATAATTTTGATGATTATGGCTTACAGCTTGTGAAAACCACAAAATCAAAATCTCAGAAAATTAGAATATTACATGAAATCACACAGTAATTATACAGTGATACCATGGTCATTGAACCAGGTTTTGGTTCTTTTGGCAGTGTGGGCCGGTGCAAATCCTGCTGGAAAATGAAGTCAGCATCTCCATAAAGCTTGTCTGCTGAAGGAAGCATGAAGTGCTCTGGAAATGTCCTGGTAGACGGCTGCGTTGAGTGGACAGCACAGTGGACCAACACCAGCCGATGGCATGGCTCCCCAAACCAACACAGACTGTGGAAACTTCACACTGGACTTCAAGCATCTTGGATTGTGTGCCTCTCCATTCTTCCTCCAGACTCTGGGACCTTGGTTTCCAAATGAGATGCAAAATTTGCTCTCATCAGAAAAGAGGACTTTGGTCCACTGTGCTTTATTAAATCCAGAGTCAACGCAGGCGTCGACCAGGACATTTTTAGAGCACTTCATGCTTCCTTCATTTTCCAGCAGGATTTGCACCTGCCCACACTGCCAAAAGAACCAAAACCTGGTTCAATGACCATGGTATCACTGTGTAATTACTGTGTGATTTCATGTAATATTCTAATTTTCTGAGATTTTGATTTTGTGGTTTTCATAAGCTGTAAGCCATAATCATCAAAATTATAACAAATAAAGGCTTGAGATATCTCACTTTGCATGTAATGAGTCTATATAATATACAAGTTTCACTTTTTTAACGGAATTACTGAAATAAATCAACTTTTTGATGATATTCTAATTTTATGACCAGCACCTGTATATCTTAATGGTTTATTAAATTTATCTTATCTTGGAAATCTTCTTCGTGCCTCCCTCTACAGAGCAACCCTTAGACTAATAATGTGGAATCTCCCCCAGTGCATTTAGGAAGAGGTACCAGGCAAGGCTGCCCTCTCTCTCCATTATTATTTGTTATTGCTCTAGAACCGTTTTCTGAGATGATCAGAATAAATCCTATGATAAAGGGAGTGACCGCAGGCACACAATACCACAAAATTTCACTTTATGCTGAAGATACTTTATTATTTGTTACTGAACCTATGTCAACTTTGAGCCATGTTTTGGCAGATATTCAAAACTTCTCTAAGATTTCAGGGTATAAGGTTAATTTACAAAAATCAATTGCTTGCCCTCTTAATATTCCAAATGAAGAAAATGTTAAGAAAGAATGCCCCATTTATTGGTCAGTGTATGGTTTTAAATATCTTGGAGTACAAGTGAGACCCACCTTGGATAAACTACACTCTAAAAAAAATTCTGTGGCTTAGTAAATATTACTGTAATATTTAACTTTATTAACTTAATAAAATCTCTGAATATCGTTTACTTGATTGTTTGAGTTAAACATACCAAAATAATTGACAGTTAATTTTATCTAAAATTTAGTTATATTAAAAAAAAAAATCACTAAAAAAATTTAGTATTTGACAAACCAATTATTTATTTATAATACACTTAATATATTTGTGAAATTTCTATCAAAATATTTGAGAATGGAGAATTAAACTGATCTGTTTCAAGAACCAAAAATATTACTTAATTCAAATCAATATTATTAATATATTTAACACTCATAAGAAATTGAGTAAGTTTACTCAATTAAAACAATGCACCCCTCCCCCACCCTCTGACGACGACAACTCAACGGTTGAGTTGAAATATCTCCAGTCCAGAACAGTTCAATCTTCTCAGTGTCGCAGAATTGGTGCATTTCCTCTGTGAAATTCAGGTTTGTGTATGTTCCCTTTCGAGGGAACTCGCGCTGCGTCGAGAATCGACACATTGGGGAACGCCTTCAGCGTGACGCGTCTGAAGTCTGTATAGAACTAGTCTAATCTTGATTGGTGTTGCGTCATGACGTCACTCGTGACGTCGCATGTGACGGTGATTCGGAAGCTATAAAAGGACACCGGAACATAACAGCGTCAGCTTCTGTTCTTCAGCAAGCATTCTCTGTGAAACTGTCTGTCTTATTTGGTGTTGTTTTGTCTATCCCCACCCCACACACATATACACTCACCTAAAGGATTATTAGGAACACCATACTAATACTGTGTTTGACCCCCTTTCACTTTCAGAACTGCCTTAATTCTACGTGGCATTGATTCAACAAGGTGCTGAAAGCATTCTTTAGAAATGTTGGCCCATATTGATAGGATAGCATCTTGCAGTTGATGGAGATTCCCAAAAAAAACACATCCCAAAGATGCTCTATTGGGTAGAGATCTGGTGACTGTGGGGGTCATTTTAGTACAGTGAACTCATTGTCATGTTCAAGAAACCAATTTGAAATGATTCGAGCTTTGTGACATGGTGCATTATCCTGCTGGAAGTAGCCATCAGAGGATGGGTACATGGTGGTCATAAAGGGATGGACATGGTCAGAAACAATGCTCAGGTAGGCCGTGGCATTTAAACAATGCCCAATTGGCACTAAGGGGCCTAAAGTGTTCCAAAAAAAACATCCCCCACACCATTACACCACCACCACCAGCCTGCACAGTGGTAACAAGGCATGATGGATCCATGTTCTCATTCTGTTTACGCCAAATTCTGACTCTACCATCTGAATGTCTCAACAGAAATCGAGACTCATCAGACCAGGCAACATTTTTCCAGTCTTCAACTGTCCAATTTTGGTGAGCTCATGCAAATTTGTAGTGGAGATGAGTGGTACCCGGTGGGGTCTTCTGCTGTTGTAGCCCATCCGCCTCAAGGTTGTGCGTGTTGTGGCTTCACAAATGCTTTGCTGCATACCTCGGTTGTAACGAGTGGTTATTTCAGTCAAAGTTGCTCTTCTATCAGTTTGAATCAGTCGGCCCATTGTCCTCTGACCTCTAGCATCAACAAGGCATTTTCGCCCACAGGACTGCTGCATACTGGATGTTTTTCCCTTTTCACACCATTCTTTGTAAACCCTAGAAATGGTTGTGTGTGAAAATCCCAGTAACTGAGCAGATTGTGAAATACTCAGACTGGCCCGTCTGGCACCAACAAACATGCCATGCTCAAAATTGCTTAAATCACCTTTCTTTCCCATTCTGACATTCAGTTTGGAGTTCAGGAGATTGTCTTGACCAGGACCACACCCCTAAATGCATTGAAGCAACTGCCATGTGATTGGTTGATTAGATAATTGCATTAATGAGAAATTGAACAGGTGTTCCTAATAATCCTTTAGGTGAGTGTATATATATATATATATATATATATATATATATATATATATCATGGCAGAAAGCAAGCAATTCATGTAGTGTGCGCCCCCTTGCCCACGCTATCTAAGCGAGGGTGACACACACTCGCTGTGCGTTGTTTGTTTGGGAGCGGAGCATGCACGGGCAGCGCTCGAGGGCGCTGTCTGTGCCAATTGTGATCAAATGCCCCTGAGAACGCTCCGCTTCCGCCTGAGCCTGTTCGATGAAACAGGCCAGACACCCACTCCCCGTGGATCAGGTCCCACATCTGTCGAGGCAGCGTGGCGCTTGCATTCATGGGGATCGCAGATGGAGCTGGTTGAGGATGTTGAGATGGCTTCGGCCCTTTCTCAACATTCAGAAGCCAGCTCCATCGGTCCCGCTCACGGATCGGATGCCCGCTCTGCGACTTCTTCCGCCCGTGAAATGGACCCGATGCTCGAACTATCTGGCTCTGAGGAGTTAGATGTTATGAGCATTGATGCTGGAGAATGCGAGGATTCGCCACCCCATTCTCCCGCGTTTGAGGAGCTGCTGGAGGTTGTGACCAGAGCGGTCAGTAAATTAAATATTGAATGGCCAACAGAGAAGCAGGAAGCGACCAAGAAAAGCAAACTCCATGAGTGCTTCCTGCAAGCTCTGTCACAACCTTCGCGCCGGAGCCTCCCATTTTTCTGCGATCTTCACACCGAGGTGTCGAGATTGTGGGACAGGCCCTTCTCTTCACGCTTATCAAGCCCTAATGTACATCATTATTCTACCATCATGGGTGGGAAAGAGAAGGGCTATGGGATGATACCTCGGGTTGAAGAGACTTTTGCATCGCATCTCTCGCCCGACGCTGCATCATCCCTGAGGGCTCCGGCGCTTCCCTCCAAGCCCTGCCTTACAACATCGGCCTTGGTTGGGAAAGCGTATATGGCGGCAGGTCGGGCTGGTGCATGCCTGCACACTATGGGGCTACTGCAGGTGTACCAGGCCGACCTCCTCAAAGAGGTGGACGAAGAGTGGGGAGGTCGCCCTCGATGACATTAAAGAGATGCGTCGAGCGGTCGACTTAACTCTCCGGGCTACCAAGGAGACGGACCGCGCCATTGGCCGCTCCCTGGCAGCTTTGGTAGCTACGAAGAGACATCTGTGGCTGAACCTGTTGGGCATCGGGGACAAGGACAGGGCCTTCCTCCTCGATGCCCCGATTTCGCCTTCTGGCCTCTTCGGCGACGCAGTCAATAACATCGTCGAGAGGTTTCAGGAGGCGAAACGGCAGTCAGCCGCATTTAAACAGCTCATCCCCCTGAGAGGATGTGATTGAGAGTGAGGGGTGATTTGGATGGAGATGAAGGCGGTGGTGTCCTGTGCCGGGCTTTTGCTTCTATTTGCGTGGCTTTCTCCAAGCCAAGCCCTTTATTTCCACATCGGAGAGACGGAGAAGAAATGTTTTATAGAAGAAATACCCGATGAAACCATGGTGATCGGAAGATACAGAACACAGCTGTGGGACAAACAGGCTGGCTCTTTTCTCCCGTCCACCCCTGGTTTAGGCATGCACGTGGAAATCAAAGATCCTGATACTAATATTATTCTGTCCCGTCAGTATGGATCAGATGGACGTTTCACCTTCACGTCCCACACACCAGGCGAGCATCAGATCTGCCCTCACTCCACTGTTTGCTGGTGGAAAACTGAGAGTCCACTTGGAGATTCAGGTTGGTGAGCACACCAACAACTACCCCGAGATCGCAGCCAAAGACAAACTGAGCGAGCTGCAGCTGAGGGTCCGACAGCTCCTGGACCAGGTGGAACAGATCCAGAAAGAGCAGAACTACCAGCGGTATCGTGAGGAGCGTTTCCGTATGACAAGCGAGAGCACAAACCAGCGCGTTCTGTGGTGGTCTATCGCTCAAACCATCATCCTCATCATCACTGGCATCTGGCAAATGAGACATCTCAAGACCTTCTTCGAGGCCAAAAAGCTGGTGTGAAACCCTTTTATTGCCGTTTGGTTTCTCAAGCATGGAAATACTCAGTGATTCATTTCAATATTTTCTTTTTAAACTCAGTTCGGTGCAACATTATCTTCGGCAGAGCTTTGAATTAAGTCTTAAACATGCAGAATATTAACAACCCTTAATTCTGCTCTATACCCGATACCCATTTATCATAAATGAATCATACATGTCTAGAATGGTGTTCAAATTACTAAAAAGTGTGATATGAAAATGGGTATTATGGGTGCATGGAAACTACTGTTGACTTTAAGGTTGCATTACTGATAAATGTGAAGAATCAAAAAAAAAAAAAAAAAAAAAAAAACCCAGCTCATCCACTGCCGTCGTCCTAGGTCTCGTGGGTCTGCTGCTAGGGGGCAGTCCCACGAGGCCGCCACCAGCTCCTCAGACCTGCAGCTGCAGAGGGAGACTGTTGCTTCCCGTGCTGCACCGCAAAAGGCCTGGAGCCAGAAACAACACTCTCAGTCTTCCAAGCCGAAAGCAGATCTAAGGACTGTTATTCAGTCTAGGAAGGCTTTGGCTAAGAGGCCCGGATGCGATGCTCAGGCCTCTGAGGGTGGTCCCCCCCGCGATCAAGCAACAACATCTCGCTCCTCCGCGCATCCCTCAGGAAATCGATGTTTGCCTCCTGCCGCTAAATGCGGTTCGGGACTCATCGGTTTCCAGCGAACGCGAATCGCAGTGTTCTTCAAAATATATCTCAGTGGGTCCTGCGCACAGTGGAAAAGGGGTACAGAATTCAGTTTGAGTATCGTCCACCAAGGTTCAACAGGGTCGTACACACGCTTGTCAGCCCCGAGCAGGGTCAGGTCATGGAACAAGATCCTCAGTCCCTCCTAGCAAAGGAAGCCATAAAGCAGGTTCCTCCTCAA
Organism: Squalius cephalus; assembly: GCF_949319135.1. Classification (NCBI taxonomy): domain Eukaryota; kingdom Metazoa; phylum Chordata; class Actinopteri; order Cypriniformes; family Leuciscidae; genus Squalius; species Squalius cephalus. The sequence goes on from NC_137126.1 coordinate 18,412,670, forward strand.
GATAGGGAAGCTGGGTTCTACAGCTGGTACTTCATAGTTCCCAAGAAGGATGGGGGGTTATGTCCTATTATAGATCTCAGGGTACTGAACCGGTCTCTGAGGAGATTCAGGTTCAAAATGCTAACTATACCGTTAATCGTGAGTCAGATCAGGTCCGAGGACTGGTTTGTCACGATAGATCTAAAAGACGCTTACTTCCATATATCCATCCTTCCCCAACACAGGAAGTTCGCTTTTGGGGGAAAAATCGATCAATACAGAGTTCTTCCATTCGGCCTAGCACTGTCACCTCGCACCTTCACAAAATGCATGGATGCTGCTCTTGCTCCGTTGAAACTTCAAGGCATTCGCATCCTCAATTATATCGACGATTGGCTCATTCTAGCACAATCAGAGGAGATGGCGGTTCAACATCGAGATGTTGTTCTGCACCATCTAAGGTGCTTGGGATTGAGACTCAATGTCAAGAAGAGTTCACTAATTCCTCTACAGAGAACTATTTTCCTAGGAGTAGTATGGGATTCAGTCACGATGCGGGCACAACTGTCTCCTGCTCATATAAACACCATCTTGACTACAGTAACAAGTATCAAGCTAGGCCAGGCCATCACTGTCAAACATTTTCAAAGGGTTCTGGGTCTTCTAGCAGCAGCGTCCAACGTGATACCTTTTGACCTGCTGTATATGAGGGCCCTGCAGTGGTGGTTCAGGACCAGAGGGTTTTCCCCGAGGGGGAACCCATTACACACGATCAAAGTAACGCGCAGATGCCTTCGTTCTTTGATAATGTGGAAGAAACCATGGTTCCTGTCCCAAGGCCCTGTGTTAGGAGCACCGTGTCAGAGAACAAATTTGACCACGGATGCATCACTCACAGGCTGGGGTGCGGTCATGGAAGGCCGCTACACCAGGGGTCTTTGGAAGGACCACCATCTCTCTTGGCACATCAATTGCCTAGAGATGCTGGCTGTATTCCCTTCTCAGGGAACAAGGGTTACAGTCGTAACCCGAGACGTTTTATTTTATCTATAAAATCATTACTGTGCTTTCAATAATTTTATTTAATACAAAACAACATACAGAGGCGTAATGTGACACCTAAACGAGAGTCGCGCCTGTCTTTTCGCGTGATTGAAACTCCTTGCATAAAACACACAACTTTATTCCTATAGTGATAATGAATATAATTAATTTGGATGATAAAATGTCCTCAGAACTGTGCACTGTTTGTTTATTGGTAGGTTATGGAGTCAGTCGCTCGCAATATCTTTTGGCTACGAGTGAAACGCAGGACGGGGTCTGAAGTTAGAAGTTCACCCGCAGAGCACGAGTCCATCTCCGGCACATGAACCAGCGCTGATCCGGTGGAAATTGGATAACAACAGACTGGTTGATTACACTTGAATTAGGCTACCTGAATGTTTAAATGTTTTATTTTTACTTCTAAAATGTTTGTTAAATGAGTTTAAATGTAGGCAATATTGTATACATGTTAAAACAGTGTAAAATATGCTGTATTGCTGTACTCATCAACAATAAAGGCCAATGTCATTTATACTGCTGGTTATATGCAATACTATTTTACAAAGGTTTAGAGGAAATAAAAACAGTTAATATTACTCATAAAAAAAAAGTTATTACTCATAAATATTGTTTTTTAAATGTTTAAATTTTAAATTATTTCTACTCAATTTTATTTGTTAATGTACCAGATGCAGTTACTCAGATTTACTTAATTTTTTTTACTTGCATTTACTCAGTTCATACAGTATATTTCATTGATTTCACAGCTTTAAAATTTACTCAATTTTTTAATTGAGATGTTAAAAATGTTTCATCAAAAAAATTGAGTAATCATAGTTAAACCTTTTCCCAATCAGCAATTCTAATGAGAACATGCCGTATTTGGGCATGGCCGTGGCTTCTACCGTCACACTTGGATGTGGGCCGGGTTGGATGTCCACTGCAGCGAGACCCTTCTCCAATCAGGACCCACCTTGGTTCAATGGCTGGAGCAGATAATAGACTTGTTGCCCATTGAAGAAATTACAAGTAAACGGCATTCAAGAATGCAAAATTTCCAATCCACATGGTCTTTAGTACTGAATTATATAGAGACTATAAAATGACAAACTTGCATGGAATATTGGATAACCCACAGACTGTGGTAGTGTAGATTTTTTTTATTTTTTTTTATTTACTGTCCTGTCGATATGTATTGTCCCATACTGTTTTGTGTGATGTTATTGGGCTGTGTGTGTAATATGTGCTAAATTGTGAAAAAAAAAAAAAAAAAAACTTGTTTTTTACGAATGTATGTAAATCAAATGTGGTATACAGTATATGTGAGCTCATTTATTGATCACAGGATTAGAAACAAGACTGTCAATAGCAATCATACTCTCCATAAGTACTGAATAGACAAAGGAGGAACTGAAAGAGACTGTGTTAATGTAAGGTTGTGAAGGTGAAGAAAGTGAAGTTTAAAATGAGTAAGAGAAATGGGGAGAAATGGTGCAAGAAGAAGAGCAAAGAGCTGGCGAGGAGAATAACGAGACTTGCATAAGATAATATGTTTGTCATGTACTGCTCTGAGATACGAAGATTGTGGATCCAAACGCAGTATTTACTGAAAGGGTAATCCACAATCAAAGTGCAAAAACAGGCAAAGGTCAAAACACAGGCAAAGAATCCAAACATATACCAGGACAAAAACACGGGCAGACAGGGTAAATCCAAGAAACAGACAACAGGGTCAAAACCAGGGAACATATAATCAATGGAGTGCACAAAAATGCAGTATGGACACATACAAGACTTCACAATGAATGACTGAGTTGACCAGGCATATATAGGGTGAGCTAATGAGGTTAATGAGACACAGCTGACAGCAATCACGGATGATGAGTCCAGGCAGTGAGTTCTGGGAAATGTAGTCCATGTGTGAATGGCAATGTACAAGAGGGGACCAGAGGGGTGGACAACCAGGTCACTCCAGCGGGTGATTGTGACATAGCCCCCTTCCCAAGGAGCGGCTTCCAGACATTGAGGACCACCAAGGTGAAGCAGACGGAGCCGATGACAACCACGGTGGAGCCAAAGACCCCCAAGGCAGATCTGGTGGAACTGGAGTCCACCATGGCGGATCAGGCGAAACTGCAACACAGAGCACAGAGAGGTTAGGATTGTCCTCGAAGCAGACTGAAATCTGGATCAGACTCATGGGCTGGAGCGGGCTCTGGAGCAGACTCATGGGCTGGGGCGGGCTCTGGAGCAGACTCATGGGCTGGAGCGGGCTCTGGAGCAGACTCATGGGCTGGAGCGGGCTCTGGATCAGACTCATGTGCTGGAGCGGGCTCTGGAGCAGACTCATGGGCTGGAGCAGGCTCTGGAGCAGACTCATGGGCTGGAGCGGGCTCTGAAGCAGACTCATGGGCTGGAGCGGGCTCATTGACTAAAGAGTAATAATATTAAAAATAAAATAATTCATTAGACTTATATATAGCACTTTTCTCTGCACTCAAAGCGCTTTACATGGAAGGGGGAATCTCCTCAACCACCACCAATGTGTAGCATCCACCTGGATGATGCGACGGCAGCCATATTGCGCCAGAACGCCCACCACACACCAGCTTAAAGGAACACTCCACCGTTTTTTGAAATAGGGCTTATTCACATTCTTTCCTACATTTAGATAGGTGGGTAAATGCATTTTTGTCTCAGTGCATGCATTGTTTTAGTTTGACAGGGTCGGCGCTAGCTTAGCTTAGCACAATGAATGGAATCCTTTGTTGCCAGCTAGCATGTCCTGAGTAAAAGTGATAAAAACAAAACAAAAAAAAACACGTAATTACTTCTTGTGGCCTGCGTATTCACAACGAGTACAAATAGCGATGCAGATTAACACTAGGTGATTTCCTAGGCAGATATTGACTTGGGACTATATTAGGGGGAAGCAAAGGCGAAGCACAGCTACTTAGGCGAAGCACTGCTACTTGGGCACAGAGATATCACGCAACACATGAATTTCCACGACTTCCGTCAACATACCGGCGCACAACGAGTCAAAACACAGAAGAAGAAGAATAACAAGCGTGACCTGCACAGAGTGTCTTCGCTTTTGGATTGTTTATTTTGAGAAGTTACAGCTACAGTTACAGCAAACATGGTAATTACCTGCATAGCAAAAGGTTGTGAGAACAAGCAAAGGACATACACGAATATAATGTTTCACAGAATTCCATCGAATGTGGAACTGAGAAATAAATGGCTAGCTGCTCTGGAGATCTGTACTTCAACGCCTCTCTACAAAATTACTATGGAAAATACTAAATACTAAATTCCGTAGTAAATAAAATTACTACGGAAAATTACTACGTGTATGGAAAATTAAAATTACAAAAAAATACTCTCTACAAGTTCAAGATGGCCGCGGCGTGAGTAAACGTGTGTCAAGCTCTACTCAAGCATGCTTATTGCTATCATAGTAGCTTTGTAAGATCTCCTCTTTTTTTTTTTTTTTTTGACTGCTTTTCAATACATTGGCATTAAAGTTTTTCATACAGCCACACGCTTTCTGCTGTTTGGATTACACGATTGGCGCAATGGATGAGTCACATATCTCACTCCAATCTTTGTGGAACGCCATTACACAGAGTAAGACTGATATGCTGGCGCATTTTGATGTAAAAATGGACGTCATTCATAGCAGACTGACTAGTATTCAGAATTCATTAAGTACTTTGGGAGATCAAGTTCATTTGTTAGAGCAACGTGTTGGGGCTAATGAGGACAACGTGCAAGTATGTGTCGCTCGGATTCAACAACTGGAGAAAGACAACTCCTACCTGCTGGACAAAGTTGACGATCTGGAGAATCGAAGTCAACGTTCTAATCTCCGCTTTGTTGGAGTTCAAGAGTCATCGGAAGGCAGTGATATTGCCGGCTTTATGTCCCGTTTGATTCCACAGCTTTTGGGACAAGACAACTTTTCCACTCCGTTGATCATTGAATGGGCTCATCGCTCTCCGACAGTTCGTCAAAGCGATAGAGCCCGTCCTAGACCTATTATGATCAAGCTCCTTAATTTCCAGGACAAAGTGAAAATTCTTCGCATTGCGAGGGAGAAAAAGAAGTTTGAGTACAACGGGACACGTGTATATATCTATCCGGACTTCAGCGCTGAACTGATGAAGAAGTGCAGGAGCTTTGATCCTGTTAAACGTAAGCTTTGCGAACTTAATATGAAATACTATCTTAGATATCCTTTCCACGTTGTGTGTCTTTGTTAATGGCAAACAGCAGCGTTTTAGCTGCCACAAAGATGCTGAAGCTGTCTACATGTCACCACGGACTTCACCAGGATAATTTAATGACTGTCTGAAGAGAGGCTTGATTTTTCGGATAACCGAAGTTTGTTAGTAGCATAATTATTATTATTGTGTGGAGGTAGTTTTGTGATGTAAAATGCTATTTTGGAGCGTTGGATTCTGTATTACCTCACACAGAGCTACTGTTTGGCATATAGCCTATATTTTTCTTTTCTTTTTTTCTTTTTCTTTTTCCGATTTAATTTTCATTAAGTTACATTTTTCTTTATTTTATTATTATTATTTTTGCTGTTTGAGTTGAGTTGATGAGATGGTTTTTGACCTATATTATTTGGTTTACTCACTGGAATGCCCTGGAACATGGGCTGCGTTCCAAACCGCATACTTCCCTACTATTTAGTATGGGAAAAAGAGTAGGCGAGCGAAAAAGTATGTACGAATCCAAAAGAGTAGGCGAGAATTACCTGGGTGACGTACTAATTATCGCGAGATTCGGACTTAAGTGCGTTCGAATATGCCTACTTTCCTACTATATAGTAGGCGAAAACAGTACGTGAAGGAAGCAGTACGTTCGGAACATCAGTATTCATAAAAGAGTAGGCGAGAAGTTCCCGGATGGCTTACTGCTTCCGGCCAGATTTTCGAGCGCTCAACCGATGGATACTCTTCTATCCCAGGAGGCCACGCGAGAGGATACGTCATTATCAAACATCGCAGAGATCGGCGACGCGGGTGCTTTCAAATGTGAGTAAACACAGTTCCTTTTGTTAAAATCGCATATGTTGAACTACTGTAGAGTAAACTGTTGAATTGTTGAAGGTGTAAAGACGTTACACAGTGTAGTATAGTTGTGATTTTGCTGCAAAAACACGTTTTATTATGTATAACGTTAGCTAACGGGAGCTCCAATAAAGACACGTAAGTGACGTCTCTAAAGTGGATTTACATAAACCATATGTACATCTTAAAGACGCTTATTTTAAATGTCTATTTACATCTGACAGGAAAATCTTGAAATATCACAACATGAAATAGACATCTGAGTGATGAATGTGTGCTATTATGTAGAACAAATCTATAAAGTAACTTACGTTAAACATAAGTTATCTATTTTATTTGTCCATTAGTAGTTGATAAATTGAGGAACATTTATGTTGGATAAAAAGTTAAAACAACCTCAACATGTAAATGTAGTGTTGAGCTCATAAATCACAGAGGTAACATGGATCTTGTCTGGATATTACAGGACAGATGAACAGATGTGTGTTTATCCGGTGGAGAGTGGCTCATGAAGGCTTTGAGTGAGTATACTACAGAAATGAATAACAACTATTTAAATCTTAAGTTGTAGTTTATTGTAATTTCAAACAGAGCTATTACAGCACTTTTCTGATTCTTGATTTCTGTGCATTTGCTGCACAGCTTTTGTGGTGGAGCAGGACCTGCAAGGAAAGATGATGGCGGCATTTGTGGAAAAAAAGCGTTTTTGTCTTCTAAATAATACTGAAATCAAATTACATTGTGCGGTTAAAATTACTGCTTTTGTGTTATGCTTGTGCATTTTGTAGGATCTGAAATGCCAGCAGGCTGGTGTGAGCACTGAGGATGAGGAGCCCAGAGCTGAACCCTGGAGATGGTGTGGACGAGACCCTCCATCACTCCACCTGCCCTTATGAGACCCTCCATCACTCCACCTGCCCTTATTGCCTCAGATTGTGAAGCACAACACATCACGCAACAACCTCCGGCACGAGGGAACGGCTCACCTCTGGCGGTCAGCTGATTCATCAGAATAAAGCTGCAGAATGGGAACCGCTGTGTTGAGATGGCAGAAGGATGTGGGGTTCAGCGCCTGTAGCCTACATACATGATTGTAGTTTGAATAAAGCTTTGTTTCATGTGTTGCCTTATGCATTTGTTTATTGTGTGGTGGTGACTTTCATTCATTCTTTTACTAATTTATTAATATTTCTCATTGTTTTCAGTAAATAAAATATAATTATTTAATTAATGTTTTATTTAATTGTTTGAAAGAAAATGTAGATATGTTCATTATATACACATCTAGAGTGTATTCAATCATGCATAGCTATGTCATATGACATACATTACATTTTGTTTGTTTTATTGAATTATATCATTTTCAGTAAAAAGTAATATAATTAAGTATTGGTCAGCATTTATCGTTGTTGTTATTGTATGTTTTGGGGTGGGATAGCAATGCAATTCATTCTGAGGTAATATTAATTTTTAATATTAATGATACTTAAAATTTTCGAGTATAAAATCAACAGTTTTCCTCCAAAGGCGAATCTTCGAAAAGCTGCCCTTTGTGGAGACATTACAAACGCTGAGGAAACCCGTTCTAGGTAGGGCTGTCGAGTTACTGATGTTATGAGATCTGTAAAAAATCTCATTATGTATGCAAACCCATAATATATATATATATATATATATATATATATATATATATATTATGGGTTTGCATACATAATATGAGATTTTTTACACAGGAAAAAAGAACCTACAAGGTTGAATATCTTAATATATATTTTCTTAAATAATTCATTATAATACATTTTAAAAAAAGCATTTTTTGTTATTTATAGGCCTGAGGGATGAAACGACAGTTAAATTCAATAAGAAAAAGAGGAAAAAATAAAGCAGTTAGCCACTTTTGCTTGTGGATGAAAATGTTTGGATAAAAAAAAAATAACAACATATTCAAGAGATGACAATTTTGGGATTTCGTAATAAAAATAAATAATATCGTTAAGGACAAAACGGTGGGTCACATTAGTAGGGTTAAATATAAGAACTTAAATCAACCCTAAATGTATTCACAAAATAAATGGGCAGCAGTTTCTTCAAAAAGACCACAAAATGAGCAAGTTTAATCAATATCAAGATATTTACAGATAGATGAATTAAACGTGTCGTTCAAATCTTTTAAGTTGTTGCGCGTGATAACGCGTTGTAGGTCACATGATAACGTCAACATGGCAGATGTCCGGTTCGCATTCATACTCAACGAGATCTGGCTATAAAGTACCTACTCTTTTAGCGCTCGTTAAGTAAGTACTTATTGAAATTAAGTGCCTACTCATTGAGTATGCGGTTTGGAACGCAGCCATGGTCTCTGGGGCAGCTGGGTTAGACTTGAAGGGTGTTGTGTTTTTATGTTTATATGTTTTGTATTTAAATGTCCTGTTTGTTTGTTCTGTTATGATCAGTTTATTTGATAGTTTTTGCACTCTTGTAATGATTTTTTGGATTCAGTTATTTTTGTTCTTATATTTGACCAGTGACAGTATCATTGTTAGTTATTTTTCAAGCTGGATAAGGTTAAGGGATTAAAAATCATTCACTTGAATATTAGAAGTCTGGTGTGTAAAATTGATTTACTTCGTGTGTGGGTTGATTTAAATAAGCCTGATATTATCACTCTTTCCGAAACATGGCTCAATAGCAATGTTTCAGATAATGAAATTAACTTAACCAATTATGTTGTTTACAGATCGGATAGGTCCTCCAGGGGTGGAGGTGTGGCTATATATGTTTCTACAGGTCTTGTTTCTGAATTAATTATACCTTCGATTGATCCTTTATATTTTGAATGTATTTTTGTTAAGGTGGTTTTCCATTTAAATAAATGTATAATCATCGGGAGCATATACAGACCACCCTCTTCACCAGTGGAGTCCTTTAACTGCCTGATATCCACTATTAATTCAGTTTTTGGTAAAAATGAGCTAATCTTATTAGGCGACTTCAATAAGAATTGGTTGGATACGTCATGTAATAAAGATTAATATAATTAATATTAATATAATTAATAATTTAAATCTTACCCAATTAATTACTGAGCCAACTAGAATTACTTCTCGCACACAATCTCTTCTTGATTGGATACTTGTCTCACACCCAAATAGATTTTTAAGGTCAGGTGTGATGTCCGATTGCTTTAGTGATCATTCGATTATATTCTGTGTATGGAAAATTAAAGTACCTAAATTGCCACCAAAATTAATTAAAATCAGACAATATAAAAAAACTGAATTTAGATTTATTTATTCATGATCTGATTTCTATTAATTGGAATATATATCATTTAATTCCTAATGTACAAGATGCTTGGGATTTTTTTATACTGAGTTTATAAATGTTGTAGACAAGCATGCACCTTGGAAAATTGTTAGGGTTAAGGGCAATCATCTTCCTTGGATTAATTCGGAACTTATTAGTCTCTTTAGGCAAAGGGACAAAGCATGGACAACATTTCGTCTGACAAGAAGTAATGCTGATTGGGAAGTCTATAGGCATTTGAGAAATTTGAGCAAAACAAAAATTCGAAATGCAAAGTCTAATTATTATAAAGAATGTCTTTCTTTTCATTATAAAAATCCTAAACAATTCTGGAATAAAATTAAAAACATTATTAAGACATCAAATAAACATTCAGTTAATCAAATTAGAGCTAATAATAATACAATACTTCATGACTCCTTATCTATTGCGCAAGAATTTAATCAGCATTTTTCTTCAGTTTGGTCTACTTTAGTATCTGCCTCTTACTTGAATACTGATATTTGTAATGAGACTGCATCATGTAATAGTTCATTTTCATTTGGGAAGATTGCTCCAATTGATGTTCAGAGTGCCATTGATGAATTAAAAGTGACTAGTGGTGAAGGATTAGATGGAATTGAAAATAGGTATCTTAAATTAACTTCCCATATTCTTATGTATCCACTAGCTGATTTATTTAATCTTCTTTGTCTACATGTGAGTTGCCGGTGATCTGGAAATGTGCACGCATTACTCCGCTTTATATGGGAGGTGATGTACTTGATATTAATAATTATAGACCAATATCTATTATATGTTCTATATCTAAAGTTTTTGAAAAATTAATTTATAAACAACTTTCAAATTATTTATGTATTAATAATATTCTATCACCATCTCAATCTGGTTTTAGGTCTAATCATTCCACAACTACTGCATTACTTAAGTTTACTAATGATGTGTTTTCAGCCTCAGATAATGGCAAGCTCACAGGTGCTATTTTTCTTGATTTGACTAAAGCTTTTGATTTGGTTGATCGTTATTTGCTTTTAGATAAACTTCATGTTATTGGTTGTTCAAAAAATACAATTTTGTGGTTTAATTCATATCTGCACAACAGGAAACAATGCGTTGTCCTAAATGGGAATAAATCTGATTTTCTGATTCAGCAAAGAGGTGTGCCTCAAGGTTCAGTTCTGGGACCACTTATTTTTTCTATTTATGTAAATAATTTACCATTACTTCTTAAAAACTGTCAGGTACAACTTTATGCGGATGATACTGTCATATATACATGTAATTCTGATCTTATACAAATTCAATTATCTCTTCAATCGGATTTTAATAGTTTACAAGACTGGCTTTTGGCTAATAAATTAGTGCTTAATAAAACCAAGTCATACACTATGATTTTTGGTTCTAGACATAAACTTAATTCCAAAACCTGTTCCTGTGTTATATCATGTAAAGACGGTATTCCTCTGCATAGAGTTGATACTATTAAATATCTTGGTGTATGGCTTGACTCTAAACTTTCCTTTAAACCACACATTAATCACATTTTACGAAAAGTCAATGTTGGAATGAGTATTTTGTATCTATCTCGAAATTGCTTCTCTTAGTGTTCGTAAGAAACTAGTTGCTCAATTAATATTTCCGTTCTTTGATTACTGTGATGTGGTTTATCAGACGGCATTAAAATCTGATCTTGTCTCACTTAATTCGGCATATAATAGAATTTGCAGATTCGTTTTAGTATGTTCCTTTTTCACTCACCACTGTACAATGCACTTCAGTGGCCATCTTTGAATGTGAGAAGGCAGATTCACTGGCTCCAATTTATATTTAAATGTATTTACTTTGATTATCCTAGTTATCTACAACAATACTTTGTACTCTTTTCTTCAAACCACCAAGTTAGGCATTCTGTACAGACTTACTTTTTCGTTCCTCGTGTTAAAAAAACAATTGGTAAGAGAGCATTTATGTTTAAAGCCGTATTAGACTGGAATAATTTGCCTGTAGATATTAGATCCATTACTTCTTTTCGGTTGTTTAAACAATCTTTTTTATCTTATTTTAAAGTAGATTGCACATGCTATCATTGAAACTGTCGTTGTTGTTATGTGTACTGTTGCTTCTTTTTCTTTTTCTCTTGGGTGGTGTTTTGTTGTTTGCCTGTTTGTTGATGTATTGTTAATTGTAATCTTGTTATGTTCTTTAAGTTGTAATTGTTTTTCATTGTAAGGATCCCCTCAAAAACGAGATGATACATCTCAAGGGGTTAATCCTAATAAATTCTAATAAAATCACTACGTCTGAAACATACGGCCGTCCCATCCCATCTATTTTCAAAGCACAGGCAGAACAAAGTGCACATGTAAGTTGTCTTTTATTACTCTTCCTTATGTTAATCTGTGTCTTTATTCGGTTGTAAGATAGATGCTGAGAAGCTGCATATAGACTACGGTTCAAATAACGTTAGCCTCCTCTAGTATAACCTCTTGTTGAATTCAACCTGTTTAGCATGAACAACCAAACTAAAATAAAAATCGCTGTTATCGTTACCTGTAAAATGAAATGACTGAGGGCTAAGTTAGCTATATTTCTCTCACCGAGTTAGCCTGGTTCTTTTGACTCAGGAGTTTTAGTATAACTAGTAGAGAGGAGAAGGCTACAAGCAGTTTACTATACATGTGTCATGTTTAAAATAATCACTTAATCTGTGGACAGCTGTCCATTTGGTCCATTCGGCGTGGGGCGTTTTTTCCAGTTCATTTTATCACACCGGAAAAAAAAATCGAGTAGGCCTACTGCCGGATGGATCAGCGCCGTGAAATCCTCGGTAGCTGTGACACAACTGCGGGCACGCTCATCTTGATCTGACGCGTTGAGCCTGGTCATAGATGGCAGCAACTTGTCCCACTCGCCACAGCACCAACATTCTATTTCAGTCGGCATATTCCCCCAATAGCCAAAATAGCCAGGCAGCTACTATTCACGCCGGTATGTTGACGGAAGTCGTGGGATTTCATGTGTTGCGTGATATCTCTGCGCAAGAAGTAATTACGTGTTTTTTTTTTTTTTTTGGGGGGGGGGGGGGGGGGGGGGTTATCACTTTTACTCAGGACATGCTAGCTGGCAACAAAGGATTCCATTCATTGTGCTAAGCTAAACTAGCGCCGACCTTGTCAAACTAAAACAATGCATGTAACAATGCAAAAATGCATTTACCCACCTATCTAAATGGAAAGAATGTGAATAAGCCCTATTTCAAAAAACGGTGGAGTGTTCCTTTAATGGTGGAGAGGAGACAGAGTGATGAAGCAAATTAGTATATATATACTAATTGGCTTCATCACTCTGTATATATATATATATATATATATATATATATATATATATATATATATATCTGTATATATATATATATATATATGGAGATGATTAGGAGGCCATGATGGACAGAGGCCACTGGGCAAATTTGGCCAGGATGCCGGGGTTACACCCCTACTCGTTTCGAAAGACATCCTGGGATTTTCTGTGTAAAGCACATGATCTGAGACCACTCACTCACAGGCACACTCGTAACCATTTATCTTGTCAATGCCCCTTCCATAATCACAGGGATTGCTCTGACAGTCATCTAGGTTAACCTCGCAGTAAGCGCCTGTTAAAACACAACATAGTTAAAGTAAATGACCAAATGAGCTTTTGACAGGTAGGAATTTACTCATTTTTGGTTGTTCCAGTAAAAGTGGCACCTGCGGTTCCTTTTGGGCAGATGCATAATTCTCACGGTCCTGGCAGGTGCCTCCATTCTGGCACGGCTGACTAAGACACTCATTAATGTTGATCTCACACAGACGACCCGTGAAACCTACACGGCAGGAACAGGTGAAGGATGCCAGGCCGTCTTTACAGGTGCCATAGTGACATGGGTTGGATAGTAGGGCTGGGTAAAAAATATTGATTTCTCGATTTTAATCGATTCTCATTTTTACAAACCTATATCGATTCTTAAATCCCAAGAATCGATTAGGCTAGTCATCCTGTTTTCAGTTGAATGAATGGAACATTGTAGCGTGCATCCCATCCAATAAATCGCAATAATCTTTGTGCTTTGTTACTATTGATATGAAAAAAATCCATTTTCTTACGAAATTCAAAAACATAAATACCATTTTGGTGCTGTGGCATGAGATCGCTCTGGCGCAGCTCAGCTCAAGAGAAGCAGCAGCGCAGAGCACACATGATCTTCTCTTCTGCCTTAATAATACCAGTTACAGCGTGAAATTAACACGAATGAGCATCTGAAAGTGTGTTAAAAGATAGAGTACAACTTATCGAAATCCGTATCATGTCACATGGAATCGCTGAATCAGTGTTTCAACCGTGGAAATACGTCAGTAAAACAGCTTGTAAAAAATGTCATGTAAAGTCACATTTACCTCAGAAAAACCATATCCAGTGACCATAAACTCGTTAGTCAGCTAGAAAAATTAACTCTAGAGAGAAGCATTTTGCTAAATATATGCACCCTATTACATATTCATTATAATTTTTTATGTTCTTCAATATTTAATGCATGTTTGAATAAATCTGGCAAGTTTTTATGACAGCCACCATTTAAATGTTTATATTTTATATAACTTTATTATTATAAAAAAATAAAAGTGTAATTTAAGTGTTTGTTTACAAATCAGTTCATTTTTACCTTCAATATTATAGTAGGCTAATGAAGCCTAGTAGACAACAACTGACTCCCATAATTTACAGCATTAGTTAAGAGATTTGTTTTCCTTGAGGAAATTTGCCATGTATTTTACCTGATATCCAAAATAATCAATATTGAATCGAATCGGAATCGAAATCGAATCGAATTGCAAGCTTATGATTCGAAATCGAATTTGAATCGAATTTGTGTCAATACCCAGCCCTATTGGACAGACATTCATCTACATCTGTCTCACAGTGCTGCCCTGTGTAACCTAAAAAGAAAACAGATTCATTTATTTTATTTATTATGACAGCATTTTCTCACATTCTGGCCTTAAAATGTACATGTTTTTCCACACTTACAGAAAAAAGATACAAAAGCTGTCACTGGGACGGTACCTTTTTAAAAGGTGCATCTATATACCTTATATAAACTTAAAAGGTGCATATTAGTACATTTTAGAACACAGTGATAGCTTTTGTATATTTTGTTCTGAGTGCATTACTTTTAGAGCAATTTATAGCCAAATAAATATTTGGTTGCACTTTATTTTACAGTATGTGTACTTAGAGTGTACTTACGTAATAAAATACTGGGTAATATAAGGTAACTACAGGAGTTACGGTTAGGTTTAGGAGTAAGAGTAGGTCGAGGGTTAGTAACTAGTTATTACCCAGTTATTGTAATTAGTGTAATAAGTATGTACATGGGGAACAGGTCTGTAAAATAAAGTGCTACCAAATATTTTAGAGCTACAAAAAATATTGACAACAGAAATACAACAAGGGATGCACCGATAAGAAAATGTTGGCCGATACCGGTAATTCTTTATATTTGAAAGCCAATAACCGATATATTGGCCAATAAATCTAAATCCAAATTTGTATATAATTTTCGAGACCCTGATTACAAAAACAAAAGACTAACCATTAAAAGCCATGTCATAAGCACACAATTATATAGTATCTCTGGGGCCGGTTTCACAAAGATAGACTTTGACTATGGCTTAGATATAGTAGATAGTCAGACTTCAGATAGACATCAAAATCAGACCGTTGCACAAAGCACTTAAGACTTTGACTATCTTAAGTAGGACTACACTGCAATGCATTCTGGGTAAAATAAGACACTTTTTGAAACAAAAAACATGGCGGATCGAGTAAGCGCATTCAACCGCTCAGTGCAGTTTACCCCAGCGGAAAATATGCGTTTGTTGGAGGAGTATAACAGTCACAAGGACATTTTACTTGGGGAATTTAGCGGAGAATGTAGTAACAAGTAGAAATGTTTAAATTATGAGCCATTTTCCTTTTTCTTTTGGCTGTTTGTAATGTAACTGATTGTTACTGCTGGTTGCCAAGGTAACATAGAGTCTTAAGGGGGTCGCACACCGAACGCGCAGCTCAGCGCCGCGCCGCGCAGCGCCACGTTTTTTAAATTCGAACACATTATTCTCTATGAGAGTATACACACACCGGCGGCGCCTTTCGGCGGTCTGTCCGCGGCGCCCAGCAACGGCTCAGGACCGTGTTCAAAATCCTGCCGCGCCACAGAGCGCCATTTAAATAGTTTTATATTAAATTTACATTTATGTGTCTCAAATCGTAGTTAATGTATATATGGACTTAACTCTGTGCTGCAATATACATTTAGTTTTATATTTATTTACAGAAATCAGAAAATTGCTGATGTTATCGGATTTTCAGGTGACAGTTGTCCTAGACGTGGCGCGGCGCGGCGCGGCGCTGAGCTGCGTGTCCGGTGTGCGACCCACTTTAGACCTAAGTTAGCCTGGGGGTAAGGTGTCTAATTTTTTTGGTTTAAATTAAGTCAGTCCTTATTTTTGTGAAACAGTCTAACTTGCATTAGACTAGTCTATGAGCAAATTTTAGACTAGTCTAACACTATAGACCGGTCTAAAATAGCTTTGTGAAACCGGCCCTTGATTATAATTGTATGTAGCCTATATAACAGACTTGCGCTGCACATGTTGCACTCCAATCATATTTTAAGCAATTCAAAACCATCATATACTTTTTCAGGCTTTAAAAAAATGAAACAAGCAGACAGTGTCTTCATACCTTCAGTGCACTGGCAGGTGTACATGTTGGGCCCATCAATACACTTGGCCCCATTTTTACAGGGGGTGCTAGCACACTCATCGAGGTCGAACTGGCATTGGCTACCCGAGAATCCTGAGAGGGAGGTAAGAGGAAAGAGTTGTGGATCATTACAATCATTCCTCCGGTTTGCACTCACTTCATTCCTCCACACTCGCCTATACAACTAAGCCAGTGTTCATTAATACACGGCAGAAAGCTTTACCCCTCTTTCTCTTTCTCTCATGTTTTCAAGCTGCTTTTCAACAAACCATCACGGTGAGTTTACTGTCTATAACTGTCTATTCAGTGGAACACCAAGCCATGCTGGTTGCCTCCTTTGTCCCGTAGAAGTTTTCCATCACAGTGTGCATTCTCCCATCCAGCCTTTGCCCCCCTCTCTGAATCTGTCTCACCAAAAGAGCCCCACGCAACCCTTGACCTAATGCTATTCAGCAACCCTGCCGCTCAGGAACCCCCAACATTTGTGCTTTCTCCCTAAAAAGTTATTTTAATCCCTCGATAAGACGTCTGCTGTTCAAATATACAGTCTGAACACATTAAGGGCTACAAATCCATCAGTGCAGAGACTTATGGGACACAGTTGGAGACTAAAGTTCTTTAACAATCTTTTTTTTTATTTTTCTTAAGAAAGTTGTTGCTATGGAGTTCTTAAGTAGCCTGGGTTTCCCCATACTGCCTTGAGCAGCGCGATTTTATTCACGCTGCAAGGTAGTCTGGATACCATGGACTAATTTTTCCCCTGAAATAGGGAACCAATCACAGAACGGGGAGGGAGCAGGAAGACGATGACGAAGTATATGCGACACACCGAAGCAGTTTGTTTATCTATGGATCCAACATGACAGACGTAAAAATATATGCATATTTTTAGGAACACATCTACAAAAATATGCCTGTATTTCAAGTTGATAAAATAATTTAAAATCCACATCAGTTTATTTGTGCCGACGCGCCACGCCCTCCCAGGATCTATAACGTTACCTAGGCTACTTCCACTTTTAAAAATGCATCACAACCGCGCGCGCGCGTTCTGCTTGCAGTCGTCAAGATGGATGCTGAGGAGTTGAAGAAAATAATAGCTAGTGGAGATTGTAAAGTTGTCGACAATACGTCATCAAAAATCAAGTCTAGTGTGTGGGAGAAATTTGGAGTTATCTGAAGAAAATATTGTGAAAGGCTTTGCTGCAAACATTTTCGTGTTGGATAGCCGCAAATGTGGAACTTCATCCCTGAGGAAGCACGCAGATAACTGGTAACAAAGCAGCTCTATCGAACGGTATTTTTCATATTTAACACTGTTAAGTATGTGTGGTGTGCAGGGTGTGTTTGAACCCAAAATTGTCAGATGTAGGCTAGACGAAATTGTGTGGCATATAGGCCTAGTGTTGTAGCCACGTCTGTTCGATTTGTGTGGTAACGTTAGCCATGTTCTTCATGTATCGGCCTTTTGACAGCTTCGGCTGAAGTTGTCCTTGTGTTAATTGTCGTGTAATAACTTCTGTATGACCTGGCAATAAACATTTTTGTAAGTGTGTCTATAATGTGATAGTCTAAACTGATTTTATTTCGGGTGCGGGTCGGGTGTCGGTTCTATTTTAAGCGGGTCGGTGCAGATTTTTATTAGTGCTGCTGTTGGAAAACGGGTCGGGTGCGGATTTACAAAATCGGACCCGTGCAGGACTCTCTGGTGTACACATAAATCTGACCCATCGTCGACTCGTCTTCTTCGTTGAATATCTGTCGCTCTACATACGTCATCTGGTATAATTTGAAATG
This sequence comes from Squalius cephalus, assembly GCF_949319135.1. Lineage (NCBI taxonomy): Eukaryota > Metazoa > Chordata > Actinopteri > Cypriniformes > Leuciscidae > Squalius > Squalius cephalus. The sequence continues at coordinate 18,430,687 of NC_137126.1, forward strand.
ATTGGCTATGAGCTACGTACAGGCGCATTTGATAGACATTCGTAGCGCCCAATAAACGGCTCTGGGCATTCGTAAACCACGCCTCAAATACGAGAAAATGTACATGTGGTTCCCAGACCACGTCTCAAAGAGAAAGTGGTCTGACGTTAGCCAGGCTAGTTCTTAAGGTAAATCTAATGGATTTTTCTGGGTTGTTTATTGTTTGCCTGGTTAAAATCATAAGTCTGATCACATTGAATTAATTACACATCTTGTTTAATAGTGATAATCCTGATAACAAATTCTTAACTTGCTCATGCCATTCCCAGAGCCCCCCTGGTATCTGTAATCAAGTTCTGTCTCATGAATCTTCAGAAACACTGGAATATCTTCTGAGCTGCTAATATGCCACATTACAAAAAGCCCCCTTGTAGTTGCTATGGATTCAGTGTGTAAACAACTGAAAAGAATCCCTGTGCCGCATGCTGAAAAGGAGCTCTGATTTCCATCTGAAACAGCGAAGAGGCCTAGCTTCCACTTCTTCAGCTTACCGCCCTCCAAACTCCTCCACACCTCTCTATAGTCCCGGTAGGCCCCTTTCCTTACACAACCTCATCATGCCTAACATTGTACCTCCACTCTACCCCTTTTTACTTATGCATGATTTCCTCTGCATCCTAAATATGTCGTTCTCCTACAAAAAGAGCCTTTTTCATAAACCTACATTTTCAACTAAATTATTTTCGCATCATTGGAGCTGGACAAAGTATCAAAGTAGAGTAAAATAATAATAAAAGTTAAATATCTACTGTGAACAACATTCAAAACATTTTAATATGTAGTCATTAAATAATTAATTGAAAGAACATTAAAATATTTAGAATTTCTAAATTAATGAAATTTGAATTAAACAAATTTCTCAGTTTAATAAAGATTTCAGTTTTTTTTATTTAAAATTAAATTAATATAAAAGTATAAAATGTATAAAATATTTATATTAAAATGTTTATATAAGAAATAAGTGTTCTTATTTTGTGAATATATTAAATTTTATATTCACAATTTTATTTCTGACTAATTTCGGAACAATTCAAATTTAAAACACTGACAGACTTATGAACACAATAAATGCCATAAGCAGATTTTTGCAACGCACAAATGAAATGCAGTACTGTGCAAAAGTCTTAGGCACGTTAGTATAAAAAAAAAAAAAAAAAAAAAGGTTTTACGCAAGTTATTTATATCTTTGGCTGTGTAACGTTCACCAGCTGGAGTGCCCTTGAGAGCCACCAGAGGGCACTCCACACCAGACTCTCACGTTCACTCACAGACTACATCTCCCATCATTCTCTGCCTGGACTCATCAGCACTCATTATCACATTCACCTGTTTCTCATTATCTTGTTTAGTTCACCCCATATAAGCCTGGTTCACCCCTTCACTCACTGTGAAGTTTTGTTTAGTGTCACACTGCAACTGGTTTTCTTGTTTCTTGGTTTTCGGATTTCCTGTTCCTTGGATTACTCTCTTGCCTCTGACCCCTGCCTGTCTTGTTTTTGTTTTGTTTGTTTGGACTGTCTACCTGTGTTTTGACCCATTGCCTGTTTATTGGATGACGTGTCTGGATTGCCCCTTAATAAAGCTGCAATTGGATCTCACCTTCGAGTCTCAGAGCAGTTTCGTGACAGAAAACTTCGCCAACACAGATCCAGCAGCCAAGTAAGACCCAGACCCATCATGAATCCAGCAGCACAGATCATGCGTCTCCGTCAGACCAGCCCATAGAGGAATAAGTCATGGACTTTTTGGAGCTGGCTCGCTTGACCTGTATGGATGAGTTATGTCTGATGATCTTTTTTCGTGGAGGACTATCCGAGCCGCTTAGCTCCGTAATGCCACTTTATCACCCTAGCTGGACTCTAAAACAGTATGTTGACTTGGCCCTGCAACTGAGTGGCTCAACTTTTTCTGTGGGTTTCACGTCAGTCCTGCCGAGCCAGAGCTTCACGTCAGTCCCGCCGAGCCAGAGCTTCACGTCAGTCCCGCCGAGCCAGAGCTTCACGTCAGTCCCGCCGAGCCAGAGCTTCACGTCAGTCCCGCCGAGCCAGAGCTTCACGTCAGTCCCGCCGAGCCAGAGCCAGAGCTTCACGTCAGTCCCGCCTAGCCAATGTCTCCGGACAAGATGGCCGCCGCCGAGCCAGTGTCTCCGGACTAGATGGCCGCCGCCGAGCCAGTGTCTCCGGACAAGATGGCCGCCGCCGAGCCAGTGTCTCAGGACAAGACGGTCTCTGCCGAGCCAGTGTCTCAGGACAAGATGGCCGCCACCTCCGCCGAACCAGTGTCTCAGGACAAGATGGCCTCCGCCGAGCCAGTGTCTCAGGACAAGATGGCCTCCGCCGAGCCAGTGTCTCAGGACAAGATGGTCGCCGCCGAGCCAGTGTCTCCAGACGAGATGGCCGCTCCCACGTCGCCTGAGCCCTCAGCAGAGATGGCCGCCAACACGCCTGAACCTGAGCCCTCAGCAGAGATGGCCGCCGACACGCCTGAACCTGAGCCCTCAGCAGAGATGGCCGCCGACACGCCTGAACCTGAGCCCTCAGCAGAGATAGCCGCTGCCACGGTGTCTGTTCCTGTTCCTGAGCCGGTGTCTGTTCCTGTGCCATGGTCGTCTCCTCCCTGGCCTCCCGCAGGGTCGTCTCCTCCCTGGCCGCCCGAAGGGTCGTCTCCGCCCTGGCCGCCCGAAGGGTCGTCTCCGCCCTGGTCGTCTGGAATCCGCTCCTTAAAAGGGGGGGCTATGTAACGGTCACCAGCTGGAGTGCCCTTGAGAGCCACCAGAGGGCACTCCACACCAGACTCTCACGTTCACTCACAGACTACATCTCCCATCATTCTCTGCCTGGACTCATCAGCACTCATTATCACATTCACCTGTATCTCATTATCTTGTTTAGTTCACCCCATATAAGCCTGGTTCACCCCTTCACTCACTGCGAAGTTTTGTTTAGTGTCACACTTCAACTCTGAGCGTTTTCCTGGTTTTCTTGTTTCTTGGTTTTCGGATTTCTTGCCTGTTCCTTGGATTACTCTCTTGCCTCTGACCCCTGCCTGTCTTGTTTTTGTTTTGTTTGTTTGGACTGTCTACCTGTGTTTTGACCCATTGCCTGTTTATTGGATTACGTGTCTGGATTGCCCCTTAATAAAGCTGCAATTGGATCTCACCTTCGAGCCTCGGAGCAGTTTCGTGACAGGCTGTAGTGTATCAGTAGGAAATATCAGTTTACATTTCCAAACATTCCTTTTGCCATTAATTGTAAGAATTGTAATTAATAACAGTAATTAATTGTATAAAAAACAGAGATTTTGTGTGCCAACAGTCTGACAACAGCCGGAATGATCTGATCTCACCATCATCGAGTCTGTCTTTGATTACATGAAGAAACAGAAAAAACTGAAACAGACTAAGCCCAGAAGAACTGTGGCAACGTCTCCAAGATGCTTGAAGAAACCTACCTGCAAAGCAACAGTTCTGTGAAAGTTTTAGGCACTTGTATAAAAATGCTGTAAAATGAGGGATTAGTGTTCTCCTCCCTATTCTGTCCTGGGAGGTGATTGACCCCTGTATGCTCACCTGTGGGGCATTCACATTGGTAGTAGTTGATCTTGTCAATGCACTTCCCATTGTTGAGGCAGGGCATGCTGGAGCACTCATCAGTATTGATCTGGCAGAAGACTCCCTCGTACCCTGCCAATTAGCATAGGGGAATTAGCTCCAGATCTAACAAGAGAATTCAGCCTGCCTTAGCGATGCTATTAGTGTTTCTTTTGTCTATAATAAACACAATATATCAGCTTTATGTAGACAGGCATCAGTATAATTAGAGCTACAGCCAAAAAAAAAGCTATTTATTGGATCACAGGTTGGTCATGTGAGGTAATGACGTCACCAGTATGAGGTAATATATAGTGAGCATTTAGATATAGACTGTGTCCAAAACCAAATGCAGCAATTTTTTTGGATTACCTGGCATACAGATGCAATGGAAGCCTCCAATTTTATCCAAACAGGTAGCATCATTCTGGCATGGGTTGGACATGCACTCGTTTATGTCCAATTCACATTGAGAACCAACATATCCCTGCAGACATTTACACTGGAAGGAACCTTTTGTGTTTATACACTTTCCAGTATGTTCACAAGGGTTTGCACCTAAAAAAGAGACACAAAACGCCTTTAAAAAATTTTTTTTTTTAAATCCATCTTTTGATCACTAATACTTTCAGGTTGGCAGGGTGTTTTAAGTGGTTGCTAGGGTGTTCTGGGTGGTTGCTGTGTTGTTCAATTGTTCATTTTATTCAGGTGTTTTTTTTAAAGAAGCCATTACTCACCCAGTGAGCATTCGTCAAGGTCTTGGTCACAGGCTGGGCCAACATAACCCAGAGGACAGGTACAGATGGCCTTGCCGTTGACTGGGTTGGTGTCACAGTTTGAGCCTTTCTGACATGGGTTCCTAATGCAAGCATCATCCAGGTGACACAGCAGACCTAAGACATCGATACACACAATAAAAGTAAGTTTGTACAGAAATGTATGACAATAAAAATGAGTGAATGTCTCCAATTTAAACAGCATGGCAGGTTTTAACCCTTTCGCACGTACGATCACACCAGCATGGCAGGTTTTAAAGACCTCATGAAATCAAAACAAATGTTGGTTACACTTTATTTTAAAGATCCTATGGCATGCTGCTTTTTGGATGCTTTTATATAGGCCTTAGTGGTCCCCTAATACTGTATCTGAAGTCTCTTTCCCGAAATTCAGCCTTAGTGCAGAATTACAGCCACTACGAGCCTGTCCCACAATGAGCTTTCCTTAGGACGTGCCATTTCTGTCTGTAGCTTTAAATGCTAATGAGGAGGAGAGAGGTGGGGCAAGGTGGAGGGTGGGGGTGTGGCTTTGACCAGCCTGCGGCCACGGTACCATGCGTTAATGTTTACAGTGGATGTATCGCAATGGCTCGTAGACACGCAGTCGTTCAAGCTTTCCAGTTTGACACAGAATCTGATCCGGATGGAGAAGCACCTGAAGAAGTTGCAACTCAGCAGCTACAGCAGGACGTCTCCGAATGGTTAGTTTAAAATATTGTGTCTGGATACGGTACTTTAGTTGGTTTGTTTATGTATGCTGTTACAGTTATTATCATGTAGCTAACGCTAAGCCTACGTTGTTGGCTTTTCATGTTGCTCTGATTTGCTATCGTTTTAAAGCTGTATCAGTAATCTTTGTAGTTTAGAGAAGACTGTACGCTGGCTCATTTTTTAATGACAAAGTTCTCCATGTCCACGTATATTGAAGTCTTAAAGGTTGTATCAGTGATTTCAGGCCCAAAAAAAAAAAAGATCACATTCATCGAATCTTTCCTAACGATCCGCTAGCTGCCCGCCCCATAAGCAGGCCGTCAAAAAAAGCGTCTCTGTAGGCAGCCTAGGCTCTGAGATCTGCACACAAAAACAATTGGTTTCACCAACCACTCAAAACCAAAACAAATAGTGTTCCAACCAATCACCGACAGAGGTGGGTGTTGTGAGGTTTTGTGCTCATGCACGGCTGCACGGCTGCACGCAAAGTCGGAGCTGAAGAAGAAGCTGGCTCAAAACCTCACAACACCCTCCCCTGTCGGTGATTGGTTGGAACACTATTTGTTTTGGTTTTGAGTGGTTGGTGAAACCAATTGTTTTTGTGTGCAAATCTCAGAGCCTAGGCTGCCTACAGAGACACTTTTTTTTGACGGCCTGCTTATGGGGGGTCAGCTAGCGGATAGCTCGTTTGCAAGCCATGATGTCTCTCAAGGAAAAACCAATATCGCGCTCGCACGGTCGTAGCTCATTTTCTCATGGGCGGGCCAAATTCTCTGGGCAGGCAAAGCAGAGAAAGGGGAGGTAACCTTTCACCTTATGACGACATATAGGGAAGATTCCAGATTGGCAGATTTCATTTTCTCAAAGGCGGAGCATGATACCCAGGGCTTGTTTTACACCTATCACCATTTCTAGGCACTGGGGGACCATAGGCAGGCTAGGGGAACTCATATTAATGTTAAAAAACCTCATAAAGTGAAATTTCCATGCCATGGGACCTTTAAGGTGTCCGTGTTACAGTGTAATTATACATTTAAGTACTGAGTAATAATAATTAACTACATGTACTGACTATAGGGTTAGGTTCGGGGCTTGACATGAACTTTTTTTCTCCCCAGCCACTGTAGCTAGATATTATCTCAAAATTTAGCAGCAGGTATATTAGGCTGCTGTCACTTTAAAACCTGACGCACAGATCCATTATACTGTTACACATGGATTTTCTTTCTCAACTGTTTACGTGCACTTAAAACATAACTGACTGTGTTACATGAATACTCGCCAAAACCAGCATTTTTTTTACATTATTTTATGTGTTTTTGACTGTTTAAGTGTAATAAGCAGTGAAAAAGAACTCAATTTAGTACTGAGAGGCAGCTTTATGTGTGCGAACTTTGGGTGTGAGCACAAAAGATGAAGGAATGAGTAAAATTATGCAAAATACGCGTAATCCTAAGCCGAGGCATTTCATTCGAAGCAAATGAGACGAGTGAGAGAGGGGAGACAGGTTTGTGTGTCAACTCGCTGTCAGAGAGATGAGAAAGCACAGCTTGTATCATGTATCAATTCTGCGGAAAATTAGTATTGGAAGCGTTTCAGATATTTCGTTATCGATATTTATCGAAAAATCTATATTTTTGACAACACTAAATTGCACTTAGTTTATTATTTCAGATGATTTTTAAAAGACTACAATTGAAACATGCATATATTATATATATAATTCAACCTGCCAAATTGGCTAGTAGGAGTGACTGCGTTACACGCCACTGCTGAAATCCACATGCATAATACCAAACCCTGATTAGGATTAAGATGTGGTTTAGGTTAGTTGCATGCAATTATGCACAATTTATAGTAATTACTATAGCAACTACATGTAAGATGTGTAACAAGAACAATGTAAAATAAAGTTTTACACATAATGTCATGACACTCAATCCATGGCAATTAGCTTTACATCATCTACTGTATGTGCAAGTGTACATACAATATGGACTAAATTCATTTTAGCAGATTAAAAAAGCAAATTGATATGTCCCATCTTAACTTCTTTTTTAATAGAAAATAAGTAAAATAAGTGGTCCATTAAAGTAAAAATAGGGTCTTTAAATTATCTTCAGTGTTTTTTCTCAAAGCTCTCGTAAAGCTAATGCTCCAATAAAAGAAATGAGTGCCTCAAACCAAGATTCAGTTGCATGTGAAAACACTATGCACACCCGTGCGCCCGTGAGGACATTCACAGAAGAAGGAGGCCACCCGATCATGACATGTGGCTCCTGCGTGGCAGGCAGCATCTGTGCAGTCATTGATGTTCTCGCTGCAGTTATCCCCTGTCCAGCCGTTCACACACACACAGTTGTATCCCCCCTGCGTGTTCAAGCATGTACCACCGTTCTGGCAGGAATTGGGCATCATATCGCACTCGTTGAAGTCTTTGGTACAGAACTGACCTGAGGAATTAATATATAAATACTTATAGCTGTTAATTTCATTGCAAAATACAGCATGTACAGCATGTTTTATTGACAACGCCAATAAAAAAAAAGAGATTTTACCCAATGAAACCTTGTTAGCCTTACTGATTCAAAAATGTCTTTGTGTCTAGCTGTAATTGAAGTGTAGGGTTTGAGTAGGCAGTTGGTACCTGTCCACTCTGGCTTGCATTGGCAATTGTAGGTGTTCACTCCATCCACACAGGTCCCTCCGTTAAGGCAGCGATGGTCTGGACAGTCATCAATGTTCTCCTCGCAGTTCTGACCACTAAAGCCTGGAAAGAAAGAAGCGATTTCAACAAAAATGTTCTTAAAAATCTAGTTTCAAAAGCCAGAAACAACAAGATTGTTTACATGCCCATATCAGGCACTGCCCATATTTTTGAGCAGCAAATCAGCATTTTAGAATGATTTCAGAAGGATCATGTGACACTGAAGACTGGAGTAATGATGCTGAAAATTCAGCTTCGCATCACAGGAATGAATTACATTTTTAAAATATATCGTAATAGAAAACAGTGATAACACTTTATTTTGCAGTGTCCTTGTTACATGTACTTACAGTAGTAATAACTGCAAATTATGAATAATTACATTCAACTAACCCTAAACAAAACCCTAATCATAACTCTATAGTAAGTACATGTTAATAATATTACTCATTACACATTGTAACAAGGACACTTTAAAATAAAGTGTAACCAAAACAGCAATAATATTTTTACAATATTACTGTTTTTTTGATCAAATAAATTCAGCCTTGCTGAGCTTAAGAGACTTCTTTCAAAAACATAAAAAAAAAAATCTTACCAAACACAAAGTTTTGAACGATAGAGTACCTATTAGGGCTGGGTTATATGGCCAAAAAAAATTATCACGATAATTGTTTTATATCAGTTGATATCAATAATTATCACAATAAATGTCAAATCTTTATTTCTTTCAAGTTTTAAAGGGCACCTATTATGCAAAATTCACTTTTACATGGTGTTTGAACATAAATGTGTGTTGGCAGTGTGTGAGCAAAACCACCCTAGAATGATAAAAATCCATCCAGTAGTTTTTTTACTATCTCAATAAATCATAAGCACTGTCTCAGAACACCCTGTTCTAGATTTTCCTCACTGTGACGTAGAAATGAGCTAAGCCCCACCGACGTGATTTGATTGACATCTGGTTTTGGCATAGACCCCGCCCTCGGTGATCTGCATCCTCCATTATTTCAGCGACAGCCGGTAATGTCTCCTAAGAAGTGTGTTGTGGGATGTAAGAATGGACATACTAGTCTTCACTGACATCAGAGCCACTGAAAACGCAGCGGATGGATTTTATTTATGAAGAAAAGGCACCACTTAAACTTCCTAAATACGAGATTCATTTTCTGACTGACTGTTAACGAGGGTCAAAGCTAATCCTAGAGTGTGGATCGTTGCCTAATTCGCGATCCAACGTCACCTCCAGAAAAAGTAAGTGTATTTTATGATTTTTGAGCAAATAGTCATTTCAATCGATGTCAGCCAGTCCAACAACAAATGCGTCTAAAGCTATTTATTGTCGTCGTCATAGGATGTCTCAACAAACAACGTCAGACAGTTTTATGTCACGTAGGCATTTTTGCAGCAATAACAAATGTAAATAAATTAAGGTCTGCTCTATCTCCACAGACAGTAGGCTATATAAACGTCTATCTCCCTCCCCTTAAGAAATAATAAAAAAAAATTCGTTTGTAGGCTACTTCACAGTAGTGTGTGTGTGTGTGTGTGTAGTTTCAAAAAATTGCGCGAACGTTATCACAGTTCGTGTGTGTGTGTTGCACATCCATAATGGCAAAAGGGACGCGATTAAAACTTTGTAAGTACATAAATGTATCAAATAACCATTCCGAGACGTTTAGTCCATTCTCATTCGTGTTTATTCTGTGCCGGAGTCTCTTCATCATCTAGGTCCAGCAGCAGGGCGGGGATATGCAGCTCATTTACATTTAAAGTGGTAGACGCCAAAACAGCTCTTTTTAAAACAGGCCCCAAAAATGACATTTTCAAATGGTTATAATAAATGAACTGTGGGGTATTTTGTGCTGAAACTTCACAAATACATTCTGGGGACACCCAAGACCAATATTACATATTCTAAAAAGGGGCATAATAGGTGCCCTTTAAGGCAGATTTTTTTTTTCAGAGAGAAGGAAATGAATAGTAGAATAAAGTCGTTATTTTTGTTTGTTTTTGCGCACAAAAAGTACTCTCGTCGCTTGATAAACTTAAGATTGAGCCACTGGAGTCACTTGGACTATATTAACGATCTCTTTAATAACTTTTCCGGGCCAGCAAGTTTCAATCACTTAGAAGCCTATGGAGGAGTGATCAGCTCTCAGATTTAATCAAAAATATCTTAATTTGTGTTCCGAAGATGAACGAAGGTCTTACGGGGTTGGAACAACATGAGGGTGAGTAATTACTGACATAATTTTCATTTTTGGGTGAATTAACCCTTTAAACATCACTGGCGTCTTACAAATAACTGTCACGGTTGATAATTCATCATTTCCTCTGTGTCTCGTGTAACTGTTTGTTTACATGTCTGTGAGTTTGCGTGAGTGGGCGTTGTCCCGCTCGCGTGTTTGTTCAGTGCTCCAGCTGCCTGCAATCATCTCATTCCCCACCTCAGCTGTTTCACATTACCATTCTCTACATATACTCACTCATCTCTCCATTCCAGTGTCCATCCGTTGTTTGCAGTCCTTCATGTGTGTTCGTGTCGTCTTCCGGGTTGTCGTCATCTTCAGTGAATGTTCCTGTTGTTTCACCGCACCCGAGCACCGATCACCGAGCACCGAGCACCAGACCATCGAAGTCCCTGTGTGACCGAGCCTGAGCGTCTTCCCCTGAGAGTACCCGTCAGTTGAGTGGATAGAGAAGCGATTTCGCGAGCACACCCGGAGAAGGAACTTCCTCATTGACTTTGAGTGATATTCATGTTTTGAGTGTTGAGTCCTAATAAACACTTGTTCACCTGCTATTGCTTCCAGTGGTTTATCATGACAGAACGGATGGACCAAGAAACGGGAGCAGCGGGTGATTCATCTGCTTCATTGGAGGAATTCATTCGCGTGTGCATTGGCCGGATGGATGCACAGGATCGCAACCAGGGGGAGACAGGACGTGCTATTCAGGCTCTTGTCACACAGGTGTCCGAGCTCACCCAGCGATTCCATCAGCTGCAACCTCCCACTGCGCCAGCACCTCCGGAAGCACTCGCAGTTCCTCCTACACCAGCCGTGCCTCTCTCCCAGTCTGAGCCCAGATTGCCCACTCCTGAGCTGTACTCTGGTGAGCCTAACCATTGTCGTCCGTTTCTAACCCGTTGCAGTATGCATTTCTCATTACAGCCCAGAACTTTTGAGAGGGAGGAGGCAAAGGTGGCATTCGTGCTCACGCTGCTGACTGGGAGAGCGGCGCTTTGGGGAACTGCAGTGTGGGAGAACCAAGACCAGTGCTGCTCCTCGTTCCAGGCACTCGCGGCGGAGATGAAACGCGTCTTTGATCGGGCCGTCGCGGGGAAGGAGGCTGCCAGGGTCTTGGCGGATCTACGCCAAGGAGATCGTTCCGTGTCTGATTATTCCATCGAGTTTAAGACCCTGGCGGCCGAGTGTCGCTGGAATGAGGAGGCGCAGTGGGATCATTTCCTGCATGGGCTGGCCGAACGTGTCCAGAGAGAGATCTACGCCCTGGACCTCCCATCTTCTCTCAATGAGCTCATCGCCTGGCCTTGAGGGTGGACGCCCGACTGTCTCGGATTGGTCAGAGGACGTCACCCAACCCGGTTCGCGGCGGGATGGAGAACCAGCGGTCCAGCGGCCTGGACGCGTTCGGTCCCCACGATCCCGAGCCCATGCAGGTGGGGCGAGCTCGGCTTTCCCGGGAGGAGAGAGAAAGGCGGAGATCCCAGGGCCTTTGTCTATACTGTGGTGGCACCGGACATTTTGCTCATGGTTGTCCGGTAAAAGGCCCAGCCCGATAGTAAGTATGAGGCTACTATCGGGTGGGATCTCCGCAGGAAAGACCTCATCCACTTCCACCATCCTCCCGGTAAGACTGAGATGGTCTACTCACGATCACCACTGCAGTGCACTCATAGACTCTGGAGCCGAAGGTAACTTCATGGATCACCGGTTTGCACTACAGTTAGAGATTCCCTTCCGAACACTTCCCCAGAAAATCACAGTCAATGCACTTAACGGACAAACTCTACCTACTATCTCTCAAGCAACCGAAAGACTTACCCTCATCACATCAGGAAATCATGCCGAAACTATTTCATTTTACATTACGGACTCACAACTCACACCCATAGTTTTAGGACACCCCTGGCTTAGCTTGCACAACCCACGTATCGATTGGAAAAGGAGAACCATCTCAGCTTGGAGCACTGAGTGTCATAGTTCGTGTCTAGTGTCTGCTTGTTCTGTTGTTTCTGTCCCTGTGTTTCAGGAGGAAGCAGTGGACTTATCAAACGTGCCCGAGGAGTACCGGGACCTGAGTGAAGTGTTCAGTAAGTCAAGGGCTGCTTCTCTCCCTCCGCATCATCCCTATGACTGTGCAATAGATTTACTGCCAGGTAAGTCTCCGCCTAAGGGCAAGATCTATTCACTCTCAGTTCCGGAGAGGGAGGCTATGGAGAAATATATTTCTGATTCTCTGGCAACCGGGTTCATCCGTCCTTCCTCTTCTCCAGCGGGGGCGGGGTTCTTTTTTGTGGGGAAGAAAGACGGATCTCTGCGACCTTGCATTGATTACCGAGGGTTGAATAACATCACGGTAAAGAATACTTATCCTTTGCCGTTGATGTCTTCAGCCTTCGAGAGGTTGCAGGGAGCCTCACTCTTCACAAAACTGGACTTGCGTAATGCTTATCATTTGGTCCGCATCAGGAAGGGGGATGAATGGAAGACTGCTTTTAACACCCCTAGGGGGCATTTTGAATATTTGGTTATGCCTTTTGGGCTTTCCAATAGTCCCGCAGTCTTCCAGGCACTAGTCAATGATGTGTTGCGAGACATGATCGATCAATTCATATATGTTTACCTGGATGACATATTGATTTTTTCTTCGTCTCTCCAGGAACATGTGCAACATGTACGACTAGTGCTTCAAAGGTTGTTAGAGAATGGGCTTTTTGTCAAGGCGGAGAAATGCGTTTTCCATGCACAGTCGGTTCCTTTTCTGGGACACATCGTGTCGGCTGAAGGTATGCTTATGGATCCTGACAAGGTTAAGGCTGTGGTAGAGTGGCCAATCCCAGATTCCCGCAAGGCCCTGCAGCGGTTTTTGGGATTCGCCAACTTCTATCGGCGTTTTATTCGCAATTTCAGCCAACTAGCCGCACCTCTGACTGCCTTGACCTCTCCCAGAACTGCGTTCAGGTGGTCAGACGCAGCTGAGGCTGCGTTTGCCAAACTCAAGAGCCGCTTTGTTTCAGCTCCAATCTTAATTGCCCCTGATGCTTCACGTCAGTTTGTGGTAGAGGTCGATGCGTCAGAGGTGGGGGTAGGTGCAGTTCTTTCACAACGCTCTCCTTCAGACGACAGAATGCATCCCTGCGCGTTTTTGTCACATCGATTATCTCCTGCTGAACGAAATTATGACATTGGCAACCGTGAGTTGTTGGCAGTCAAGCTAGCATTGGAGGAATGGCGTCACTGGTTGGAGGGTTCAGGGGTACCCTTTATAGTCTGGACTGACCACAAGAATTTGGAGTACATTAGATCCGCCAAAAGATTGAACTCCAGGCAGGCTCGGTGGGCACTTTTTTTCGGCCGTTTCGATTTTACTCTTTCCTATCGTCCGGGTTCCAAGAACATCAAACCCGATTCTTTGTCGCGTATTTTTGATCGTCCCGAACACGAATCTACTCCCGAGCGCATTTTTCCTGAGACCCTAATTATCTCTTCGCTCACTTGGGAGGTCCACCTAACCGTTTATTTGTGCCGGAGGGATTACGATCAGACGTTATCCAGTGGGGTCATTGTTCCAGTCTAGCTTGCCATCCAGGGGTGAGTCGTACCATATTTCTAGTTAAGCAGCGATTCTGGTGGCCTCTTATGGCTCGTGACGTTCACAATTTTGTTTTGGCTTGCTCTAGTTGTGCCACTGGTAAGTCGTCCAAACGACCCCCAGATGGGTTACTTCAACCGCTGTCGGTGCCTTCGAGACCTTGGTCCCACATCGCTCTAGATTTTATCACCGCCCTCCCACCCTCCCAGGGTAACACGGTAGTTTTGACCGTGGTGGACCGATTCTCGAAGGCAGCCCACTTTATTCCCTTGCCCAAATTACCTTCAGCCAAGGAGACAGCGGTGGCAGTCGTTGACCACGTCTTTCGGTTACATGGCCTCCCGACAGACGTGGTTTCTGACAGGGGACCCCAGTTTGTGTCCAGATTTTGGCGAGAGTTTTGTAGATTGCTGGGGGCGACGGTCAGTCTGTCCTCTGGGTTCCATCCCCAGAGCAATGGTCAAACTGAGAGAGCCAACCAAGATTTGGAAAGAACGTTACGATGTTTGGTCTCCAGGAATCCTTCCTCCTGGAGTCAACAACTTTCTACGGTGGAGTACGCCCACAATACGTTGCCAGTGTCATCCACGGGCCTATCTCCGTTTGAGTGTAGTGTAGGGTACCAACCACCTGTTTTTCCTAGTGCTGAATCCGAAGTCGCGGTCTCCTCCGCCCACTCCTTCATCCAGAGGTGTCACCGTACTTGGACGAGGGCCCGAGAGACACTCCTCCAAGTGCGGGAGCGCACCAAGGCCAAGGCCGATCGCCACCGGTCAAGGCCTCCCGTATACGTCGTCGGTTCCAAAGTGTGGCTTTCTACTAAGAACATTCCTCTTCGTTCCGTGTCGAATAAACTAGCTCCGAAATTCATTGGCCCGTTTTCTGTCACCAAGATTGTTAGTCCGGTGGCAGTCCGCCTCAATCTTCCTCCGGCGTACAGGAGAATTCACCCCGTCTTCCACGTTTCTAAAGTCAAGCCTGTGTTTTTTTCACGTATTAATCCGCCAGTCCCGGTTCCCCCACCGCCGCGACTCGTAGACGGGGAACCATCCTATTCGGTCCGTCGCATCCTGGATTCTAGGCGGAGGGGACGCGGATTTCAGTACTTGGTGGATTGGGAAGGTTACGGTCCGGAGGAGAGGAGTTGGGTTCCTGCTCGTGACATCCTGGATCACTCCCTTATCGATGATTTCAATCGACAGGTAAGGAGGTCTGGGAATGCCGTGAGGCATTCCTAGGAGAGGGGGTACTGTCACGGTTGAAAATTCATCGTTTCCTCTGTGTCTCGTGTAACTGTTTGTTTACATGTCTGTGAGTTTGCGTGAGTGGGCGTTGTCCCGCTCGCGTGTTTGTTCAGTGCTCCAGCTGCCTGCAATCATCTCATTCCCCACCTCAGCTGTTTCACATTACCATTCTCTACATATACTCACTCATCTCTCCATTCCAGTGTCCATCCGTTGTTTGCAGTCCTTCATGTGTGTTCGTGTCGTCTTCCGGGTTGTCGTCATCTTCAGTGGATGTTCCTGTTGTTTCACCGCACCCGAGCACCGATCACCGAGCACCGAGCACCGAGCACCGAGCACCAGACCATCGAAGTCCCTGTGTGACCAAGCCTGAGCGTCTTCCCCTGAGAGTACCCGTCAGTTGAGTGGATAGAGAAGCGATTTCGCGAGCGCACCCGGAGAAGGAACTTCCTCATTGACTTTGAGTGATATTCATGTTTTGAGTGTTGAGTCCTAATAAACACTTGTTCACCTGCTATTGCTTCCAGTGGTTTATCATGACAATAACAGGCATATTCTACGAAAACACTGTACTGTGTTTGTGTATAATTATATCCAATATCCATTTTAGATGATAGGCAGGATGAAATCATTAGCTCCCAGTCGACAGGCTGCTCAACTACGAGTGAAGAAATGTGTTCGCCATTCACACTCGCTGCTCTGGGAAGAAAACTAAACGAGGAGAAGGTAAACGAGTGTCACCGAGCAGTAACCAAGTTCGTGGTGAAAGGGTTACACCCATTCTCAACTGTGGACCAACCAGATTTTCGGTATGTGGTGAAATGTTTGGTGAACATTTAACAAGTTAGGCGAGTCTTCCTGATTGAGGCAAATCAAATTAATACTTTTATGTTATATATAGAGTACAGCTAGCATTAAAATTCCATGTTAATTATCACATTATTTAATTTACATGAATAATGTGTTGGGAGATGATCACGACAATAAACCCCAGGTATAAGCCACCTTCAAGGGACTACCTTGGCAACAGCTTGATCCCTGCCTGGTACCAAGTTGAAAAAGAAAACTTGTTATCTGCTGTCAAGGATGTTACAAAGGCAGCCATCACAGCAGATGGATGGACTAGCCTGACCCAGGACCATTACCTCACAGTCACACTCCATTACACCAGACAGGGCACCACTGTAGGGAAAGTCCTCAAAACTAAGGCAGTATATGAAGCCCAGACTGGTGATGCTGTGGCCGAAGAAGTTGAAGCAATACTGAAGGAATTTGAAGTTAGAGAAAAGGTTGTTGCAGCAACAGTGGACAATGCAGCGAATATGGATGTTGCTATGAAGAAGATGCAGGTTTTGAAGACCAGCTGCTTTGCACACACATTAAATCTCGCAGCACAAAAAATTAACAAATTCAGCACCGTTTGCAATTGGTCTGCAAGAGTATGCGCTATAGTTGTTTGGATGAGGTCCCACATGGCAAAGGTCATTCTGATGGAAAAGCAGCAATTACTGAGTAAGCACACATGAATTTCTGTTTTAATTAGACTTTACAGTAAAATGTTAATATTTTGATGTAAAAAAAAAAAAAAAAAAAAAAAAATATATATATATATATATATATATACACTGCTCAAAAAAATAAAGGGAACACTTTTTAATCAGAGAATAGCATCAAGTCAGTTAAACTCCTGGGATATTGATCTGGTCAGTTAAGTAACAGAGGGGGTTGGTAATCAGTTTCAGCTGCTTTAGTGTTAATTAAATTAACAGTAGGTGCACTAGATGGGCAACAGTGAGACAACCCCCAAAACAGGAATGGTTTTACAGGTGGAGGCCACTGACATTTTTTCCCTACTCATCTTTTTGGACTGTTTTTCACCAGTTTTGCATTTGGCTAGGGTCAGTGTCACTACTGGTAGCATGAGGCGATACCTGGACCCTACAGAGGTTGCGCAGGCAGTCCAGCTCCTTCAGGATGGCTCATCAATACGTGCCATTGCCAGAAGGTTTGCTGTGTCTCCCAGCACAGTCTCAAGAGCATGGAGGAGATTCCAGGAAGACAGACAGCTACTCTAGGAGAGCTGGACAGGGCCGTAGAAGGTCCTTAAACCATCAGCAGGACCGGTATCTGCTCCTTTGTGCGAGGAGGAACATGAGGAGCACTGCCAGAGCCCTACAAAATGACCTCCAGCAGGCCACTGGTGTGAATGTCTCTGACCAAACAATCAGAAACAGACTTCATGAGGGTGGCCTGAGGGCCCGACGTCCTCGGGTGGGCCCTGTGCTCACTGCCCAGCACCAGGGAGCTCGATTGGCATTTCCCATTGAACACCAGAATTGGCAGGTCCGCCACTGGTGCCCTGTGGTTTTCACAAATGAGAGCAGGTTCACCCTGAGCGCGTGACAGACAGGTAAGGGTCTGGAGAAGCCGTGGAGAATGTTATGCTGCCTGTAACATCGTTCAGCATGACCGGTTTGGTGGTGGGTCAGTGATGGTCTGGGGAGGCATATCCATGGAGGGACGCACAGACCTCTGCAGGCTAGACAATGGCACCCTGACTGCCATTAGGTATCGGGATGAAATCCTTGGATCCATTGTCAGACCCTATGCTGGTGCAGTGGGTCCTGGGTTCCTCCTGGTGCACAACAATGCCCGGCCTCATGTGGCGAGAGCATGCAGGCAGTTCCTGGAGGATGAAGGAATGATACCATTGAAGGGCCACCACGCTCACCTGACCTACGTCCAATAGAACACCTCTGGGACATTGTGTTTCGGTCCATCTGACATCACCTGGTTGCACCTCAGACTGTCCAGGAGCTCAGTGATGCGCTGGTCCAGATCTGGGAGGAAATACCCCAGGACACCATCCGTCGTCTCATTAGGAGCATGCCCCGACGTTGTCAGGCATGCATACAAGCACGTGGGGGCCATACAAACTACTGAGTACCATTTTGAGTTGCTGCAATGAAATTTCAGCAAAATTGACAAGCCTGCTGCATCATTTTTTCACTTAGATTTCCGGGGTGTCTTTGAATTCAATCCTCTGTAGGTTGATCATTTTCATTTCCATCAAACGATGTGGCATCCTTTCGTTCATAACACATTACCCAGTCCATATTAGTATAGATATCCAGCATGATATTTTTCCCCATTGAGATCTGATGTGTTTTCAAAGTGTTCCTTTAATTTTTTGAGCAGTGTATATATATATATATATATCAGATTTTAGCAAAATAGTTAATATGATTATATAATGTTTTGTTACATTTTATTCTAACAAAAATGTGCATTTTTTCACAGACCTCGCTCAGCACTCACTAATTGTTGATGTAAAGACACGATGGAATTCTCTCTATCTGATGATTGAGAGGTTCTATGAGCAGTTCCCTGCTATTCAAGCAGTAATAATGGACCCGTGGATAAAAAAAAACAATCTGAGAAGGAAAAGTAAGTTCTGTGATGATTACCACTACTACTAAATTAGTGTAGGGTGCAAGAGAGGACCACTTATTGTGCTACCTTGCTTAAGGAAAATGATTATCTATATTATCTATATCTATATAGACTGCTTGAGAAACTGCAAATGGAGGACTTCAGGAAGGCAAAGGAGTTCATGGAGTTGATGTCTGTACTCTACATGTCGACACTCTGTGTTTCTAGTGGAAAAAAGCCCTACATGTGGCCAAATCATTCCAATTTTAAAAAAGTTGGAGTGCCACTATGCAGTCCAGGCCGAAGACTCTGCATTTGCAAGAAACATTAAGGAGAAAATCTGGACTGATCTTTCAACACGTTACCAGGTTCCTTGACAGATACTCATTCATTTAAAGTCTTCATGTAAATGATTCATTGTTCTTTCTTTTTTTTTCTTTTTTTTCTTAAGAATGAAAATGTCCAGAACTTCCTGGAAGAAGCAACGGTGTTGGACCCGAGTGTAGCGTTAATAGAGTGATTAGTGATTCTAACAGGTCAATTTAGCTCAAAAGAATTATTAATTAATTTATAGGGAATTCGAAAGAATCACTTATTACGACCGAGCAAATGACTCGTTCAGGGTTCATTTGAACCGGCCGTAACTATCAGCTCTGCAACGGATATAAATATCCAAAATATAGTGAAACACTATTTATTAGCAAGGTAACTTAGATCAGCAGTTTAAGACATTAAATTCGTAAGCACATAACACAAGTAAGACTTCTCTTTAAAATACAAACAAGACTTTATTGATTATTCTAACACATACAACTAATATCTAACACAAACACGCACACACACATTCATACGAGTTGCAGAAAGGAAGAGAGTGAGGAAAGAGTGAGATGATGAGTGAGATGATGAAATCTCAAGATTCTATATGCACTTATAAGACATGACCTGAACGACCCATCAAACATTAATTTAACCTTTCTATCATTTCGTAGGTTATTAAATCTATATCAAAATACACCAGTTCAGCTTAAGAGTCTGGAGGTTACTTGCTCGTTTTGCGTTCCTTTTGGGAATTCCTTTGGTCGGCGTCAAAGGGGGTTTCCTGAGTTTGTTCGTTGGCTGGTGTCCCCATGCTTGGATAGATGGGGCGGACAGTCACGTGGTGTGCTGGCGGATGAATGAAAGTGTCTGTTGAAGCTGGCTTTGCAGAAGAAACGTGGACCGAAATCTTGCTGCAAAACTTAACTTAGAACCGAGACTCAACACGGAAAAGAAAGGAAATTGAGGCGAGAGTAGATGATGGCTTGAATAAAGTGGTTTAACCCATGTTCTTCTGATCTTGATTTGGGTTCTTTCGTCTGTGCGTTTACATGGTTAGGCTACTAGTCTGTCTGGTCTCTCCGTCAAGGCTTCTCCATGATGGTTTTCGAATCTACTTTTTCATTTTCTCTTCTGCTCGAAGCTTTGTTCGGGTCTAAGATTTTAAACTCAAAATGTTTGTCCAACCTCCTAGGAGAGATCTAACCAATTAGACACTGGCTTAATTTAGGAGGTGGCTCTATTCTCTTCTTATCGTAAATCATGCGTTATCTGTGATCTCCTTGCTCTCCAGCACTAGCAGAGAGAACAAGAGGCCACAGTTTAGATATTATTACTATTATAAGAATACGAAACATTTTACACATATTTCAATCAAGCCATCTTTTGAATCAAGAGCATACGATCATACTGATATGAAACACGACACACTTTCATTCAAACACCTAATAGTTATACCAATTACATGAATTATATGGTATCTAAGCATATTAAACACACATATAAATTGCAGACACAATATAGAGTTATGTAGTTGCATGATGTTTGATTATAAGTCCATCAATAATTGTTTTGGGATGATTTTATGTATTTTTGTAGTCAAAGTCTCAGTCTCTTTGGTTTGAAGTGATTTCAAAACTCTGGGTCATTCAGAGGTCCTTAAGGAGACTGGGGTCTGTTTTGTGTCTGTGTGGAGTCCAGCAGCTTCTCTGCTGTTATCTTGATGGAGCACTGAGCTGTGCCATCTCTGAGCCAATCATTCTTTTCCAAGCTATCTCACATTGACAAGTTCTTCCTTTAGTTTGGCTCATCTCTTTGAAGCTTGCATGGCCGTAAAGTTCTTAGCTGGGGGTTTTCGTTGGTTAGGTAGACTGGCTGGAGCCTTCTTTTATGGCTCTGGGGTTGGTGATTTGGTGTCTGGAATGTTGAGTTCTGTGTGGAATTATGTTTGAACAAATCACCTGGAAGATTCATTTGTATTTGATTTGCACTCAATCCTACACAAGGTTCAAGTTGAAAATAGACAGTGATGCCATTTGGGACAGGCTGAGGTCTGCAGCAATTGTAGCAGCCACACCCAGAGAGACAGAAAAGGTATTTGATTCACAGTTTGTGGTTTATTTCTGTTGTGATGCTCAACTCTGGTTCCATTCGTAGGGCTGACATGTTCTTTTTTTCTTTTAACCCTCTGGGGTCTGAGGGGTTTTCTGGGCCCTGGAGGTGTTCTGACATGCTCTGACATTTGTGCTTTTTTCAGTTATTTATAAACATGTTAATGGCAAAGGTGTAAATTCACTCTATATAGCACAAACAGGGCTACCATAATATGTGCTCAAGATGCATGTATATGTTTGAATTTTTAAGAGAATAATGTTTATGGGTGGTTATTGAAAAAAAATAAAAATGAAAGTTGCTGAAATAAGACCACAAAACACATACTAAATATGTGTCCACAATACTTTTGACTAATGAATGTTTTCGCTTCGAGTTCTGGCTTCAAAATGATGTGAAAATCATCCAGCCTAATCGTTCACACACAATTTAAATCAATGTATTGTTTTATAAGACAGGTTTTGCTTGGAAAGCCAATATGCGAGGGGGGCGTGAACGAGGGGTGGTTTACACCTGAGAATACAATGTCCCACCCAGTATACGTAATGACTCTGCATAATGAGCCAGTCATTCAGGTGTGACACTTCAGCCACAAGAATGAATGCAAGGACAAAAGATATATTTAGAAGAAGACTTATATTGACCATTTAAGATTTTGCTTACATCTATCTTGAAAATATGTTTTGCTATTTTATTAAAACGGTTACAATTACAACAATAATTACAATTTCAACAATATTTCAAGTGTAAACTCTTTACTCTTTCTTTGTAAAAAAATGATTATAGGCCTACATTTTATCATATGTATTCATTAGTTTGAATATAGCCAACACTGGAACAGCTAACATCTTAGTTGATGACTTTATTTTTGACAAAAATAGTATGTTATATATAGGCCTATATATATAGGCCTATATATATATATATATATATATATATATATATATATATATATATATATATATACACACATGTGAGCAGAAATTGCTAAACAAAAGCTTATTTGATGTGGCAGTATATTCTACAGTAAAAACTGTACCCAAATCTAGTCAACAAAATGTTGTCTTTCATATTTCGCCTGACTGTAACGTTGTTTTTATGAAATATTAGGGCATATAAATGTCAATTTGCAGTTTAATACGTTGCTTATACAAATAGCCTACATTTTATTTCAACATATTTCAGTCGATTTTTACTCATCTCAGTATAGCAATACAGTTTGCTAAAACATCATCATTCATTCACACACAGAACGGCGATTTAAATTTAAACTGTCTTTTTGCGAGCTGTGGTAAACAGCGCGCATCTCTGCCATTCATTCATTCATTCATTCATTCATTCACTCACAGAAATGCGATTCACTTGAGAAGGAAAAAAAAACTTACTACAGTATTCCTCAGCTCAGTCGGATCCTTGCTCCTCGAAATACCCGCACTTCTGAGGTACATTTTCCATTATTATTATTCCTCACAGCGCTGCGAGACGGTGTAAACAAGTAGGCTACAATGATCTGATTAAACTTGTGTTTTCTCGAGCTGATACGGGGGCGTTCACAAGTTTGCAGGATTGCCTCAGTCATTTGCGTTTGAATAGCGCGCGCTCTCCGTGGGCGGAGTCACATTAAAAATAATTAGATGAGATGAGAACGACTGACATCTCGCTCTTTTCTTACAGATTACATGAACTGAGAATATTTGTTTTTTATATAAATTACTTCATTTAAAAGAAGAGAATTCAAGCTTCATGCCTGTGTGTCTGTATGTCTGTTTGACTGAGTATTCGCTGAGTTATTGTTCATTTTCGGACGCGTTTCAGAATGGACTACACTGACAGAGAGAAGGCAGAACTCGCTTCGTGTTTATTTTTCTTTATCTGGCAAAAAGCACAACACTTTGTTTTTATTGTGAGTATACACAAAAATAATACACACTTAACAGAATCGATTGATTTATGAAACTCCTATGGAAAATCAAAGTCAACAGAGTATTTATAAATCTCTTTTACACTGATAAAAAAAAAGCGAGCTGGTATCGCCGGCGATACCGCCGACCCCAGGGGGTTAAGCAGTCACAGCAGGAAGACAACATACAGAGTCTAATCTCAGGAGGTGGAAGAGAAGCAACAGGAGGAGGTAGAAAACTATGTAAGTCCTTTTAATCATAGTAAACCTGTGGCATAGATGAAGATATAATAAACTAATAAAATCATTGATCTAAAGATTTTGGTGGTAAAGTAACAGTTCTACTACCAGTGGCACTAGCTTTAATAATAGAAGTAGTACATAAGTATATTTGTTTTTTGGACATCAGATTTACTTGATATACCTTTCAGACACCACGTGTAAAACACCCCAGGAAGACAGTCTTGGAGAAGCTGTTTGCGGAGGAGGATCATGATTTACAAACAGCCCCACAACAGACTCAGACATTTTTTGAATGACTGGACCGAGAAATACTGATGTACAGAGGCATACCTTCCATCTCTGTATCAGCGGATGATACTCTTTGGTGGTGGCAGAAGAGGGACACGATGCCAAAGGCTGATCTTGCCCAAACATATCTGTGTGTTCAGGCATCTTCTACCCCTTCTGAGAGGGTGTTCTCCACTGCTGGAGACACTATTAATCAAGAGAGAGCTAGGATTCTCACAGAAAAAGCAGATATGCTTATTTTTCTTCATAAGAATTGTTAAATGAATCAAATTTGGTTCAAACATATTTCATTGCAAGCCAGTTTTGTCACAGTTAATTCTATAGGAGGAAGAGTTTATGACCTGTATGCTTATGTTTACACAATATTTTTGTGTAGAGAAAATCTACTAACAAGCTTCCAATTCCTCTGTTATTGCTATCTATGGCTAGATTAGCCAGGGCAGCCTACCTCCGAGTCCATGGTGTTGATTGATGCTGAAGAGACGCGCGCGTTCACAGAAAATCAGGTACACACGCACTGACGAACACGACGTCTATGGGACGGTGCTCGTTGGTAGTGGGGGAGGGGCATGAGAGTTGTAAACATTCAAAATTTTGGCTAAGTCAACCAATCTGCCAGACTTGCCGACTGCAGCTTTAATATGAAACTTTGTACACATATAGATCTCATCGGGCTGAACAACTTCCACACTCTATGTTATTAGCTCTGCCCAACAGGAAGTCAACTATTATGGGTTGTTTGCATCCTCTGGAATTTGAAATACTCCTCCTAGAGAATTCATCTGATCGCCACCAAACTTGGTCAGCATGAAGTTAAGACATTGAGGATGATAAATTGTGGATGGATTTTTGATATCTCGAACGGTTTGGCCGTGGCGAGGAAACAAATTTATGGCGAGAAGAGAAACACGAAGAGTGTTATAACTTCTGCATACATTAACTGATTTTGATGAAACTTCAGCAGTGTGTTCGTTGTAAGAGGCCGATCACATGGATGTGACTTTTGTGAGTCAAAGTTATAGCGCCACCAACTGGCAGCAGGAAGTGTGTCACTTTCAAAATGCTTTTGACAAAAGTGGTGGGGTTAGTTTTACCTACAGTTAAAAAAATCAGTATGTATATTGGCCTCATCGAGCCGGACAACTTTCTAATTTACAGTCATCAGCTCCGACCAACAGGAAGTCAGATATTTTGGTTTGAATGTGGATTTATTTGCAAAATCAGCCTCTGAATTTTTACCCACTCCTCTTAAGTGGTTTATTTTATTCCCACCAAACTTTTTCAACATGATGAAAATACATTAAAGATGCTAAATTGTGAATGGATAATAAATATCTCAAACGGTTTTGCTATGTCGAGGGATTAAAGTAATGTCAAAAAAGGAAAAACTAAAAGCCTCATATCTTCTAAAAATGTAATTATACACCATTTATTTCTATATAAAATTATACAAATATCAGAACTAATCCCATTTTATTCTTTTTTTTTTTTTCAATTTAAGAATTGTTTAAGTTTAAAAACGTTTTTTAGTCCAAAAAATAAATAAATCATGTTATTCATAGTGCTATACTGCCCTCTTGTGTTCAAAATCAGGTAGGCCTATTGTATCTATATAAAAATATACTAGGTATGTGACGGTGAGCAGTGTTGGGAAGGATACTTTCAAAATGTATTCCGTTACAGAATACAGAATACAGAATACATGCCCAAAAATGTAATTTGTAACGTATTCCGCTACGTTACTCAATCTGAGTAACGTATTCTGAATACTTGGATTACTTCCACATTGAATTGCATTTTATAAGTGTTGGCCATCAAATCCTGCTTAATAAACAGGCCAAATAAAGCACCTAAAAGCTGTCACAAAGAACCTGCAAAAGTCATAATTATGAATATGTCAAATATAGAAAGGAGATATTTTAATTGTTTATTAATAAACAAGTGTTTTCTTTGTCAGTGTCGGCTACAAAGATGAAGTTGACGATGCTGACTCGCGATCTTCGCAGTACCCTAGTGAACGCGCCAGAGAGAAATGCACATTTCATACGGATTACATATGCAGAGAGCAGTTCTTTCATGTTGAATTTTTCTGTTTAAAAGTGGACATGTCTGTGAGGCAAGTAGGGTCTACTACCTTATACGCTGAGCGCCCATTTCACACATACTCCGTGTGCAGTATGCGCTGTGTTGCGGTGCATATGTGGTACAGGAGAGCAGCACGCGCTATAGTGCTTTCACATATGATGGGTTTGCAGTGCGTAACTGATCCACTGATACCACAAACACATACACAATATTTGTATTTCAAATCCAGAAGTTTTCAGCAACTTTTATTTAAAAAAAGTTTTGTCACCGGTGCAATTTTCTTTGTAGCCTACACATATACACTCTTTAATAGACGTATTCAAGTTTAAACAATTTAAACAACGTATTAATCAATGCATTACTTCTATATAGATTAAGTTGTTCAAGCAAGTGGTAACATATTTAACATGTAGGCTATTAAAATCGCGAACATTTTAAATTTAAACTTAAAATTTACAAAAACAGCCGACTCTCATGCCTTTTCTTTTGCATTTAAATTTTAACACAATAGGCTAAATCTTGCATGCCACAAATAACTTGTTTTTCAACCTCCACGAATCAGACGAGTGTTGTTCATTATTTCGCCTTGTTAAAGTAAACTGTAGGCCTAGTTTTCATTGTTTTACCCTGGTCTTAAAGTAAAAAGATGACTGTGGAAAAAAAAGCAGTAGGCCTCTTTAATTAAATACATTTATGGTTAAATTACTACATTTTCAGCTCAATCTGTGTTCATTTTGACCACGAAACATGCGCTGTCACTTTAATTCAGCGTTTGCGGCACAGCAGAAATACACTCGGTGCGGAAACGATCGCTGCACTGCTGTATACACACCGCTCCTGGGACGGATAAACGGACCGCAGTGTGAAAGCTCTAACCTGTTAACATGGGTACGGAAAAAAAATACGCACCGCATACGCACTGCAAACTGAGTATGTGTGAAACGGGCGTTGATTTATGAGACCTGCTCCAGTTCACGCGCTGTATTGCGCACTGACGCCTCCGTGTCCTGATTATTGTCTGCTATATTTACTTAAATCCAGGCAATTGGTTGATGAAACATTGATTAAAATTAAGATACAATTAATACAAAACGAAATTCACTTTAAAGAAAGGCTTTGTGCTTTCTGTTTGAGGTCTCTGTGAAAGTTTTAAAGCAGTCTTTTAGTGCCGCTTTCAGAGCGCTCACGTCCGTAACGGAGGACTGTCACGACCGTAACATTGTTTTTTTTCCTCATAAATGCGAATACGAAAAATAAAATAAAATAAATATTTTATGTTCTGTGGAGAGACAACCCTTCTTCATCCGGTGAGTAGTATTACAGATTGGCACCTAAAAGTTAAAGATTTTTTGTGTCACGCATGTTTTATTTCCCTCATATTAAATATAAACGCATGTAGACCGATATTTTTCTAATGTCTGGACTCCTTTATTAAGGGAGTATGGATAGATACAGACGTTTCACTATTGGTATTAATGCATTTTCTGAGAATTTATATTTCAAGTTTTGACTGCACGTATTTGAAAAAAAAAAAAAAACTTAGGCTACATTAAGATGCTTCTTCAGGTTGAAGGTAGAGTTGGATGCTGATAGGAGGTTGGTTGCTGGCAAGCAGAGGTTGCACTGCACAGTTATATTTCGTGCTCCCTTCTCTTTCTTTAATGTGAAATGTTGTTTGAATTTCCAAGATAGAAACGCATTCTTGCCCTGGCTCTGTTGTTCCGGCTCCATCTCTACCTCTAGCTCCCGCTGGTCCTCTTCCGACTCTATTGTGACTGGTCACGCAAACCGCGCATTTTTTTTATTTTCATATTGGGGCTTCTGGGAAATGCATGGAGTTGCCTTAATTTATTTAGAGAGTGAATAAACTCGTGAAACAGAGAAGTATCGTCATGTAATCCATTGATTTCAATAATATAACTGTATTCTAAATACCAACAATTTAAATGGTAACTGTAACGGAATACAGTTACTCATAATTTGTATTCTGAATACGTAACGCCGGTACATGTATTCCGTTACTCCCCAACACTGACGGTGAGATTATTTTACCACCGGTTAATCAACGTGTGACACCGCTGGGGGCTTTTGAATCGCTAACTTAAAAACGAAAGTAAAATATATTCGTCCGCACGGACATTGATAATGGTGCGGAGCAGAGCGAGCGTTTTCAATGAATTCCTTTGGAAGTAGGAATGAACTAAAAAACGTTCACTCTATGTTCTGCTCGTTCCTCACCGTGGATGCGCACCGTTATGAATGCCCGTGCAGCCGTGAGCATTTTAGTTTAATTTTAAAATTAGCGCCTTTCGGGGGGCGGATTGCTTGAAATGATTTTACAAAAGCACAATGTTGTGTTTTATTGCGACTGTACACAAGTATAAGTTAACACTTTGCAGTTTGAATGTCGTACTATATGAACAAAATGACGGAGTATGTTTTTATGTGTCCACTGTTCAATCGCGCCCGCACACACACACACACACACACACACACACACACACACACACACACACACACACACACATTCCAGCATTGCAATCTTGACATCGCAGCCTGTTCATTATAGCCTTAACTCTTCCGAGTCGCCGATCACGCCGGCGTGATCAAATCACATGACCAGTTTAAGACGTCGAAGCATAAAAACAAAGTCACGTTGAGCGCTGCTGTCCACTTCTGTCGAAAGTGCTGGCTTGAAACTCTATTTTACTTTTTATTTTGTGTTGATAGACCAAGTAAAAACGGAGATATGATCATTTAAACTTTATATACAAAAATATTGAAAATATTGACGCGTTCGTAAAGGAATGCAAGATGGGATGCGACAGGCGTTGCATTTATTCTCATAACTTCGTCGGTTTTTGTCATAAAACAAAACGGAGAAAAATGTGTGAATCTGCTGACTCTGCTCTTCAGGCTGCACATTTTAGGGAGTGGAGGAGGAGCCAACTGAGCAAAGAAGTGAAATTGAAAGGCGCCCGCGGGAGTCGGGAGATTGACGGAGTAGACAGAGAGACATATATATAGAAAGAGAGAGAGAGAGAGAGAGATTATTGCTAGATTTTGGAAAAGTTTGAATAGATTTTGAGAGTAGTTTAGGAGTAGTGTATATAGTTTAGGTAGTTTTTTGTGGAAGGAAAATGAAGCGAATGTCTTTGGTCTCATTGTTGACAGAAACTGTTTTGAGGAGTGGCACAGATAAAAAAAAAACTCACCTGATATTCGTTGTAAATAGTTGTATATATAGTTTGATTTTGTGTTCATTTTACCTTTTGTATAGTATATTTGCACTTTTTAGGAACCCCTCTTACTCAAGGAATGAAAGCCCTGTAATGTAGCTGTCTGTGTAATTGTACATGAAGTGTTTTGTAGAGTTTCTAAGCAAAAAAGAAAAGAAAAAAACGCCTATTGCCACACCTGCTTTTTGCTGTATATAGGTAGATTTTATCTCAATTTTACCTTTTTTATGTTGTATTTGCACTAATTGGGAACCCTCATACTCTGGGAATGCAAGGCCTTAAATATAGCTCTCTGTATAATTGTGTGCATAAACTTTTAAAAAGTGGCAAAGCTAAAAAGAGAAAAAAAAGCCTATGGCTACACTCGCTTTTTTTTTTGTAAATCATATTTTTTTTGTATATAGCTTGATTATATCTTAATTTTACCTGTATATGTTGACATTTACAACTTGTGTTTACATTTTAAACCTTTTAAAATGCTTCATTGAGCATGTTTGTGTTTTTTGTAGTAAAAAAACTATAATTTTTCTATTCGGATTTTGTGTTTTTTGTGTGATTTTGGGTCCAGTATGTTGATACAGTACATAAAAGTGAAAAAATAATTGTCTGTTCATATAGGTGATGTTGTGCTGAAAAAAACAATACCAAACATTGGTGTGGTAAACATTTGTTTATGTCGCAAAATAAAAAAAATAAAAAGTACTCAAAAATGGCCAAAATAGCCCAAGACTCCGAAGAGTTAATAAAATATAATAATAAAATAGTCAACCTAACATATTACACTGCTCTGTTTAAATAGTCAGTAGTACAATTCGTACCATTCACAGTAAGCACTGCTCCACTGTGATGTTTCCAAGCACATTTTTGCACGTGTGAAGAGGATTTTTTTTTTCGTCGATATTGGAACATGAGTGAAGTACAAAGCCTATAATAAAGAATAGTTTAGCATCCAAATACATGGCAAATGTTGAAACATTTTGATTCTAATGAGAGGGTTACGTGAGCCCAACACTGCTTACTTTCGTTTTTATTTTTACATTAAATTTAAAGAATTTGTTGTGGAATATTTTGAGTGTATCATAAAATCAGAATAAGGTAAGTCAAGTAATAAGTCAGCGATGAAGGGCCAAAGCCGGCGGCACCGCCACCCCGGTGCCTTTAGGTACAGTAACTATAATTTAATAACTGATATATTTAATAACTAATCACATTATATAAAATTAATTCCTTTTCCAAAGCCCAAGAATGCATGGAATAAAAAAAAGTGAGAAATTACTTTAGTGATGTTTCCTCACAGCTGAGGTTTAGGTTATGTTTGTCTGACGTGATACGAGTTCCATTCAGGTCCAAAGTAGTGACAGGAGACAAGCACACACACACACACACACACACACACACACACACACACACACACACACACACACACACACACACACACATACACACACACACACACACACACACAGAGACTGGGTGGCTGGGTAGACTGGGTTTAAATGAGGCTGAGAGAAGGGCATGCTGGAAAACGTAGCCTATCCCATGTTCCAAAGTTGTGGGAAACACTGATACTGCGTTGTAATTGCAAACTCACTGAGCTCATCTAAAATCTCTACCTTCAGTGTTGACCCGGACAGAAGGCTGATATCATTTGTCTTGCCACTGGAACTGATGTCGTCAACAGGACACTTTTGAGTCAAAATAAGCAGAGTGGATTTCCTCTCAGCGATCAAAGTTAATTGATTTAACTGCCATTGATTCGTCATTTAATGAACTCATTTGTTATGTAACTAATGTCAGTTAAAGCCTTCATTGTTATTAAAAAGATTCAAGATTCAAGCCATATGATATACCCCATAATCATGAGGGGTGTTTAAGACATTGTGGCTTTGAATTGTTAGCATGGTAAACAGCTGTTAAGCCAGGAAAGGGTATATGCTAGAACAAGTCTGCTAAATATATAATCACATAAGTATTAGACCCAGGCAATATATCAAATATTCACAATATATTCATGGTGATTCAGCTGGCCATATAAAATATGGCAACACTGTGAATATTGCAATTATTTTAAAGCTTTTTATTTTGACCAATAAGTTTCCATGTCATGTGGCTTTGTTTTGTCACTACTTTCTGTCATGAAGCCAAACTGCATTGTAACTGTATTTTTTATTTACGTATTTTTTTTATATCCATTTAATTGTATTATTTATTTTTAAATTATGCTTTTGTGTTTTGATATACTATTCGGTTGATTAATTTATATAGTTTGTAGGGATGCACCGATTCTTTATATTTGAAAGCTGATAACCGATATATTGGCCGATAAATCTAAATCCAAATTTTTATATGATTTTTGCCTGATTACAAAAACAAAAGTCTCATAATTAAAAGCCATGTCCTAAGCACAAAATTATATATTATATCTAGAATTTCATGTAGCCAATATGACAGACTTACGCTGCATATGTTGCACTCCAATCATTTTTCAAGCAATTCAAAAACCATCGTGGCGAACAGTGTGCATCTGAAGTGTCTCCGCCGAAGGAAATAATCTTTATTTATCGGCTGTTATATATCGACCAAATTTTCTTATCAGGCTAATAATGATAACAATAACAATAATTTACTGCTATATTATATGTAATTGGTAGAGATTTTGTTGATTGGGGTAATAATATTTAGAAATTTCAGTTTGAACTAGATTTACTGTACTTTATACCTTTCATTAAATGATTCCAGAGAAAGTACATACACATTGAGAAAAATAATATCATCAAAAGATGGAAAGATGGACTCTTATTATTTTGTTAGTCAGAAAGGAACGTGAACTAGTTCCTTTGCTTTACCAGTTTGGGTGAAGCATATTAGTTCAAGATTTAGCAAGAGAATTCAGCCTGCCTTAGCGATGCTAATATTGTTTCTTTTGTCTATATGAAACAAAATATCAGCTTTATGTAGACAGGCATCAGTATAATTAGAGCTACAGCTAAAAAAAGCTATTTATTGGATCACAGGTTGGTCATGTAAGGTAATGACATCACCAGTATGAGGTAATATATAGTGAGCATTTAGATATAGACTGTGTCCAAAACCAAATGCAGCAGATTTTTTGGATTACCTGGCATACAGATGCAATGGAAGCCTCCAATTTGATCCAAACAGGTAGCATCATTCTGGCATGGGTTGGACATGCACTCGTTTATGTCCAGTTCACATTGAGTACCCACATATCCCTGCAGACATTTACACTGGAAGGAACCTTTTGTGTTTATACACTTTCCAGCATGTGCACAAGGGTTTGCACCTAAAAAAGAGACACAAAACACCTTTACAATTTTTTTTTTTTTGGAAATCCATCATTCGATCATTAATACATTCAGGTTGGCAGGGTGTTTTAAGTGGTTGCTAGGGTGTTCTGGGTGGTTACTGTGTTGTTCAAGTGTTAATTTTATTCAGGTGTTTTTTTTAAAGAAGCCATTACTCACCCAGTGAGCATTCGTCAACGTCTTGGTCACAGGCTGGGCCAACATAACCCAGAGGACAGGTACAGATGGCCTGGCCGTTGAATGGGTTGGTGTCACAGTTTGAGCCTTTCTGACATGGGTTACTAATGCAAGCATCATCCAGGTGACACAGCAGACCTAAGACATCGATACACACAAGCTAAAAAAATTAGCTTGTACAGAAATTTATGACAATAAAAATTAGTGATTGTCTCCTATTTAAACAGCATGGCAGGTTTTAAAGACCTCATGAAATCAAAACAAATGTTGGTTACACTTTATTTTAGGGTGTCTGTGTTACAGTGTAATTATACATTTAAGTACTGAGTAATAATTATTTAACTACATGTACTGACTATAGGGTGTAACATCGACGGGTAGATGAAGAAGACGAAGGTCAAGCGAAGATACAAAATACTCAATATTTATTTCCTTAGGCAAAATCCAAACAAACTCGAAATAGTGTACGTGCACAAACAGAGTGCTAACTACACAAACAATAACCGACCAAGACATGGGTGAGAAGGGGAACTTAAATACAAAGATGATAATGACACGACAACAGGTGATGGTGATGATGATGGGTGAACACAGGTGATGAGGATGATGATGACGATGTGCAGGTGAAGGTGATGATGACGTAGGATTCTGGGATGGGAAGTGTAGTGCAGACACAGACGAGGAAGAAGGTGGTGAATGTGACATAGGGTTAGGTTCGGGGCTTGACATGAACTTTTTTGCTCACCAGCCACTGTGGCTAGTGGTTTTCCAAAGTTATCAGCTATGCAGCATTTTCCCTGGCCACAATTTTGACATCAATACCATTGGGAAAAACTGTCATTTAGATATTTTTTAATATTATCTCATAATTTGGCAGCAGGTATATTAGGCTGCTGTCACTTTAAGACCTGACGCACAGATCCATTATACTGTTACACATGCATTTTCTTTCTCAACTGTTTACGTGCACTTAAAACATAACTGACTGTGTTTACATGAATACTCGCCAAAACCAGCAATTTTTTTTCCATTATTTTGTGTGTTTTTGACTGTTTAAGTGCAATAAGCAGTGAAAAGGAACTCAATTTAGTACTGAGAGGCGGCATTATGTGTGCAAACTTTGGGTGTGAACACAAAAGCTGAGGGAATGAGTAAAATTATGCAAAATATGCGCAATCCTATGCCGGGGCAATTCATTCGACGCAAATGAGACGAGTGAAAGAGGGGAGGCAAGATTGTGTGTCAACTCGCTGTCAGAGAGATGAGATTTTGATGTCATGTACAGTATCAATTTTGTGGAAAATTTGTATTGGAAGCATTTCAGATATTTCGTTATCGATATTTATCGAAAAATCTATATTTTTGACAACACTAAATTGCACTTAGTTTATTATTTCAGATGATTTTTAAAAGACTACATGCATATATGATATATATAATTCAACCTGCCAAATTGGCTAGTAGGAGTGACTGCGTTACACGTCACTGCTGAAATCCACACGCATAATACCAAACCCTGATTAGGATTAAGGTGTGGTTTAGGTTAGTTGCATGCAATTATGCACAATTTATAGTAATTACTATTGTCACGGTGTGGGTTTTGTGTCTTGTTCTTGTCTGTCATGTGTTTCCCTGTCTTTTCATGTTTAGATGTCTCCCGTTATGTTGATTAGTCTTCCCAGGTGTTTCTTATTTACCACGCCCCCTTGTTATCTTGTTTAGCTTGGTTGTCTGTGTATTTAAGCCCTGTGTTTTAGTTCAGTCATTGTGAGTTATTGATGTTGTTAGGTTGCATGTTCTTTGTTCTGTTCCGAAGTCTGAGTTTATGTCAAAGTTCTAGTTTATTTAATAAAAACACTGCTGCACTTGGATCCTGCTTCTTGCTTCCTGCTCTGCATCGTAACAGAATAACTCACCACAAATGGATCCAGCAGCTGTGAGCAACCAGACCCTAAGGAGATTCCTTGCTGCTCTATTTCAAGATGGCCAGCCCATTGAAAGGTATGTGAAGGACTTCTGGGCTTACTGCCATTTAGCGTCACTAGATGACGTCCAGCTCATGGATCTGTTCCGGAGCGGTCTGGACGAGGATATCGCCCAAATGATGCCAGAGGTCTATACCGGCTGGACGCTAAAAAGGTATATCGACCTGGCCCTTTTCCTGAGTGATTCGTCGTTTGCTGTGGGCGTGGAGGAGAAGCTCCGTGAACCCGCAGTATCCCTTCAGTCTGTTCTTCACGTCACGCCAATCATCAAGCCAGCCACCAGATCGGTCTATAGCCGTCCGGGACTGGTTTCCAGCGTGGCCGATTCCCCGCTGATGTCAGCATGTGTGGCCAAGAAGACTCTCCTGCCCAGCCTGTCCAAGTCTCAGTCCCTGTTCTAGAGCCCGTCCAGCACAGAGCCTTCGCCGCTGGTCCAGTCCAGCACAGAGCCTTCGCCGCTGGTCCCGTCCAGTCCTGCCGAGCCTGCGCTCCACGTCAGCCCTGCCGAGCCTGCTCTCCATGTCATGCTGGCTCAGCCAGAGACTGTTCACATCCCGTCTGCCCAGCCAGAGACTGTTAACGTCCCATCTGCCCAGCAAGAGACAGTTCACGTCGTGCCTGCCGCACAAGAGACTGTTTACATCACGTCTGCCGATCCAGAGACTGTTCACGTCACATCCGCCGAGCCAGTGCCTCCGGACAAGATGGCCGCTGCCACGCTGTCTGTTCCTGAGCCGGTGTCTGTTCCTGAGCCGGTGCTCCAGCCTATGACCCCGTAGCTGCCCCCAAGAAGATTTTGGGGTCCCGTGATGGGACCATGAAGGCCGCTCTGCCATGGCTGCCCGAAGGGTCTTCACCGCCTTGGCCGCCCAAAGGGTCTTCCCCGCCATGGTCCCCCGAAGGGTCTTTACCACCTTGGCCGCCTGCACATCCTGCTCCGCCCTGGCCGCCTGCACATCCTGCTCCGCCCTGGCCACCTGCACGTCCTGCTCTTCCCTGGTCGCCGGCACGTCCTGCTCCACCCTGGTCGCCCACGCTCCATGGCCCAGGCCCGCCTTGCCTATATCCTGGTCCCGGTTTCCAGTGCGGGCCTGGCCCTCCGTCCCTCCCCCAAGACCGCCTCCGCTTCACCGCCCTCCTGAACTTTTTTTTTTTTTGATGGGCATCGGGAGCTGCCCATAGAGGGGGGGCTATGTCACGGTGTGGGTTTTGTGTCTTGTTCTTGTCTGTCATGTGTTCCCCTGTCTTTTCATGTTTAGCTGTCTCCCGTTATGTTGATTAGTCTTCCCAGGTGTTTCTTATTTACCACGCCCCCTTGTTATCTTGTTTAGCTTGGTTGTCTGTGTATTTAAGCCCTGTGTTTTAGTTCAGTCATTGTGAGTTATTGATGTTGTTAGGTTGCATGTTCTTTGTTCTGTTCCCAAGTCTGAGTTTATGTCAAAGTTCTAGTTTATTTAATAAAAACACTGCTGCACTTGGATCCTGCTTCTTGCTTCCTGCTCTGCATCGTAACAACTATAGCAACTACATGTAAGATGTGTAACAAGAACACTGTAAAATAAAGTGTTACACATAATGTCATGACACTTAATCCATGGCTATTAGCTTTACATCATCTATGTGCAAGTGTACATACAATACGGACTAAATTCATTTTAGCAGATTAAAAATGCAAATTGATATGTCCCATCTTAATTTCTTTTTCAATAGAAAATAAGTAAAATAAGTGGTCCATTAAACTAAAAATAGGGTCTTTAAATTATCTTCAATGGTTTTGCTCAAAGCTCTCATAAAGCTAATGCTCCAATAAAAGAAATGAGTGCCTCAAACCAAGATTCAGTTGCATGTGAAAAAACGATGCACACCTGTGCGCCCGTAAGGACATTCACAGAAGAAGGAAGCCACCCGATCATGACATGTGGCTCCTGCGAGGCAGACAGCATCTGCGCAGTCATCGATGTTCTCGCTGCAGTCATCCCCTGTCCAGCCGTTCACACACACACAGTTGTATCCACCCTGCGTGTTCAAGCATGTACCACCATTCTGGCAGGAATTGGGCATCAAATCGCACTCGTTGACGTCTTCGGTACAGAACTGACCTAAGGAATGAATATATAAATATTTATAGCTGTTAATTTCACTGCAGAATACAGCATGTACATTTCTAAACACAGATACAACGGCAATAAAAAAAAAGAGATTTTACCCAATGAAACCTGGTTAGCCTTACTGATTCAAAAATGTCTTTGTGTCTAGCTGTAATTGAAGTGTAGGGTTTGAGTAGGCATTTGGTACCTGTCCACTCTGGCTTGCATTGGCAATTGTAGGTGTCCACACAGGTCCCTCCGTTAAGGCAGCGATGGTCTAGACAATCATCAATGTTCTCCTCGCAGTTCTGACCACTAAAGCCTGGAAAGAAAGAAGCAATTTCATCAAAAATGTTCTTATAAATCTAGTTTCAAAAGCCAGAAGCAACAAGATTGTTTACATGTCCATATCAGGCACTGCCCATATTTTTGAGCAGAAAATCAGCATGTAATGATGCTGAAAATTCAGCTTCGCATCACAGGAATGAATTACATTTTTAAAATACATCGTAATAGAAAACAGTGGTAACACTTTATTTTGCAGTCTCCTTGTTACATGTACTTACAGTAGTAATAACTGTAAATTATGAATAATTACATTCAACTAACCCTAATCAAAACCCTAATCCTAACTCTATAGTAAGTACATGTTAATAGTATTACTCAATACCTAAATGAACAATTACATTGTAACAAAGACACCTTAAAATAAAGTGTAACCAAAACAGCAATAATATTTTACAATATTATTGTTTTTACAATATTACTGTTTTTTGATCAATTAAATTCAGCCTTGCTGAGCATAATAGACTTCTTTCAAAAAAAATAAATCTTAATAAACACAAAGTTTTGAACGATAGAGTACCTATTAAATTTTATTCCACATATGAAAGTGAGTCCAGATCTGAATTTTTTTAAATGTCACAGATTTTTGCTGTTCACATCCAAAACACGTGAACATAGCCTGTAACTTTCGAGCAGGGTGAATAAAAAAATCAGCAATAAAACATAACATCTCGTTTACTAACGTAACCTCGGTTCCCTGAGATGAGGGAACGAGTATTGCATAAGGCTAGCTTACGCTATGGGAAAACACCTTTTCTCGAGAATATTGAAGACACATTTTTAAAATGCAGTGCAGCTGCACAGCATACACAGATGAGCGACTAGCGTGGTCATTGGCTTTGCTGCGGCAACTGCACGAACCTATGGAGAGGCGGCTCAGACGTGCGAACCAATCAGAATGGTTGACCAGAATGGGCGTGGCTTATGACTATATAAGCACCCATTCTTTGCCGAGGAACTCAGGTTTAATCGACTGAAGCGATCCCCTGATCAAAGCACAGTAGCACGGCGGGTTACGCAATACTCGTTCCCTCTACTCAGGGAACCGAGGTTATGTTAGTAACCAAGACCTTCCCTTTCGAGAGATCTCTCGTATTGCGTAAGGCTAGCTTACACTATGGGAACCCCCTTCAAAACGCTGTGCGTGCTTAACTTCGTTCCGTTCAGTAGCCTAAGGCAAGATGTCTGAGGCTTATAGAAGAGTATTAAAGTATGAGGCTTAAAGTATGAACCCAATAAAAGCCAGTCCGTGACAGCCTTCGTATAGGGAAAAACAAGGAATGGGCCTAATGAGGGCCAAACC
Source organism: Squalius cephalus (assembly GCF_949319135.1). Classification (NCBI taxonomy): domain Eukaryota; kingdom Metazoa; phylum Chordata; class Actinopteri; order Cypriniformes; family Leuciscidae; genus Squalius; species Squalius cephalus. The sequence goes on from NC_137126.1 coordinate 18,468,431, forward strand.
ATTTATAATGTATATAGAACCGTAGTTCGAATTTAGCCAGGACCGGATATGTATCGGGCCCTAAGGCTCAGGGGGTTTGTGCTTACACATCTTGTATTGAAAGAACCCTCACTTGCAAAGCAGGAACTTCCAGGTTATAATACCTCATAAATGTGGACGGCGAGGCCCAGCCGGCCGCTGCACAGATATCTTCAATAGGTATTACACTTGACCAAGCCCAAGACGAGGCCATACCTCTCGTGGAATGAGCTCTGACGCTTAAGGGGCAATGAAGGCCCTTAGACTCATAAGCCAGCGCGATAGCATCAACTATCCAACATGATAATCTTTGCTTCGAAACGGCGAGCCCCTTGGTGCGGCCGCCAAAGCATACAAAAAGCTATTCTGACTGTCTGAATGAGGCAGAACGCTCCAGATAATCTCTGAGAGTCCTGATGGGACAAAGTAAATTCGCGTCTCTTTCATCCTCTGGTGAGGGAAGAGCTGCTAGTGAAATAACGACTCCAGAGTCGTCCTTAAGCCAAGGCATGGTTATGTTCCTAAAGTGCTCAGAGTCTGCTCTGTTCAGAGTCGAGAGCACTTTAGGAACATAACCATGCCTTGGCTTAAGGTCGACTCTGGAGTCGTTAGGCCCAAACTCAAGGCAGGATGCGCTTACTGATAGCACATGTAAATCGCCCACTCTCTCAACTGAAGTGAGCGCCAGTAAGAGAGCGGTTTTGAGCAAGAGATGCTTCAGGTCCGCAGAGGGGCCATGCATGAAGGGCCCACAATTCGGGACGGGGATACCAGATTTTCCCGTTCGCCTGCGTGAGGAGATCTCTCCTCAGCGGTATTGGCCATGGGGCTGTTTCTAGGAGTTGTGCCAACTCGGAGAATCATAACTGGGTCTTCCAAAGAGGGGCTATTAGTAGCACTGCACACTTGCTTTCCCTGATCCGTTCGATGACATGTGGTAGCATTGTGACCAGAGGAAATACATATAGCGGACAGCTCAGCCAGTCGTGGGCTAGCGTGTCCTTGCTTTTTGAGAAAAATGTTCGGCAACAAGCGTTGTCTTCTGAGGCAAAGAGGTCGACCTCTGCCTCGCCGAAGATGCTCCATATCAGCTGAACCGTCTGCAGGTGAAGAGACCATTCACCTGGGGGAACATTGTCTCTGGATAGCATATCCACACCCTGGTTCAGAATGCCTGGCACATGCCAGGTGGGCTGGCCCTCCCTTTATACCCGGCGGCTCCATCATTGGTTTCTCTTCATATACAAGACAATCCTGGGCAAGACACCTCTCTATTTGTCATCTCTTCTTCATGCCGCTCATAACGCCTATCACACAAGATCAAGTAATTTGATTAAATTTAGTACCCCCCCCCCCCCCTACTTCTACTACCTTTGGACGTAATGCCTTCCACTTTGCAGCAGTACATGACTGGAACATACTACAAAATACCCTGAAACTTACATCTCTGATCCCAATCTCCACCTTTAAGCAAAACCTCCAAAATTACATAGTTGACTCTTGTTCCTGCTGACAATTATGAACCATATTTATACACACATATTTAAGCACTTTATTCTTTTTCTTTTTCTCTTTTCTTTGTTGTCTACCTTTTTTAATTCAATTGCTTGTTCTATGTGTCATGTGTTTGACTATGTACAGTTGTACAGTATGTCCCTATTTATTCCTGTAGCCTCTTGGCCAGGTCATGTTTGTAAATGAGAAGTGGTTCTCAAACAGTTTACCTGGATAAATAAAGGTTAAATAAATAAAGAACATGCGCTGCCCTCAGAGAGCACAGGTTGTGCTGAGCCCATAGAATGAGACTCCTGGCCATGGCATGCAGATTGTTTGACCTGAGACCGCCCTGGCGATTTATGTAGGACACCACTGCCATGTTGTCCGTCCGGACCAGGACATGGTAGCCTTTTAGATATGGGAGAAAAGCTTTCAGTGATAGCGCAACCACTCTCATCTCTAGACAGTTTATATGTAGGCGCTTATCCGGGGTTGACCATAGGCCAGAGACGGGCCTGCCCTCTTAAAGGGCCCCCCAACCTAGGTTGGAGGCATCTGTCGAGATCACTTTTCTCCTCGAAACCACACACATACTCACACCTGACTGATACTAGTCGGCTGCTTTCCAGGGAGCCAGGGCTTTGATACAGCCGTGGTTCGCTCTGATTTGTAAGCCAAATCACCACGCATGAGCCGGTACTCTGGGTTTTAGCCAGTGCTGGAGAGGACGCATGTGCAGTAGTCCAAGCTGGAGGCCATGAGACCCAACATCCTCTGAAATCTCTTGAGAGGAGCTGCCGCTAGGCGTTGAATGGTGAGCGCGCGCTCTGACGTAAGGCGCGCTTTCATTTGTATAGTCTATCACTGTACCCAGGAAAGAAATACCCTGGCTGGGAGACAGTGTGCTCTTAGAAGCACTGATCCTTAGGCCCAGGCATTGTAAATGGCTGAGGAGCCAGGATCTGTGAGTTATCAACTGTTCCTCCGATTGGGCTATAATCAGCCAATCGTCAAGGTAGTTTAACACTCGTAATCCCCGCTGCCTCAGGGAGGAGAGTGCTGCGTCCATGCACTTCGTAAATGTACAAGGTTCCAGTGATAGGCCGAACGGTAGTACTGTGTACTGGTAAGCCAGCCCCTCGAAGGCAAATCTCAGGAATGGCCTGTGATGGGGCAATATTTGAATGTGAAAATAAGCATCTTTCAGATCCACTGAGAAAAACCAAGCTTTGTATAGGTGTCTGAGGTCTAGGATGGGCTTGAGGCCGACATCCTTTTTCGGAACGAGGAAGTAGCGACTGTAAAATCTTGACTCGCTTTGTGAAAGAGGGACTGGTTCGACAGCTCCCTTTTCTAACAGTTTCGACACTTCGGTGCGAAAGATGTGCGCCACATCTCTTCTCACTGTCGTTTCGACCACGGCTCGGAAGCGCGGGGGTCTGCGAGCAAACTGTAGCGAGTAGCCTCGTTTTATTATGTTCAACACCCATACTGATATACTGCATAGCTAGGGGTTGAATGAAAACTAGGGACGGGCCGCTCTGTGACAGCCGTCTTGTAATGATGAGTGAACACCGCTTATGTGCAGGGGCGTGTGCATTACAGCGGGCACACCTTTCAGCACATCTCCGGCGCAAGCTGGAGGGAGAACTGAAACTGTGGGAACAGTTTTCAAGTCTAGGGGTGCGTACTTCATAGTGGGCACACAACCTACATTTATTACATCTCCCTCACAAGCTGGGGGGAGAATTGGTACTGTGCTTATGTGCTTATTTGCAGTGCTTATGTGTAGGGGTGCGTACTTCATAGTGGGCACACGCACCACATTCATTACCCTTCCAGCGTGAGCTGGAGGAGAGTTTGATACTGTGGGAACAGTGCTTGAGTGCAGGGGTGCGTATTGTATAGTGGACACATGACCTGCATTTATTACATCCCCAGCATGAGTTGGAGGACAGGTTAATACTGTGGGAACAGTGCTTGTGTATAGGGGTGCATACTTTATCATGGGCACGTGACCTACATATGACAGACAGAAAAGAGCTCTTTACGGCGTTTGTTTGCAGGTGTACGTGTTTTATAACAGACCCATTTACTGCAACATTGGTATTTCCAGCCGCCTGAAAAAAGGGGACTGGGAAATGTGTGAGACGCTTTTTGGAGAGTGGTCCGGCCTCGGCGGGACTCAAACTCTCTCTCTTTCTTCCTAAGGCTAGGAAGGCTTACGAGGCTCGGGGTCCAACACAATCTTGGGTCGGGGTCCCCACCTCTCAGGGAACTGCTGGCACTTTGCAGAGCGAGAGCAGTGACGGACTTCAGCCGCTGGGCGGGGCTGGGAGACCAGAGACGCTTATTTTACCTGCTGAGAAGCAGAGCTGGAGCATTTCGGGAGAAAGTGATGCACAGGTTGTGACGCTTTCTGAGTCTCAGTGTAGCGCTCCGTGAACCCTTTGACTGCTGGGCCGAAAAGACCGGTGGTGAAGATAGGGGAGTCCAGAAAAGCTGCCCTATCTGCTTCCTTCATATCAGTCAAATTAAGCCATAGGCGCTCAAGCACCGTCAAGCTAGCCATGATACATCCAATCGCCTGGGCTGTCGACTTTGTGGCTCGCAGGCCATTTCTGTGACTCTGCGCAGATCCCTGAAAGCTTCCGGTTCAGGTCCAGGCTCGTCCAAAGAGCGGAGAAGTTTGGCCTGAAAATCTTGGAGGACAGCCATGGTGTGAAGCGCCGAAGCAGCTTGGCCAGCGGCGGCGTATGCACGGCCAGCGAGAGCTGAAGTGCTTGGATGGATGCGATGCTTTAGCTTTCCATCCAGTAGCGGTGGACGGGCAAAGGTGTGCGGCCACCGCTTCCTCGAGGGGAGGAATCGTCTCATAGCCTTTCTCCAGAACACCGTCTACGGTAGAGAGCGTCGAGGAGAAGGAAGGCTTTAAGCGAGCTGAGTGTGGCGCGTTCCACGATTTCGTCAGCTCGTCGTGCACTTCTGGGAAGAAGGGGGCGGGTCTCTGCTGAAGGGCCTGCCGGCACCCCTGGAGGGACCACTCATCAAGCCTGCTGTGCGTGGGCTCATTGGGCAAAGACCACTCGAGCCTGAGGTTTTCAACGGCCTTGGTGAGCACGCGGAGAAGCTCTGTATTGATGCTCGTTCTCGCGCTGGCTTGTGTTGACGGAGCGGGGCCTGAAACGGAGCCAGCCGACTCGTCGAATTCGGATGCAGCGATGGAAAAGCTGTCATCCTTTTCGTCCTCCTCGTCCGATGCCCTGAAAGAGACAAGACCTGCCGCTTGCAGAGAGGGGCGCTGGTCCACCTGTGTAAACAGGACCGGTGAGGGAGTTTCTCTGGGAGAGAGCGAGGCACATGGGGACTGGGCCGGCGTGTGTTCGCTCGCATCCATCCGCTCTGGCATCCTTTGTGAATGGCACTTCTATTTCCGTGGCTCGAGCAAAGGGAGAGAGAAAACAGCCAGTCGAGCCCGCAGGGTGGGGAGATCCATCAAGTCGCACTCAGGGTAGCCGCCCATGACGAGTGCAGCTTCAGCATGGTCGCGGCCCAGACAGGAAGCGCAGAGAATGTGACAGTCCCCGCCGAAGAGAGGGCTTCGGCATGAGGCGCAGGTGGTGCAAGGCATTTGAAGCATCGCCTCACAAATTTAGCTCTCTTAGAAAGTGTGACGCGACGGCGAGCACACTAGCATTAAAGAATATGGCACGCCAGATGGCACAGCAAAACAGCTGGCTGAAGGCAGCGTCCAGTGAACCCAGGAAGCCGGCGTCCTCAGGGCTGAATAGCAGAAGGCTTGTTCCACTGAAAGCTAGTTGACGGTGGCGAAGGCTTCTATCCAGAGATCAGCGAAGTGGAGTGTTCTCTGAAGGAAATACAATCTGAGTTCCTTGGCAAAGAATGGGTGCTTATATAGCCATAAGCCAAGCCCATTCTGGCGGGCTCTGACGCGCTAGGATGCGAAGCGGCCTGATTGGTTCGCACGTCTAAGCCGCCTCGCCATTGGTTCGTGCAGTTGCCGCAGCACAGCCAATGACCGCGCTAGTCGCTCATCTGTGTATGTTGTGCAGCTGCACTGCGTTTTAAAAAATTGGCTACAATATTCTCGAGAAAAGGAGTTTTGCCATAGCGTAAACTAGCCTTACGCAATACGAGAGACCTCTCAAAAGGGAACCCATAAATTCAAATATACTAGACATGGATAAATATTTGAGCAACTGTTTGCTGACAGAATTCATGTCGCCTTGCAAAGAACTAAATATTTATATCAGATTGCACAGCACAGATCCTTTAACACAAACATGAAAATTTGATTGTTTCCCAGTATAAACAGAGGGATAAAATGTTGTGAAACTCCCTATTACATTCGAAAACAGTCGTTAGTGTTGTTGCAGTCAACAGTCTTGCTTTTCTGAGAAGGCTGGCAGTACCAGGGCGCTGTTAGAGGCACCAACGACAACAACTTAACCGACACAAACCATAATTTCCTTTGATTTAACTCCAAAAAGTTTGGTTAGGATATATTTAATAACTGATCACATTATATAAAACTAATTCCTTTTTCAAAACCCAAGAATGCATGGAATAAAAAAAAGTGAGTAATTAAGTGATGTTTCGTTACAGCTGAGGTTTAGATTATGTTTGTCTGACATGATATGAGTTCCATTCAGGTCCAAAGTAGTGACAGTAGACAAGCACACACACACACACACACACACACACACACACACACACACACACACACACACACACACACACAGACTGAGTGGCTGGGTAGACTGGGTTTAAATGAGGCTGAGAGAAGGGCATGCTAGAAAACGTAGCCTATCCCATGTTCCAAAGTTGTGGGAAACACTGATACTGCGTTGTTATTGCAAACTCACTGAGCTCATCTAAAACCTCTACCTTCAGTGTTGCCCTTACGAAAAAGAAGTTTATTAAAGTGTGCTGTTAGTATTCTTCTTTTAAACTAAAAATAAGAAAGTTTACTTTCAGTCTACTTTTTATATACTTCTCAGAAATAAACTTCAAATTCCACTTAAGTATACTTGTCTAAGTATATTTGGTCTATACTTGTTGATCGAGATATACTTAAAAGTATAATTAAGTATTCTAAGTATTCTTGGCTTGTACTTGTGTTTACTATTTTGATTGAGTAGCTTATTAAATACTTTTTTTAAATTATAATATTACACACCGTCTTATAAACTAACATGTTCAGCTTTATATAGTAACAAACTTTCGGGTGGAATAGCTTATTGAGTAAATAAAATAAGCATGGAAAATAAGTTTATTCAAGTGTTCTATTAGTATACTTCTTTTTAACTAAAAAGAAGAAAGCATACTTTCAGTCTACATTTTTTATACTTATCAAAAATATACTTTATGTACTTCTCAGAAATATACTTAATTACACTTAAGTGTACTTGACTTATACTGAGAGAAAAGTCCAAGTATATTTGGCCTGTACTTGTACTCAATCTTTTGATCGAGATATACTTAAAGTATAATTAAGTATTCAAAGTATACTTGGCTTGTAGTTGTGTTAACTCTTTTGATCGAGTAGCCTATTAAATATACTTTTTTTTACATAATTTTTCATATACAGTCTTATGAAACTTTGTTTGAAAATATTGATTAAAATATTGATATAAAACAGATATATGTTTCTAATTCTGCGTATCTGAATTTTTGGGTAGGCTAGAGTTACTAACGTAACCTCGGTTCTCTCTAGAAGAGGGAACGAGTATTGCGTAAGTTTAGCTTACGCTACGGGTAAAGTCATCTTTTCTCGAGATATGAAGCCAAAAAATTATCCTTAATTTTTTATTAGTGCAGCAGCTAGCAGACCTAGAGCAGGCTATCTAGCGCGCTCATTGGATGCTCAGCAGCAACTGCTTAAGCCTACCAGTGAGCCTGGCGTGATGTCACGCCCAATGAGGGCGCGTGCGCCCTCTCGCGTCACAGCCCGCCAGAATGGGGGGTGGCTAGCGTATAAAAGGAAGGCTCGGAGGCTGATTCTCTGGTTTTCGTCGACTGAAGCGACATGAGCTCGTGGCGCTAGCACGGCGGGTTACGCAATACTCGTTCCCTCTTCTAGAGAGAACCGAGGTTACGTTAGTAACCGATTACGTTCTCTTACGAGTCTCGCGGAGAAAGGAGCGTTCCAGGATTTAGAGAGCTCAGCGTGGAGCTCGGGCAGGAAGGGTGCTGGCCTAGAGGCAGGCGCTTGGCGGCGGCTAGGCAGGAAGCACCCGTCGAGCCTGTTAGGCGTGGGCGCCTTTGGTGGTGACCATTCGAGGCCTAGGTGCTCGACAGCCTGAGTGAGGAGGCGGAGAAGCTCGTTGTCCACACTGGCGCAGGCCCGGCCAGATTCCTGGGTCGAAGAGGAGGTGGAGCGGTGAGATCCGGACCACTCTTCGCTGTCCGAAGCCAGGATAGAGCAGCTGTCGATGACGGCGTCCTCATCCGCTTCATCCCCTAAGGCGACGGCAGTGCGGGCAGGAGCCGGCAGCTGCACGTCGTGAAGCGGGGGCGGAGAGGGAGAGAGCGAGGCTCACGGGAGAGGATCCGGCGAAAACCTGGCTGGCCCGTCGGACTCCGGTGGTCTCTGTGAGCGGCGTTTCTTCTTACGCGGCCCAGAGACAGGTGGAGTGACAGCATTAGCGTCGAACAAGGCGAGTCAAGCCCGCAGGGTCGACATCGGCAGTTCCTCGCAGAGCTCGCAGCCGCCCGAAAACAAGGCGGTGGCTGCATGGTCACGTCCCAGGCAGAGAGCGCAGATCAGATGGCGGTCCCTGTCGCTGAGATGGGCTCGGCACGAGCCGCAGGAAATACGAGACATTTTGAAACAAACGCCTCGGCTCTTTTAGCAAAAGTGTGTCGCGGCGGCGAACACACAGCAGAAAGAAGTAAAAGGATACTGTCGCCGGATAGCGAAGCAGGCACGGATGGCTGAAGGCGGCGAAGACAACCGGCTCCTCAGACGCTTTCCTAGGCTTGCAGGCGCTTATTTCAACGGCGACGGCTTCTCTCGGAGTGCAGCGATGCGGAGAGCTTCGCTGAAGAGACGAAAATCAGAGAATCTGCCTCCGAGCCTTCCTTTTATACGCTAGCCACCCTCCATTCTGGCAGGCTGTGACGCGAGAGGGTGTACGCGCCCTCATTGGGCGTGACGTCACGCCAGGCTCACTGGTAGGCTTAAGCAGTTGCCGCTGAGCATCCAATGAGCGCGCTAGATAGCCTGCTCTAGGTCTGCTAGCTGCTGCACTGCGTTGACAATGAATAAAAAATTAAGGAAAAGATGACTTTACCCGTAGCGTAAACTAAACTTACGCAATACGAGAGAACCTCTCGTAAGAGAATGACTGAAGCTGTGGGGGTGTTGAACTCGATTTACTCCATCTGTGTTTGATCATCGTTCTGAATCTGATCTTTGACAAAAATGTGATTTTCTCAACTATTTTGTTTAAAATGTTGCCTTTCTTTATGAACCTTACCGACATTCAAGCGTTGATAAAAAAGGATGCATGAAGCTAATAAAATGTTTTTAAAATGAAAGTAGAATTAAAGGTATTTTTCAAGTATAAAAAATAACATAGTATAGGCCTACTGCAACTGCAAAAAAATATATATAAATAGTAAACTATAAGTATAATGTTAAGTTCACTTAAAGAAAACTTGCTGTATACTTGCGGTATAAAACTACTAAACTAGTAGTTTACTGAGAGTACACTAAAAGAGCAAAAATAATATATAAATGGTAAACTATAAGTATGATGTTAAGTTCACTTAAAGAAAACTTGTAGTATAAAACTACTAAACTAGTAGTTTACTGAGAGTACATTAAAAGAAAACTTGTAGCATAAAACTACTAAACTAGTAGTTTACTTAGAGTATACTTCAAAGTTGCTACAAGTATTAAAATAGTAAACTACTAGTATACTCATAAGTTCACTTGCAGTACAAATGAGAAACATAATTATGAACTAGTTGTGCACTTAAAGTGTACTACTGTTACACTTATAGTACACTTAAACATATACTTTTATATACTTCAAGTGGGCCAATTTAGTCCCAAGCGGTATTAAAATAGTACACTTACAAGTTTACTACTAGTACATATTGACATTAGTATACTTACTACATAAAGTATACTTAAAAATATACTTGAACATTACTCAAGTATACTTCATAAAATGAACTTGAAGTATACTTTTTTTTCGTAAGGGTGACCCGGACAGAAGGCCGATATTATTTGTCTTGCCACTGGAACTGATGTCGTCAACAGGACACTTTTGAGTCAAAATAAGCAGAGTGGATTTCCTCTGAGTGATTAAAGTTAAGAGGCTGCCATTGATTCATCATTTAATGAACTCATTTGTTATGTAACTAATGTCAGTTAAAGCCTTCATTGTTATTAAAAAGATTCAAGATTCAAGCCATATACCCCATAATCATGAGGGGTGTTTAAGACATCGTGGCTTTGAATTGTTAGCATGGTAAACAGCTGTTAAGCCAGGAAAGGGTATATGCTAGAACAAGTCTGCTAAATACATAATCACATAAGTATTAGACCCAGGCAATATATCAAATATTCACAATATATTCATGGTGATTCAGCTGGCCATATAAAATATGGCACCACTGTGAATATTGCAATTATTTTAAAGCTTTTTATTTTCACCAATAAGTTTCCATGTCATGTGGCTTTGTTTTGTCACTACTTTCTGTGACGAAGCCAAACTGCATTGTAACTGTATTTTTTTATTTACGTATTTTTTATATCCATTTAATTTTATTATTTATTTTTAAATTATGCTTTTGTGTTTTGATATACTATTCGGTTGATTCATTTATTTAGTTTGTAGGGATGCACCGATTCTTTATATCTGAAAGCTGACAACCGGTATATTGGCCGAGAAATTTATATGATTTTTGCCTGATTACAAAAACAAAAGTGTCACAATTAAAGCCATGTCCTAAGCACAAAATTATATATTATGTCTATAATTTCATGTAGCCAATATGATAGACTTGCGCTGCACATGTTGCACTCCGATCATATTTCAAGCAATTCAAAACCATCGTGGCGAACAGTGTGCATCTGAAGTGTCTCAGCCGAAGGAAATAATCTTTATTTATCGGCTGTAATAGGCAAGGCAAGGCAAGGCAAGTTTATTTATATAGCACATTTCATACACAATGGCAATTCAAAGTGCTTTACATAGAAGAAATTAAAATAATAAAAAGAAATAAGAATAATTAAAACAGTTTAGAAAAATAAAATAAAATACAGTACAGTACAGTACAAACAGTCGGACGAACAATGGCACAGTGCTCATTCATTAAATGCACAGCTAAACAAATGTGTTTTGAGTCTGAATGTGAGTGTGACTACTGTAGGAGCTCATCTGATCTCTTCTGGAAGCTGGTTCCAACTGCGGCTGGCATAATAGCTAAAAGCAGACTCGCCATGCTTATAGTGAACCCTTGGTATTTTTAGTTGATGTGATCCTAATGATCTGAGTGATCTGTTGGGTTTATATTCAGTGAGCATATCTGCAATGTATTGACCTAGGACACTGAATGATTTAGTAATAATACTTTAAAATCAATCCTAAATCTAACTGGGAGCCAGTGTAAAGACCTGAAGACTGGTGTGATATGTTCATATTTTCTGGTTCTGCTCAGAATCCTGGCAGCAGTGTTCTGTATGAGCTGCAACTGTCTTATGGTCTTTTTGGGAAGGCCAGTGAGGAGTCCATTACAATAATCCACCCTGCTGGTGATGACCCCTAAAGTGAAGGTATGTGTTCAACTTGAGAACTTCATCTTTATTTCCAAACGCAATGACTTCAGTTTTGTCTTTGTTTAACTGAAGAAAGTTTTGGCACATCCAACTGTTGACTTCATCAATGCATTGGCACAGGGAGTCAATGGGGCTGTAGTCGTTAGGCGATAGGGCTAAGTAGAGCTGTGTGTCATATGCATAGCTGTGGTAAGCAATTTGGTTCTTTTTCATTATTTGGCTCATTGGGAGCATATACAGGTTGAACAGGAGTGGCGCAAGAATTGAGCCTTGAGGGACTCCGCATGTCATGGATGTCCACTCTGACTTATGGTCTCCTATACTCACATAATAACCTCTCCCTCCTAAGTATGACCTGAACCATTTTAGGACTATCCCAGAAAGCCCCACCCAGTTTTCCAGCCTGTCAAGAAGTATGTTGTGATCGACAGTTTCAAATGCACCACTGAGGTCGAGTAGTACCAGCACTGATAATTTGCCTGTATCAGTATTTAAGCGAATATCGTTTATTATCTTTATGAGCGCTGTCTCTGTGCTGTGGTGCAGTCGGAAACCAGATTGAAAATTGTCAAAGTATCCATTCGAGCTTAAGAATTTGTTCAGCTGACTGAAGACAACTTTTTCAATGATCTTGCCTATGAAAGGAAGATTTGAGATCGGTCTATAGTTGCTTAATATGTTCTTATCCAGATTGCTCTTTTTCAGGAGGGGCTTTACAACTGCAGTTTTAAGGGAGTTTGGAAAACTCCCAGAGAGAAGTGAGGAGTTTACCACTTCTAGGAGATCTGCTTCTAAACTGTTTAACACACTTTTGAAAAAAGATGTGGGAAGTGTGTCAAAAGCGCAGGTTGATGTTTTAAGGTGCAGTATGGTTTCTTCCAAAATTTTGCCATCAATTTCTTTGAAATCAGACATAGTAACTACACTGCTCAAAAAAATTAAAGGAACACTTTGAAAACACATCAGATCTCAATGGGGAAAAATATCATGCTGGATATCTATACTAATATGGACTGGGTAATGTGTTATGAACGAAAGGATGCCACATCGTTTGATGGAAATGAAAATGATCAACCTACAGAGGATTGAATTCAAAGACACCCCGGAAATCTAAGTGAAAAAATGATGCAGCAGGCTTGTCAATTTTGCTGAAATTTCATTGCAGCAACTCAAAATGGTACTCAGTAGTTTGTATGGCCCCCACGTGCTTGTATGCATGCCTGACAACGTCGGGGCATGCTCCTAATGAGACGACGGATGGTGTCCTGGGGTATTTCCTCCCAGATCTGGACCAGCGCATCACTGAGCTCCTGGACAGTCTGAGGTGCAAGCAGGTGATGTCAGATGGACCGAAACACAATGTCCCAGAGGTGTTCTATTGGACGTAGGTCAGGTGAGCGTGGTGGCCCTTCAATGGTATCATTCCTTCATCCTCCAGGAACTGCCTGCATGCTCTCGCCACATGAGGCCGGGCATTGTTGTGCACCAGGAGGAACCCAGGACCCACTGCACCAGCATAGGGTCTGACAATGGATCCAAGGATTTCATCCCGATACCTAATGGCAGTCAGGGTGCCATTGTCTAGCCTGCAGAGGTCTGTGCGTCCCTCCATGGATATGCCTCCCCAGACCATCACTGACCCACCACCAAACCGGTCATGCTGAACGATGTTACAGGCAGCATAACATTCTCCACGGCTTCTCCAGACCCTTACCTGTCTGTCACGTGCTCAGGGTGAACCTGCTCTCATTTGTGAAAACCACAGGGCACCAGTGGCGGACCTGCCAATTCTGGTGTTCAATGGGAAATGCCAATCGAGCTCCCTGGTGCTGGGCAGTGAGCACAGGGCCCACTCGAGGACGTCGGGCCCTCAGGCCACCCTCATGAAGTCTGTTTCTGATTGTTTGGTCAGAGACATTCACACCAGTGGCCTGCTGGAGGTCATTTTGTAGGGCTCTGGCAGTGCTCATCATGTTCCTCCTCGCACAAAGGAGCAGATACCGGTCCTGCTGATGGGTTAAAGACATTCTACGGCCCTGTCCAGCACTCTTAGAGTAGCTGTCTGTCTTCCTGGAATCTCCTCCATGCTCTTGAGACTGTGCTGGGAGACACAGCAAACCTTCTGACAATGGCACGTATTGATGAGCCATCCTGAAGGAGCTGGACTGCCTGCGCAACCTCTGTAGGGTCCAGGTATCGCCTCATGCTACCAGTAGTGACACTGACCCTAGCCAAATGCAAAACTGGTGAAAAACAGTCCAAAAAGATGAGTAGGGAAAAAATGTCAGTGGCCTCCACCTGTAAACCCATTCCTGTTTTGGGAGTTGTCTCACTGTTGCCCATCTAGTGCACCTGCTGTTAATTTCATTAACACTAAAGCAGCTGAAACTGATTACCAACCCCCTCTGTTACTTAACTGACCAGGGGTGCGTTTCCCGAAAGCATCGTTGGCCAACTATGGTCGCAAGTTCCGTCGTTACCAATAGAGTTCAATGGACATTGCGATGAACTTGCGACCATAGTTGGCCAACGATGCTTTCGGGAAACGCACCCCAGATCAATATCCCAGGAGTTTAACTGACTTGATGCTATTCTCTGATTAAAAAGTGTTCCCTTTATTTTTTTGAGCAGTGTACTTTCTCAGGTGGTCTGATCTGTCTGACTCCAGCACAACTCAATGATGTGCTGATCACCTTTCTGATATTATTGATTTTCTCAGAGAAGAAAGAAGCAAACTCACTGCATTTGCTGTCTGAGAGCATTTCACTGGGAATCTGGCTTGGAGGGTTTGTCAGTCTCTCTACAGTAGCAAAAAGAGTGTGCGTGTTGTTTAAATTGCTGTTTATAATATTTGAGAAGAAAGTCTGTCTAGCTTTGCCTAGTTCCATATTGAAAGCATGGATGCTGTCTTTGTAGATGTTATAATGGACTACAAGTTTTGTTTTCCACCACATGCGCTCTGCTTTTCTGCATTGTCATATTTTGCACTGCTGTTGAGTTTCTCCAAGGTGCTTTTTGTCTGCCACTCTTCTTCCTGACTTTCACAGGAGCAATATCATCAATTACACTTTTCACTTTTGAGTTAAAAGAATCAAGGAGAAAATCAACAGAGTCAGCAGATATGCTTGGTGTTAAGGATATAGCCTTCATAAATAGTACACTAGTGTTCTCATTAAGCACCTCTTCTTGACAGACACAGATCTAGCTTCAATGGCAGGAGAGATCAATATGCAGGAGAGATCAATATTTTAATATATCGTAATTGTAATATTGTAATATATCGACCAAATTTTCTTATCAGGCCAATAACAAATTTTCTTATCAGGCCAATAACGATAACATTAAAAATGAACATATATAGGCCGATACCGATATAGTGGCCGCTATATCGTGCATCCCTATTATTTTGCCAGGCATTTTATTTTACTGCTGTATTGTATGTAATTGGTAGAGGTTTTGTTGATTGGGGTAATAATATTTAGGAATTTCAATTTGAAATAGATTTACTGTACTTTATACCTTTCATTAAATGATTCCAGAGAAAGTACATAAACATTGAGAAACAGAATATCATCAAAAGATGGAAAGATGGACTCTTATTATTTTGTTAGTCAGAAAGGAACCTGAACTAGTTCCTTTGCTTTGCCAGTTTGGGTGAAGCATATGTAGCATGATTAGTTCCAGATTTAGCAAGAGAATTCAGCCTGCCTTAGCGATGCTAATATTGTTTCTTTTGTCTATATGAAACACAATATATCAGCTTTATGTAGACAGGCATCAGTATAATTAGAGCTATGTCACGGCTCATGAATCCGCTGTCTCATTTTGGGGTGTTTGTGTGTGTGTGTGTGTGTGTGTGTGTGTGTGTGTGTGTGTGTGTGTGTGTGTGTCTGTGTGGGCGTGGTTACCAATCCCGTGTGATTATCTGCGCCAGCTGTAATCAATCCCCGTTCCCTTTATATGTTCAGTAAATCTCATCTCATGTTGTCAGATCGTTGTGGCTTCCCCGGTGTCGTGTCCTGTTCCTGTGTGGCTCTCTCTCGTCTCCTCGTGTGGATTACCTGTCTTTGTGGATCCTCATCGTTGTTCTTCATTCTGTCTGGATTGTTTATTGTTCCTGGTTCCTGAGAACGTCGATCACCACACGCCATCTCCGGGTTGCCCATCGAAGTCCCAGCGTCACTTCGCCATCTGAGTGTTTGTTCCCCGATCTGTGTGTTCATCTGACCTACTTCAATAAACGCCTTTTACTTGCATTTGTATCCGTTCCTGTTCCTAACAAGCTACAGCCAAAAAAAGCTATTTATTGGATCACAGGTTGGTCATGTGAGGTAATGACATCACCAGAATGAGGTAATATATAGGGCCCTATCTTGCACCCAGCGCAATTGACTTTGTACACCGACGCATGTATCATTCCTATTTTGCACCCCCGCACAGCGGACTTTTCCCTCCACAGACGCACGTTGGTAAACTAGGAAATGAACTTGCACTCCCGGGGGCGGTTCAGCGCAAAGAGGAGGCGTGTTCCGGCGCAAACGTTCCCTGATGCTATTTTGCAGGTTTAGAAAACAATTTCGTTGCGCATGTTATTCATATGCTATTTTAAGGGCGCATGCTTGGCCATAATCAATGTAGCGTGTGCACAACGCGCATACACTTTGATTCTCTCATCTACACAGAGGATTTATTTATAGACTGTGTCCAAAACCAAATGCAGCAGATTTTTTGGATTACCTGGCATACAGATGCAATGGAAGCCTCCAATTTGATCCAAACAGGTAGCATCATTCTGGCATGGGTTGGACATGCACTCGTTTATGTCCAGTTCACATTGAGCACCCACATATCCCTGCAGACATTTACACTGGAAGGAACCTTTTGTGTTTATACACTTTCCAGCATGTTCACAAGGGTTTGCACCTAAAAAAAGAGACACAAAACACCTTTAAATATGGGGAAATCCATCATTCGATCACTAATACATTCAGGTTGGCAGGGTGTTTTAAGTGGTTGCTAGGGTGTTCTGGGTGGTTGCTGTGTTGTTCAAGTGTTCATTTTATTCAGGTGTTTTATTTAAAGAAGCCACTACTCACCCAGTGAGCATTCGTCAACGTCTTGGTCACAGAATGGGCCAACATAACCCAGAGGACAGGTACAGATGGCCTTGCCGGTGACTGGGTTGGTGTCACAGTTTGCGCCTTTCTTACATGGGTTACTAATGCAAGCATCATCCAGGTGACACAGCAGACCTAAGACATCCATACACACAATAAAAATTAGCTTGTACAGAAATCTATGACAATAAAAAAGTGCATGTCTCCTATTTAAACAGCATGGCAGGTTTTAAAGACCTCATGAAATCAAAACAAATGTTGGTTACACTTTATTTTAAGGTGTCTGTGTTACAGTGTAATTATACATTTAAGTACTGAGTAATAATAATTAACTACATGTACTTGACTATAGGGTTAGGATAGGGGCTTGATATTAACTTTTTTGCTCCCCAGCCACTGTGGTTAGTGGTTTTCCAAAGTTATCAGCTACTCAGCATTTTCACTGGCCACAATTTTGACATCAATACCATTGGGAAAAACTGTCATATAGATATTTTTGAATACTATCTCATAATTTGGCAGCAGGTATATTAGGCTGCTGTCACTTTAAGACCTGACGCACAGATCCATTATACTGTTACACATGCATTTTCTTTTTCAACTGTTTACGTGCACTTAAAACATAACTGACTGTGTTTACATGAATACTCGTCAAAACCAGCATTTTTGTTTACATTATTTTGTGTGTTTTTGACTGTTTAAGCGCAATAAGCAGTGAAAAAGAACTCAATTTAGTACTGAGAGGCGGCTTTATGTGTGCAAACTTTGGGTGTGAGCACAAAAGCTGAAAGAATGAGTAAAATGATGCAAAATATGCGCAATCCTATGCCGGGGCAATTCATTCAAAGCAAATGAGACGAGTGAGGGAGGGGAGGCAGGTTTGTGTGTCAATTCTGCGGAAAATTTGTATTGGAAGCATTTCAGATATTCCGGTATCGATATTTATCGAAAAATTTTTGACAACACTAAATTGCACTTAGTTTATTATTTCAGATGATTTTTAAAAGACTACAATTGAAACATGCATATATTATATACATAATTCAACCTGCCAAATTGGCTAGTAGGAGTGACTGCGTTACATCTATCTATCTATCTATCTATCTATCGTAATAATGTATGATTTGCAAAAATGATAACTGCTGCGTCTGTGTAGATGAGAGAATCAAAGTGTATGCGCGTTGTGCACACGCTACATTGATTAAGGCCAAGCATGCGCCCTTAAAATAGCATATGAATAACATGCGCAACGCGCCACTGACTTTAAACTGTTTTTTTTCGGTCAGTGACGGAATTGTTTTCTAAACCTGTAAAATAGCATGAGGGAACGTTTGCGCCGGAACACGCCTCCTCTTTGCGCTGAACCGTGTATTTCTTAGTTAACCGACGTTAGTGTATTTCTTAGTTAACCGACGTGCGTCTGTGGAGGGAAAAGTCCGCTTTGCGCGGGTGCAAAATAGGAATGATACATGCGTCGGTGTACAAAGTCAATTGCGCTGGGTGCAAGATAGGGCCCAAAGTGTTACACATAATGGGCCCTATTTTAACGATCTGAAACGCAAGTGTCAAGTGCAAAGCGCAAGTAACTTTGTGGGCGGGTCTTGGTGGCTGTTGCTATTTTCCCGGCGGGATAAATGACTCTTGCGCCCGGCGCAAATCTAAAAGGGGTTGGTCTGAAGTAGCTTCATTAATCATAGGTGTGGTTTGGGCGTAACGTGAAATAAACCAATCAGAGCGACATCTCACATTCCCTTTAAGAGCATGCGCGCTTGTTCTAAAGTGGATTCCTATTATAACGGCGGATTTGCCAGGTGCGAGCCAGGAGCGCTTCACAGCCGAGGAGACCGACGTTCTCATCAGGGCCGTAAAACACACAGAAGTGACATTGGGGATGGAGAAACACACCCAAATTAACTTCGGTTAAACAGGCGTATAATAATTTGGGTAAATGTGTAAGCTAGATGTATGCTTTTATAATAATCTATCTATCTATCTATCTATCTATCTATCTATCGTAATAATGAATGATTTGCAAAAATGAAAACGTCTCGGGTTACGTATGTAACCCTCGTTCCCTGAGTAGGGAACGAGACGCTGCATCGATACTCGATACTTTGGGGAATGCCTTCGGCATGACGCGTCTGAAGTCTACTATACAACTATTCCAATCTTGATTGGTGCAACGTCATTACGTCACGCGTGACGTCGCATGTGACGGTGATCCGGAAGCTATAAAACGGTCACAGGAACCAGGAAGTGTTAGCTTCTAATTGGTCAAAGCAAGTCGTTCTCAGGGCGCGAAAAGTATGGCCGAGTGATGCAGCGTCTCGTTCCCTACTCAGG
Organism: Squalius cephalus; assembly: GCF_949319135.1. NCBI lineage: Eukaryota > Metazoa > Chordata > Actinopteri > Cypriniformes > Leuciscidae > Squalius > Squalius cephalus. The sequence continues at coordinate 18,487,220 of NC_137126.1, forward strand.
GAACGAGGGTTACATACGTAACCCGAGACGTTCCCTTTCGTAAAGGGAACTCCCGCTGCATCGATACTCGATACTTTGGGGAACGAATACCCACGCCGCCATACTGAGAGAAAACGCCCTGGTACAAAGCATCTGGTACATCTCACGGACGATAGAATAAATAGAGTACAGATCCAAACTAGCTTGTCATAAGATTTGGTTGTAAAAAAGAGGAGGTCTGGAACTAGAGGCTCGACTGACCTCCTGGATGAGAGCCCCATACAAATAGAAAGCATCGGATAAGAGGTGAAGGCAAAAGCGCACCTTATACTTCAGATAAGCCTATTGGTTTATAGAAAGCCAGCTGCTCTCTTAGTAATGAAGGGAAATAGCTCCTAACCCTGACCTAGCTAGATGGACTGACTCCTTTCAGCCTGAGGCCTATATAGAACCCTCCAAGGCTATGACCTTGACCATCCGACACATGCGATGGAGGATAGAATACCTTGAAGAATCATAATTATTACCCACCGGCACCTCAGTACCGGAGGAAAAAACGATGCAGAGTGGCTCCTCCAGTAGTAAGTGAGAGGGGGCAGCATCACCACTCTTCCAGGGAGTAAGATAAACAGGAAACCGACTCATTAGATTCTTCTATATATATTTATATATACTCGTACATATAATATATGTCATCCACAGGACATGATGGGTGCCAGGGATACCCCATCAGCCTGATGCCAATAAGCTGGACGAAAGGATTTATCCTCCAATCTACAGGAACATGGAGTTTGAGTGGGAATGTCCCTACATATACACCCTTAGAGGCTTGCGGAGGGCACTAAGGCCGCCACAGAGGCCCTAAGCATGAACGGGAGGTCCCGTTAGAGAGTAGGATGGAACACCAGAACTGAAGCCAGTGGGCAGTAATAACACTGGGTTCGATGCCCTCCCTAACTTAATTGTTTAGTTCCTAGTAGAATGAGGTTCTAGAATGGCTGTCCTAACCACCTCAGTGGAAAGGCAACCTGATTATGGATGGGACCCCCTCAGGGGCCAGACCCATAGTCTCCATAACTCTGGTCTGGGATGAAATATTGTACCATCAGCCTGGGACAGAAGATCTCTCCTAACAGGAATTTTCCATGGAGGACTCTCCAGGAGACTATTAAGGTCCGAAAACCAAATTCGGGCCGGCCAATACGGAGCTACAAGGAGTAGTCTCACTCCGTACCTCCTGACCCTTTCTAGAACCCCAGGGAGCAGAGTGATCGGCGGAAAAGCATACAGAAGTGACCTCGGCCACCTCTGTACCATGGCATCCAAACCCAAAGGAGCTGGATGTGAGAGAGAGTACCAGAGCGGGCAATGAGAGTTCTCATAAGAAGCGAACAGGTCAACCTCCGCCCGGCCAAACTCTCCCCATATAAGCTCAACCACTTCAGGGTGGAGCCGCCATTCCCCGGGCCTCAGCCCCTGCCTCGACAGGATGTCTGCTACCATATTTTCAACCCCAGGAATATAAATGGATCTCACAGAGAGAAATTTGCCCTGGGACCAAAGAAGGATTTGATGCGCAAGTCTACAAAGAGGGCGAGATCTCAAACCTCCTTGGCGGTTGATATACGAGACCACCGACATATTGTCTGTCCTAACGAGAACATGATGGCCTCTGAGGTCTACAAGGAAGTGCCTCAAGGCAAAGAATACAGCCAACATCTCCAAACAATTAATATGTAATGAGAGATGATGGTCCTTCCAAGCACCTCGGGTGTAACGGCCCTCCATAACCGCACCCCAGCCCGTGAGGGAAGCATCCGTGGTAAGAGTTCTTCTCTTACATGGTGCTCCCAAAACCGGACCTTGAGACAGGAACCATGGTTTCTTCCACATGACCAGAGAACGAAGACATCTGTGCGTAACTCTGATCGTGCGAAAAGGGTTTCCCAGAGGAGAAAATCCCTTGTTCCTGAGCCACCACTGCAGGGCCCTCATATGAAGCAGACCAAAGGGAATTACCGTGGAAGCTGCAGCCATAAGCCCCAAAATTCTCTGAAAATGTTTTACAGTGATAGCCTGGCCTAACCTGATACTCTTCATTGTGTTTAAAATGGTTTCAATACGAGCGGGAGACAACTGTGCCCGCATCGTGACTGAGTCCCACTCTACTCCCAGGAACATAGTCCTCTGAAGAGGAGTCAATGAACTCTTTTTTACATTGAGTCTCAGCCCCAAGCACCTCAAATGGTTCAAAACAACATCTCGATGTTGAATTGCCAGTTCTTCCGACTGAGCTAAAATCAGCCAGTCATCTATATAATTCAAGATACGAATCCCCTGAAGTCTCAAAGGAGCAAGGGAAGCATCCATACATTTAGTGAAGGTGCGAGGGGATAAGGCTAGGCCGAACGGAAGAACTCTGTATTGATAAGCTTTTCCCCCAAAAGCAAATCTAAGAAACTTCCTATGATGTGGGATGATGGAAATATGAAAATACGCATCCTTAAGATCTATCGTAACAAACCAGTCCTCAGATCTGATTTGTTGAACGATCATAGGTATAGTTAACATTTTGAATTTAAATCTCCTCAAAGATTTATTCAATACCCTAAGATCTATAATGGGACGCAACCCCCCATCCTTTTTTGGAACTATGAAGTACCGGCTGTAGAACCCGGAATCCCTCTGCTCTAAGGTCACATATTCTATGGCCTCCTTAGCTAGAAGAGTCTGAACTTCATCTTCCATCACCTGAGCCTGATCAGGAGCTACCAGTGTATGAATAACGCCACTAAACTTAGGTGTTCTAAACTGGAACTGGATTCTATATCCCTTCTCAACTGTATTCAGGACCCACTGAGATATATTTTGAAGACCTTTCCAGGTGTCTAAATAATCTACTAAGGGAATCAGTCTCTCAGGACTGACCTCAGGTGCTATATTCACATCTGTATTCCTTTCCTTATTTTTGTATTCATTTTTATTATCATCGGTGACCTGAAGCAGTTTTCTGGCAGGAGCTAACCGAATCATTTTTTCTACAGGCCTCGTGAGAGGTAGCGAACGTTTTAACCCACTAGATGTTATAGAAATATTCTGTGTGATACGTTCGCTGGAACTCGATGCGTCCCGAGGCGCACTCGGCGGCGGGAAGCAACATCGATTTCCTGAGGGCTCCGCGGAGCGAAGTTTTAAAAAGCCCACGCGGAGGGGGATGCCCTCAGAGGCCTGGGTGTCCCGTCATGGCCTCTTAGCCGAAGCCTTCTTCGCCTGAATAACAGTCCTCAGATCTGTTTTCGGCTTAGAAGACTTCGACTGAGGGTGTTGCTTCTGCCTCCAGGCCCCTTGGGGGGGAGCACGAGAAGCAACACTCTCCTTCTGCCTCAGCAGGCGTGAGGAGCTGGCGGCGGCCTCCTGGGACTGCCCCCTGGCAGCAGACCCACGAGACCTGGAGCGACGGCGGGGGATAAGCTCCTTAAATGCGGCTGACTGTCGCTTCGCCTCCTGAAACCTATCGACGACTTGGTTGACTCCGTCGCCGAAAAGGCCAGAAGGCGAAAGCGGGGCATCGAGGAGACAAGCCCTGTCCTTGTCCCCGATGCCCGACAGATTCAGCCACAGGTGTCTCTCCGTAGCTACCAATGCTGCCATGGAGCGGCCGATGGCGCGGGCCGTCTCCTTGGTAGCACGGAGAGACAAGTCAACCACACGACGCATCTCCCTGATGTCATCGTAGGCGACCTCCCCGCTGTCGTCCACCTCTTTAGATTGGAATAGTTGTATAGTAGACTTCAGTCGCGTCATGCCGAAGGCATTCCCCAAAGTATCGAGTATCGATGCAGCGGGAGTTCCCTTTACGAAAGGGAACTGATGCTTCTGTGTAGATGAGATAAGCAAAGTGTGTGCGCGTTGCATACGCTACATTGATTATGGCCAAGCATGCGCCCTTAAAATAGCATATGAATAACATGAGCAACACGCCACTGACTTTAGACTAGGTTTTTTCTGGTCAGTGGCGCAATTGTTTTATGGAACAGCAAAATAGCACCAGGGATTGTTTGCGCCGGAACACGCCTCCTTTTTTTGCGCTGAACCGCCCAGGGAGCGCAAGTTCATTCCCTAATTTAGCGACGTGCTTCTGTGGAGGGAAAAGCGCGCTTTGCGCAGGTGCAAAATAGGAATAATACATGCGTCGGTGTACAAAGTCAATTGCGCTGGGTGCAAGATAGGGCCCAATGTCATGACACTTAATCCATGGCTATTAGCTTTACATCATCTATGTGCAAGTGTACATACAATACGGACTAAATTTATTTTAGCAGATTAAAAATGCAAATTGATATGTCCCATCTTAACTTCTTTTTCAATAGAAAATAAGTCAAATAAGTGGTCCATACGCTGATTTCACGCAGCCGTTATTTTGAAATCGAAAGCGAGGCTCCGGTGGGAAGAAAACCGGAAGTGTCGCCTTTAATCACAGGAGAGTCGTGAATGCGATGGCGTATTGTTGTGTTTAATGATGTTGTGTCAATTCTAAAACTGTACATACATTTCTTTTATACTTTAGACTATATACAGTGAAATTCATTTATAAATAAAATATTTTTTTTATATAATTCAGAAAGTAAAAAAAGAAGCAGGAATGAACTATATACATATCCTATATTGGATATTAACATCCAATAGTGTAAATCGCGGCAGCAGCTTCAGGTTGGTAGTCCAAAGGCATTGTTGTTTATCTTTACTTCCGGGGTTTTTCCCACCGGAGCCTCACTTTCGATTTCAAAATGGCGGCTGCGTGAAATCAGCGTATTAAACTAAAAATAGGGTCTTTAAATTATCTTCAGTGGTTTTTCTCAAAGCTCTCATAAAGCTAATGCTCTAATAAAAGAAATGAGTGCCTCAAACCAAGATTCAGTTGCATGTGAAAAAACTATGCACACCCGTGCGCCCGTGAGGACATTCACAGAAGAAGGAGGCCACCCGATCATGACATGTGGCTCCTGCGTGGCAGGCAGCATCTGCGCAGTCATCGATGTTCTCGCTGCAGTCATCCCCTGTCCAGCCGTTCACACACACACAGCTGTATCCACCCTGCATGTTCAAGCATATACCACCGTTCTGGCAGGAATTGGGCATCAAATTGCACTCGTTGACGTCTTCAGTACAGAACTGACCTGAGGAATGAATATATAAATACTTATAGCCGTTAATTTCACTGCAAAATACAGCATGTACCTTTCTAAACACAGATACAACGGCAAATAAAAAAAGAGATTTTACCCAATGAAACCTTGTTAGCCTTACTGATTCAAAAACGTCTTTGTGTCTAGCTGTAATTGAAGTGTAGGGTTTGAGTAGGCAGTTGGTACCTGTCCACTCTGGCTTGCATTGGCAATTGTAGGTGTTCACTCCATCCACACAGGTCCCTCCGTTAAGGCAGCGATGGTCTGGACAGTCATCAATGTTCTCCTCGCAGTTCTGACCACTAAAGCCTGGAAAGAAAGAAACGATTTCATCAAAAATGTTCCTAAAAATCTAGTTTCAAAAGTCAGAATCAACAAGATTGTTTACATGCCCATATCATGAACTGGCCATATTTTTAAGCAGCAAATCAGAATTTTAGAAAGATTTCAGAAGGATCATGTGACACTGAAGACTGGAGTAATGATACTGAAAATTCAGCTTCTGTCACGGTTGTTGAATGCATTGTTTCCTTTTCGTCTCGTGTCTGTGTTTGTTTATGTGTGAGTGGGCGTTGTCCCGCTCACGTGTCTGTCAGCGCTCCAGCTGATAATCATTATCATCACCATCACTGTTCACAGCTGCAATTCATTCCCGTTCCCTTCATATACTCACACCATTCTCTGTTCCAGTGTCGGATTGTTTGTTTGAGGTCCCGTGGAGTTTGCCGTGTCAGTGTTCGCCTCGCCGTGTCTTCCTGCTGTTCGTGTTTTTCGTCATTCGGTTTCACCGCACTCCAGCACCGGGATTTGGATTCTTCACCCCACTGCACCAGCGCACCACAGACCATCTAGTCCCTGCACGAGCCTGAGTCGCCGCCCACCAGTGTATCTGAGACTGTGTTTGTGTTGTTCAGAGTTAATTAAATATTAAGAAACCTGCGTTTGCTTCCAGTCTTGTTTCTATCATGACAGAACAATCCGACCCTACCATGGAAGCAGCAGGTGGCGCCGCAGCAACGATGGAGGACTTTGTTTGCGCAAGTATTCAAAGGATGGATGCACAGGACCGCCATCAAGGGGAAGCGGCGCGCGCGATTCAGGCTCTCGTCACGCAGGTGTCCGAGCTTACCCAGCGATTTCAACAGCTGCAACCTCCCGCTGCGCCAGCCGCACCGCCCGTCCCTCCCACACCACCGATGCCCGCCTCTCAGTCCGAGCCCCGCCTTCCGACTCCTGAGCCATACTCCGGTGAGCCTAACTTTTGCCGGCCATTTTTGACTCGATGCGGTATGCATTTCGCACTCCAGCCCCGGACCTTCGAAAGGGAGGAGACTAAAGTGGCGTTTGTATTAACCTTACTGACTGGGAGAGCGGCACTATGGGGGACGGCGGTGTGGGAGAACCAAGAGCCATGCTGTTCCTCGTTCCAGGAGCTCTCAACAGAGATGAGACGAGTTTTCGACCGCGCGGTCGCGGGGAGAGAGGCTGCCAGGGTCTTGTCAGAACTACGCCAGGGGGAACGATCTGTTTCGGACTATGCCATCGAGTTCAAGACCCTGGCGGCCGAGTGTCGCTGGAACGAGGAAGCGCAGTGGGATAGGTTCCTGCATGGGCTGGCCGACCGCGTCCAGAGGGAGATCTACGCCCTGGACCTACCCCCCTCACTGAACGGACTTATCGACCTGGCTCTGAGGGTGGACGCTCGACTAGCCCGGGTCGGACCACGCGCTCCACCCAGCCTGCCTCGTGGGGGGGGTGGAACACCAGCGGTCCAGCGGCATGGACGCGGCCGATCCCTCCGATCCCGAGCCCATGCAGGTGGGTCGAGCTCGGCTTTCCCGGGAGGAAAGAGAGAGGCGGAGGTCCCAAGGCCTTTGCCTGTACTGCGGGGGAGCGGGACATTTTGCATACAACTGCCCGGTAAAAGGCCAAGCCCGATAGTAAGCATGAGGCTACTATCGGGTGGGATCTCCGCCGAAAAGTCCTCATCTACATCCACCATCCTCCCGGTAAGACTTAGATGGTCTGTCCACGATCACCACTGCACCGCACTTGTGGACTCCGGGGCTGAAGGTAATTTCATGGATCGCACCTTTGCACAACAGTTTCAAGTTCCACTCAGAGCACTTCCCCAGAGAATCACCGTACATGCACTCAATGGACAGTCACTACCAGCTATCTCCCAGACCACCGAGAACATCACGCTCATCACCTCAGGGAATCACGCAGAGACTATATCGTTCTACATCATGGACTCCCATCACACACCCATTGTCTTGGGTCACCCCTGGCTCAATCAACACAACCCCCGCATTGACTGGAAACAAAGAACCATATCAGCCTGGAGCACTGAATGTCATAGCTCGTGTCTTGTGTCTGCCTGTTCTGTTGTCTCTGTTCCTGTGTTGCAGGAGGAAGCAGTGGATTTATCAAACGTGCCCGCGGAGTACCGTGACCTGAGGGAAGTGTTCAGTAAGTCAAGGGCTGCTTCTCTCCCTCCGCACCGTCCCTACGACTGTGCTATAGATTTACTGCCAGGTAAGTCTCCGCCTAAAGGCAAGATTTATTCACTCTCGGTTCCGGAGAGGGAGGCTATGGAGAAATATATTTCTGATTCTCTAGCATCCGGGTTCATCCAACCTTCCTCATCTCCAGCGGGGGCGGGGTTCTTTTTTGTGGGGAAGAAGGACGGGTCGCTGCGACCTTGTATTGATTACCGGGGGCTGAACAACATCACGGTAAAGAATACTTATCCTTTGCCGCTGATGTCTTCAGCCTTCGAGAGGTTGCAGGGAGCGTCCATCTTCACAAAACTGGACTTACGTAATGCTTATCATTTGGTCCGTATCAGGAAGGGGGATGAATGGAAGACTGCCTTCAACACCCCTAGGGGACACTTTGAATACTTGGTCATGCCTTTCGGTTTGTCCAACAGTCCCGCAGTCTTCCAAGCGCTCGTCAATGACGTGCTGCGAGACATGATCGATCAGTTTATTTATGTTTACCTGGATGACATTCTGATTTTTTCCTCGTCTCTCCAGGAACACGTGCAGCACGTCCGACGAGTACTCCAAAGGTTGCTAGAGAATGGGCTTTTTGTCAAGGCGGAGAAATGCGCTTTTCATGCACAGTCGGTCCCTTTCTTAGGACACATCGTGTCGGCTGAGGGTATGCGTATGGATCCTGACAAAGTTAAGGCTGTGGTAGAGTGGCCAAACCCAGATTCCCGTAAGGCCCTACAGAGGTTTCTGGGGTTCGCCAACTTCTACCGGCGTTTTATTCGCAACTTTAGCCAACTAGCCGCACCTCTGACTGCCTTGACCTCTCCCAGAACTGCGTTCAGGTGGTCGGAAGCAGCCGAAACTGCTTTTTCCAACCTCAAGAGCCGCTTTGTTTCGGCTCCCATCTTAATCGCCCCTGATCCTTCACGCCAGTTTGTGGTGGAGGTCGACGCGTCAGAGGTGGGGGTAGGCGCAGTTCTTTCACAACGCTCTCCTTCAGACAACAAGATGCATCCATGCGCGTTTTTATCTCATCGCTTATCACCCGCTGAACGAAATTACGACATTGGCAACAGGGAGTTGTTGGCGGTCAAGTTAGCCTTGGAAGAGTGGCGCCACTGGTTAGAGGGGTCTGGGGTACCCTTTATCGTCTGGACTGATCATAAGAATCTGGAATACATTAGAACCGCCAAAAGGTTGAACTCCAGGCAGGCTCGGTGGGCACTTTTTTTTCGGCCGTTTCGTTTTTACCCTCTCGTATCGTCCGGGTTCCAAAAACATCAAACCCGATTCTTTGTCGCGTATTTTTGATCGATCCGAACACGCACCTACTCCCGAGCGTATTTTTCCTGAGACCCTAATTATCTCTACGCTCACATGGGAGGTCGAATCGAGAGTCAAGAAGGCTCTAGAAGGGGTAACACCTCCGATCCGGTGCCCACCGAACCGCTTATTTGTGCCGGAGGAACTACGTCCAGACGTTATTCGGTGGGGTCATTGTTCTAGTCTAGCCTGTCATCCAGGAGTTAGTCGCACCCTCTATTTGGTCAAACAACGATTCTGGTGGCCGCTTATGGCTCGCGACGTTCACAATTTTGTTTTGGCTTGCTCAGTTTGCGCCATTGGCAAGTCGTCCAATCGACCCCCAGATGGGTTACTCCAACCGCTGTCGGTGCCTTCGAGACCCTGGTCCCATATCGCACTAGATTTTGTTACCGCCCTCCCACCCTCCCAGGGTAACACGGTAGTTTTAACCGTGGTGGACCGATTCTCGAAGGCAGCTCACTTTGTTCCCTTGCCCAAATTACCCTCAGCCAAGGAGACAGCGGTTGCAGTCGTTAATCACGTCTTTCGGTTACATGGCCTCCCGACAGACGTGGTGTCCGACAGGGGACCCCAATTTGTGTCCAAATTTTGGCGAGAGTTTTGTAAGTTGCTGGGGGCGACGGTCAGTCTGTCTTCCGGGTTTCACCCCCCGAGCAATGGTCAAACTGAGAGAGCCAACCAAGACTTGGAGAGAACCTTGCGATGTACGGCTGCCAGGAATCCTTCCTCCTGGAGTCAACAACTGCCTATGGTGGAGTACGCCCACAATTCGTTGCCAGTGTCAGCTACGGGCCTATCTCCTTTTGAGTGTAGTATAGGATACCAGCCACCGGTTTTTCCTAGTCTGGAATCCGAGGTTGCGGTCCCCTCCGCTCACGCATTCGTCCAGAGGTGTCACCACACATGGACGAGAGCCCGTGAGACTCTCCTCCGTGTGCGGGCGCGCACCAAGGCCAAAGCCGATCGCCACCGGTCTAGGCCTCCCGTATACGTCGTCGGTTCCAAAGTGTGGCTTTCTACCAAGAACATTCCGCTCCGCTCCGTATCCAATAAATTGGCTCCTAAATTCATTGGCCCGTTTTCTGTCACCAAAATTGTTAGTCCGGTGGCAGTCCGCCTCAACCTCCCTCCAGTGTACAGGAGAATTCATCCGGTATTCCACGTGTCCAAAATTAAGCCCGTTTTTTTTTCCCGCATTAATCCGCCTGCCCCGGTTCCCCCACCGCCGCGACTCGTAGATGGGGAACCATCCTATTCGGTCCGTCGCATTCTGGACTCTAGGCGGAGGGGACGTGGATTCCAGTACCTGGTGGACTGGGAAGGTTACGGTACGGAGGAGAGAAGTTGGGTTCCGGCTCGTGACATCCTGGATCACTCTCTTATCGATGATTACAATCGACAGGTAAGGGAGTCTGGGAACGCCGTGAGGCGTTCCTAGAGGAGGGGGTACTGTCACGGTTGTTGAATGCATTGTTTCCTTTTCGTCTCGTGTCTGTGTTTGTTTATGTGTGAGTGGGCGTTGTCCCGCTCACGTGTCTGTCAGCGCTCCAGCTGATAATCATTATCATCACCATCACTGTTCACAGCTGCAATTCATTCCCGTTCCCTTCATATACTCACACCATTCTCTGTTCCAGTGTCGGATTGTTTTTTTGAGGTCCCGTGGAGTTTGCCGTGTCAGTGTTCGCCTCGCCGTGTCTTCCTGCTGTTCGTGTTTTTCGTCATTCGGTTTCACCGCACTCCAGCACCGGGATTTGGATTCTTCACCCCACTGCACCAGCGCACCACAGACCATCTAGTCCCTGCACGAGCCTGAGTCGCCGCCCACCAGTGTATCTGAGACTGTGTTTGTGTTGTTCAGAGTTAATTAAATATTAAGAAACCTGCGTTTGCTTCCAGTCTTGTTTCTATCATGACAGCTTCGCATCACAGGAATGAATTACATTTTTAAAATACATTGTAATAGAAAACAGTGGTAACACTTTATTTTGCAGTGTCCTTGTTACATGTACTTACAGTAGTAATAACTGCAAATTATGAATAATTACATTCAACTAACCCTAAACAAAACCCTAATTCTAACTCTATAGTAAGTACATGTTAATAATATTAGTCAATACCTAAATGTACACAAACACACACACAAACACACACTAGGGCTGCACAATATATCGAAATATCGCAAATGTATATATCGCGATATGCATATCACAACGGCTTGCAATAATCTGGTGTCATGAACAAAAGACGAAGAGAAAATCACTCACTGCTCTTGGCTAAATAACTTTTGTAGCGGAATAAAATTCGTCTCGCGGTCCTACCCCAAAGCAACAAATAAAATAAAATTCCTTATCAAAATTTATAAGGAAAGACAAGTATTTTGTTTAGGCTTGGCTTGTAGGGAATTCCAAACCTGCGTATATTCAAACGCACATAACTATAGAACCCATTCTAAATGCGCATGTGAACGCCATCAGTGTTTCTCACAGGTTCGCGTTTAAAGTCTGTGTAGAGAGAATGGTGTCGTCTTAGCGGCCCCTAATTTAATAACAAATGATCATTGCGACGGAAGCAAATCAATTAAAACTAACTTTAGATGGAAATAACTTAACTCTGCTGTAAAGCCGAAACAATCTCTGTTGCCTTAAATTATACGCTTATCTCTGTAAAGCTGCTTTGAGACAATCTACATTGTTAAAAGCGCTATATAAATGAAGATGACTTGACTTGACTTGACTAGCTTTAATAAGAATCAGTATATATTTAATTCATACAGTGAAAACTAAGCAGTGTTTTATTTTTACATTTGATTATTTGATATAACCTAATGTAGGATAACCTGAAACCCTAAACCCTGTGGTTTACACTGATGTTAAAATAACACTTCTTATGCTACAGTAAAACACTGCTGTTCACTTTCAGAAGTTGTAGGGATGTTTTCTTGTCACAAAAAGAATGTGAAACAAGTAAGTAGGTTATATCATTTTAAATATATTTTAAAGATAATTTAAGTTTATTTTACACACTTTAAGCATTATCATATCGCATATCGCATTTTTCTTCAATATCGTGCAGCCCTAACACACACACACACACACACACAGAGCTGCAGTGGAAGTGCAGCTTTTTATTTTGACCAGTAGGTTTCCATGTCATGTGGCTTATGTTTTTGTCACTACTTTCTGTCACAAACACGAACTGCATCGTAATTGTATTTTTTATTTACGTATTTTTTATATCCATTTAATTTCATTTTTTATTTTTAAATTATTCTTTTGTTTTGATATACTATTCGGTTGATTCATTTATTTATTTTGTAGGGATGCACTGATTCTTTATATTTGAAAGCCGATAACCGATAGCCTAGAAATCTAGATGCACCCTAGCGGCAGCAAAATGTATTTCGCAGCCAGGGTAGTCTAGCAACTCTCCATTGACTTTCGAGCTGCAAAAACCTAAATTGGGTCAGGCCAATCACATCGTGTATAGAGTAGGCAGGGCAGGCTTAACATAATGACGACAGAGTTGTGACGGTTCCCTGCTACTTGAAAACAAAGAATGGCTGATGACGAACAGCGTTCTTTCCAATCGGCTTTGGCCACGACTCTGGAGGACTTGGAGTTAAGTTTTTCTTTGAGAAAAGAGCAAAGAACGGCACTTAAGTCATTCTTAAAAAAAGGAAGATGTGTTCGTAGTTTTGCCGGCCAGATATGGCAAAAGTTGAATCTATCAACTGACGTTAGCTCCGCTGTTGGGAAAACTGCTGTTTTGCCTGATTACAAAAACAAAAGTCTTACAATTAAAAGCCATGTCCTAAGCACAAAATTATATATTATGTCTATAATTTCATGTAGCCAATATGACAGACTTGCACTGCATATGTTGCACTCCAGTCATATTTCAAGCAATTCAAAACTATCATGGCGAACAGTGTGCATCTGAAGTGTCTCAGCCGAAGGAAATAATCTTTATTTATCGGCTGTAATATATTGACCAAATTTTCTTATCAGGCCAATAACGCTAACATTAAAAATGAACATATATCGGCTGATGCCGATATAGTGGCTGATATATCGTGCATCCCTATTATTTTGCCAGGCATTTTATTTTACTGCTATATTGTATGTAATTGGTAGAGGTTTTGTTGATTGGGGTAATAATATTTAGGAATTTCAATTTGAACTAGATTTACTGTATTTTATACCTTTCATTAAATGATTCCAGAGAAAATACATAAACATTGAGAAAAAGAATATCATCAAAAGATGGAAAGATGGACTCTTATTATTTTGTTAGTCAGAAAGGAACCTGAACTAGTTCCTTTGCTTTGCCAGTTTGGGTGAAGCATATATAGCATGATTAGTTCCAGATTTAGCAAGAGAATTCAGCCTGCCTTAGCGATGCTAATATTGTTTCTTTTGTCTATATGAAACACAATATAACAGCTTTATGTAGACAGGCATCAGTATAATTAGAGCTACAGCCAAAAAAAGCTATTTATTGGATCACAGGTTGGTCATGTGAGGTAATGACATCACCAGAATGAGGTAATATATAGGGCCCTATCTTGCACCCAGCGCAATTGACTTTGTACACCGACGCATGTATCATTCCTATTTTGCACCCCCGCACAGCAGACTTTTCCCTCCACAGACGCACATCGGTAACCTAGGAAATGAACTTGCACTCCCAGGGGCGGTTCAGCGCAAAGAGGAGGCGAGTTCCGGCGCAAACGTTCCCTGATGCTATTTTGCAGGTTTAGAAAACAATCCCGTTGCGCATGTTATTCATATGCTATTTTAAGGGCGCATGCTTGGCCATAATCAATGTAGCGTGTGCACAACGCACATACACTTTGATTCTCTCATCTACACAGAAGCAGCAGTTTTCATTTTTGCAAATCATACATTATTACAAGGAAAATATTAACACACGAGGGAAATCATTGTTGTGTCCATGAAGATGTGAAAAAATAGGCATAAATCTAGCTTACACATTTACCCAAATGATCATACGCCTATTTAACCGAAGCTAATTTGGGTGGGTTTCTCCCATCCCCAAAGTCACTTCTCTGTGTTTTACGGCCCTGACAAGAACGTCGGTCTCCTCGGCTGTGAACCGCTCCTGGCGTGCGCCTGGCAAATCCGCCGTTATAATAGCAATCCGCCATGGAACAAGTAGGGCCCATAGTGAGGACTTAGATACAGACTGTGTCCAAAACCAAATGCAGCAGATTTTTTGGATTACCTGGCATACAGATGCAATGGAAGCCTCCAATTTGATCCAAACAGGTAGCATCATTCTGGCATGGGTTGGACATGCACTCATTTATGTCCAGTTCGCATTGAGCACCCACATATCCCTGCAGACATTTACACTGGAAGGAACCTTTTGTGTTTATACACTTTCCAGCATGTTCACAAGGGTTTGCACCTAAAAAAAGAGACACAAAACACCTTTAAATATGGGGAAATCCATCATTCGATCACTAATACATTCAGGTTGGCAGGGTGTTTTAAGTGGTTGCTAGGGTGTTCTGGGTGGTTGCTGTGTTGTTCAAGTGTTCATTTTATTCAGGTGTTTTATTTAAAGAAGCCATTACTCACCCAGTGAGCATTCGTCAATGTCTTGGTCACAGAATGGGCCAACATAACCCAGAGGACAGGTACAGATGGCCTTGCCGGTGACTGGGTTGGTGTCACAGTTTGAGCCTTTCTTACATGGGTTACTAATGCAAGCATCATCCAGGTGACACAGCAGACCTAAGACATCCATACACACAAAAAAAATTAGCTTGTACAGAAATCTATGACAATAAAAAAGTGTATGTCTCCTATTTAAACAGCATGGCAGGTTTTAAAGACCTCATGAAATCAAAACAAATGTTGGTTACACTTTATTTTAAGGTGTCTGTGTTACAGTGTAATTATACATTTAAGTACTGAGTAATAATAATTAACTACATGTACTGACTATAGGGTTAGGATAGGGGCTTGATATTAACTTTTTTGCTCCCCAGCCACTGTGGTTAGTGGTTTTCCAAAGTTATCAGCTAGTCAGCATTTTCACTGGCCACAATTTTGACATCAATACCATTGGGAAAAAACTGTGATACAGATATTTTTGAATACTATCTCATAATTTGGCAGCAGGTATATTAGGCTGCTGTCACTTTAAGACCTGACGCACAGATCCATTATACTGTTACACATGCATTTTCTTTCTCAACTGTTTACGTGCACTTAAAACATAACTGACTGTGTTTACATGAATACTCGTCAAAACCAGCATTTTTTTTTACATTATTTTGTGTTTTTTTGACTGTTTAAGTGCAATAAGCAGTGAAAAAGAACTCAATTTAGTACTGAGAGGCGGCTTTATGTGTGCGAACTTAGGGTGTGAGCACAAAAGCTGAAAGAATGAGTAAAATTATGCAAAATATGCGCAATCCTATGCCGGGGCAATTCATTCAAAGCAAATGAGACGAGTGAGAGAGTGGAGGCAGGTTTGTGTGTCAACTCGCTGTCAGAGAGATGAGAAAGCGCAGCTTGTATCATGTATCAATTCTGCGGAAAATTTGTATTGGAAGCATTTCAGATATTTCGGTATCAATATTTATCGAAAAATCTATACTTTTGACAACACTAAATTGCACTTAGTTTATTATTTCAGATGATTTTTAAAAGACTACAATTGAAACATGCATATATTATATACATAATGTAACGACTGGGCTATTGAATCATTCGTTCATTTGGTCTGAATTAACAAATTCGGACTCTCTGTGTTTTCTAAACACATTTCTTCCAAACACATTCTTTGCTAAGCTTACTAAAGCTTTTAGCCTCTGAACTCATGCATGCAAATCAAACTCTCTGCAAGCTAAATGACCGGCCTGGTGCCAGCATGGCTGGGTTTAGATGGCTCTCTGACACCTTTTACGACACTGCGAGCCTCTAGACACACTCCAGAACAACGTTCTGCATTCCAAACCCCCTTCCTCTCTGCACCAAAGAGATAACGAAACTTTCCATGTGACACCACACACACACACACACACACACACACACACACACATCCTTTGTGTATAACTTAGGATAGAAATATCCTCTTTAATGTATGTACATTCCTATATGCATGTGTGATTAGTTTTGCCTTATAATAGAGGTGTGGTTTTCTAATGTGTAATTTTGAATTCTAAGTGTTTATTGAAAGAATGTTCCCCAATATTGTCGTGTAACCCGACCTCGAACTAGGACGTCATAAAGTTTCAGCAGCTCATCCAGCTCCTCTGCAAGAGAGATAACGGGGAGCGCAACATTCCAACACACACATTAAACGCACACACATACACAAACTTTGAACATTAAACTTAGAATATAAGCATGTCATATTTCATATACTCCTGTGTGTTTCCTAGGTTATATTCACTTTGTTTATGACGTTTATTTGAAGGAACAAACTTTAAATGTGTGTAATTCTGCATACCGTATGTAACTTTGTGTTCCTATAATCTCCAAATGACGTGTTTCATATCTCTGTAATTCTCTCAATCTAACGGAGTTGAATTTCGATAACCAACTGCAGTAATTTGTATCATTTGACACATTTCATATGACTTGAGCAAATCTTCTCAAATTCGATCTCACTCATGACTCATTTCAGTGGGCGTTGCCTACAGGACAAAGAAACTTCTTCCTGCTCTGAAATCTCTGAAGGTGATTGGTTCACGTACGTGAAATAGGCGTGAACCCATCCTCTCCATAAGAGACTGACACCAAAGTTTATCCGTGAGCACTTTTTACGAACCCTCATCGTTCAGTGAGAGAAGATCCATGGCTCCCTTTTAGGGAGCGTTCTCCGTTTCTCTTTTCTTTTCTTGAAGTCTTTTCTTTATTTACGTCTTCGGACTCTACCTACGTTCAGTGAAGCGAACGTAGCCGGCAACTCACTCAAAGAAAAAGACTCTTTTGAAATTCCTGCGACCGCTCATTTCCTCTTCCTTAAGGAAGCACGCCCGTGCACTTTTTCTGTGAGAGGTTTTCTGGGTCCATGGCTCCTTCGGGAGCTTTTCTCCATTTTTCTTTTCTGTACTAAGTTTTATTTTCATATTCGCCTCTCCCTCCACGAGGGAGATGAACTCTGAATTGTTTCGTTGGTAACTTCACGTTCGGTGAACCTTTAAATCTTCCTGCGACCGCACTCGCCCAGAAGACACGAGAGAACACGCTCCAAGAGAACGACACACGCGCCTTCTTTCCTCAAGCAAATACAAAGAGAACCATACGCAAGTATTGATTTGATTTAATTGATGTGATTCCTTGTTGTCTCTCTCAAAGGTTACAGTGTCTGTGATTTTTGTCATACTGCGATCTCTGATCACATATTCTGCTTTCGCTTTCGCTCGCTCATCCTCTCCCTTTCAACTTCGAATAATTTAATGTAACTGTAATATGCAATATATTAATCATATTCATGATTAATTATTAAAATTCCCTATAGAACATTTGAGCTAATGTAATGTACTACAGTGCGGTTACAATAATTCAACCTGCCAAATTGGCTAGTAGGAGTGACTGCGTTACACGCCACTGCTGAAATCCACACGCATAATACCAAACCCTGATTAGGATTAAGGTGTGGTTTAGGTTAATTGCATGCACCATTTATAGTAATTACTATAGCAACTACATGTAAGATGTGTAACAAGAACACTGTAAAATAAAGTGTTACACATAATGTCATGACACTTAATCCATGGCTATTAGCTTTACATCATCTATGTGCAAGTGTATACAATACGGACTAAATTTATTTTAGCAGATTAAAAATGCAAATTGATATGTCCCATCTTAACTTCTTTTTCAATAGAAAATAATTTAAATAAGTGGTCCATTAAACAAAAAATAGGGTCTTTAAATTATCTTCAGTGGTTTTTCTCAAAGCTCTCATAAAGCTAATGCTCTAATAAAAGAAATGAGTGTCTCAAACCAAGATTCAGTTGCATGTGAAAAAACTATGCACACCCGTGCGCCCGTGAGGACATTCACAGAAGAAGGAGGCCACCCGATCATGACATGTGGCTCCTGCGTGGCAGGCAGCACCTGCGCAGTCATCGATGTTCTCGCTGCAGTCATCCCCTGTCCAGCCGTTCACACACACACAGCTGTATCCACCCTGCATGTTCAAGCATGTACCACCGTTCTGGCAGGAATTGGGCATCAAATTGCACTCGTTGACGTATTCGGTACAGAACTGACCTGAGGAATGAATATATAAATACTTATAGCCGTTAATTTCACTGCAAAATACAGCATGCACCTTTCTAAACACAGATACAACGGCAATAAAAAAGATTTTACCCAATGAAACCTTGTTAGCCTTACTGATTCAAAAACGTCTTTGTGTCTAGCTGTAATTGAAGTGTAGGGTTTGAGTAGGCAGTTGGTACCTGTCCACTCTGGCTTGCATTGGCAATTGTAGGTGTTCACTCCATCCACACAGGTCCCTCCGTTAAGGCAGCGATGGTCTGGACAGTCATCAATGTTCTCCTCGCAGTTCTGACCACTAAAGCCTGGAAAGAAAGAAGTGATTTCATCAAAAATTTTATTAAAAATCTAGTTTCAAAAGTCAGAATCAACAAGATTGTTTACATGCCCATATCAGGAACTGCCCATATTTTTGAGCAGCAAATCAGCATCTTAGAATGATTTCAGAAGAATCATGTGACTCTGAAGACTGGAGTAATGATGCTGAAAATTCAGCTTCGCATCACAGGAATGAATTACATTTTTAAAATACATTGTAATAGAAAACAGTGGTAAGATTTTATTTTGCAGTGTCCTTGTTACATGTACTTACAGTAGTAATAACTGTAAATTATGAATAATTACATTCAACTAACCCTAAACAAAACCCTAATCCTGACTCTATAGTAAGTACATTTTAATAATATTACAGATCTGAATTTTTTTAAATGTCAGAGATTTTTGCTGTTCACAGTATCATCCAAAACACGCGAACATAGCCTGTAACTTTCGAGCAGGGTGAATTAAACAAGTAATAAAAACTCAGTGAGTGTTTTAGCGCAATTTTCTGACGTCATGGGATCACAACACTAAGAGATAGTAAATGTTTTTATGTTTTTTTTTTTTTTTTTTTTGTGCGTTCCCGAGATTAGACCTTCCTTAACATAATGCCGAAAACCCGAAGTCTCTAGGTGGTCTGGTTGAGGAGGAGATAGAAGTGCAAGATTGGTGCGCACAGACAGAACAGAAATCATGAGTTAACAATCGCAATTTTGTCCGTAGGAAAATTGCGCTAAAAATCAGCACTAAACACATAACGTCTCAGTTACTAATGTAACCTCAGTTCCCTGAGATGAGGGAACGAGTATTGCGTAAGGCTAGCCTACTCTATGGGAAAACTCCTTTTCTCGAGAATATTGAAGCCAGGGTTTTTTGTTGAGGTTTTTTAAAACGCAGTGCAGCTGCACAGCATACACAGATGAGCGACTAGCGCGGTCATTGGCTGTGCTGCGGCAACTGCACGAACCTATGGCGAGGCGGCTCAGACGTGCGAACCAATCAGGCCGCTTCGCACCCTACACTGTAAAAAATGATTGTAATTTTAACAGTAAAAGACTGTAAAAATGCTACAGTGAAAAACTGTTAATTGGTTAACAGAAAGTTTCCGTACTATATATGGTAAATAACTGTGATAGATCTAATGGTACTTTTAATGTCATTTTACTGTAAAATACCGTTAAATTTACAGTTTTTGGAAGTAAAAACGAACAAGTCATTGTATAATTTACAGTGAAAAAAATGTAAATTGACATTCCCACAATTCCCTGCGTGACACTTCACATTTGATGTATTTTTGTTGAAATGACTATGTTTCGTCATAGTTTTCTTAGTTTTTTATAATCAGTTATGTACATTAGGGTTTTATGTTACATTTAATGTTGTTAAATGAATGTTTATTGTATTTTTAAAATTTCATGTTTGTTACCATGATGGTGTTTAATGTTTGTGTGAATGAACCTGTGCAGATTCTACAGATATTTATATGAACTTTCTTGTGGAAGAAATTCTTGTGATGAGCTTTGATTAATCATGTAACTCTCATTACTGCTGATATTATTGGTTTGTCAGTGTAATACTATGGTACAAAACAGATATTAATACTTCAATAGGTCAGTAATTAAACATTATATCATATTACTAAAATCCAATGCTAAATATACATGTTTAAAATGTTAAATTTACATGAAACTCCATAAGTATGTTTACGGTGTGATGTGTTTTTTACAGTATTGTTCTGGTAACCACAGCTGCCAGTTTTTTTACGGAAAAACAACGGGATTTTTTTTACAGTGTAGCGCGTCAGAGCCCGCCAGAATGGGCGTGGCTTATGGTTATATAAGCACCCATTCTTTGCCAAGAAACTCAGGTTGAAGTGATCCCCTGATCAAAGCACAGTAGCACAGCGGGTTACGCAATACTCGTTCCCTCATCTCAGGGAACCAAGGTTACGTTAGTAATCGAGACGTTCCCTTTCGAGAGGTCTCTCGTATTGCGTAAGGCTAGCTTATGCTATGGGAACCCCCTTCAAAACGCCGTGCGTGCTTAACTTCACTCCGTTCAGTAGCCTAAGCCAAGATGTCTGAGGCTTATAGAAGAGTAAAGTAGGAACCCAATAAAAGCCAGTCCGTGACGGTCTTCGTATAGGGAAAAACAAGGAATGGGCCTAATGAGGGCCAAACCCTTTATAATGTATATATATATATATAAGAACCATAGTTCGAATTTAGCCAGGACCGGATATGTATCGGGCCCTAAGGCTCAGGGGGTTTGTGCTTACACATCATGTATTGAAAGAACCATCGCTTGAAAAGCAGGAACTTCCAGGTTATAATACCTCATAAATGTGGATGGCGAGGCCCAGCCGGCCGCCGCACAGATATCTTCAATAAGTATTACACTTGACTAAGCCCAAGACGAGGCCATACCTCTCGTGGAATGATCTCTGACGCCTAAGGGGCAATGAAGGCCCTTAGACTCATAAGTCAACGCGATAGCATCAACTATGAGATTCTGTTATGGCCACCACATATACTTTGAGCGTGGAGGGGGTGTGACCCGTGTAAGGACATTAACTCAAAGGGGAAATATTAATAATAATCCATAATTACCAATTATGATTACTTATTAATATTTGGGTCGGTTAATTAGATTAACTTTGAGGTAAGCTAAATTAATATTACAATCAATTTATCAGTTCCAAAGAACTCTTTGATTATTCATTTATTCTAAGAAAAGTGTATCTTTCATGGTCACTGAAAAATAATTATTCCTTAGCGTGTACAGCACTTAAAGCATGTAACAGGATCAAGACGGTAAAAGGGACTTTGTATGCAAACAGAGAATCAGAAACCAAATGCATAATTGTGCACAAGTTTTATTAACTAAATCACAAACATGACTAAACTAAACAAAACAAACAAACAAACATACATACATTCATCCATACATACATGCATAGGTCAAGTGGTGAGTGTTATGGAACTGGAAGCAGGAAATAGAACTATGGAGCAAGATCTATTTTAGTATGAAAAGAACCATCAGCTTATTTCACAGCACCTCATTAAATTTATACCTTGCATGGTCAATTCTTGAAGTGGTTGAAGATTGAATTCGTCGCGGAGTCCTTGAGTGTCAAATGTCACTTTATGAGTTGCAATCGTTTCTTCTCTGTTGGATGAAGGAGATTGTATTGTCGCTGTTCTCATGGCTGGAATGCAGATTGTGGCCTGCACGCTCTGTTCCAGCAGGACACGAAGAGCACATGGTGAGAGTTGCGAGGGACTTCGTCCGTGTTGAATGACGTCACTGAACTCCTGAAGTTGTCCTTGATGTTGGAGTGAGCACATGTCCTGGATGCTTTGAAGCCTCCTGCCCTGGGCCTGTTGAGGCCATGCTGGAACACACGGCATCCTTAAGGCAAGAGTTGTCCGTTTCCTTCTTGGTTGGATTTAAGAAGGGGGAATCACTTCCCACAGGATTCACTTGGAGCTGCAGTTTAGGTCCGAGGACAAGAGCTAAGAGAGCCGGATCTTGTGGTCAGTGACTTTTAAGCATGAAGATGGCACATCCATTTGGAGGTCTAAGATCCAATAAGAAGTGTCTTCCTTTGGAGGGAAAATGTCTTTTTTTTTATGACCTTTGTTCAAGCATGCACATTTGCAATGGGTACTTTCATTGGGTGTTTAAGAGAAGAATCTTCAAGATTCTTATAATTCTAATGCGTCACAAAGTTAGCAAAATGTAATGTAAATGAACAAATTGGGGACGCATATTGGAGTTTATAGAGACCAAATACGCCACACATCTGATTTTGGTAAACCATTGTATGCAACAAAGTCTGAAAATCATGAGGTGGGAGAATTAGATACATGTCTACACATTTCTCAAGAGGTTATACATAGAATACATACTGTAGGTTTATCTCTCCTTCTCAGTGAGAATTAAGTGAGAGTCCCGTTTTGGTTGTATAATCAAATATATATCAAAGTATATACATAATAGTACCCAAGCCAGTAAATCATTCACAAAATGTTCTGGAATGTATGTTAATTTCATGTTAGTCAGTTCATTGTTAAATGAATGCAGGAGAGTTTGTTTTGCAGATTGTTTCTGTCTTCCCATGGTCTCTCTCTTGCATTTGGCCACATTCTTTAACACCCATAAAAGCTTATCTGATTGTTGTCCGGGTAACGGAGACCGTCTTGTTGGAGGATGGGACGCAGATCCCAGAGAAGTTTGAAAGTTTTTATGGTACATGTACCAAATAAGTGTGTCTGATCTGGTCTCAGTTGTTACACCCGCGTCCAAAAGCTCTTGCAAAAAGGCGAGTACACTTGGTACTTCGCACGAATAGGGGTCCAGCCTTCGTGCTGCGCACCAGCCAGAGGACACCACCCATTTCTGAGCGTAGAGGCGCCTAGTCGAAGGCACTCTTGCTTCAGTAATGGTTTTTAGCACCCTAACAGGGAGACACCCGGGTACCCGTTGAGGGGCCAAGCATAAAGGTCCCACAAGTCGAGACGGGGATGCCAGACTTTCCCGTTCGCCTGCGTGAGATCTCTCCTCAGTGGTATTGGCCATGGGGCTGTTTCTAGCAGTTATGCCAACTCGGAGAACCATAACTGGGTCTTCCAGAGAGGGGCTATTAGTAGCACTGCACACTTGCTTTCCCTGATCCGTTCGATGACCTGTGGTAGCATCGTGACTGGAGGAAATGCATACAGCAGACGGCTAGGCCAGTCGTGGGCTAGCGCGTCCTTGCTTTTTGAGAAAAACGTTCGGCAACGAGCATTGTCTTCTGAGGCGAAGAGGTCGACCTCTGCCTCGCCGAAAATGCTCCATATCAGCTGAACCATCTGCGGGTGAAGACACCATTCCCCTGGGGGAACATTGTCTCTGGATAGCATATCCGCACCCTGGTTCAGAATGCCTGGCACATGAGCTGCCCTCAGAGAGTGCAGGTTGTGCTGTCGATTTATGTAGGACACCACTGCCATGTTGTCTGTCCGGACCAGGACATGGTGGCCTTTTAGATATGGGAGAAAAGCTTTCAGTGATAGAGCCACCGCTCTCATCTCTAGACAGTTTATTTGTAGGCGCTTCTCCGGGCTTGACCATAGGCCAGAGACGAGCCTGCCCTCGTAAAGGGCCCCCCAATCTAGGTTGGAGGCGTCTGTCGAGATCACTTTTCTCCTTGAAGCCACACCCATACTCACGCCTGACTGATACTAGTCGGCTGCTTTCCAAGGAGCCAGGGCTTTGATACAGCCATGGTTCGCCAAGTGGCCAAATCGCCACACGTGAGCTGGTACTCAGGGTTTTAGCCAGCGCTGGAGAGGACGCATGTGCAGTAGTCCTAGCTCGAGTACTGATGATGCAGAGGCCATGAGACCCAACATCCTCTGAAATCTCTTGAGAGGAGCGCAAGCGCCTGCTCTGAAGGATGCCGCTAGGCGTTGAATGGTGAGAGTGCACTCTAACGTAAGGCGCGCTTTTATTTGTATAGTCTATCACTGTACCCAGGAAAGAAATACATTGGCTGGGAGATAGTGTGCTCTTGGAAGTATTGATCCTTAGACCCAGGCAATGTAAATGGCTGAGGGGCCAGGATCTGTGAGTTATCAACTGTTCCTCCGATTGGCCTATAATCAGCCTATCGTCGATGTAGTTTAACACTTGCCCTCCCCGCTGTCTCAGGGGGGAGAGTGCTGCGTCCATGCACTTTGTACGAGGTGCCAGTGAAAGGCCGAACGGTAGTACTGTGTACTGGTAAGCCTGCCCCTCGAAGGCGAATCTCAGGAATGGCCTGTGATGGGGCGATATTTGGATGTGAAGATAAGCATCTTTCAGGTCCACTGAGAAAAACCAATCCCCTGGGCGAATTTGCGCAAAGATTTGTCGAATGAAAACTGGGGACGGGCCGCTCTGTGACAGGGACCCAGACGCCCAGCTGTCTTGTAATGCTGTATTAACAGTGCTTGAGTGCAGGGGCGCGTTCATTACAGCGGGCAAACCTTTCATCACATCTCCAGCATGAGCTGGAGGGAGAATTGTTACTGTGGTGGCAGTGCTTATGTGTAGGGGTGCGTACTTCATAGTGGGCACACGCTCTACATTCATTACCCATCCAGCGTGAGCTGGAGGAGAGTTTGATACTGTGGTAACAGTGCTTGTGTGCAGGGGTGCGTACTATATAGTTGGCACATGACTTGCATTTATTGCATCCCCAGCATGAGCTGGAGGAGAGAGTAATACTGTGGGAACAGTGCTTGTATGTAGGGGTGCGTACTTTATCGTGGGCACGTGACCTACATCTGACAGACAGAAAAGAGCTCTTTTTGTGCTTTATTTGTGTCGCCATAAAAACGCTGTTTGTTTGCAGGTGTGCGTGTTTTATAACAGACCCATTTACTACAATATCGGTATTTCCAGCTGCCTGAAAAAAGGGGACTGGGAAATGTGTGAGACGCTTTTTGGAGAGTGGTTTGGCCTCGGGGGGACTCAAACTCTCTCTCTTTCTTCCTAAGGCTAGGAAGGCTTACGAGGCTCAGGGTCCAACACAATCTTGGGTCGGGGTCCCCGCCTTTAAGGGAACTGCTGGCTCTTTGCAGAGCGAGAGCGGTGATGGACTACAGCTCTGTGTGTGTGTTTGTGTGTGTGTGAACAGGCCAGCAGGAAAATATTTGCGGCCTTGGTCAAGGGCGGCTGCCCTGAGTGCAACTAGATGTATCTCCCTACCCTGCGGGCTCGACTGGCTATTTTCGCCGATGACGACCCCGTGCTTCCCGCCTCTCTCCCTTTGCTCGATCCGTGCAAAAAGAACCGCCATTCACAAAGGATGCCAGAGTGGATGGATGCGAGTTAACACACGCCGGCCCAGTCCCCGCGTGCCTCGCTCTCTCCCAGAGAAGCTCCGTCACTGGTCCTGTTTACACAGGTGGACCAGCTCAAGGTCTGTGGCGCTGAGCAGATCCCTGAAAGCTTCCGGTTCAGGTCCAGACTCGTCCAAAGAGCGGAGAAGTTTGGCCTGAAAAGCTTGGAGGACAGCCATGGTGTGAAGCACCGAAGCAGCTTGGCCAGCGAGAGCTGAAGTGGCGCGGCAAGGCTTGGATGGATGCAATGCTTTAGCTTTCCATCCAGTAGTGGTGGGCGGGCAAAGGTTTGCGGCCACCGCTTCCTCGAGGAGAGGAATCACCTCATAGCCTTTCTCCAGAGTGCCGTCTACAGTAGAGAGCGTTGAGGAGAAGGACAGGGTTTGTACACTTTTTCCAAGGTCAAATTCAAGCACTTTTCAAGCACTTTCCAGGTCCATTTTAAAGCTTTTTCCAGCACCTTACAC
This sequence comes from Squalius cephalus, assembly GCF_949319135.1. NCBI lineage: Eukaryota > Metazoa > Chordata > Actinopteri > Cypriniformes > Leuciscidae > Squalius > Squalius cephalus. The sequence continues at coordinate 18,513,138 of NC_137126.1, forward strand.
TACCGTAAATTACATAACAATACATAGTTAAAATTATTATTTAGTGTTTTTATCACATCAAAAGAGATAAACAGCCAAATGTTTCATAATAGCAGAGGGCTGCACGATATTGAAGAAAAATTAGATATGCGATAACTCATTAAATAATGCGATATTCAATATGCGATACGATAATGCTTAAAGTGTGTCAAATTAACTTAAATTATCTTTAAAATATCTTTAAAATTATATAACCTACACATACGTGTTTCACATTCTTTTTGTGATAAGAAAATATCCCTACAACTTCAAGACAGTGAACATCAGTGTTCTGTAGCATAATAAGTGTTATTTTAACATCACTGGGGTTTAGGGGTTCAGGTTATCCTACATTAGGTTTATTTAACAACAGAAACTGATTAATCAAATGTAAAAATAAACACTGCTTAGTGCTTCACACTGCTTCTTCACTGCATGAATTAAATATACTGATTCTTATTAAAGCTACAAAATTTAGCCTATTCAGCCAAAAGCAGTGAGTGATTTTCTTTGTCTTTTGTTCATGACCCCAGTTATTGCAAGCCGTTGCGATATGCAATTATGCATATTGTAATATATACATTTGCAATATTTCGATATATTGTGCAGCCCTAATATTTTAGCCAATCACAAGTTTTATTCTTCAAAATGTATCACTAAGTATATAGCCTAAAGCATATGTGTTACGAAACTGCTACGAGACACGAAGGTTGAGGATCCAAATGCAGCTTTATTAAGGGGTAATCCAAATACGAAATCCAATAAACAGGCAATGGGTCAAAACACAAGTAGACAGTCCAAACAAACAAACAAACAAACAAACAAAACAGGCAGGGGTCAGAGGCAAGAGAGTAATCCACGGAACAGGCAAGACATCCAAAAACCAAGAGACAAGAAAACCAGGGAAAGACGCTCAGAAGTGCAGTGCAACAACATACAAAACTTCGCCGTGAGTGATGGGGTGACACACTGGCTCGGCGGAGACCATCTTGTCCTGAGACACTGGTTCGGCGGCGGCCATCTTGTCTGGAGACACTGGCTCTGTGGAGACCATCTTGTCCTGAGACACTGGTTCGGCGGTGGCGGTGACCATCTTGTTCGGAGACACTGGCTCTGCGGAGACCATCTTGTCCTGAGACACTGGTTCGGCGGCGACCGCAGCCATCTTGTCCGGAGACACTGGCTCGGGGTGCGTGACGTGAACAGTCTCTGGCTCGGCAGACGTGACGTGAACAGTCTCTGGATCGGCAGACGTGACGTGAAAAGTCTCTGGATCGGCAGACGTGACGTGAAAAGTCTCTGGATCGGCAGACGTGACGTGAAAAGTCTCTGGATCGGCAGGTCTGACGTGAAGCTCTGGCTCGGCAGGACTGACGTGAAGCTCTGGCTCGGCAGGACTGACGTGGAGCGCAGGCTCGGCAGGGCTGACGTGGAGCGCAGGCTCGGCAGGGCTGACGTGGAGCGCAGGCTCGGCAGGGCTGGCGTGGAGCGCAGGCTCGGCAGGGCTGACGTGGACGGACTCAGACTTGTCAGGTACTGTGGGGTTGCAGGGCTCCTTGTCCGCCAAACCCACAGTAAAAGCTGAATCGCTCAATTGCAGGGCCAAGTTCATATACTGTCCAAGAGTCCAATGAGGATTGTGCAGAGGCATGCTTGAACCGAGTGGCTCAGATAATCCTCCCCGAAAAAATATCATTAAGCATACCTCTTCCATGCAGGTCAGGTGAGCCAGCTCCAAAAAGTCAATTACATAATCCTCCATTGATCGATCTCCTTGACGGAGATGCATAAGTCTCACTGCTGGATCCATGTGGGCGAAGTTTTCTGTTACGAAACTGCTCCGAGACACGAAGGTTGAGGATCCAAATGCAGCTTTATTAAGGGGTAATCCAAATACGAAATCCAATAAACGGGCAATGGGTCAAAACACAAGTAGACAGTCCAAACAAACAAACAAACAAACAAACAAAACAGGCAGGGGTCAGAGGCAAGAGAGTAATCCACGGAACAGGCAAGACATCCAAAAACCAAGAGACAAGAAAACCAGGGAAAGACGCTCAGAAGTGCAGTGCAACAACATACAAAACTTCGCCGTGAGTGATGGGGTGAACCAGGCTTATATGGGGTGAACTAAACAAGAAGATGAGATACAGGTGAATGTGATAATGAGTGCTGATGAGTCCAGGCAGAGAATGATGGGAGATGTAGTCTGTGAGTGAACATGAGAGTCAGGTGTGGAGTGCCCTCTTGTGGCTCTCAAGGGCACTCCAGCTGGTGACCGTTACAATATGAATAATATACTTTTCATTATATTAATGTCCAAATATTGCTTACCAGATAATGTGATTTATAGGCTGTAAAACTGAACTAATTTCAAATATGAAGACTTAGGATTTGAACAGAAATATTTGACAGGCCTTCCCGTTTTGGGACACATTCTTGATATAGACAAGGTTTGAACAATATCTGAGTGCACAGGCACCTGCCTGAGGTCTTTGGTGTTTTATGCCCCCAACGGCGCCTTCCAGGCAGCGAGGGGATGGGTAGGTTTAAGGTTGAGGGTAGGGTTAGCTGCCTCTAAGGAGCCATTGGGGGCTTAAAACACCATCGAGCCCTGCCTGATAAATGTATTTCATTGCCAAGATGTCTTGGGCCAAGACATAAAGTTAGCTAATACATTTACTGGAATAGAGCAGTGTAAATATTGCATAGGGCCATCCTAAACCTTACAGTAACAATATACTTCTTATGACACTGACTGATTTCAGTTCAGCAATCAACGACTGTTGTTATGCACTGGGCTAACGTTTGCAGGTTAATTTGCACGTTACAGTTCTGTAATTTTGGCAATGTTCACTGCATATTCCACAAATGAACGTGACATAACGGACATGCAATACTTACATTACATTATCACACCAAGTACTCTCAGTCACTAATGGCCCTTTCAGATAGGACGCGGACCGCGCTGCGCTATGAAATGAAACCGATATATTTCAATGGCTTGCGCCATTGAGCCCGCCGACTCGTTGCATTCGGATGCAGCGATGGAAAGGCTGTCATCCTTTTCGTCCGCCTCGTCCGATGCCCCGAAAGACTCGAGACCTGCCGCTCGCAGAGAGGGGCGCTGGTGCGCCTGTGTAAACAGGACCGGTGAGGGAGCTTCTCTGGGAGAGAGCGAGGCACGCGGGGACTGGGCCAACGTGTGTTCGCTCGCATCCATCTGCTCTGGCATCCTTTGTGAACGGCAGTTCTTTTTGCGCGGATCGAGCAAAGGGAGAGAGGTGGGAAGCGCGGGGTCGTCGTCGGCGAAAACAGCCAGTCGAGCCCGCAGGGTGGGGAGATACATCTAGTCGCACTCAGGGCAGCCGCCCTTGGCGAGTGCAGCTTCCGCCAAGGCCGTAAATTTTTTCCTGCCGGCCTGTTCACACACACACACACACACACACACACAAACACACACACAGAGCTGCAGTGGAAGTGCAGATACTATGACTAGACTGGGTTTAAATGAGACTGAGAGAAGGGCATGCTGGAAAACGTTGTGGAAAACACTGATACCTGCGTTGTAATTGCAAACTCACTGAGCTCATCTGAAATCTCTACCTTCAGTGTTGACCCGGACAGAAGGCCAATATTATTTGTCTTGCCACTGGAACTGATGTCGTCAACAGGACACTTGTGAGTCAAAATAAGCTGAGTGAAGTGGAATGGAGTGATAAAAGTTAAGAGGCTGCCATTGATTCGTCATTTAATGAACTCATTTGTTATGTAACTAATGTCAGTTAAAGCCTTCATTGTTATTAAAAAGATTCAAGATTCAAGCCATATACCCCATTATCATGAGGGGTGTTTAAGACATTGTGTCTTTGAACTGTTATCATGGTAAACAACTGTTAAGCCAGGTGTAACAGGTGTAAAGGGGAGATGGTGATTTCCATGTGAGAGGGTATCCCATTACTGACCTGTATTCAATGTTAAGTGAATTTATTTTATGCTTAACTGGTGATGTTTTGACATATTGCTAAACGTTGAATGAGTACTGATTTGCTCTTTGTTTGGAGTCTGTAGAAAACGCCTGCAGGAATGAGTAATGTGGATACATAAATGACTGAAAGGACTGTGGGCGAAAGGAGATACTGATTTTTTTCCTTGCATCATTGTGGATTGGATTTTTGTTGCTTGGACTCGGACTTCTCTCACAATTTCCTTCAGAGACTTGGCCCACATCTTTCAGGCCCCTTTGGACTCTTATCAGATAAGTTGTGCTTTAATGTGATTGTCTAAGTGATGGTATCCAGGGAACTGAGTGGTATTTAAACAAAGGGAAAATACTTGAATACTACTATTGTGTCCATCTGAGATTGAAACAAGCGGCTTATGATTGTCAAAGTACAGAGTATTTTGTTTTCTTTTGGGGTTTTCTTTTCAATGTTTTGTAAATTCATATGTCTATTTTGGGAGTTGTCATTTTCACTGTGCTATAAAACAATATAAAGTAAGTCAGATGGTTCATTCATTCTGAAGATTCTGGTGTGATTTTAACAGACATTTTTCCATAGGTAGAACCCCTTTCTTCTGTGTAGCCCTTTACCTGAATATAGAGTGGAGGTGGTTACAATTACCTTCTCATCTATCCAATTATATCCTAATAGCCCAGTATATAAGGGTGGTACTTACACTTCTGAGTTCGCAGATGATGTCGCTTCAACCACCTCCATCCTCCCCAACCACCACCAAGACGGGACCTTTCCTCCATCCCCCCAACACCACTATGTTGGGTCCTCCCCTCCATCCTCCCCAACACCTCCAGACGGGCTCTCCCCTCCATCCTGAAGACGCCAGGATGTCCTCTTCCTCCTTCCACCCCACCACCACCAGATGGCCCCCTTCCTTACTTCGCAGGGGGTGGGCTGCGCCCCTGCCTTCGTCTTCAGGCAGGATATGCAGATTCCGTACCCTCGGAATGCGAATTACGGACGGGGCCTACGCCAAAGAACTTGATTGTTTGCTGAGCTCTTAAATAAATGTTCATCGTCACAGTATTAATTCTCCCGAGTCTTTCTGGTAGAACATGGCATGATATATTGGCAGAGAAATCTAAATCCAAATTTTTATATGATTTTTGCCTGATTACAATATTATGTCTATAATTTCATGTAGCCAATATGACAGACTTGCGCTGCATAGGTTGCACTCCAATCATATTTCAAGCAATTCAAAAACATTGTAGCGAACAGTGTGCATCTGAAGTGTCTCAGCCGAAGGCTGTAATATATCGACCAAAATTTCTTATCAGGCCAATAAGAATAACATTAAAAAATGAACATATTGTGGCTGTTACCAATATAGTGGCCGATATATCGTGCATCCCTATTATTTTGCCAGGCATTTTATTTTACTGCTATATTGTATATAATTGGTAGAGGTTTTGTTGATTGGGGTAATAATATTTAGGATTTTCAATTTAAACTAGATTTACTGTACTTTATACATTTCATTAAATGATTCCAGAGAAAGTACATAAACATTGAGAAAAAGAATATCATCAAAAGATGGAAAGATGGACTCTTATTATTTTGTTAGTCAGAAAGGAACCTGAACTAGTTCCTTTGCTTTGCCAGTTTGGGTGAAGCATATGTAGCATGATTAGTTCAATGCTATCACTTGTAACTAATGGAAATGGTTATGAAAGAATTAAGGATGCCTACCTGGCAAACAGGAGCACTCGTAGCTCGTCTCTCCCTTCTGTACGCAGGTGCCCCCGTGGTAGCATGGTGAGGGGTTACAGGGCTGATAGAGGGTCTCGCAGTGTTTCCCGGTGTACTCCGCAGGGCAGCTGCAGCGATACGTGCCCACCTCGTTCTCACACACACCATCGTTCTTGCAAGGAGAGGGACTCTGGGCGCACTCATTGACGTCTTGTTTGCAGGTTTGGCCTGAGAAGAAGGGTGTGCAGTGGCAGAGGTAGTCAAAATCAAAAGGACTACACTGACCACCGTTGGCACAAGGATTTGAGGCCTAGTGAATAAGAGCGTTTTAAGGTCAGAATATGCTCTACACCGGGGTGCCCAATCCTGCTCCTGCCGATCGACTGTCCTGCACAGTTCATCTCAAACCCTAATCAAACACACCTGAAGCAACCAATTAAGGTCTTCAGGATCCCTTGAAAATTAAAGGCAGGTGTGTTTGATTAGGGTTGGAGATGAACTGTGCAGGACAGTCGATCGGCAGGAGCAGGATTGGGCACCCCTGCTGTACACTGTCTGGCATTGAGATTTTAGTTCATACTTCTCAAATGCCTCATTTAAAACTGGATTGTGGTCTTACCTGACCAGCCTGGTGGGCATTTACACTTGTAATTGTAGATGCTGGTGAGTTCACACGTGCCTCCGTTTCGGCATGGGGCGCTAAGGCACACGTTATTGGTGGGAGTGAGGCACAGTCGGTCCGTGTAGCCCAGGCTGCAGTTGCAGACAAAGTCCACCTTGTTGGCAGAAGTAATCAAATGGCACACGCCGCCATTTCTGCAAGGGGAGAGGAAGCAAGGGTTGTGGAACTGGCACCCTGAGCCAGCATAAGGATCGAGACACCTGAAGAGTGGAAAGCAACCATAATTCATTACAAATTAATTTAAACTGAATTCAGTATATGATTTGAGCTTTGTAGTCATAAGGCCACTTTCATTAGCTTTAGCCTAGTACGGAATAAAGTGTCAGTGTAAATTGAGGTAACTGGGCTGTATTGCAAATCCTTTTAGACAACTAGACATTTTTGGGGGTTTTATATGGAAATTACCAAACATTACATTTCTTACAGTTTGGAGTAAAAAAAAAAACTATATTGAGAAAGAATATTGAGAGGACTGGACATTAGTAGGTCTCGTAATGGACCAATAAAGGACCAGAAATGTTATGCGTCTAACTTGTCGGGATGCTCATACAAATGAGAAAAAAAAAAAAAAAACTTTTATTGGATTCATCCTACAAACAGCTTCCATCTACTTGCATAGTAAGTTAGGATAGCATTTTAACGTCAAAACTATTACACAAAACAGCTTTAAGGGGCCATTTAAACAAAGTATGTCTTTGCGTTTAAAAACTTGAAACGCAGGGGAAAAAACGCAAGAACTAGAGAGGTGTTTTTAAAAGCTGAACTTTGAGTGTAACAGTCAAACACATACACTCACCTAAAGGATTATTAGGAACACCATACTAATACTGTGTTTGACCCCTTTTCGCCTTCAGAACTGCCTTAATTCTACGTGGCATTGATTCAACAAGGTGCTGAAAGCATTCTTTAGAAATGTTGGCCCATATTGATAGGATAGCATCTTGCAGTTGATGTGGAATGCACATCCAGGGCACGAAGTTCCCGTTCCACCACATCCCAAAGATGCTCTATTGGGTTGAGATCTGGTGACTGTGGGGGCCATTTTAGTACAGTGAACTCATTGTCATGTTCAAGAAACCAATTTGAAATGATTCAAGCTTTGTGACATGGTGCATTATCCTGCTGGAAGTAGCCATCAGAGGATGGGTACATGGTGGTCATAAAGGGATGGACATGGTCAGAAACAATGCTCAGGTAGGCCGTGGCATTTAAACGATGCCCAATTGGCACTAAGGGGCCTAAAGTGTGCCAAGAAAACATCTCCCACACCATTACACCACCACCACTTCTATCTATCAGCTTGAATCAGTCGGCCCATCCTCCTCTGACCTCTAGCATCAATAAGGCATTTTCACCCACAGGACTGCCGCATACTGGATGTTTTTCCCTTTTCACACCATTCTTTGTAAACCCTAGAAATGGTTGTGCGTGAAAATCCCAGTAACTGAGCAGATTGTGAAATACTCAGACCGGCCCGTCTGGCACCAACAACCATGCCACGCTCAAAATTGCTTAAATCGCCTTTATTTCCCATTCTGACATTCAGTTTGGAGTTCAGGAGATTGTCTTGACCAGGACCACACCCCTAAATGCATTGAAGCAACTGCCATGTGATTGGTTGATTAGATAATTGCATTAATGAGAAATTGAACAGGTGTTCCTAATAATCCTTTAGGTGAGTGTACATCTAGTGCATGTTTACATATAAAAACAATGGAAAAGAAGCACAGAAGTTTCGCTGGCTTTTATTTACTTAGTCCACCACTGAACTGTCATAGAATTACTGGTGTGGAATTGGAAATACAATGTTGAATATTTAATTGTGCTTGCTCATTATTACTGCAGTTATTTTCACTTATTTGCATTACTTTTTCCATCACCTAAAGCTCACCTAAGATGATCTATAAAATGTCAGGATAATAACCAGAGGATTCAAGTGCAAGTAAAATATATGTTTATTATAGAATTGGTCAGATGCAGGGAGAGTGATGATGAGTAGTAGTCTCATCTCATGAAGGCACTTGGCAGCACAGGGACGCTGAGGGCAAACCCGATCTCTCCAGTGACAATGAAGATGATGAGGATGATGACGATAGCAGTCCGGGGAAAACGGAGATGGATCGGAGACCGGAGACCAGGAAGTAGACGGTGTGAATGACAGGAGTGCAGGAAATGAATGACACACGGGAACTGGAGACAGGCAGGAACACACGGGAACATCCACAACGCTCTGACAAAGACAAGGTGACAACAGAGGGACTACGTAGGGTTCGCTGATCAGCTGCAACTGGCGCGTTGGTGTGCTGATCAGCGGCAGTGATCAGCGACCCCGCCCACACACGCACACACACACACACACACACACAAAACGAGAAAGGAGACAGCAAATTCATAAACCGTGACAGTACCCCTCCCCTAGGAGCGCCTCCTGGTGCTCCCAGAGGAACTTACCTGTTGATTGTAATCATCAATAAGGGAGTGATCCAGAATGTCCCTAGCAGGAACCCAACTTCTCTCCTCCGAACTGTAACCTTCCCAGTCCACCAGGTACTGAAATCCGCGTCCCCTCTGTCTCGAGTCCAGAATACGATTGACCGAATACGTGGGTTCCCCATCTACGAGCCGCGGCGGTGGGGGAACCAGGGCCGGCGGATTAAGGTGAGAATGAAATACAGGTTTCAATTTGGAGACATGAAAAAACGGAATGAATTCTCCTGTACGCCGGAGGGAGTTTGAGTCGGACTGCCACCGGACTAAGGATCTTGGTTACGATGAACTGGCCGATGAATTTGGGAGCTAACTTATTAGACACGGAGTGGAGCGGAATGTTCTTGGTTGAAAGCCACACTTTTTGACCCACGACGTATACGGGAGGCCTTGACCGGTGGCGATCAGCCTTAGTGCACGCCCCCACCTGGAGCAGAGTCTCACAAGCTCTGGTCCACATGCGGTGGCACCTCTGGATGAAGGCGTGAGAGGAGGGGACCGTGACTTTGGATTCCAGACTCGGAAAAATTGGTGGCTGGTACCCTAGACTACACTCAAACGGAGAGAGGCCCATGGATGACACTGGTAACGAGCTATGTGCGTACTCAACCATAGAAATTTGATGGCTCCAGGATGAAGGATTCTTGGACACCAAACATCGCAACACTCTCTCCAAATCTTTGTTGGCTCGCTCGGTTTGACCATTGCTCTGGGGATGATAACCCGAAGACAGACTGACTGTAGCTCCTAGTAATCTACAAAACTCCTGCCAGAATTTGGACACAAACTGGGGCCCCCTGTCGGAGACCACGTCCATTGGGAGGTCGTGTAAACGAAAGGCGTGATCTACGACACCGCTGTCTCCATGGCAGAGGGTAATTTGGGCAAGGGAATGAAATGTGCCGCCTTCGAGAACCGGTCCACTACGGTTTAAACACCAACATGCCATTAGAGGGCGGGAGGGCGGTGACAAAATCTAGCGCTATGTGGGACCAGGGTCTCGAAGGGACAGACAGCGGTTGGAGTAACCCATCAGGAGGTCGGTTAGACGTCTTACCAATGGCACAAACGGAGCAAGCCAAAACAAATCTGTGAATGTCGCGAGCCATTAATGGCCACCAGAATCGTTGCCTTACTAAACAGCTGGTGCGGTTTACTCCTGGATGACAAGCCACATTGGAGCAATGGCCTCATCATATAACTTCGGACCGTAACTCCTCCGGTACAAACAATCGACTCGGTGGGCAACCGGGCGGAAGCGTTACCCCTTCCAAGGTTGTCTTGACCTTCGATTCGACCTCCCATGTGAGTGTGGAGATAACTACTTTCTCGGGTAAAATGCACTCGGGAGTAACCGGCCGTTCGGATGGATCAAAAATACGAAATAAGGAATCGGGTTTGATGTTTTTGGACCCCGGGCGGTACGAGACAGAAAAGTCAAAACGTCCGGGAAAAAAAGTGCCCATCGAACCTGCCTGGAGTTGAGTCTTTTAGCAGATCTAATATTTTCAAGGTTCTTATGATCAGTCCAAATGATAAAAGGTACCCCCGACCCTTCTAACCAATGACGCCACTCCTCCAACGCCAACTTGATGGCCAACAACTCTCTGTTACCAATGTCATAGTTATGTTCGGCAGGTGACAAACGGTGGGAAAAAAATGCGCACAGATACATCTTATCGTCTGCGGAAGAGCGTTGGGAGAGAACTACACCTACCCCCACCTCTGACGCGTCGACCTCCACCACGAACTGACGTGAGGGATCAGGGGCGACTAAGAAGGGAACCGAAACGAAGCGACTTTTGAGGATGGCAAATACAGCCTCGGCTGTATCGGACCACCTGAACGTCGTTCTGGAGGAGGTCAAGGCGGTCAGAGGTGCGGCTAGTTGGCTGAAGTTGCGAATGAAACGCTGATAGAAGTTGGCGAACCCCATAAACCTCTGTAGGGCCTTACGGGAATCTGGACTTGGCCAATCTATCACAGCCTTAACCTTGTCAGGATCCATACGCACTCCCTCAGAAGAGACGATGCAACCTAGGAAAGGAACAGACTGTGCATGAAAAGCGCATTTCTCTGCCTTGACAAAAAGCCCATTCTCTAGCAACCTCTGAAGCACTCGTCTGACGTGCTGAACGAGTTCCTGGAGAGATGAAGAAAAAATCAATATGTCATCCAGGTAGACATATATGAATTGATCTACCATGTCTCTCAACACATCATTGACGAGTGCCTGGAAAACTGCTGGGGAGTTGGATAGCCCGAACCAAGTATTCAAAATGGCCCCTGGGGGTGTTGAACGCAGTTCTCCATTCATCCCCCTTCCTGATGCGAACCAAATGATAGGCATTACGTAAATCCAATTTTGTGAGGACGGAGGATCCCTGCAACCGCTCGAAGGCTGAAGACATCAGCGGCAAAGGATAAGTATTCTTTACCGTGATGTTGTTCAACCCTCGGTAATCAATACACGGTCGCAGAGAGCCATCCTTCTTCCCCACAAAAAAGAACCCCGCCCCCGCTGGAGAAGAGGAAGGGCGGATGAATCAGAAATATATTTCTCCATGGCGTCTCTTTCCGTAACAGAAAGTGAGTAAAGTTTGCTCTTAGGCGGAGACTTACCTGAGAGTAAATCTATAGCACAGTCATAGAGACGATGCGGAGGGAGAGAAGCAGCACGGGACTTACTGAACACTTCCTTCAGGTCGAGGTACTCTGCGGGCACGTTTGATAAATTCACCACCTCCTTCTGAAAAACAGAACTAGACACTGACGAACAGGCAGACACAAGACAAGACTCATAACATTGAGTGCTCCAAGATGAAACGGAATTGTGTCCCCAGTCAACCCTCAGGCTATGCTGTACCAGCCAGGGGTGACCGAGGACGATGGGAGCAGGAGGTGAGTCCAGGAGGAGAAATGATATTTGTTCAGTGTGGTTGCCGGATGTGACGAGTGTCAGAGGGTTGGTGGTAAGTGTTATGGCGGGGAGTTCCTGACCGTTAAGTGCACTGACAGAAATGGTGTCCTTGAGAGGAGTGATGGGTATTTTGAGTGTCCAAGCCAACGATAAGTCTATAAAATTACCTTCCGCCCACAAGTCCAGAAGAGCTTGACTGAGGTGGGACCGGGTTGCCCAAAGCAGTCTTACCGGAAGGAGAGTAGAGGATGAGGTCTTATTCACAGAGATCCCGCCTGACAGTAGCCTCCTGTTTACTGTCGAGCTCAGTCTTTTACTGGACAGGTGTTCAAGTAGTGTCCGGCTCCGCCACAGTAAAGGGAAAGACCCCTGAATCTCCGTCGCTCTCTCTCCTCCCAGGAAAACCGAGCTCAACCCACCTGCATGGGCTCGAGATCAAAAACGGGGCTGACCGCATCGCCGCCGCTGGCCTGAGGGCTTTCGGCGCTCACGGGAAGCTGGCCCGCCCTGGTCCGCTGCTCCAGTCGATGTAGGCGAGTGTCCACCCTCAGAGCCATCTCGATGAGCCCGTCGAGTTTCCCGGGCAGGTCCAGAGTGAAGATCTCCTTCTGGATGCGGTCAGCCAGCCCATGCAGGAACATGTCCCACTGCGCTTCCTCGTTCCAGTGGCACTCGGCAGCCAGGGTACGGAATTCGATCGAGTAATCTGACACTGAGCGATTACCTTGGCGGAGGTCAGCAAGTTGACGAGCTGCCTCCCGTCCTGCAACCGCCCGGTCAAAAACCTGTCTCATTTCTTCTGAAAGTGCCTGGAACGAGGAACAGCATAGATGTTGGTTCTCCCACACTGCTGTTCCCCACAGAGCCGCCCGTCCTGAGAGTAGTGTGAGCACAAAAGCCACCTAAGATTCCTCTGTGCTGAAAGTCTGTGGCTGAAGGGAAAAGAACATTGAACATTTCGTCAAAAATGCCCTACAATAGTTCGGCTCACCAGAATACAACTCCGGGGTAGGAAGACGTGGTTCAGGTTGGCGGCTGGATGCTGGTGGAGTGGGGGGAACAGGCGGTGGGCTGGGCGCAGTGGGACAAGCTAGGTGTTGAAGCTGTTGGGTGAGCTCGGACACCTGTGCTACCAAGACTTGCACAGCTCGTCCTGTGACGATCAGAAATCCTGATGTGTGGGGGGAACCCCGAGGACAAACGCATATATGCTCTATCACGTGAAACGAAACAATATCCAATCAGAAAGCGAGATGATGGAAGACGGAAGCATAACAAACACAGTCATGGCGCAGCACAAAGTGAAATTGATGTGGACAGCAGAGATGGAGGATAAGCTTGTTGATTTGTGGCAACAGCACAAATGTTTATACAACGTGTTGTGTAAAACCTTTCCAAACACTATCATCGCAATATCTTCCTGCATATCGTTCGCCATGCTTATTCTGAGGTCTCGCGAGGTTTCGCGAGATTTCCTGTGTTCACAGTCGAGACTCTGGTTGAAAATCTGTTTGTGTGTGGTGTGCTATCTTTGTCACATCATGGCACACCACACACTATAGGAGCAAAACGGTTAAATCTAGGATTTTTTGTTTGTGGCCTATCACATTTGAAAATCTTATAAGATGTAAAAAATATTTTGGTGTGTACCCAGCATAAGTAGGGTTCGCTGATCAGCTGCAGCTGGTGCGCTGATCAGACGCGGCTGGTGTGCTGATCAGCGGCAGTGATCAGTGTCCCCGCCCACACGCGCGCACACACACACACACAAAACGAGAAAGGAAACAGCAAATCCATAAACCGTGACATAAAAATTTTAATAATTTAAGTTTAAAAATTAATGTCATGGTGCCAAAATTCACTTGTAGCACAAAATTATTTTTAATAATGGCCATCTATCGGTTATCTTCTGTATTGGCCAGAATTTTAGTATTGTGCATCCTTACATTTAATGTATGCTTGAGAAATACATAACAGTATACAGCAGCAAAACACAGCAGCAACAAAAGTGTAAGAAGTACATATTAATTTCATTGTATTGAAGTGAGAAATGAATTAAAAGTATAATAAAGGAAAATGATAGTGCTTTTTCTAAATGTTTAAAGTTCTAATCCTTCAAAATGTTCAAGTTTCAAATGGATTTATGAAAGTCAGTCATCCATCAGCAGCTCTTAGGGAGAAAATCGAGCACCTCAGCCTTTCTGAATGAATCTGAATTCATTCACTCCAAACACAAGGCAGTGTCTATACAAGGGTCTTTGAACCCAGGGCTAACATTATCAGGACTTCAAAGCTGTCTTCCTCCACCTCAATGCCTGCTATTATTCTACAGTAGATGAATCTGAATGAATCTGAATTCATTCACTCCAAACACAAGGCAGTGTCTATACAAGGGTCTTTGAACCCAGGGCTAACATTATCAGGACTTCAAAGCTGTCTTCCTCCACCTCAATGCCTGCTATTATTCTACAGTAGAGAGTCTCCACAGCATCAATCAGGACCTTGGGAATACGGAGATGGCACAGTGAAACTTTGTAAAAGAGCCGTACAGGCTTCATAACAGGTTTTTCCTGGGTTGGCTTGAAAGTAATATTTTGCTGATTTTACTCAGCAACACAAAAGGGGCCCTCCCGTAACATGACTATACTGAAATAACCTTTTGCGAAAAGCTAAAGCCATCCAGTACATGGAATAACTATGCCATGTTTTTGGCATCTGGGGGAAGAAGGAATAATAATGAACATTATAATTGTCACGAATAAGTGGCTGTAATCAAGTGCCAGACGACAGAGACGATAAAGACTTTAATTCAAGAATTCTCATGAAAACGTACAACCACATGTCACATATTTAAATATTACAAGACAAGGAACAGACAGAAACAGAGGGTTTAAATACATAGCAAAGAAGAGGAACTAATGAGAGTAATTAACACAACACACCTGAAACGAGGAACCTAATTAATTAGTAACCAAGAAGACAAACAGGTAGGGAACAGAGAAGAACTGATAAACAGACTAGAAGTTTAACAAACTCAGACATGAACAGAGAAACATATCAAAAACAAACATAACCCTTACAGTACTCAGCCCTCCCGGTAGGCGCGTCCTCGGTGGAGCAGGCTATGCAGGCGGCCAGGGCAGAGCAGGCTGTGCAGGTGGCCATGGCGGAGACGACCCTTCAGGCGGCCGGGGCGGATCGGCCTTCGTGAACAGTCTCTGGCTCGGCAGGCATGACGTGAACAGTCTCAGGCTCGGCAGGACTGACATGAAGAAGTTCAGGCTCGGCAGACATGACGTGAAGAAGCTCAGGCTCGGCAGACATGACGTGAAGAAGCTCAGGCTCGGCAGACATGACGTGAAGAGACTCTGGAAGGGTGCTCTCGATGGGACGAGACTCTGGAAGGGACCTCTCAACAGGACGAGACTCTGGAAGGGGGCTCTCAACGGGACGAGACTCTGGAAGGGGGACTCCATCTTGGCCGGAGACGAGGGCTTAGACGTGTCGGCGGCCATCTTGGCCGGAGACGAGGGCTCAGACGTGTCGGCGGCCATCTTGGCCGGAGACGAGGGCTTAGGCGTGGTGGCGGCCATCTTGGCCGGACACGAGGGCTCGGGCGTGGCGACAAAACACAATCAGTGCATTTTGATGAAAATAAGGATGCATTGTACAACTATGCATATCAAAACTGCAGGATCCTTTTTAACCTAGGTGAAAAATCTCTCATTTTGAAAATCTCCATCCAACTAAAAAAATAAATCACAGATTCTGTAAACAGCCCTTGTTTGTGTTTAATTCTGTGACCAGAGAATGACCCCATACTTTTATTCTACCTTCACTACGATGGGATTCATTCTGTGGCCACCAGTAGCCCATGACAACAGTGTTTTATTAGTGCTGCAATGCTCGCCCAGGCCAGAGCAGATGTTCCCTTTCGAGAGGTCTCTCGTATTCCGTAAGGCTAGTTTACGCTATGGGAAAACTCCTTTTCTCGAGAATATTGAAGCAAAATCTTTAAAACGCAGTGTTGCGGCAACTGCACAAACCTATGGCGAGGCAGCTCAGACGAGTGAACCAATCAGGGCACTTCCCGCCCTGACACGTCAGAACCCGACGCTCGCTGAAACTGCATCACTCACATCGGCGAAAGGAAGAAAGAGTGTTTGAGTCCCAATGAGGCCGGACCAACCTCTATTTCTCACACATTTCCCAGTCCCCTCTTCAGTTAAGGCGGCTGGAAATGTCAATATTGCAGCAAACGAGCCTGTTATAAAACATGCACACAAACAGATCTCGACAGACGCCTCCAACTTAGGTTGGGGGGCCCTTTACAAGGGCAGGCCCATCTCTGGCCTATGGTCAAACCCAGAGAGGCGCTTACATATAAACTGTCTAGAGATGAGAGCGGTGGCTCTATCACTGAAATCTTTTCTCCCATATCTAAAAGACCACCATGTCCTGGTCCGGACAGGCAACATGTCAGTGGTGTCTTACATAAATCACCAGGGTGGTCTCAGGTCAAACAACCTGCACATCATGGCCAAGAGTCTCATTCTATGGGCTCAGCAAAACCTGTGCTCACTGAGGGCAGCGCATGTGCCAGGCATTCTGAACCAGGGTGTGGATATGCTATCCAGAGACAAAGTTCTATCAAGGGAATGGTCTCTTCACCCACAGATGGTTCAGCTGATATGAAGCATCTTCAGCGAGGCAGAGGTCGACCTCTTCGCCTCAGAAGACAACGCTCATTGCCAAACATTTTTTACAAAGAGCAGGGACGCGCTTGCCCACGACTGGCCGAGCAGCCCGCTGTATGCATTTCCTCTGGTCACGATGCTACCACAGGTCATCGAAAGGATCAGGGAGTGCAAGTGTGCAGTGCTACTAGTCTCCCGGATAGGGTGCTGAAAACCATCACTGAAGCAAGAGCACCTTCAACTAGGCGCCTCTATGCTCGGAAATGGGCAGTGTTTTCTGGCTGGTGAGCAGCACAGAGCCTGGACCCCTGTACATATGTGTATAAAAACTTACTGACACGTCGTGTATAACTCAGGTCTGCTCTTTATTATCAACATTCACATGTGCCTTATTTCCGCACCTGCGCTCTCTAACTTTTCCCAGAGCTCCTACGTCATCTTCTACGTCATCAACATAATCTACATCCCCCTTCTTAACCCTCTGAGGTCTGAGCTGTTTTCTGGGCCCTGGAGGTGTTCTGACCAGTGTTGTGTGTAACGCGTTACAAAGTAACGCGTTACAGTAAGTAACTACTTTTTCGGGTAAAAAGTAGTGTAACGCGTTACTACTAAAAATTTGGTAACGAAACGTAGTTCCTTTTTCAATTCGGCGCAACGTTACTTTTCCCATGGATATATTTGACAGCGACACTGCCTCAGCTGCGCGCTTGAGAGAAGAGAACTGTTGAGAACTGAAGAAAACAAATTAGTTTCATATTTATGTTTAAATTAAATAAAATAAAAAATTTGTGTGGAGACATGATTTTGACCACTTTATTAAGTTTGTTTTTGTAGAAAACCTGTATTTAAAGTGAATTTCGTTTTGTATTAATTGTATCTTAATTTTAATCAATGTTTCATATTTATGTTTAAATAAAATAAATAAATAATTAATTTAATCTATGTTGATTATATGAAAAGTGAAAAGCATGAGTAAGATCATAATTTTGTGCAATATATCGGGAGATAAATGGAGTGGGCAGACATGATTTAGACCACTTTATTAAGTTTGTTTTTGTAGAAAGACTTTCTTTAAAACGAATTTCGTTTTGTATTAATTTTATCTTAATTTTAATCAATGTTTTACCAACCAATTAATTGCCTGAATTTAATAAGTAAATATAGCATGCAAAATAATCATGACGGCACCAGCGCGTGAACTGAGCTTGTCTCCATACTGTAAATGAACCGAAACTCAGATAAGCTATACTTGTCTCACAGACCTGAGAAATATATAGAAAGCTTGAATATGTGTACTTTTAAACAAAATATTTTTTTTTCTCTCAAAATCTCTTTTTTTTCCTCCTACTCCCTTGATAGAGTGAGTCGTATGTCTGAAAACTAAGCTTATGTCTTCTATATCATTTTGTCCTATGCTATCAAGACGCGATTCCACCGGTGTTAGAGAGCAGGAGCGCTTTATTGGCTGTTGCCGAAATTTAAAGTTCAGTGGATAGGGGGAGCGGAGCGGAGAGAAGTGACGCGGGCGAGCTGCTCATCGCGGAGTGTCGCACTCTACCCCATGATGCAGAGCCGGCTGAGAATAAAAGTTGCCGCACACAGCAGCGCCAATGAGAAGGACTTTTTTTCTTTCGAAATTGGTACTATTTTTTATAATAAAGAGCACAAAATAATTACCTGTTATGTCCTCCATTGTATAACTTTATGTCTACATATTTAGGAACAGATATTGGGTTCTGCCCAAAGTCAAGCAACATAAAAGTAACGTAAAAGTAACGAGTAACGTAAAAAGTTACTTTCCAAACGGGGTAACTAACTAAAGTAACGGATTACTTTTTAAAAAAGTAACGAGTAACGAGCAAACACTACTTTTTAAAAGTAACTTCCCCAACACTGGTTCTGACATGCTCTGACATTTCTGGTTATTTCTGTTTCTTGTGACATTTTCATGGCTAAAGTCTAATTACACTGTATTCAGCACAAACTCTGCTACAATAATATATCAACAGCATGTATGTAAAAGTTTGTAGTTTTGAGATAATGACATTTATGCGTGGTTTGTGAAAATACAAAAATAAATTCTCACTGAAATAAGGTCATGAAACCCATACTGATTATTTCTTCACAAGACTTTTGAAAATTGTATGACGTAGCCTAGAATATTTGCTCTAAAACTATGTGAGAATCACCCTGGCTGCTCATTCAGAGAAGACAATATATTGATTTAAAAATTTTACGACGTGTTTTGTGTGATAAAGCAATATGCGAAGGGGCGGATCATCTCATTAATATGAAAGCTTTCCACACCTGAGAAAGACAAAGAACCTCCCTAATGGCCCTATTAGGAGCTTATCAGGGCCCATCATTCTGACCACCCTTGCACAAAGAATGAGGAGATTTAAAAAAGAATGGCTTTTAAAATTGTTTGGATTTATTTACAACACAACATAATCCAAAGATACACAACAAAAAAAGTACCATGTTCATGTACAGAGACATGTACTGTGAACGTTGAAGTCAGCAGGACTCAGTGGCATCTAGGCCCTGAAAAAAAAAAAAAAAAAAAAAGTGAACATACTGATATCAAGAGAAAGGCCTGCACGATTTTGGGAATACATTTTAGATTTTTCTTGTTAAAATTGCTTTTTAAAATTCACAGAATACATACACACACTCACACAAATGTTTCCAACAATATATTATATAATGAACACCAGGTTTGTTGTGCCTTGTAGGTATAGGCTATGCGCAGTGCTGCATAAAATAATAACAATATAGCAGCCTATATATATTTTCAAAAAGATTTCAGTAACAACTAAGCTAGAGAAAAATATATTGATTATCATGTTACTTCAAATGTTTCCATCCGTTATGATGATATGAAATGAGATAATAATAAAAACATGAAGCCGTTTGGTGCGTTTTGCTTTCATCCAAAATATGATGTGTAGCCTACATTCAAACGCGATCGCGCAGGAAAATATGATACATTCAAACGCGATCGCTATCAAAAATATGATACATTCAAACGCGATCGTGCTCAAATATAAAACATTATGGTTAGGCCTACCATATACATATCTACGTTTGAGCAGATATCCACAAACACAGTAACAGTAAACACGGGTCTAAATGTTATAATATTCCCCATATATCTAGCAACAGTTCAACTGCAACGTGACATTTATGCAACAATAACAAACTAATATGTAAGAATTTCTTACCTTACACCTTTCTTGTCTTCAAATCGCGTTCTTTTTCTTCTGAGGTAGCCTAAATCCAATGTAAGCTCAGGCACGTCTTTCAAACTCAACGAAAAGTGAAGTGAAGTGTTTTGTTGTTGAGGTAATGAGGGAGACGCGGTCCATGTGGAGATTTGCATGTGAATATCTTTTGCGCGAGTGGGCGTGGCCAAATTAACTGTAATGAGGAAGCGTTTGAGAAGCTGGACATCTTGTTGGTTTTATACAAATTACTTAAACATAGAATATTTGTTTTCGTTTTGAATCCGATCATTTAAAAGTACACACTTAAATGTTTATAAAGTTATATGGCTCATAAATGTGTGACAAGTATTCGGTGAGTTTTGTTTCAGTTTATAGACGTGCTCAAGAAAAAAATGTTCACCGCGACGGAGAGGCAGAACGCACACCCTGTTTATTTTCTTTATTTTACAAAAGCACAATGTTTTGATTTGATTGTAAGTGGACACATACAAAAGTAGAAATATCACAGATTCTTTTTTTATATTTCTTTTTTCTGTATGACTATAAATGACTGAGTAATTTAAGTTTATAGTGCTACAATGTGGAGAAAATCCAGCAAAACGCGCCCGCGCGTTTGTCGACCTCAGAGGGTTAATGATGGGTATATATATATAGTAACAGTTAGCCCTAACCTTTTCTGCTATATAAGTGCAGTAGAACTGTAAGAAGTCTCCGACCTGACACACAAAATAAGGTAAAACATTTAACATTGCAAAACAGAATACAACATTGTTCCTCCAAACTTTTTTTTTTTTTTTCAGCCACACAGAACAGGGCTGCTGCAACAGAGGAAAGGGACCTCTCTAAACTTATGTAGTGTAGTCTTTGTACCGGGGGTTGGGCTTTGATATTCTTCCTGAATGGGTGACAACTACGGGTGATTCCTGCACCTGTTCTGATTGCGGCTGTTCGCCATTAGGCTGGGGTTCTGGCAGAGGTTCGCTGTTGGTACTGAGTGAGGCCTCTGCTGTTGTGGGAGGGGTGTATTGTTCAGGTGTGTGTAGAAGATGGCGCCTGTTTCTCACATATGTGGCATCTCCGGACTGAACCTGGTAGCTGTTTGGCTGCGGTGCTCTTCCTATTACCGTCGCCAAATCTGTCGTATCCCCTGTTCGTCTGCATTCTCACTGTCTGCCCTGCTTGCAATGAAGCCACAGGTCTGGCTGATCTGTCATAATGTTTCTTTCCTCTCTGTCTGGTCCGTGTCAAAGCTGCCCGGACCTGTGATTCTACCTTTGGCACATACATAACCTTGGTCATGGGAATGAGAGTCTTAGTGCACCGAGAAAGCAGGCGCTGGGCTGGTGAGGGCAACCCATCCCTTGGTATGTTACGTAAATTGAGCAGTGCCGCATATACATCCGTACCATCACGTGCACACTTTTCCAGCAGGTATTTGGCTGAGCGTACAGCCCTCTCATCTAACCCATTTGACTGAGGGTAGTGGGGGCTGCTGGTGACATGGCAAAAGTCCCATGTGTGGGCAAATTCTTGGAACTCCCTGCTTGTGAAATATACTGCGTTGCCAGTCATTAGCTGTTAAGGAGCTCCATGGGTGGCAAAGTGACGCTTTAGCCTGGTTATAATGGTCGTGCTGGTCACGTTTGGTAGTTGGTCTATTTCAAACCAGCCGAAGTAAGAGTCGACAAGCACCAGGTGTTCTTTCCCCTCCCACTCAAAAACATCCGCTGCTGTGAGAGCCCATGGCAAGTCTGGTATATCATGCAGTTGGAGGGGCTCCTTTGTTTGGTGTGGTCTGAGGGCATTACAAGGAGCACATCTGGAGATTTCATGTTCAATGTCCTGGTATATGCTGGGCCAAAACATGGTTTCTCTGGCCCTGCGTTTTGTTGCTTCTAGGCCCGGGTGACCCTGATGCAGCTGTCTGATATAATAGTGTTGCAGTGAGTGGGGAATGATGAAATGTTGACCACGGAGCAATAGGCCATTATCAACTGTGAGTTCATCTCTTATGGCATAGAACTGCCTGAGGTCATGTGGCAGCTTCTTTGATGAGTCAGGCCAGCCTTCGGCAACGACCTCAGATAGGCGCCTGCACAGATAGTCTGCCTGTGTTTCCTGTCTTAACTCCACCATTCTCCTCGAGGAGAGAACTTCCACTGTCATCACATCGTAATCCTCACTAGTTTCAGCCCAGTCAGTGGAGGGCAGGTGTGTACGCGAGAGTGCGTCTGCTAGGTATAGCTCTTTGCCTCTCTTGTAAATGATGTTGAGGTTATAGCGCTGCAGCTTAAGCATCATCCTCCGAAGGCGTGCAGAGGCTGAGTGCAGTGTTTTTTTTAGAATCGTGATGAGAGGCTGATGATCAGTTTCGACAGTCACTGGACGGCCATATATGTAGTCGTGGAATTTTTGACAAGCATAGACAAGGGCCAGCATCTCTTTCTCTATCTGAGCGTAGCGTGACTCAGTCTCTGTAAGTGCTCTTGAGGCAAACGCCACCGGTTTGTTCTTTTGGAGGCAGACATCACTAGAGCCCTGCACGTGCCAAAAACTCCAGCCCTAACCTGGCCCTGGCCCGTGGTGTTCAAGCCCTACCCGGCCCCAGCCTGACAACGGCTGCAATTTTTTCAGCCCAAACCTGACCCGACCCGAGACCAACATCAATATCAGTTTAAGCTCTCTCTGACGCGTGCTCTTTGATGTGCGCTGTCTCTGCTACATGCAAACACACGCACGTCACACGCTACTAAAAGGTAAACTTTTATTATTGGCCTGAAACATCATGCCCAATCATGCCCACAAATATTGAACAGACTGTCCATTAGAGAGAAGCATAAGCACGCAGTAGAGAATACAGCGCTACGGGATCCAACCGCAAAAATAAGTAAATAAACAGCCTACCTTTCTTTGCTTTTAAGTAACTGAAGAATAATGTTCAAAACAATGTTCAAAAATGAAGAACTCTTCGTCAACTGGCTAATGTTAAATAATATTAATAAAAAAAAAATCTCCCTGATCCTCTGCATGGTCAACTGTCACCTGTTAATGCACGTGAGTGACGCGTGCGTATTGCGTTTGTGTTACTTAGGCGATGTATAATATTTATAATATAATAAATATAACAATATTTCATACACATTATGTGACGTGTGCTCTGTACGTATATTATGGGCACAATGAAAGGAGAGAAGCTAAATAAGCCCGAGTCCGACCCGAGCCCGATCTGTAAAAAAAAATAATGGCCCGAGCCCGGCCCGAAAAGGCTTAGCGTGTCGGGCCCCGTCGGGTCCAGACGGGCTTGCAGACCTCTAGACAGCATCCAGGCCATGCTGTGAGGCATCTGCAGATAATACCACTGGCTGATGCACATCAAAGTACTGAAGTATAGGAGGACTCGTGAGTAGCTCCTTAAGTCTGGTGAATGCTGCCATGTGGTGCTCCTGCCAGCACCACTCTACATCCTGAAGCAGGAGTTGACGCAGGGGTGCTGTGATTTCACTATAGCCTGGGATGAATTTTGACAAATAGTTTGTCATGCCCAAGAACCATGCATGTCTTCTGGGGTTGGCATAGAACGGACTGCATCTGTCTTTGTAGGGTCGGGCTTTATGCCCTGGTCAATTAGAAGGTGACCCACATACAACACCTCAGACACCCGAAAACAGCACTTGTCAGGGTTAAGCTTGAGGTTTACGGCACGTATTCTGTCCATGACCTGGCGGAGGCGCCGGTCATGCTCTTCTCTTGGCTCCTGGCATGTCAGCAATCACCTGTTCCACTGTTTTCATGGGATGATGTGGCCTGAGGAGGGCCTTGTTGAGGTGGACAGGGTCAATACACAGCCTTACGGCACCGTCTTTCTTACGTGCAGCCACCATAGACGAGACCCACTCAGTGGGCTCCTGAACTGACTTAATGACACCCAGTTCAGTCATTCTGTTGAGTTCATTGATAATTTTGTCCTTCATTGCCAATGGCACTCGTCTGGGAGCACATATTGTAGGGTGCACAGAGGGGTCCAAGCGCATGTGATACATTACCGGTAGTTTGCCTATGGTGCTGCAGTCAAAGAGATCTTTATACTCTGTGAGCTCAGGGTCCCCTTGTTGGAGATCATGCACATTCGGGCATGATCTGTGTACTCTGTGTACTCTGATCTGTGTGGGGAGATCTGTGTACTTTCCCCACACACCTTATTACATGTACAAATCCTCTAACCTTTTCGAGTTTGACAAAGGCATGGTTACTGTCACAACAAAATTGTACACATTTATGAAGTGTGTGTGTGTGTGTGTGTGGTGGGGTGGGGTTGGTTTAAGGAAGGGGGAACAATTGAGTATATGATTGTTTTAAAGGGTTAGTTCACCCAAAAATTACTCACCCTCATGTTGTTCCAACCCCGTAAGACATTTGTTCATCTTCGGAACACAAATGAAGAGATTTTTGATGAAATCTGACAGCTGGATCACTTCTCCATAGGCTTCTAAGGGACTGAAACTTGCTGGCCCAGAAAAGTTATTCACGAGTTCACACTTACAAATAAGTCAGATAGAATAAATGCGTATTTGGCGTGCTGTCCGAGGAGAGGGCTCCGGGCTCGGTATTCGGCCCGAACCCAAAGTACTCCCCCGTATTCCTGGCTGTGAAAGAACAAGCCAAGAGTGAGGAGTCTGGGTGGTGGAGGGATGCTGAAAACTGTCAAGGAATGTTAGGTGAGTTGACAGAGTGTATATATATATATGCTTCCTCTCATGCTGATAGGGTAGACATGGTAATTGTTTGATGACGAGTTGATTAATTGATTGATTGATTGATTGATTGATTAATTGAACGTGCTCCTCCCGAACTTTTTTTATAAAACATCATTTAAAGAGATCGTTAATATAGTCCAAGTGACTCCAGTGGCTCAATCTTAAGTATATCAAGTGACGAGAATACTTTTTGTGCGCAAAAACAAAACAAAAATAACGACTTTATTCCACTATTCATTTCCTTCTCTCTGGGCCTCGAGTTGGTTCACGTAGTGTTTTTGCGCAGCGCGTCAGTGTTGTACATCACAGGCATTACACACATGACCAGCGTCGGCCAATAGTGAGCCTACGTGGTGACGTGTAACACAGACGCGCTGCGCAAAAAGACTACGTAAACCAACTCGAGGCACAGAGAGAGAAAGAAATGAATAGTGGAATAAAGTCGTTATTTTAGGGGTTTTTTTGCGCACAAAAAGTATTCTCGTCGCTTGATATACTTAAGATTGAGCCACTGGAGTCACTTGGACTATATTAACGATCTCTTTAATAACTTTTCTGGACCAGCCAGTTTTAGTCCCTTAGAAGCCTATGGAGAAACGATCCAGCTGTCAGATTTCATCAAAAATATCTTAATTTGTGTTCCGAAGATGAACAAATGTCTTACGGGGTTGGAACAACATGAGGGTGAGTAATTACTGACAGAATTTTCATTTTTGGGTGAATTAACCC
This sequence comes from Squalius cephalus, assembly GCF_949319135.1. Taxonomy (NCBI): domain Eukaryota; kingdom Metazoa; phylum Chordata; class Actinopteri; order Cypriniformes; family Leuciscidae; genus Squalius; species Squalius cephalus. The sequence goes on from NC_137126.1 coordinate 18,538,363, forward strand.
TTTAATTGTGTGTGACTGTGGTTGTAAAATTGTATATTTTAACGTTTTGTATTTTACTTGTATGGAATTTTGTTTTATTGTTTTATTGATCTGCCAAGGGACTACGGGCAGAAAATAGCACTTGTGCTATAACCTGGCACAATGCATTTCTCCTTGTTTTGATACAAGGTTAATGTTAATTTGTGCATTGTCCCTGTTTTAATAAACGAGTACAGGGCCAAGTTGCACAAAGCCTAATTTGATGCTGTCTCTGAGGCCCAATAGAGGTTTTACATCATTGTCGACAACATGGAACTGTAGTGTCCCGCATGTGAAGTTTACATTAGTGACACCTAGAGTCCTTATGATCTGACCGCCAAAGGCCACAAGGTTGACTACATGGCTGTGGTCGACATGAGCGCCTGGGTCGATGTGCTGGAGAACACCTCTGGACAGTACATTGTACCGGGCTCCAGTGTCAATCTTCACCTCAAGTTGCTTCCCTGTGTTGGAAGTGGACAGGATGGTAAATATCTCTCCCTTATCAGCTGGCACCTCTACACTTTCACAGTAGAACAGATCTGCTGGTTCATCTGCAATTTGTGCATCTAGTTCACTAATTCTATGTGTCTGTCCTCCTCTGCGTATCGTGTGGGGTGCTCTGTTTGACTGAGATGAACCTTGTTCTGATCTGTTGTAGATGCGTGTTTTGCTCGATCTGCAGCATTTAGAGAAGTGGTTCCACTTCCCACACGTATTGCAGCGCTTGTTGAAGGCTGGACAGCTGCTGCGGTCAGATGAGTGCTGGCCACCACAGTCAGACTAAAGGGCTTGCTGTCACAAAGCAGAGATTATCGCGCTGGATAGTGGACGCTATCGCGCTGGCTTATAGTCTAAAGGCCTGTTCACACCGGGACGAATTTCGCGCGCGATATTCGCCGACGTTTAATGCCTCGTGACTAAACAAAGGGCGCCAATGTGAGTGTGCACACCGGCGCGAAAAAAAGCCACGCGTAAAAGCGTCATTTTTTAAAAAACGCCTCGGGTTAGTTTTTTTGGTTTGACGCGCCGCGTCAAAAACTATCCGACCAATGAGATTGGCGCTTTTGTTCACGTGTCTGGAGCTTCTGAAGTTACAATAAAACACAACTTGGGGGCGCTCAAACACAAAACGGTCTTGCCGAGCACACATACCTAACGGCGAAGAAGATATACACCAAGTAGCGTCTACACTGCCGGGAAGAAATAAGACGAGGAAGATGCAAGGCAAGATGATTGTAGAGCTGCTGGTCTCGTTGGTGTCGGAACATAAAGAACTATATGACAAACGCGACAGCGACTACAAAAATCTTGATAAAAGAGAACTGTTATGGAGTGGTTTCTGTTTTACATTAAGCGCCATCTAATGTCAGGGAATGAATTTGCATGTTCACTCGGCTCATCGTCAGCGAAAATCGCTTGGGTGTGAACACAAAAAACGCGTTGAAAAACGCTGGCGAATAACGCGCGCCAATATTCGTCCCGGTGTGTAGGGCCCTTAAGGGCCTTCATTGCCCCTTAGGTGTCAGAGCTCATTCCACAAGAGGTATGGCCTCATCGTGGGCTTGGTCAAGTGGAATACCTATTGAAGATATATGTGAGGCAGCCGGCTGTGCTTTGCCGTCCACATTTATGAGATTTTATAACTTGGAAGTTTCACTAGTTCACACTTACAAATAAGTCAGATAGAATAAATGCGTATTTGGCGTGCTGTCCGAGGAGAGGGCTCCGGGCTCGGTATTCGGCCCGAACCCAGAGTACTCCCCCCGTATTCCTGGCTGTGAAAGAACAAGCCAAGGGTGAGGAGTCGGGGTGGTGGAGGGATGCTGAAACTGTCAAGGAAGTTAGGTGAGTTGACAGAGTGAATATATATATGCTTCCTCTCATGCTGATAGGGTAGACATGGTAATTGTTTGATGAGATGATTGATAGATTGGTTGATTGATTGATTATTTGAACGTGCTCCTCCCGAACTTTGTTTATAAAACATCATATAAAGTGTAATACACTTTATATATTTCTGTATAAAGTGTAAAACACATCCCCCCCATAAGCCATAGGGATCAACACATGTCTGGTTATGGCCAATTGAACTAAGGTTCATATATATATTCCCTATATGAAGCTCGTCAAGGCTTATTTTAGGATTTATAATTTAATCTTCTATGAGTCTCAGGCGTCTCCCTTGGGCTATAGTATGGAGCAAAGTTAAGCACGCACAGCATTTTGAAGGGGGGGTTCCCATAGCGTAAGCTAGCCTTACACAATACGAGAGACCTCTCGAAAGGGAACGTCTCGGTTACTAACGTAACCTCGGTTCCCTGAGATGAGGGAATGAGTATTGCGTAACACGCCGTGCTACTGTGCTGTGATCTGGGGATCGCTTCAGTCGATTAAACCTGGGTTTCCTAGGCTAGAAATGGGTTATTTATAGGCAAAAGCCGCACTCATTTTGGCGGGCTCTGACGTGTCAGGGCGGGATGTGCCCTGATTGGTTCATGGGTCTGAGCCGCCTCGCCATAGGTTCGTGCAGTTGCCACAGCACACCCAATGACCGCGTTGACACTCATCTGTGTCTGCTGTGCAGCTGCACTGTGTTTTAAAGATTTTGCTTCAATATTCTTGAGAAAAGGAGTTTTCCCATGGCGTAAGCGAGCCTTACGCAAGTAACCAAGATGTTTTGTTGACACCTGACCCTCAGCCAGATGAAACACAGAGGGTTTCCACCCTCACGCTCCATAATATTTTTATTATAAATAAGAGGAACTAATGTGTAATATAATGTAGAAATGTTTTTTTAATATTACTGAATCAACCTGACTACATTCAGTTATTTTTAAGAAAATATTTTGAGGAATAATAACACTAATGTTTTTGTTCCACTAATGAAAGACAAAACCAAATAGGTCCCAAGTGACTTTCATTTATGGGCATTTTTCAAAATACCTTCTTTTATGTTCTACAGAAGAAGAAAAATCATACAGGTTTGGAGAGACATGGTGAGTAGGCTAAATGTTGACATAATTTATGTTTTGGGGTGAACTACCCCTTTAAGGGAACCTCTACACTTTTTCACTATATACAGTGCGGCTACTAAAAGAGCAAAGTATGTCACGAAGCATTTGAGGGCATTCACAATGAATCCATTTGATTAGAGGGACAGGGTGGCCCAAACTGACCTCCAAACTCACTTTTAGCCAAAGTTTGTCAGACATGTTAGAGGCCCAAGCAGTCTGTCCACCAGTTGCATTTAAACAATAGATAAAAGGTACTAGACATAGTAACGTGCCATCCTGAGCGGGAGAGCGGCCTTCGTTTGTATCTCCATGTTTAATTAGTGGAATCTGAGTATGATAGGGCACAATGGTGGCTTTGTGGCCCGACTAAGGCAGGGAGGCTGCCAGACAGAATTAAGATGTGGCCCACCGCCAGCGTGGCTCCATGTGCTCACAGTCCACTGAGGGAGGCCAAAAAACAGAGCCACCACCATCCCATTTCAAATAGTGCTCCTTCATAGCTACCCTGATAAACTCATTGATAGCCGGAGAAAGACAATGCTACCATGGCCAAATGCTTGCAGCCCAATCCCTCATTCACATCACTGCTGAATGCAAGTAAAATAGTACAGAGGGACAAAGAGAAGTTAACCATATTAGAAAATCAACCAACACAATCAGAAGAAAGTAGCAGTCCACCATTGTTTGTGTGCGAGTGTGCATTTGGGTGCAGTACAGAAAGGAGAGTTGTGTGATGCTATGCGCGATGAGGCAACCTGTTTGCTCATGATTTTCCACTGGTGCAATGCTACCAATTATGAAAACATCCAGTCCAATTACTGGCCTGAAAAAGATTAGTCACACAGAATTAATCTAGACTGGAGAACAATGACTGCCAGGCTTCTGGCAAAACCCAACTGTCGTTCCATAAAAGAAAAGCGAAATAAGATTTAGGGCTCCGGGTGTCTATGAGACTTGGGCTGGAAAAGTGGCCCGTACTCACGACCAGCCGGAGGGGGGTGTGGGGGGTGATGCCCTAGACTCTCTTCATAAGAGGTTGTGTATGTCGTTCATTAGCTGAGGCCATGTTCTTCAAGGAGAGAAGCACACTTTGCTTTTGTTTGCGAGGCTGTAATTCATGCATGTGTTTTGGCATGCAATTGTTTGTACACGGCATTCAAAACTTTTGGAACCAGATCAAAAGGAAATCTCATATTAGTGATTTGTGCAATTCAAAAACATCATATTAAATTCCTCCAGGGTTCCAATATGGTTCAGACGCAGCAGCTTTATGTAATTGAGTTCAAATTACTCACTTGCATTCTCCTCTCCCGTCTGCAGTAGGTTCACATGTACCATCATTGTGGCATTTTTCTGAACATTCCAGGCCTGGAAACACAGAAACAGGGTAATACATTTCCACTGAGTGTTGCATGATTTGATATCATGATATACATATTTCCAAAAGTAGAATTATCCTTAATTTTAAAAAGACTAGAATTAAGCAAGCTTGCTTTTTAATATATATAGATATATACAGTGCTGGTCAGAATTATTTGCCCCCTTGGTAAATGTGATCAAAGATGGCTGTAAAAAATAAATCTGCATTGTTAATCCTTTTGATATTTTACTAAAAATAATTAGCAAAAATCTAACCTTTCATTGAAGTAAAAAAATTGAAAGTGGGGGGAAAATCACATTATGAAATAAATGTTTTTCTCCAAAACAGGTTGGGAACAATTATTTGCCCCACATTACACATGGGCTACTTTTTTATCCCTGTATGAAGCAAACCCATGTTAAGTGTTTGCTGCCAAAAAGCTCTTTTTTGTTTCATCTGGCCATAGAAATTTAGAAAAGTAACTGACACTACTGGAACTTCAAACGGGACAGGTTCTATGGCCAGATGAAACAAAAAAAAGAGCTTTTTGGCAGCAAACACTTAACATGGGTTTGCTTCATACAGGGATAAAAAAGTAGCCCATGTGTAAAATGAAATACTCAGCTGTATCTTTAATGATGTGGGCCTAATTTTCTGCCAGAGGTCCTGGACATCTTGTTCAGATACATGGCATCATGGATTCGATCAAATTCCAACAGATAAAAAATCAAAACCTGACAACCTCTGCTAGAAATCTTATAACGGGCCATGTTTGGATCTTCCAACAGGACAGTGATCCAAAAACAAACATCAAAATCAAAACAAAAATGTGTCACTCTGAGCACAAAACTAAGCATCTGCAATGGCCATCCCAGTCCCTGACCTGAACCCTATAGAAAATGAGTGGGCTGAACTGAAGAGAAGAAGCGCCAACATGGATCTGGGAATCTGAAGTATCGGGAGAGATTCTGTATGGAGGAATGGTCTCTGATCTCTCATCAGGTGTTCTCCAAACTCATCAGGCATTATAGGAGAAGACTCAGAGCTGTTATCTTGGAAAAAAGAGGTTGCAAAAAGTATTTAATAAAAGGGGGCAAATAATTGTTCCCAATGTGTTTTGAAGAAAATTATTTATTTCATAATGCGATTTTCCCCCCACTTTCAATTCTTTTACTTCAATGATAGGTTCGATTTTTTCAAATTTTTCTTTATAAAATATCAAAAGGATAAACAATGCAGATTTATTTTTTACAGCCATCTTTGATCATATTTACCAAGGGGGCAAATAATTCTGACCAGCACTGTATATGTATATGTATGTATATATATATATATATCTATATATATATATATATATATATATATATATATATATATATATATATATGTGTGTGTGTGTGTATATATATATATATATATATATATATATATATATATATATATATATACATAAATATTAAATTTTCTTGATTTGTCAGCTTGGTTCCAAGCCAAAAAACGTCTTGCAATAAATGCCCGTTATAGGTAGCATAACTGCAAAACTGTTAAAACTTTACTCAAACCGCACAGTAGATCAATATTTGCACCGAATACTACTTATGAACCGCCATATACGGAGCGACAGATATTCAAAAACAGCTCAGTTCAAATCTATATCATTACGAGTGACATGCGAAAAATACAATCTCCAGAGTTTACTAAAATATGAATATGTATTTGCGGTAAAGTTACACTAGTTACAAGTTAACAGCCGTAGTCCAAAATATTTTGATAACCCTATAATTTGTGATACAGTTACAGGTAGCAAAGTTAAACTTTAGTCTACAGAAAATCAAACGATTTATGATGCCTGCTCTTTAAGTGAGGCTGCGTGCTGACATCAGTGCGCAAGTGACTTCTTCTCGAACAAAGTGTTTTATTTTACAATAAATGTCAGAAATTAACTTAGGCTATTGATTAGTAATCATATTAATCATAATGTAAGATCGTGTAGAAATGTGCTACTTGTCTGATAACGAAGAAAGCATCTTCCAATGAAACGTAGCCTACCTTGCGTCAAAGTAATGAGTGATATCAGAAGAATTAGTTTATTGAAAAGATGCATTCCTTCTTATGGATAGTTGTGGGATTCCACGCAGGCTTAACATATATCCAACATTGGTCTGTTGAAGAAAAGGAAATAAATCATGTAAGTAAAGAATAGATCCAAAAATGGCACTTGTGGCTTGTCCTCGCGAACTCCGGTGCTGCTCGTGCAGTCTCAGCTGAGTGAATGAGATCATGTATTCAAGGCTTCATTCCCCTGCTCTCATCCAGAGGCTCCTTCCGCCACTCCACTTCACGAGCTGGAGCCTTAGCTATTCATTTACTTGACAAACTTTCTGAAATGGCAATGGGAAAAACACGCCCACCCTTTAAACTCGGTTGGGGATCTCAAAACATGTAAGCGGGAAAATCTCAGCACCAAAATTTGAATGAGCTGATCGATGTTGTTGTTTCAATTACAGTAAGATTTTAGTTACCATCGAAATATAACTAATCAAATATCGACTTTTTTAGATTAAATTAAAAAAGTCGATATTTGATTAGTTACCATCGAAATATAACTAATCAAATATCGACTTTTTTAATTTAATCTAAAGCCTACACTACACCTATGGGGGATCCAATCCAATTTATTTAAAATAAATAAATAAAGTGTGTTTTCTACAGATTTTTTTTTATTATTATTGTTTTATTTATTTATGATAATGTATTTGAAGAGTTATTTATTATTATTATTAATATTAATATTATGGGAGTTTTTGTCAGGCTACACTTTTTTGTGCTTGTTTTATTGATGAGAAAATGACTTTTAGTACAGAAACTCTTCCTGTAGTAACATAGACTAATGATAACTTATCCATATCTTGTATAAACAGATTTTTCTCAATTTGATTTGCATGATGATGATGGTTATTGATAAAATGAAAATAGTTGCATATATTATGCAGCATGCTGTCACTGAGGTTTGGGGTTTTGACACCGTACATTTTTATTATTTTGATTTAGTTCAGAAAGGTATCAGCCAATGGTCAAAAAATAAGCCAGGACAATGGCTTCAAACATTTACAATTTTGGGTGCCTTTAGTGTTCAACCAGGTGACTGTTGTTAAACAGAGAAGCAGAGAGCTGGAATTTATGTTGTCAGTAACATCATAAGTTTGAATTAACTGATTCAGTTAAAGAACTTAAAGGGTTAGTTCACCCAAAAATGAAAATTCTGTCAGTAATTACTCACCCTCATGTTGTTCCAACCATGTAAGTCTTTCGTTCATCTTCGGAACACAAATTAAGATATTTTTGATGAAATCTGACAGAATTCTGACTCTTCCATAGGCTTCCAGAGTGACCGAAACTCGCCGACCCAGAATAGTTATTAAAAACATCGTTAAAATAGTCCAAGTGACTCCAGTGGCTCAATCTTAAGTATATCAAGCGACGAGAATACTTTTTGTGCGCAAAAACAAACAAAAATACCGACTTTATTCCACTATTCAATTCCTTCTCTCTGGGCCTCGTAGTGTTTTTGCGTAGCGCGTCTGTGTTGCACGTCATCACGCATCACACACATGACCTGCTTCGGCCAATTGTGAGCCTACGTGGTGACGTGCAACACAGACGCGCTACGCAAAAACACTACGAGGCCCAGGGAGAAGGAATTGAATAGTGGAATAGTCGGTATTTTTGTTTGTTTTTGCGCACAAAAAGTATTCTCGTCGCTTGATATACTTAAGATTGAGCCACTGGAGTCACTTGGACTATTTTAACGATGTTTTTAATAACTATTCTGGGTCGGCGAGTTTCGGTCACTCTGGAAGCCTATGGAAGAGTCAGAATTCTGTCAGATTTCATCAAAAATATCTTAATTTGTGTTCCGAAGATGAACGAAAGACTTACATGGTTGGAACAACATGAGGGTGAGTAATTACTGACAGAATTTTCATTTTTGGGTGAACTAACCCTTTAACATAAATGCAGGACGTGCTGGCCATAGAAGCGCAGCCTCCATGTGTGGACGTGACGTGAACAGTCTCTGGCTGGGCAGGCCTGACGTGAAGATTCTCAGGCTTAGCACGCGTGACGTGAAGCTCAAGCTTGGAGTTGTATCTCCTGGATTCATCTCGCAATAGATGTTTGGCATCTTACTGTTTGGAATGAGAACATTTTAAGACATGGTAGATGTAGAGCTCACGTTGTGACGGGGAAGATATGAGTGAACCAAATTGTAAAATGTAGAATTCAAAAGTTTCAACCCAAACATTTCAACCCCAAATGCCTGCGCGACATGTTTACCAGCTGGTTGCACTACAGACTTGTCTGTTTTAGGGAGGCTTCACAGCATTGTACAGAGATACAGTGTGTGGACAGACACCCAGCGCACATGTAATGCACCATAGAGCTGTAACTGCAGGACAGTTCCCTTACACGCTTTGTTTTTGGCTACATAATCACAAACAGGAAGTTGCTTTGGGCTAGTCACACAGAGGTACTTCCCCCTTTTGTTTGTTGGAGGTTGTGTGAAAGTTTGTGGTACAGACCCCATGTCGCCCCATTTCCTTTAATTCTCAGCAATCTCAATCTCTGGATCCTTGATCATTTAAAGATCAAAATTTCAGGTCAACATACCTCACTGATTTGTATACACATGATAGCAATCTTTTCTGATAGATTTCCACGTCACCATGTTGATTATAATTTGGGACTAATTCAGAAGATTATGTTTTAACTATGCTTTTTGACTGAGAACCCAACACATGGCTCAGATTTAGAATATTTTTATTTTGTTATCAGTAAAACCAATCTGATTGCATGTGTAAGAATTGAGAAATTATGAAATGCCAGGCAGTCTGTTTGGGGAGCACCCAGACTCTGAGAGGACAAAGGACCTCTCTAAAAATTATCATTTGAAATCACCATTTGAGAGGCAAAGTCTCACCTCAGAACACATCTCTCCCCCTCTTCCTCACTCCCCCTCTCACATGCTGAGACCACATGTAAATCACCCAAGAAAATGTATAGTTTAATGTGAATGATTATCACAGAGTATTTTTCATGTTTGGTATCATTTAAAATGTCTCAGTGCGACTGGTACAAATGTCTCTTTTCCAAATAACTAAAACAAAAGGTAATAAGGTTTTTAAGAGTTTATGGATAACTGGCACAAAAGGAGGGGTTGGCCTCTAGACAAATGGTCTCCCTACATCCAAAGGTGTAACCTCTGAATGCAAATTTCCATTGTTAAAAGATATTTCCAAGTGAAAGAGGTCCTGGCTATTTAATGAAATGCAGCAGAGGGTTCGGGGGCCTTTTCTGTAACTCAGATTCGCCCGTGAGGCTGAGAGAGAGAGATCTCTCAGCCTCATGTATTTCTTATTGTTGGGTTTGCATCTCTTCTCATTTTCCAGAGCATTTGATGTTTTGTATCGATTATCTTTGAATTGATTATGAAATTGGCACGATACATTTACCTGACATAATAAATTGTTACATTTGATTATTCTAACTGACTTTGACATTATTTTCATTGAAGAGTTAAACGGAATAGTCAAACATTCGCTCATAATTAATGATCCACAGATATCATTAAAACCTTTTCATTTATGGAGTCAGATGAAATAACGAGAGAATATATATTAAAATCTATTGCATTTAATCGAAAAATACTTTGCCTCAAGAAAAGGACAGTAACACATTAAGACCTTCCGCGCTGGTCGGACGCCGGACTTTGGGCCGATCGAGCGCGAGCTTACACATGTAAAACTAGCATAACTTGAGAAATCTGTTGAGACTATTTCTGTTTTTATACAGGTTTCACGAGTTCACACTTACAAATAAGTCAGATAGAAATAAAAGCGTATTTGGCGTGCTGTCCGAGGAGAGGGCTCCGGGCTCGATATTCGGCCCGAACCCAGAGTACTCCCCCCGTATTCCTGGCTGTAAAAGAATGAGCAAAGAGTGAGGAGTCGGTGGTGGAGGGTGGTGAAGGGATGCTGAAAAACTGTCAAGGAATGTTAGGTGAGTTGACAGAGTGAATATATATATGCTTCTTCTCATGCTGATAGGGTAGACATAGTAATTGTTTGATGACAAGTAGATTGGATTGATTATTTGAACATGCTCCTCCTGAACTTTGTTTATAAAACATCATTTATCAAAGTCCTCTTCTGAAGATGTGTATTATGTTTTTGGTCAAGTTACAATCATGTAATAAAATTGAGATTGAGAAATCTTTCTTTTTTTTACAGTAAACACCTGTTTATTTACTAACTGTAAGTTATCATACCATATACATAGCCTAAAGACAAAATATGTATTTCTGTGAAATATTGTAATACAAATGTTTTCAGAAGTAAATCAATTATCCACTAATTAAAGCCCCCCTCTAGTCAATAATTGTATCCCTTTAAACTCATCTGTGATCGCCAAAATTACATATTTAAACCTTAAAATAGCTTGAATTTAACTCTACACCCTTGCCTAATTTAATGCGGTTCTATGAATATTCAAATTAGCCCTGCCTCCACTCACTCACACCAGCTCAGAGATTCACTCATGGATGATCACACGTTGACATAATTGGTTACAAGGTAGTCTGTGATGTCAGATTTCAAACCGTCTCTGTTTTAAAGGGAAAATACTCAGCAATTGTGTTGACTTATGAATTTACACATGGTCTGACTTAAATTATATTAAAAACACCACATAGACATACAAACAACATTAAAACCTTGATTTTATTTGCTCACATAGATTTCTATGCTAATTTATATTAACATTAACTAATGACAAACAGTTATAAACTATCACCAAAATGGCATATCCTGTAATGCTTGTAACACAAGCATATGGGGCAGTCATGGCCTAGTGGTTAGGGAGTTGGACTGGTAACCCAAAGGTTGCTGGTTCGATTCCAGAACTGGTGGGAAATGACTGAGGTGCCCTTGAGCAAGGCACCTAACCCCTAATCGCTCCCCGGGCGCCACACAAAGGCTGCCCGCTGCTCTGGGTGTGTATCCACGTTTGCAGTGTGTGTGTGTTAACTACTCACTACTCTGCTCCTAATGTGTGTGCATTAACTTGGATGGGTTAAATGCAGAGGTCAAATTCCAAGTATGGGTTACCATACTTGGCCGTCACGTGTCACTGTCACTTTCACTTTCACTGTCATTATATATATAATTTAAGTTAATAAATAAATAAGTAAATAATAAATAAGTTTAAACTTTTTTTCTTTTTTTTTACAAAAAATGTTGATAGTTTAACAAGTTTGTAAGTACTATAGTATACATTACTAAGAAAACATACTTACATTATCTTTGCAGTTTACTTGATATACACTATGAAGAAAAAAAAAATACGTAGGAAAATGGAAAAGGTACTGGTAATTTTTTGACAGGACATTTTCAAAAGTTTCCGCACATTTCCTTTAAGCTTAAAACACAACACATTGCAATGCGTAATTTAAAATATGATCAAAACAATATGGAAAATTAACAGTATACATTAGGCACTATTCATACATACTTTTCTTAAAATTTATAATTGATCTCAGTCTAATGCAAGGGTGCACAGCCCTGATCCTGATGCTCTTCCTTCCTGCATTCAGCTCCAACCATGTATTAGACGAACTCCAAAACCTGATGGTCTATAACTCAGGTGTGTTTGATTAGACAAATCTCCAGGAGTGGCGCTATAAGAGAAATTATGGGTGCAGTACAGTAGTTCATGAGGATTAACATCACTTCTGGCTCTTTTGTTGAAACCAAAACATCTGCTTAACTGTAAATAATAAATGTGTCCTGAGAAGATATAAACAATATCTCAAATGCACACACACATGGCATGTTGTTTCTGAAAACTTAAAACATAAGTGTGGTTCCTCTTTATAGTGTCTTTAACTATTTACTTCATAACAATCATAAAAATCCCATAGACTTTCAATGACCAAATGTCCAAGACTGTTTGAACTGCCAGAAGCCCTTGATACTCATTTAAGCTTTAAGCTAACTTCTTTCTTTCAAACTAATCTTTCTTTCTTTCTTACTATTCTTTCTAACTAATCTATCTATCTATCTTATTAACTTTTCTTTCTAACTAATATTTATTTATTTCTCACTAATCTTTTCTTTCTTTCTTTCTTTCTTTCTCTCTTTCTTTCTTTCTTTCTTTCTTTCTTTTTTCTTTCTAACTAATCTTTTTCTTTCTGACTATTCTTTCATTCTTTCTAACTTTTCATTCTTTCTTTCTAACTTTTCTTTCTTTCTTTCTTTCTTTCTTTCTTTCTTTCTTTCTTTCTTTCTTTCTAACTAATCTTTCTTTCGAACTTATCTTTCTTTCTTTCTAACTAATCTTTCTTTCTTTCATTCTAACTAATCTTTCTTTCTTTCTTTCTTTCTAACTATTCTTTCTTTCTTTTTTAACTAATCTTTCTTTCTTTCTTTCTTTCTTTCTTTCTTTCTTTCTTTCTTTCTTTCTTTCTAACCAATCTATCTTTCTTTCTTTCTAACTAATCTTTCTTTTTTTACTTACTGTTCTTTCTTTCTAACTAATCTTTCTAACAATCTTTCTTTCTTTCTAACTAATCTTTCTTTCAAACTAATCTATATTCTTTCTCTCTAACTAATCTCTTTCTTTCTCTCTAAATTTTATTTCTTTCTTAACCTGTCTATCTTTCTTTCTTTCTAACTATTCTTTCTTTCTTCCTAACTAATCTTTCTTTCTTTTTTCTTTCTTTCTAACTTTTCTTTCTTTCTTTCTAACTTTTCTTTCTTTCTTTCTTTCTTTCTTTCTTTCTTTCTTTCTTTCTTTCTAACAAATATTTCTTTTTTCTTTCTAACTAATCTTTTTCTTTCTTTCTAACTTGTCTTTCTTTCTTTCTAACTAATATTTCTTTCTTTCTAACTAATCTTTCTTTCTTTCTAACTAATATTTCTTTCTAACTAATCTTTCCTTCTTTCTAAATAATCTTTCTTTCTAACTTTTCTTTCTTTCGTCTTCCTTTTCTTTCTTTCTAATTAATATTTATTTCTTTATTTCTTTCTTTCTAACTATTCTTTCTTTCTTTATTTCTTTATTTCTTTATTTCTTTCTTTCTAACTAATCTTTCTTTCTAACTTTTCTTTCTTTCTAACTATTCTTTCTTTCTTTCTAACTAATATTTATTTATTTATTTCTAACTAATATTTTTCTTTCTAACTAATCTTTCTTTCTTTCTTTCTTTCTTTCTTTTCTTTCTGTCTAACTATTCTTTCTTTCTTTCTTTCTTTCTTTCTGACTAATATATATTTCTTTCTTTCTTTCTTTCTTTGATTCTTTCTAACTTTTCTTTCATTCATTCTTTCTTTCTTTTTCTTTCTTTTTTCTTTCTAACTTTTCTTTCTTTCTGTCTTTCTGTCTTTCTTTCTAACTAATCTTTCTTTCTTTCTAACTAATCTTTCTTTCTTTCTTTCATTCTAACTAATCGTTCTTTCTTTCTAATTATTTCTTTCTTTCTTACTATTTCTTTCTTTCTAACTAATCTTTCTCTTTCTTTCAAACTAATCTTTCTTTCTTTCTAACTTTTCTTTCTTTCTAACTATTCTTTCTTTCTTTCTAACTAATATTTCTTTCTTTCTAACTAATATTTCTTTCTTTCTAACTAATCTTTATTTCTTTCTAACTTTTCTTTATTTCTAACTTTTCTTTCTTTTCTTTCTGACTAATATCTTTCTTTCTTTCTTTCTTTGATTCTTTCTAACTTTTCTTTATTTCTAACTAATCTATCTTTCTAACTTTTCTTTCTTTCGTTCTTTCTTTCTTTCTTTCTTTCATTCTTTCTTTTATCTTTCTTTCTAACTTTTCTTTCTTTCTGACTAATATATCTTTCTTTCTTTCTTTGATTCTTTCTTTCATTCATTCTTTTATCATTCTTTCTAACTTTTCTTTCTTTCTTTCTTTCTTTCTTTCTTTCTTTCTTTCTAACTAATCTTTCTTTCATTCTAACTAATCTTTCTTTCTTTCTAATTATTCTTTCTTTCTTTCTAACTAATATTTCTTTCTTTCTAACTAATCTTTCTTTTTTCTTTCAAATTAATCTTTCTCTTTCTTTCTAACTTTTCTTTCTTTCTTTCTAACTTTTCTTTCTTTCTTTCTAATTAACCTATCTATTTTTCTTTCTTTCTAACTATTCTTTCTTTCTTTCTAACTAATCTTTCTTTCTTTCAAATTTTTCGTTCTTTCTAATTAATATTTCTTTCTAACTTTTCTTTCTTTCTTTCTAACTTTTCTTCTTTCTTTCTAACTAATCTATCTTTCTTTCTTTCTTTCTTTCTTTCTTTCTTTCTAACTAATCTTTCTGTGATGTAGAGGCTGAGGCAGTTAGATCCATTTGCAGAAGTTTATTTAAAAAGGTAACAAAAGCGAGGTAAGCTGACATAAACTCAGGCAGACATCAGAGAAAACTCAGGCAGATAATAGAAGCAAACTCAGGCAGACATTGTTGTGGCAAATTCAAAGTTCTTTTTGGTTCAGGTCTCAAAGAAGTTTCTCAGAGTCGAGGTTCCAGGTCAGAAGAATTAACTTTATTGACAAGCAACAAAGTGAGAAGCCGGCTGGCCATCCGGACATCTGAGGTTACAATGGCCAGTGTTCATGTCTTATACTTTTTCTTATCGCTAGATACCCAATAGGCACCCTCATATCTATCTCTTCCCCTCTGTCACGCCTGGTGACCTTGACACAGTTTGACATGTCTTCTCTATTGGTCAAACCCCACATAATGGTGCTTTGTTTCATACATTATTTTGACACTCTGCATTTCTTATGCATACTGGGTACTTTTCCATTCTCTCATCCTTTTTAGACCTATTTTTTCATGCTTGTCATTTCATTACATCATACTTAGACATGAATCAAGGAAAATTCTCCAACATATCCCCCCTTTGGGACTAATCCTAGTCCCACCTTCATTTCTGTCCCAGAATGTATCTACATGAATAAGCCTCTCTCTGTTATCTATCAATCATGGCCAGTATAGACCATCCATCTCTCTTATCAATAAGCCCACTCACGAAGGTACACTCTGGAGGAATAGTGAGACCAAACATCTCCGTCCCCACTTGACTAGAGTGGAGTAAAAGATCCCACCTTCCTTTTCTATTATCAGTCTTGAAGGGATAGATTACTTCAAACATTTGATTTTTCAGCATAATCAACTTATCTTAGTGTACAGACTTGAAGTTAGGATTATCCCACGGTGCCAGAGGAACTGCACAGGCGCTTCCGGTGGCCTGGAGTGCTATCTGGGTTGCTCCATTGTTGCCAGAGGTGCCCTGGGCACTATCTGGTGTTGGAGCAGACAGCGGGTTTTTAAACCACCAGTTGAGTCTGCCCTTGCTGGTCCGGCAATTGGCGACCGCGCTTGTAATTAATTTCTCCTTTTAACCCCGTGGAAACATCTACCAGTAGTCTAATGCATGTACTTCACTTCTGATTCATAAAAACTTTAAAATATTAAAAGAAATCTGTTATAAGAGTAAATTATTAGTAAGTGATAAAAATAGTAAAAAACATTCTTATCTTTTCCCTTTATATCTGGTTGCATTACCTCGTACCACGGGCAATGACCTGCTTCAAACCTTGTATTGTCCCCTCTCATTCACATATTCATATTTGTGACAGTTAGTGTGATTATATGTAAAAATATTCTCAGTAGGATTATAAGTGTAAAAAAGAAGAAAACACTCAGGAAGGGGTCCTTTATAAAAATCAGAGAAACAATTAAAACCCCTCTAACTAAGTCCCTGCTCTACTCATGTTCTAATGATCTGTCTAATTTTACCCCAAAAATAAAATACACAGTGTGGCTATCTCCCTCTCTATCAAAAACAGAATCAAAGAAATTAGAAATCAAAAGTAACAAGCTACCCCATTCCTTACTCCTTCACCAGAACTCCTCACAGGAAGTCATCTAGCTCGTCCAGTCCTGGCCCATTTTGGTGCACTCTTGTGTTTGTGCACCCAATGTCAACTCCCGATGGTTTGACTGACACATTAATCATCTGTTTGGCGGCCACGTTGGCTAGCATGGATCTGAGAAAAGGCACAACACAGCAGAACAGCAAAAGAAACATAACAACAGCCACAGCTATTATTATTCCCACCTTAATGAACCATTCTTTCCAAGACCCAAATATACAGTGAGGAAAATAAGTATTTGAACACCCTGCTATTTTGCAAGTTCTCCCACTTAGAAATCATGGAGGGGTCTGAAATTGTCATCGTAGGTGCATGTCCACTGTGAGAGACATAATCTAAAAAAAAAAAAATCCAGAAATCACAATGTATGATTTTTTAACTATTTATTTGTATGATACAGCTGCAATTAAGTATTTGAACACCTGAGAAAATCAATGTTAATATTTGGTACAGTAGCCTTTGTTTGCAATTACAGAGGTCAAACGTTTCCTGTAGTTTTTCACCAGGTTTGCACACACTGCAGGAGGGATTTTGGCCCACTCCTCCACACAGATCTTCTCTAGATCAGTCAGGTTTCTGGGCTGTCGCTGAGAAACACGGAGTTTGAGCTCCCTCCAAAGATTCTCTATTGGGTTTAGGTCTGGAGACTGGCTAGGCCACGCCAGAACCTTGATATGCTTCTTACAGAGCCACTCCTTGGTTATCCTGGCTGTGTGCTTCGGGTCATTGTCATGTTGGAAGACCCAGCCTCGACCCATCTTCAATGCTCTAACTGAGGGAAGGAGGTTGTTCCCCAAAATCTCGCAATACATGGCCCCGGTCATCCTCTCCTTAATACAGTGCAGTCGCCCTGTCCCATGTGCAGAAAAACACCCCCAAAGCATGATGCTACCACACCCATGCTTCACAGTAGGGATGGTGTTCTTGGGATGGTACTCATCATTCTTCTTCCTCCAAACATGTTTAGTGGAATTATGACCAAAAAGTTCTATTTTGGTCTCATCTGACCACATGACTTTCTCCCATGACTCTGGATCATCCAAATGGTCATTGGCAAACTTAAGACGGGCCTTGACATGTGCTGGTTTAACTCTTCCGAGTCACCGATCACGCCGGCGTGATCAAATCACATGACCAGTTTAAGACGTCGAAGCATAAAAACAAAGTCACGTTGAGCGCTGCTGTCCACTTCTGTCGAAAGTGCTGGCTTGAAACTCTATTTTACTTTTTGTTTTGTGTTGATAGACCAAGTAAAAACGGAGATATGATCATTTAAACTTTATATACAAAAATATTGAAAATATTGACGCGTTCGTAAAGGAACGCAAGATGGGATGCGACAGGCGTTGCATTTATTCTCATAACTTTGTCGGTTTTTGTCATAAAACAAAACGGAGAAAAATGTGTGAATCTGCTGACTCTGCTCTTCAGGCTGCACATTTTAGGGAGTGGAGGAGGAGCCAACTGAGCAAAGAAGTGAAATTGAAAGGCGCCCGCGGGAGTCGGGAGATTGACGGAGTAGACAGAGAGACATATATATAGAAAGAGAGAGAGAGAGATATTATTGCTAGTTTTTGGAAAAGTTTGAATAGATTTTGAGAGTAGTTTAGGAGTAGTGTAGATAGTTTAGGTAGTTTTTTGTGGAAGGAAAATGAAGCGAATGTCTTTGGTCTCATTGTTGACAGAAACTGTTTTGAGGAGTGGCACAGATAAAAAAAAAAACTCACCTGATATTCGTTGTAAATAGTTGTATATATAGTTTGATTTTGTGTTCATTTTACCTTTTGTATAGTATATTTGCACTTTTTAGGAACCCCTCTTACTCAAGGAATGAAAGCCCTGTAATGTAGCTGTCTGTGTAATTGTACATGATATGTTTTGTAGAGTTTCTAAGCAAAAAAAAAAAAGAAAAAAACGCCTATTGCCACACCTGCTTTTTGCTGTATATAGTTAGATTTTATCTCAATTTTACCTTTTTTATGTTGTATTTGCACTAATTGGGAACCCTCATACTCTGGGAATGCAAGGCCTTAAATATAGCTCTCTGTATAATTGTGTGCATAAACTTTTAAAAAGTGGCAAAGCTAAAAAGAGAAAAAAAAGCCTATGGCTACACTCGCTTTTTTTTTTGTAAATCATATTTTTTTTGTATATAGCTTGATTATATCTGAATTTTACCTGTATATGTTGACATTTACAACTTGTGTTTACATTTTAAACCTTTTAAAATGCTTCATTGAGCATGTTTGTGTTTTTTGTAGTAAAAAAACGTCTCGGGTTACTATTGTAACCCTCGTTCCCTGAGTGGGGAACGAGACGCTGCATCGATACTCGACGCTTTGGGGAATGCCTTCGGCATGACGCGTCTGAAGTCTGTAATGGAACTACTCCAATCTTGATTGGTGCTGTGTCTTTCGTCACTCGTGACGTTGCATGTGACGGTGATCCGGAAGCTATATAAGGACAACGGAACATAGCCGCGTCAGCTTTTTAACCCCCTGAGGTCGGCGGTATCGCCGGCGATACCAGCTCGCTTTTTTTTTATCAGTGTAAAAGAAACTCATGAATACTCTGTTGACTTTGATTTTCCATAGGAGTTTCATACATCAATCGATTCTGTTAAATGTGTATTATTTTTGTGTATACTCACAATAAAAACAAAGTGTTGTGCTTTTCGCCAAATAAAGAAAAATAAACACGAAGCGAGTTCTGCCTTATCTCTCTCCGTGTAGTCCATTCTGAAACGCGTCCCAAAATGAATCATAACTCAGCGAATACTTCTCACACAGGCACGTGAGATATGTCTTTATGAAGCTTGAAATCTCTTCTTTTGAATGAAGTAATTTATATAAAAAACAAATGTTTTAAACTCATGTAATCCGTTTGAAAGCAAGGAGAGGTACCGTTTTTCCTTCTGCCTCATTATCTTTATAATCAGCTGCGTCCGCCCCGCCCCCGGCGCGATTCACATGTAAATAGTTTAGGTGATCATCGCATACGCCCCCCGATCAATGCCATAAAAACACAGTTTCTATCAGACTTACTGATAGTTCATCGCGTTTTGAGTATGGCACGCTTCTCCGGTAATAAAGACGTCCTTCAGATGATTCTGGACAGCGAGGAAGAATGCACGATACCGGGTTGTTTCCTCAGAGGAAGATTATAACAGACGACGAACGGCAGCATTTTGAAGAGCAAATTCCGCCGAGGACACAATTTCGGAGTAAGTTTTACTTAAAAGTCTTTTGTCTTTTATTTTTCGTGTTCGCATTTATGAGGAAAAAACAATATTACGTGACAGTTCTCCATTATGGACGCGAGCGCTCTAAAAAAAGCACTAAAAGACTTTCAAACTTTCACAGAGACCTCAAAACAGAAAGTACAAATCCTTTCTTTAAAACGAATTTCGTTTTATATCAATTGTATCTTAATTTTAGTAATTTTTTCATTAACAAATGTGAGCCGATCCAAACAAACCTGTGAAACGCCCACATCAGCTGGATAACACACACCGCGAGTTCACTTTCAGACTTATGTACTTTACGATGCTGTGAGGAATAATACTATCTTGATAATAATCCTGCAAAAATTTACCTCAGAAGTTCTGGAAGTATCATTTCGAGGAGCAAACGGATCCCGCTGAGGAATTAGGTCAGTTCTGTTTGCTTTGTTCTAATCAGAATGAATGAACGCAAAGATGCGTGCTGTTGTGGAGCTACTACAGCTGGCAAAAATACTGTTTTAATATGAATCGCGAATACAAAGAAAGATTACACTGGAAATATTGTTACAATTTTAAATGTTGTTGTAATTGTATAACCTTATACAATATAAAAATTTTATATATAAATATATATATATATATATATATATATAAGGATAGATGTAAACAAAATCTTAAAAGGTCATTATAAGCCTTCTCTTTAAATAATTTTATTAAGCTTTATTAGTGACACATTTGGGAAGAGAATATATTCCAAATCTGAAAATACAGTATGAGAACAATTAACTGCACAATTACTAGAAATGTTTACCTTGGATATTGTACAATTTGCAAGCAAAATTTGTGGAAAAAACAACAAACCACTTATATATTGTCCTTGCATTCTTGTGGCTCAGTCACACACCTGAATGAAAGGCTCATTACGTATGCAGCCTCATTATGCGGGCCCCATTGACTCTGCAGGTGTGAATCACGCCCACCCGCATATGGCCTTTCCAAACAAAAAGTGTTTTACAAGATTTAAATCAATGTATTGTGTTATGTGAATGATTAGGCAGGATGATTTTCACATAATTTTGAAGAAAAAATTCTAGGCAACGACATCCATTCGTCAAAAGTCTTATTTACATATATTTAGAATGTGTTTTATGGCCTTATTTCAGAAACTTTAGTTTTTTGTTTTTAAAAAAACCATGCATAAACATTATTCTCTCAAAAATACAAACATGTACATGCAAGTTGTTCACATATTATGGTAGCCCTGTTTGTGCTAAATAGAGTGAATTTACACCTTTGCCATTAATATGTTTATAAGCAACTGAAAAAAGCACAAATGTCAGGGCATGTCAGAACATCTCAAGGACCCCAAAAACCCCTCAGACCCCAGAGGGTTAAAGGGTCGAAGCAAGTCGTTCTCAGGAGCGCGAAAAGTGTGGCCGAGGGATGCAGCGTCTCGTTCCCCACTCAGGGAACGAGGGTTACAATAGTAACCTGAGACGTTCCCTTTCGTAAGGGAACTCCCGCTGCATCGATACTCGACGCTTTGGGGAACGAATACCCACGCCGCCACACTGAGAGACCCCGCCCTGGTGTGAAGCAATCTGGCACACTCAAGACATGAGAACTTGTGAACCTGGTGTAGAGGGCAGATCCAGACTGTAATGTTTTATGAAGGTGTGTGGGGAGGCCCAGCCAGCGGCATCACAGACCTCTTGAAGAGAAACCCCTGCTAGCAAGGCTCTAGAGGATGCCACTCCTCTAGTTGAGTGAGCTTTTATCAGGAGAGGTGAAGGCAGATTGCGCACCTCGTAAGCTGAAGAAATAGCCTCTACTATCCACTTGCTAATAGTCTGTTTGGAGACCGGGGAGCCCTTCTTGGATAACCCAAAACACACAAACAGCTGGTCCGACTTCCTCCAGCCCGAGGTCCTATGTACATAGGCCTCGAGAGCCCGGACCGGGCATAACAAGTGTAATTTAGCTTGATCAGCCGACACATGCGGTGGAGGATGAAAGGCCTGAAGAATTATAGACCGTGCCACATTCGTGGGCACCTTAGGCACGTAGCCAGGTCTAGGGTGGAGAATGGCTCTCACTCTGCCAGGAGCGAACTCGAGGCAAGAGGGAGCCACAGATAGCGCCTGCAGGTCGCCAACTCGTTTCAGGGAAGTAATAGCGAGCAGGAAGGCTACCTTAAAGGATAAAAATTTCTCAGACACCTTATCCAGGGGCTCGAAGGGTGCCAGGGATAACCCTTCGAGGACCACTGCCAGGTCCCATGTGGGGACCCTAGGCTGGATGGCAGGCCTCATCCTCCTGGCTCCACGAAGGAAACGAATTATGAGTGTGTGTGTCCCCAGCGTGCCCACCCTTAAAGGCGTGTGGAAGGCTGATATAGCCGCCACATAGTCCTTAAGCGTGGACGGGGAGAGCCCGTCAGAGAAACTATTCTGGAGGAACTCCAGTACTGAAGCCACTGGGCAGTTAACTGGGTCCAACTGACGTTCTCTGCACCATGAAATGAAAATTTTCCATTTAAATGCATAAAGTTTCCTCGTGGAGGGGGCTCTAGAGTTTAAAATGGTCTCAACGACCTCGGTTGAGAGACCAGAATTTGTGAATTGGTCCCCCTCAGGGGTCAATCCAGCAGCTTCTTGGGCTTCAGCCAAGGGTGAAATATCATGACCTCGGACCAAGGAGGGAGGGCCATCCTGATCCGGATTTACCGCGGAAGGCCTGCCAGGAGAGCCCAGATGTTTGGAAGCCATATTCGGGCCAGTCAGTACGGGGCTACTAAGAGTAAGCTGATCCCGTACTGCCGAACCCCTTTGTACTCTAGAACCCCCGGGGGCAGAACAATCGGGGAAAACATACACAGACGTGGCCTCAACCATGTCTGTATCATGATATCCAGACCCAGCGGAGCTGGAAGAGCACGGGAGAGGTGGCGCAGAAGGTGGCCGCCCACATGAAGGGGAAACGGGACCACCTCTGACACACCAACCTCCATCCCGGCTAAAGCCAACTTGGGGTGGAGTTTGAAATCCCTGGGCTGCCGCCCCTGCCTCGACAGGATGACTGCCCCCTCTGTGATCAGAGAGACCACCGACATATTGTCTGTCAAAAATAGAACCTGATGACCTCTCTGAAATTTCCTCAGACCCTGTGTTTCCAACACAGGTTCTAGGAGCAGAAACCATAACTTCCTCCCCATGATCAGAAAACGAGGGCATATGCGCATAACTCTGGTCATGCGGAGTGGGTTCCTTCTCGGGAAAAACCCATTGGTCCTGAGCCACTACTACAGGGCCCCCACGCACAGCAGGCCAAAGAATAGTATGTTCAACACTGCTGCCAGCGAGCCCACTCTTTGATAAGGTCATATAGTGGTGGCCTGGCCTAGCTTGATATTCATGACTATGGTCAGGAAGGTAAATGTCCGAGCTGGAGACAATTGTGCCTGCATCGTGACTGTAACCGCCCCCAGGAATCGATTTCTCTGAAGAGGCACTAGTGATTTTTCCTAGACTCTGAGCCATATTCCCAAGCACCTGACGAGACTCAGAACAACACCAGAAGACTCCATGGAGCTAGGACAGTGACCATGCATTCCGAGGAGGTGCGGGGATACAATACTAGGCCGAATGGAAGAATCCAGAACTGATGTGCTTTTCCCCCAAAAGCAGATCTTGGAAACTTCCTGTGATGGGGTTAGAAGGGAATGAGGAGTTAAGGAGCTTGAGGATCTATCACGACAGACCAGTCCTCGGAGCTGGTCTGACTGACAGTCGGTATCTTGAATCTGAACCCCCTCGGAGGTTGATCCAGTAGCACGAGATCCGAAACAAGGCCTAACTCCCCTCCCCTCACAGGAACTATGAAGTACCGGCTGTAGAACCCGGGCTCCCGTAACCAAGGAAGAGCCCACTTTGAGGTTTCCTGTGTTAAGAGGGACTAGACTTCCTGTTCCAAGAACCGACCCTGCTCGGGGCTGGCCAACATGTGAACCACCCTTAGTAGATAATATTTGAATATTAGCTCCACTGTAAGCAGGACCTGCTAGGCTATATTTTGAAGACCCCTCAGGGTGTCTAAATATGCCATTATGGGGACCAGTCCCTCGAGGCTGGCCTCGGCTATAACTTTCCAAATGGCTTCGGTGACCTGAAGCAGCTAACTGGCAGGAACTAACCGAAATATGCTCTCTACAGACCTCCTGAGAGGCGGCGAACTCGACAGGGCCGCAACGTTTTCGGGCAGATACTGCGATTTGTGTTCGTTGGAAGCCGATGTGTCCCGAAGCACCATCGGTGGTGGGAAGCAAACATCGATTTCCTAAGGGCTGCATAAGGGGGCGAGACTCCTGTACTCGCTCTCCTGGGGGAACGCCCATAAGGGTCCGCGTGTTACGACAAGACCTCTTAGTAGAAGCCATCTTAGCCCGAGAGACAGTCCTCAGACCTGTCTTCGGTATAGAAGGCTTCATGCGAGAATGTTTCTTCTGGCCCCAAGCCTTATACGGGGGGCACAAGAGGAAACCTTCTCAAAATATAAGGGGCTGGCAGCTGTCCCATGAAGCTGCTCCCTGGCAGCAACCCCATGAGACCTGGACTGACAACTGGGGATAGCTGATTGTCGCTCTGCCTCCTGAAGCCTCTCGACAACGGTTCTTGCCGCATCGCCAAAAAGGCCAGAAGGCGAAAGGGGGGCATCGAGAAGGAAAGCCCTGTCTTTCTCCCCGATCCCCAAGCGATTAAGCCATAAATGTCTCTCTGAGACGACTAGTGCTGCCATAGAACGGCCAATAGCACGGGCCGTCTCTTTAATAATACGGAGAGATAAGTCAGCTACTCTACGAAATTCTGTAATACCGTTGAGTGAGACCTCCCAGTTATCATCCACCTCTTTGAGGAGGTCAGCCTGGTATGCCTGTAATAACCCCATCGTGTGCAGGCATGCACCGGCTCGACCAACCGCCATATATGCTTTCCCTAACAAATTCGATGTACGAGATTTGGAGGGAAGTGTCTGAGCTAACATGGGTGACGCAATGTCGGGGAGAAAATATTTCGCAAAATATTCCTCAACCCGAGGCATCACCTCATAACCATTCTCATTAGATTCCCTAATGGATGAGTAAACTGTAGCGACTGGTCTATTTGAATCATTCGTTCGTTTGATTCCGAATTAACAAATTCGGACTCTCTGTATTTTCTAAGCACATTCCTGCCCAAAACGTTCTTTGCTCAGCTTATCAGAGCTTGTAACCTCCTGACTTCGAAATTACAAATCATACGCCAGGCTCCAGAGAGACTGGAGCAAATGGACTTTTACGACATTTTATTGCACCTTGGGGGAAAGGACAAGAGTTCACAAAAGCAGCCTGAATTCTGAATGACACACACACACACATACATACACACACACACACACAAACATCCGTTGTGTTTACCTTAATATCCTTTTAATGTATGTAACTCAGACTTGTATCTGAACTTCCTGTATGTATGTGTGATTAATGTTGTTGTGATCGTATAGTTATGATCTTCGAGTGTTGGCTCTGAAATGTATTTTTCTCTGAAGAATGTTCTCCCAGTAGAATCGCATCCTGTAACCCTATCTCTCATTGATAACGGGGGCGCAACATTCCAACGCACACACATTCCAAAACTCACAGATACACACAGACACGCACATTACCATATATGGACTTCCACTAGTAAAATTTCATTTTACCAACTATTACAACTGTATAAAGAGTGTTCTGGGTGATTTGCATGTTCCCCAGAATGATATTAGAGTAGTTGTGTTTTTGAATTACAGTAATGTAATCTTAAAGTGCCTTTGTGTCAACAAAATAATGTATCTCTATGTTGCTATCTTTGTCAATATTCGTCCTTAGTGTTGTTTTGATCCCCTTTGCACGACGAAGAAGATTTTTGATAAGAGATTGTGATAAACGTTATGGTTCCATGCGTTTTAATTCCCCGAGCATAATATCACATTTTACCCCCTCGTGATTCCACACGAGGGTCGGGCAGCATTAACACACCAGGACAATCTTCCTGCTCTAAACTGATTCGTCATCCACGAAAAAGGAGGCGTACACAGGACACTGATAAAAAGTCAAAACCCTCAATTCTCGCTCTCTTCTTCCTCCTCCAAAACCCAAGTCCGGACCTGCTTCGGCCTGCTTCTCTTTCCTTCTCTTTTATTTCTTTTTATGTTTTTCTATAGTCTAGTTTCGTTTTCCTATTCGCCTCTGTTCATTCACGAGCTGAATGAACTTAGCCTGAATCATTCCCGGCAACTTCACCTCAAAGAAAGAGACTCTTTGAAGCTCCCGCGCTCGCACGCGCGCCGGAAGACACAGCACGCGCACGCCTCCCCTCAGACGACTCACGCTGCTTTAAAGACACGCAGAACCCTGCCGTCCTCCCTCATACAAAGAGAACCATATGCCATGCAAGTATCGATTATTGAATTGAACTTACAATGTGATTTCTTTGTTGTCTCTTAAGGGTTACTGTCTGTGATTTTGCCATGCTGAGATCATCTCGGTGATCTCTCTCATCCTGAACTTTAGTTTCACTTTCTCCCTTTCATCCTCTCCCTCTCTCATCTGTTATCCGTTTAGTCTTGTATTTGTCTTTTACTGTTTGTATTGTCATATGCATACTCATGTAAATTGTAGAACTTGTATTCCTTAGTTCGATGTAGAATTAGTCCAATTATTAAAAAAAACCATTATATCCTAGATTGTCTTTGTATAAGTGTTCATTTTACAAGTCAATGAAACGACGATCAAGCTATGCTTTACAAATGCGCTACTGTTAAGTAACCTACATTTTATAAGAACAAGAAAGTAATTTCCATGGCCAGAAAATAGCTTTCTTTGAATTATAAGAAAGAGATAATTTTTTTGTTGAGAAATTGTTAAGTTAATCTTACGGCCGTTTTGCTGGACAAACACCGTTTGATGATTACATTAATTTCCATTAAGGGTTATCTCATAATCGATCTGAAATAGGATTATTGATATATGAATGATGAATTATAATTCGTTGTGATTGATTATTCATATATACAAATCAATCTATTTTCAAATTCGAATAAATTAATGTAACTGTAGTATGCAAAATATTAATCAAATTCATGATTAATAATTAAAATTCCCTATAATCATTTGAGCTAAGTCATATTCGTTACAAAACATATACATGGGGGGAAAATAATTGAGATGAACATGGATTTTTCCACGATCTCGATACCTCAGTATGGAGATCAGTGAAAAAGGGAAGGCTCTGACACGAAGATTGTGGCTGGGTCTGCAGGAAGCGCTCATCCATTTTATTTTTCTTAGTCGCTTCCTGCTTATTATGTGGCCATTCAACATTTAATTTAACCACTGCCCTGGTTACAACCTCCAGCAACTCCTCAATAACGGGAATATGGGGTGGCGAATCCCCATATCCACGTGATTCAGTGTTGATAATATCTAACTCCTCGGAGCCAGATAAATCAAACGCTGTGTCTTTAACACGGTCGGAAGAAGCCGCAGCGCGGGCTTCCGAACCGTGCGCGAGACCAGTGGAGCTGGTTAATAAACACTGAGAAAGGGTCACGACCGTCTCAGTATTATATGCCAGCCCCACGTGCGAATCCCATGCATACAAGCGGCGCGCTGCCTCAACAGACGCGGGACCTGATGCACTGGGAACGCGAGCCTGATCTAACTAATCGAACAAGCTCAAACGGGAGCGGAGCTCTTTCATAGGTAGCTGAAAACAGTTTGCACAGACAGCGCCCTCGAACACTGCCCGTGCATGCTCCACTCCCAGACAAACAACACAGAACGAGTGCGTGTCATCCTCGCTCAAATAGCGTGGGCAAGGGGACGCACACCGCCTGAATCGTTTCTCTATATTCGCCATATAAATGAGATAGACAGACAACACCAAATAAGACAATACAGTCACACAGAACGCTTGCTGAAGACAGAAAAGCTGACGCGGCTATGTTCCGTTGTCCTTATATAGCTTCCGGATCACCGTCACATGCAACGTCACGAGTGACGAAAGACACAGCACCAATCAAGATTGGAGTAGTTCCATTACAGACTTCAGACGCGTCATGCCGAAGGCATTCCCCAAAGCGTCGAGTATCGATGCAGCGGGAGTTCCCTTACGAAAGGGAACTATAATTTTTCTATTCGGATTTTGTGTTTTTTGTGTGATTTTGGGTCCAGTATGTTGATACAGTACATAAAAGTGAAAAAATAATTGTCTGTTCATATAGGTGATGTTGTGCTGAAAAAAACAATACCAAACATTGGTATGGTAAACATTTGTTTATGTCGCAAAATAAAAAAAAATAAAAAGTACTCAAAAACGGCCAAAATAGCCCAAGACTCCGAAGAGTTAAGCAGGGGAACCTTCCGTGCCATGCATGATTTCAAACCATGACGTCTTAGTGTATTACCAACAGTAACCTTGAAAACAGTGGTCCCAGCTCTTTTCAGGTCATTGACCAGCTCCTCCCGTGTAGTTCTAGGCTGATTTCTCACCTTTCTTAGGATCATTGAGACTCCACTAGGTGAGATCTTGCATGGAGCCCCAGTCCGAGGGAGATTGACAGTCATGTTTAGCTTCTTCCATTTTCTAATGATTGCTCCAACAGTGGATCTTTTTTCACCAAGCTGCTTGGCAATTTCCCCGTAGCCCTTTCCAGCCTTGTGAAGGTGTACAATTTTGTCTCTAGTGTCTTTGGACAGCTCTTTGGTCTTGGCCATGTTAGTAGTTGGATTCTTACTGATTGTATGGGGTGGACAGGTGTCTTTATGCAGCTAACGACCTCAAACAGGTGCATCTAATTTAGGATAATAAATGGAGTGGAGGTGGACATTTTAAAGGCAGACTAACAGGTCTTTGAGGGTCAGAATTCTAGCTGATAGACAGGTGTTCAAATACTTATTTGCAGCTGTATCATACAAATAAATAGTTAAAAAATCATATATTGTGATTTCTGGATTTTTTTTTTTTTTTTAGATTATGTCTCTCACAGTGGACATGCACCTACGATGACAATTTCAGACCCCTCCATGATTTCCAAGTGGGAGAACTTGCAAAATAGCAGGGTGTTCAAATACTTATTTTCCTCACTGTAGAGTCAAACCAGTATCCAACGTCTCTGTTTTTCCCCGCATTTTCAGCAACTTCTTGTCTCAGATCCTTCAGCTTCTTCATGGCCCTAGTAAAAACTCCATCAGAGGCTGTATTATTTGGAATAAAGGTGCAACAGTCAATTCCAAACATCACACATACCCCTCCTTTTTCTGCCAGTAGCCAATTCAGAGCTTGTCTGTTTTGCCATGTCATTTTTGCTGGTGTATTTTAGCTTATGGCCTAAGGCATCCTTTGCTTGATTTTAGTCTTAATTGTTCTGTTGATTGTCAGAGCTAATCTGAGATGGTATGCCAAATCTTGGGATGACTTCTTTGGTTAAAATTTGTATCAGTTTCTGCTCCTTGGTCTGCTGAGGGTTCTGCTTCGACCCATATGCTAAATCTATCTATGAAAACTGTATCTGTATCTTTTTCATCTTACTGATTTTATCATGTCCTCATAATTCATCACTAGATGTTTGAAGGGTCCTTCTGGAACTGGGATAGAGCCTATTGGAGTTGCTGTTCCTTTTCTGACATTATTTTGTGAATCTTTGTCTTTTTTATTTTTCTAATTTTATTTTTCTAATAATCTCCCCCTTGCGCAATGGTCAAAACCATGCGCATCTGAAATTAAAATAGTAAAAAGGGTTGCTAGTGTAATTATTTTTTTTACACTAGCTAGGGTTTTGCTTATGCCTTCTTGACTAATGATTTAGACTTCATTTTATATTCAATTATCTATTCTAAATTTCAAGGTGCGAATTGTAAATTGGTAACACAACTCTGATGACAAAAGCTACTGAATGTAGGCAATGTGTCATTCCCCATGTGACAGTGTCTAAATGTTTTGAACAACACAGCTGGTCGACATCAGTTGCCATTTGATTGTGTTAACCAGTGCTGTCATAAACCCCAAATTTTTCAATATCTAATAGATAAAAATTTCTGGTAGTTCTGGACATGCTGTCATTTGAAAGAACCATTATCAATTTCTTTTATCTGATTTGTTATTCATCTGTTAATTTAATTTCTCTTCATAATCTTTTCTTCTGTTGCTTATGAGATGCTTTTTTAAATGACTGGAGATTTGAGCATAATCTCAAATTCATGACCAACAATATTAACATCGTGCAATCCCTGGTAATGACAGCATTTGTGATATCATGTGTTTGTAATTTGTGTAGTTACTATTTTTATTTCTAAACCTAAAAAAAAAGTTATTATAGAAGGTTTGTACCTAATTTTTCGGACACCGCCAGCCCGCTGACTGATTTAACTAAAAAGGAGGCACCAGATATGGTTCAGTGGACGGAGCAGTGTCAGCATGTTTTCACCCAGATAAAGGCTGCTCTGTGTGGCGGTCCGCTCTTAAATGCTCCGGACTTTTCTCTCCCCTTTATTCTACAGACAGACGCGTCGGACAGGCTGCAGACTGGATGGCTCCCCGGCCATCCAGTCTTTTCCACTCTTCCACACCAGATCCATCCACTCTTTTTTTTCCTGATAGAGAGCTCAGTATCACTCAAGCTTATATCAGCTCTGTCTTGAAAGCAGAGCCCAAAAACTCTCTGTTCAATGGACAACATCATCATTTATCTAATTATGCATTTACCCCTAGTTGGTTAATGCAGTAGTTCCTCACTATGCTAAGTCCAGCGTCAGTTGTAGTTAATTATTGAGTCATGCAAACACTTCCCCTCCCATTTTTTTTTTTAATGCTTACAGCTGGACTAATGTCTATTGAAAGAAAGCAAATAGAGAGTGTCAGCTTCACAGAATATAGAGAACTGCTGTTGGACCAGTGAATAATCAAAATACAATTAATATGGCCAATCAATGAAATTTGAAGCGGTCTCTGTAGTTAAAGTCCATTAAAGTCAATGTGTGTATTTTCACTGACTGCGGAACGGGCTGCGTTCCGACTCCGGCTATCCGCAGCCCTCCGGAGCAGATACGCAGAGCTTCTATTTTTGCCGGATGCCGGAGAGCTCCGCAGCAATTCAGCACTTATATCATCATACGTGAATTTGCGAGATCTCGTTGGTCCTTGTGACTTCAGCTGTCAGTCATGGCCGCAGCCGTTCCGCAACAAATCCGGACCTAGTGGGTATTGAAGGACGGCGGAGCACGGAGCCGACACGCAGCGGAGCTGATCTGCAGCCGTTCCGCAGTTGGTGGAAATCTGGGGTGAGTGTTTCCCTCCTCATCCGATGCATTTGATCTGTCAGTCTTTGTTGGCATTCAAGGGTCTAGTGTCATGTTGGGACATAGTGGTTTGACTCTGGATGCTGTTGTCTCTCTGCCTCTCCTGAGTCTGGCTTTTGGCCAAGCCACGGAGGAGGCAATTTTGCATGATGGCAGGATGTTTTTCTTGGTTGTGTCTGCATCAACACAGTCTTTGTCCATACCAGTCCCTCAGAAGTTTCAACTTCCTCTTTCAGAGGGGATGAAGGCCCACCAACCAAATGCCTCTTATTTTCTCTGCAGCCGTGTCCTTATGTTTCTAGCTCTCACTTGTTGCTGTTGTTTATGTTGAGGCAGCCGTCCCAAAAGCTGTCTGGTGTCATCTGGAAATTGAACACTCAGAGATCCGCATGAATCAAATTCATCCTTTATAAATTCTTCAACCATCTCTTTCAATTTTCCCTGAATTTCATAATTATCATCTGGTTAATAACAGCAGTTTCCCCATGCAATTTTAATAAAGCAAGTTCTTCTTTGCAGAATGCAGAAAATAGCAGCCTTTCAGTCTGTCTAAGTTGCCTTATTTTCAGTCACATATATAGTATTTCTATCACTCGTTATATCGATCCCTACACTCTCAAGCATTTTAGGATTAAATCAATGAGTTTCATTACTGTGAAATGTGTATAATGCAGTATGGCTGTTAAAAATGTCTGTTTAGCTTGGTCACCCAATCCTGCTCATTCAACACAATGCACAAGTTATTTTAAGTAACACAATCCAAAGATCTCAATTTCTGCAATGGATCAAATTTAAAACTGTCTCCCAGGGACAACAAGATGCAAACATCATAGGCTATGTCTTTATATAACAGGTCAGTCATACCCACATCTAGCATGTCTCTCTATATATACATATTTTATCTCTAAATGTCAGATATTTCTATAAACCTTTTTTTGAAAATTAATTGATTTTCCTCTGGGAACTACATAAACCACTTATACCAGTGTTTTTGATGGCCACCAGTTTGCGCAATCCTCCATATCAATCCCTGTTAGGCCTGCTTATTAATTTAATTCCCCCATAGACCGGTCAACTAACATTTAAGCAATTTTTATAATTTCTTTCAGGTTAATTTCTTATCAATTATTTTATTGGTGTTTTCTTAGTATTTGTGAAATTAGTCTACTTTTAATTCTGACTGCATTAGCAGATTTCACCAATCTTACTTGATCTCTTAGTAAACTGTTTTTGAATAACGTTTTATTTCTTTCTTTCTTTCTTTATTTATTTATGTTTTACGAATGTTTCAGTGTCTCTGCACATAGCCACATCTAATGTTCCCTCAGCTGGTCATTTTGTATTTAGGCTTCTTTCCCCATTTTTGGAGGGTTGTTCTATAGTATCTCTGCAAAATTAATATTTTGATCTTGGTATCTCTACAGGTGTTGATGCCATTATAATCTTAATTATTATTGGTGTGTTTCACTCATTTCCAGTATACCTTACTAACCCCAGCTTGCATCTATTCTTAACTAGTTTTCAGCAAGATGGTCAGACATTATTAAGATATCTGATTAGTCTTTCTCAGGTATTTTAAAAATGCAGGTCCACTGGTGGGGATAACAGTTACAAATAAAATCTCTCAAAGTGTTGTTCAAAGTGTATGTTGGAAATGGTTACTCACTTTCTGGTTTATATGCTTGTCAGAACTAGGAAAGGTGAACTCTTTCTCTCTGTCTCCCTCCTTTCCTTCCTCACACACACACATGCAGTCTCACTTTCTTATTGGAGCCCCTCCTCTCTCTGTCAGAGGCCCTTGGAGAGCCCCTCCTTTCTGCCCCTCTTTCTCACATCACAGTCACCATTTACTTTTGCTATGTGAGAGAGAAACAAGTGTTCTTTCATAATTCTAGTTTCTCTTTATAAATGAATATCGTTCTTTTTCAAACAGTCCTAATCTGCATTTTACGCGCACACAAACACACTTTTACTTATTTTTTTCTTGCAACAATGAAGAGGCAAAGCCGAATTATTTCTAATTGTGATGAGGTTCAGTTCAGTAATAATAAGGAAGGAAGAAGACAGGGGTCGGCTTGAGCTGGGACGCTCGCTTTATTCATGTTTCTCACAAACAAAACAAAAGGTGCGCACAAAGCGTGTTCACCGTGCACAAGCACAGCCACAAAACACAATAACTCAGAATTCTCTTGATGATTCTGTCAAGCTGATTCTGTCTCGATGATTCTGTCAAGCAGCACACACGAGGTCCCAGCTCGTCTCTCTCTCTCTCTCTCTCTGTCCCACTCCGGCTTATATCCTTATGACCTTAACTGTAATTATAACCTGTATAATTGAATCATGATTTACCAAAGTATAGTCAAAAGTTCAGTTCTTTGCCGTGTTGTTAAGTTCTCTTACAGCTCTCGGGTAGAAGCTATTCTTAAATCTATTAGTCCGTGATGCAATAGATCTAAAGCGCCTGCCAGAGGGCAACTGGACAAACAGATGATGTCCAGGGTGGGATGGATCCTTGAGAATGTTAGCTGCTCTACTCAGACAACGCAAGCTGAATAATTCCTCTAGTGATGGCGTAGAGTCGCCAATGATCTTCTGGGCTGTTCTGATGACCCTCTGGATGGCTTTCCTGTCTGCTGCTGAGCAGCTGGCAAACCACACCGAAATGCAGTACGTTAGTACACTCTCTATGGAGCTACGGTAAAAGGATACCAGAAATTTCCGTTGCAATTGATTTTGCCGAAGTATTCTCAGGAAATGAAGTCTCTTCTGAGCCTTTTTTACTATTTCGGTGGTGTTGTACATCCATGAAAGATCTGCAGCAATGTATGTGCCCAGGAACCTGAAAACAGGGACAATTTCCATATGGTCCCCATTAATGTATAGAGGCTTCATGACTGAGTTGCTTTTCCTGAAATTTATTATGAGTTCTTTTGTTTTGGAGGAGTTCAATTTAAGATTATTATCTGAACACCACACCGCCAGTCTTTGGACTTCATCCCTATAAGCAGTCTCATCCTCTCCTGAAATAAGTCCAACCACAGTTGTATCATCTGCAAACTTTAGAATGGTGTTTGTAGGGTGGATGGAAACACAGTCATAAGTGTAAAGAGAATAAATAAGGGGACTTAGCACACAACCTTGTGGGGCTCCTGTGCTTAGTGTTAGGGTGGAGGACAGATGGGGGCCCAGTCTAACGGTCTGCGGGCGATTTGTCAAAAAGTCCTTGGTCAGTGGATCAAGGACTTTTTGACAAATCGCCCGCAGACAGTCATTGGCCTAGGTCGGCAAGTTTTGTGACCAATCTGCCCGGAATGACTGTATTAAAGGCAGAGCTTAAGTCTATAAAAAGCATCCTCACATAAGCCCCTTGATTTTCCAGATGACTTAGCGCAATATGAAGTGCAGTAGCAACAGCATCTTCAGTAGACCTATTTGCTTTATAGGCGAACTGGAATGGATCAAAGGTCGGTTGGAGACTGTTTTTAATATGTTTTAGGACCAGCTTCTCAAAACATTTCATAATGACCGGAGTAAGCGCGATTGGACGATAATCATTAAAGCTACTGATGACTGTCTTTTTTGGCAACGGGATAATTATGGCAGACTTCAGGCAAGATGGAATAGTAGATGTAGAGAGAGACTGGTTAATGATTCTTGTGAAGACCATAGACAGCTGGTCTGCGCATAACTTAAGCACCCTTCCTGGCACTCCATCAGGGCCGGCCGCCTTCTTTGGGTCCACTGCCTTGAGCACACATCTCATATCATGTTCCTGCACTGTGATAGTGTGGCTATTAGAGGCTGATGTAGATATTCTTGCAGTTCCTTCTGCTTTCGTCTCATAGCGTGCAAAAAACAATTAAGTTCTTCTGCCAGAGAGGCATTGCCGTCGATGGTAATTCGGTTGCTGGACTTATAGTTGGTAAGATGCTGAATGCCCTGCCATGCCTGCCGTGGGTCCTTGTTGTTGAAATGGTCCTCGATCTTCCTCTTGTAAGCCAGTTTTGCTTCCCTGATGCCTTTCTTCAGATTAGCTCTTGCAATGGTGTAATGGGCTCTGTCACCAGACCTGAAGGCGATATTGCGATCCTTGAGTAGAGTTTTAACCCCCTTTGTCATCCAGGGCTTCTGGTTGGGGTACACTCTGATGTTTTTGTTGATGGTGACATTATCAACATAATACTGTATGTAGCTGAGTACACTTAATGTGTACTCCTCCAAGTCCTGAACCTCAAAGATGTCCCAGTCTGTCGTCTCAAGACAATCCTGCAGCTGTGAGGAAGCTCCTTCAGGCCATATTTTAACAGTTTTAATGATAGGTTGAGTTTTCCTCTTGCGGGGAATATAGGCTGGAATCAGAAGTATAGATAGATGATCTGATTGGCCCAAATGTGGTAACTGTATTGACCTAAACCCGTTCTTAATGTTGGAATAAACTTTATCTAATATGTTTGTTTCCCTTGTAGCACATCTAATGTGCTGTTCAAATTTCGGGAGAACAGCCTTTAGGTCTGATTGATTGAAGTCACCCGCTATAATATGAACTGCTTCAGGGTATTTGATTTGCATCGAATTTATAGCACTAAGCAAATAGCCCAGGGCTATGCTAGCATTAGCATCTGGTGGAATGTAAACAGCTGTAACTGTGACAACGGTAATTTCGCGTGGGAGATAGATTGGTCTGCATTTAACAGTCAAATACTCCAGCTCTGGAGAGCAATGACTTCCTATAACGTTTGTATTTGTGCACCAGTTGTTGTGCACATAAATGCATAATCCCCCTCCCTTGATCTTACCGGAGTCTTTGTTCCTATCCCAGCGAAATACAGTGCGGTCCGCTAGCTCAATGGCTACATCTGGGATGTGTGGTTGAAGCCACGTCTCAGTTAATATCAAAATGCAACAGTCTTTTATGAATTTATTTGCAGAGATCTGTAAGTTCAACTCGTCCATCTTATTGTTGATAGATCTGGCATTAGAAAGAAAAATGCTGGGTAGCGGTGGTTTGTGCGGGTGTTTTCTTAATCTCGCAAATAAGCCGGACCGGCATCCGCGCTTTTGCTTCCTGTATCTTCTTCGCCTCCGATGCCTGCCGGAGCCGACAACGATCCACGGAGAGCCTGGTATCCTGGCTATCTCCTCCGGTATGTTGTGCGAGTCCACAAATTCACTGGTTATAGTCTGTTCAGATTGTAGTCCTAGGATCAAGAGATCTTGACGGCTGTACGTTTGATTCGCACAGCTAAACGCAATATTAACAATCAAACATGTAAACAAAAACAAACAGCACCGAAAGTGAGAGCATGAAGCCGCTGCGCCATCTTGGATCAATAATTCAATCAAATTACAGATTACTCCCGCTACAGACTCAGCAAAACCACGCCCCCCTCGCCACAAACCCCCACCCCCCGACTCAGGCAGGGGAGCCATCCAGTCTGCAGCCTGTCCAACGCGTCTGTCTGTAGAATAAAGGGGAGAGAAAAGTCCGGAGCATTTAAGAGCGGACCGCCACACAGAGCAGCCTTTATCTGGGTGAAAGCCTGCTGACACTGCTCCGTCCACTGAACCATATCTGGTGCCTCCTTTTTAGTTAAATCAGTCAGCGGGCTGGCGGTGTCCGAAAAATTAGGTACAAACCTTCTATAATAACCCGCCAGCCCCAGGAACTGTCTAACCTCCTTTTTGGTCTTGGGTCTTGGACAGGTCGCAACTGCTGCCGTCTTGTCAATTTGTGGACGCACCTGTCCATGACCCAAGTGGAAGCCCAGATATCTTACTTCCACCCGCCCAATTGCACACTTCTTCGGATTGGCCGTGAGCCCAGCTCTTCTCAGCGTCTTCAGGACAGCTCACAAATGCTGCATATGTCGCTGCCAATCACCACTATAGATGATGATATCATCTAGGTATGCAGCGGCATATGCAGCATGCGGCCGGAGAATTCTGTCCATCAGACGCTGAAAGGTTGCCGGAGCCCCAAACAATCCGAACGGAAGAGTAACAAATTGGTGTAATCCGAACGGCGTTGTGAAAGCTGTTTTTTCTTTGGTCATGGGAGACAAGGGGATCTGCCAATAACCCTTAGTTAAGTCCAGTGTCAAATAAAAACGAGCAGTACCTAGTCGATCAAGCAATTCGTCAACCCTAGGCATTGGATATGCGTCGAATTTCGACACAGCATTCATCTTTCTGTAATCCACTCAGAACCGTACTGATCCGTCCGTTTTAGGAACTAAAACTATCGGGCTCGCCCAGTCACTGTTGGATTCTTCTATCACTCCTTCTTCTATCAAAAAAGTTTGAACTACTTTTTCTTGTGTTCTGGTAATCTATACGGCCGGCTGCGAACAACCAATTCCGGCTCAGTCTCAACATGGTGCTGAATGAGATTCGTTCGACCAGGCAGGGGCGAAAACACATCAGCAAAATCTGCTTGTATTGATTTTATATCAGTGAGCTGCAAGGGTGAGAGGTGATCTCCTCCAGGGGCCAGAGCGAGAGATTGAGATTTTGAATTCACTTCTGGACCGAGATCCTCCTCCCCACTCACTACCGTTGCCAGCATCACTGATTCTGCCTCAGACCATTTTTTAAGCAGGTTGAGGTGATTTGATGTGCTCCGATCGAGCTACCTCATAGTTGAGATCACCAACTCGCCGTGTGACCTCAAAGGGTCCTTGCCACTTCGCGAGTAATTTTGAACTAGAAGTAGGGAGTAATACAAGCACTTTACCTCCCGGTGTAAATTGACGCAGTCTAGACCCCCTGTTGTACAACCGACTCTGTTTGTCCTGCGCCTGTAACAAATTCTCCATTGATAGCCGCCCCAAAGTGTGGAGTTTTGTTCTCAGGTCCATGACATATTGGATTTCATTTTTGCTATTAGAAGGTCCGTCCTCCCAAGTCTCTCTAAGGACATCCAACACCCCACGGGGCTGACGTCCATAGAGAAGCTCGAAGGGGGAAAACCCCGTGGAGGCTTGCGGGACCTCCCGTACAGCGAACAAGAGGGGTTCTAGCCACTTATCCCAATTTTTGACGTCTTCATATACGAACTTATGAATCATGGATTTTAACGTGCGGTTAAACCGTTCAACCAACCCGTCTGTTTGAGGGTGATAGACGCTGGTTCGAATCGATTTAATGCCCAATAACTCGTAAAGCTCGCGAATAGTACGTGACATAAACGCCGTGCCCTGATCGGTGAGAATTTCTTTCGGAATTCCCACCCGGGAGATTAGTTGAAACAGTGCGCTCGCCACGCTCTTAGCTGAAATAGTGCGGAGCGGCACTGCTTCAGGATACCGCGTTGCATAGTCCACCAGGACCAATGCAAAGCGATGTCCTCGCGCTGACCGTTCTAATGGCCCGATGAGGTCCATACCAATTCGCTCGAAGGGGACCTGCATTAATGGTAGGGGGCACAATGTTGCTTTTGGGGTGGCCGGTGGATTCACCAACTGACATTCACGACAAGACGCGCACCACCTGCGCACATTCTCATGAATGCCCGGCCAAAAGATCCGGGCCATGAGACGGTTTAGTGTAGCCGTATGTCCTAAATGCCCGGCCATTGGATTACAATGAGCCGCCTGGAAAAGCATTTCCCAACGGCTTTTAGGTATCAGTAACTGGGTTGTATCTTGTTTTGTCTGGGCGTCTTGGGTCACCCGATACAACTTATCTTTTAAAATTGAAAAATAAGGATAGGAGAGCGGTTGATCAGGATGAAGAAGCTGACCGTCGATGGAACGAACCTGATCAAATGCATTTTTCAGCGTTTCATCCTGGGACCCGGATCAATGTCCCCACCTCCATCACCGGACATCGGTCAATGAAATGTCCTGGGTCCCCGCAGCGCCAGCAGGCCGGCCCAGACTTTACCGCCGCCCTGGCGGCAGGAAGCGGTTCAAGCGATTGCCGTGGAGAGAGCGGGGTTGGACTTGGCGGTGTGAAGAATCCCGTGGTCGAGCTCCCTCCCCTGGGAGGAGCCCTGGGCGCAGCTGTTGGCTCTGCCGAATAGCCCGTTCTCCACCTTGGCGCTGGCTTCGGCGGGAGCCCTCCGCGTGACCTGGGAAGTGGGACAGGTTTGTAGAGAGAAGGAGGAGAGAGAGAGAGAGAGATGCAGATGGTAAGGGGTCGCCGACCCCTGGGCACGCCACCATCTGGTCCTCCGCCAGCTGGATGGCCTGGTTTAGCGACGTCGGGCGGTGGCACTGGACCCACTGCGCAGTCTTCCTAGGCAGCCTGGCCACGAACTGCTCCAGTACCACACGATCGATCACATCCTCGATGTCGCTTCCGTCGGCCATCAACCATTTGCGGCAGGAGTCCCGGAGCTGTTGTGCCATCACGAAGGGTCGGCCGGACTCTTCCAGGGTTAGGGTCCTAAACCACTGTCGATGTTGCTCTGGGGTCCAACCGACCCGCTGGAGGATGGCACGCTTGAGGTCCCAGTAGACCAGGAGATTTTGGACTGGCAGTTGGTGTGCGGCTATCTGCACTTCTCCTGACAGCAGAGGGATAAGCCGCATTGGCCAGTCCTCGGTGGGCCATCCCCGATCCTCTGCCGATTTCTCAAATAAGTCCAGAAATGCCTCCGGATCATCCTGAGGACCCATCTTGTTGAGCGGCAGAGGGGATGAACTGTCTTTAGATGAGGGGATGGCCCGAACCTCCCGGTCTACCCAGCTCCGGAACAGCTCGCGGTCTTCATGCTGGGATCGGAGGAGCGACTCAAAGCGTTTGTCTTGCTCCTCCTTGATCGCCAGCAGGTGTCGGTGTTGCTCTTGGTGAAGACCGGCGAGCGACTGGATGATGTTCGCAAATGGCGTACCTGGTGGGGACTGCATGGCGGCGGCGATCTTCTTCCTTCCCGGGTTTCGGCACCAGTGTGATGAGGTTCAGTTCAGTAATAATAAGGAAGGAAGAAGACAGGGGTCGGCTTGAGCTGGGACGCTCGCTTTATTCACGTTTCTCACAAACAAAACAAAAGGTGCGCACAAAGCGTGTTCACCGTGCACAAGCACAGCCACAAAACACAATAACTCAGAATTCTCTCGATGATTCTGTGCTTGACACAGCACGCACGAGGTCCCAGCTCGTCTCTCTCTCTCTCTCTCTGTCCCACTCCGGCTTATATCCGGTCTCTCCACGCCAATTACTAAAATCAGACACAGGTGTTCATCATCTGCACTTGACCTACTTACGCTCCGCTCTGCTCCGTCCTCTCTCTCCCGCTACAGAGTCAGCAAAACCACGCCCCCCTCGCTACACTAATTAATTATTATTTTTTGTTTAAGATTTGTCTCCCTGTTTCCTCTCCTGCCCCTGCTATTTGTCCATCGTTGCAACATTCTCAGTTGTCACTGACTGCTCTTTTTTGACAACTGACTGCACTTCTGTCTTTTTCATGAATTTCTACCAACATATGACTGGTATGGTTGGGGTTGCTCCTCAAAACTATCACTACCACCAGTTTTTCCAGTGTCCAATTATCTACCTGTGCTGGTCTGATTTCTCCTCCCTGTCCGACTTTAACGATTGTGTCACTTTTCTGGCCTTGAGCTCACTACCATATGTTCCTCAAAATCATGGCTCCTCCAAAACCCCAAGGCCAAGTGTACCAGGCATTTCTTTTCAGGTATGGGATGTACAATGGATTTAGCTTTATTTCTGATTTTGTCAGCAATGAATCCAAAAGGGTAGTTTTGGGAAGGTCGAATCTGTTCAAGTGTGGTCTCAGGTCTTCAAGAGTTAACTGTTTTCTTTATCATATCACGCCAATCCACTAGGGCCATTTTCGTTCAACCTGGTTCAAATTTGTTATTCCTGTCAATTTTTTCAAAAGCTCATCCTTCCCTTGGTCTATTAACTCCTGTCTCTGCCCTTCATTATCTATTCTAACCAGAAGTGATTCTTAATACCTTTGGTTAGTTTTAATGCCTCTTGAAAATCATTCTTCTTTCCACAATCTAGTCTCCTCTGCCTCGTAATTATCTCTCACTCTAGACCACATGTGTACTTTTCTTCAGGTGTCAAAAGGTGAAAAAACTCTGTCACTTCTCTCCCTCCTTATTTCTTTATCCCAATACAAACACTTTCAGTCTGCTATAACGTACACTCATACATACAGCCGCACACAGAGCCACTCACACACACGCAGTGCCACTCTGACACACGTACACTCATACACCTGGGATTTCATACACACAATCACACACACTCACACAGTGTCACACTCAGACGCAAAGCCGCTCTCACACACTTATTTATTATTTTTCTATTTTTCTTGTAACAAATGAAACTTTTGACAATATGGGCTGTGTTTCCCTATCTGGATCACAACGCTTACAGACAGGAAAATGGCCAAATAGCTGACAAAGCCAATTTCGGGTAATATTCTTTGTTCTTTGATATCTTGATTTTTTTTTTTTTTTTTTCCTGTCATCAATTTTTGTTTTATCATCCATTAAACTTTTAATAGCACTGATTCAAAAATTATTTCTTGTAAGAGAAAATTATTTCTTGTAAGATTTCTTTGAAATCGCTGTAAACAAAGCTGATTTCATTACATCTATTTCTAGTCATTTGGGTCTCAGTCTACTGGCCCTGACTGAGACCTGGATCAGACCAGAGGACACTGCCACACCAGCTGCCCTCTCCACTAAATTCACTTTCTCACACACCCCTCGCCTGACTGGAAGGGGTGGTGGTACTGGGGCCCGTTCTTCGTACGTTGCTTATTACATCCGAGATCAAATGACACATCCAAGATGATATCATCGTGCGAATCATGATCTGGCTAACTCGGTTCTTCGAACACACTTGCTGGATATGATTAGTATCGCTGGATTGAGTTATCTGAGATAATTGCGCGTTCATGCGCTGGTTAAAAGGGGATATGTATCGATTGTAGAAACATTGATCAGCAACGCTGCTATTGGCTGCTCAGCGTGGCCAAAGAGCGCGCTCAGTTTTTCTCCTCAGCAGAGCAAGAACTAATAGTCAAAGTTTATTCGGAATTTTAATGTTTAATCAAAACGCCAGGGAACACCTCAAAGTCTGCAAAAGCCAGGAGAGAGGGCTGGCAAAAAGTAGCAGACAATTTAAATCCGTTAGAAGTGGCCATGTTAGATGTTTTTATCACTTATTAGCCTATATTTTTGTATTTTAATAATTGCATAATTACTTTGTTTATTGTTATGTCAGAGTCACCACACTAGAACATGGGAACAAATAAAAGTGAAGTACAAAAATATTCTACATAATGTTATTTTTTTGTTATATTATAGTCTCTTTTATTAAAGGCACTGTTAAATAAATGGTGTTCTGTTTATAAAAGCAACCAAGAAAAAGGCTGATAAAAAAATAGAAAAGATCTTAGTAGCCTACACTGTAAAATAATTTTGCAAAAAGTAGCAGACAATTTAAATCCCTTAGAAGTGGCCATGTTAGATGTTTTTATCAATTATTAGCCTATATTTTTGTATTTTAATAATTGCATAATTACTTTGTTCATTGTAATGTCAGAGTCACCACACTAGAACATGGGAACAAATAAAAGTGAAGTACAAAAATATTCTACATAATGGTAATTTTTAGTTAAATTATAGTCTCTTTTATAAAAGGCACTGTGAAATAAATGGTGTTCTGTTTATAAAAGCAACCAAGAAAAAGGCCTTAGTAGCCTACACTGTAAAATAATTTTTGCTGCATTAAATTAAGGCCGTATAGTCCTTTCAACTGTTAAATCTTGAGTAATGATGAATTGCTTTGACTTGTGAAAGTGAAAACTGATAAACTTATGTTAATGTAAATATATTTTGCCATGAGTTATTGATCACATTTTTCCTGAGTGTAGTTCATTGTAATGACATTGTGTTTTCCTCTTTTGTGCACTTTTACATAATACACCAACACTTTCTAACATTTTCTAACTTTCCAAAAGAAAGAAAGTATAAGACTTTGTAATGTCCATTTGTTTCCATTGCACTGGACAGTGAATAAACCCTCTCAGATGACTGTCATATGGAGGAACTAGCCTACCTGCAAGTGCATAAATAACTTTACTTAATTTATACTTGTGTGCTTTATGGCTGCAATATAAGTTGCAGGATTCCACATCTACAGAAAGGCCTACAGAAGAGTCTGCACAGACAGAGGAGACATAGGCCTACAGGTGGGCAGTGTATAGACAACTTTTCCTTTTTATTTGTTGCATGAGGCATGTGTCTAATATCTCTTGTTGCAGGCACTTGGCTAGACCACTGGCTTTTCTTTACAAAGAACAATTGAAATAAAACTCAAGGAACTAAGCATATTTGTCTTTTATTAAACATTTAATGAAAAGAGTTTTTTTTTGGGGGGGGGCAATGTTGTGTAGTATGGCACGTGCAACAATGTCACAGGCCCTGTCAGGTGTGCAACACCTCAGACTTCTCAGACACTGAAATCTTCCCTTTAGCCAAAGTTCATTTCATTGTGTGCCCTTGTCCTGGCTAGAGCTGCATTGTAACTGGTTTGGGTCAGGGAATGGGATCATAAAACACCTGTCTGTAGGCAGGAACATGTCATAATCACCTATGAAAAAGGTGTTAGGATCAGCATAAGTGTATGTAATACAGTGAGCTTGATATTTAATTGTGAAACTTTCCTTACCACTTTCAAATAATGTGCATAAATGTGAATCTCTGAAAATTCTTAAGTCATGCACAGATCATGGCCATTTTGCTTTCACATTTGTGATATGGAAGATTTTAGTCAACTGCCTTTTTTAATTGATATAATATTACAAATCTGGAATATTAAGAATCACAATAGTAACTGGGCTGCACATTTACATTGTGAACCCCATTTCTGTTCACATAATCCCCTTCATTGAGGCCTTGATGGCAGTCTATAGCCTATAGACTATGGTAACAATCACGTTAGTGAAGCCTGAGTGACATATACTGTAATCGGCATGGTCATGATTGTATGATGTTCATAAAAAATTATGATAGCCTAAAAAAAAAAACTGCTTTACAACATTGGGTTGTGGCTTGGAAATGCCAAAAAAAAAACAAAAAAAAAAACGAAAACTGTTTTTTAAACATAAAAGCGACAAAAAACGACAATCTCACGAATCACGAGAAAAAAAATATATTTCAGAAAGTGCACTATCGCGCTGCGCTGGACTTCCCGTATCAGCTCCGCTTATGAGCCGCAGTCTAATCCTGTTAACATGAAATAAGCCTGCTCCCGAGCAGGTTTAAGTTTGCGCACATGTTGCTATGACAGCAAGTCCAGGATGAGCGTCGAAGAACCAAACAATCCAAGATCATGCCAAATCGCCAACAATCAAATCCAGCTAACTGAGTTAGCGACGTACGAAGAACGGACCCCTGGTCTGCTCATCTCAAACGATTGGAAATTTGATCATTTACTAACTCTGTGTGACAACAGCTCTTTTGAATCACATTCAATTACTATCACTAGCCCTATTAATATCCATTTTGTAGTTGTATATCGTCCCCCAGGGCAGCTCGGCAGTTTCTTGGAAGAGCTTGATGTGCTACTCTCGTCCTTCCCTGAGGATGGTACTCCTCTCGTTGTTCTTGGAGACTTCAACATCCACCTAGAAAAACCTCAGGCTGCTGATTTCCACACTCTGCTTGCCTCATTTGACCTCAAGCGAGTATCTACTGCGACTACTCACAGATCAGGTAATATATTGGACCTTATCTACACACGCTACTGCTCCACTGACCATACACTGGTCACTCCACTGCACACCTCAGATCACTTCCTCCTCACTCTCAACATCAACCTGCCACGGAACACAACACACACTCCTCCACAGGTCACTTTTCGGCGAAACCTATGCTCA
Organism: Squalius cephalus; assembly: GCF_949319135.1. Classification (NCBI taxonomy): domain Eukaryota; kingdom Metazoa; phylum Chordata; class Actinopteri; order Cypriniformes; family Leuciscidae; genus Squalius; species Squalius cephalus. The sequence continues at coordinate 18,583,219 of NC_137126.1, forward strand.
CTCTCACCCTCTCATCTATCCTCTCTGGTCTCATCCACACTTCCTCCACCTGATCAGCTTTCAACACTAGATACTAACAGTGCAACTGATAATCTTTTCTCCACTTTAACATCCTGCTTGGACACCTTCTGCCCCCTTTCCTCCAGGCCAGCCCGCGCCACACCCTCTGCCCCCTGGTTATCTGATGTTCTCCGGGAACATCGTTCGAAACTTAGGGGTGCAGAGAGGAAGTGGCGCAAATCAAAAGATCCTACTGATCTTGGTTTTTATCAGTCCCTCCTCTCTTCCTTCTCTGATAATATCTCTACTGCTAAAATGACTTACTATCACAACAAAATTAACAATTCTTCAGACTCTCGCATGCTTTTCAAAACCTTCTCCTCTCTTCTCAACCCTCCTCCTCCTCCTCCTTCATCAACACTAAATGCTGACGATTTTGCTACATTCTTTATAAATAAAACAACCTCCATCAGCGGCCAATTTAGCAATCCACAAATTGACACACACACTTTTCCAGCTAACACGCACTCTCTACCCTCCTTCTCTCTACTCTCAGAGACAGAAGTCTCCAATCTCCTCCTTTCCAATCGCCCTACCACCTGTCCGCTTGATCCTATTCCCACTAACCTACTTCAAGCCATTTCATCCTCAGTTGTACCCACACTCACACACATCATAAACACCTCTCTTCACACTGGTACCTTTCCCACAGCATTTAAGCAGGCTCGTGTAACCCCACTGCTTAAGAAACCCACTCTAAATCCAGCACATCTGGAGAATTACAGACCAGTATCTCTCCTTCCATTCGTCGCGAAAACACTTGAGCGAGTTGTTTTCAACCAGATCTCTTCCTTCCTTACACAGAACAACCTCTTGGACAACAATCAATCTGGTTTCAAAAGCGGACACTCAACTGAGACGGCCCTGCTCTCAGTAATTGAAGCTCTGAGACTGGCAAGAGCAGCCTCCAAATCCTCAGTTCTCATCCTGCTGGATCTGTCTGCTGCCTTTGACACAGTTAACCACCAGATCCTCCTGTCAATCCTAAAGACGAAGGGCATCTCGGGAACCGCACTCCAATGGTTCAAGTCTTACCTCTCAGGTAGGTCCTTTAGGGTTTCGTGGAGGGGTGAGGTGTCTAAGACACAACATCTAGCTACTGGAGTGCCTCAGGGCTCAGTGCTTGGACCACTTCTCTTCTCCATCTACATGACATCACTAGGATCTGTGATTCAGAAACATGGTTTTTCCTATCACTGCTACGCTGATGACACACAACTCTACCTCTCATTCCAGCCCGACGATCCGACGGTAGCTGATCGTATCTCAGCCTGCCTGACAGACATTTCTGGCTGGATGAAGGACCACCACCTTCAACTAAACCTTGCGAAGACAGAGCTACTCGTGGTCCCGGCCAACCCAACACTTCACCACAACTTCACCATTCAGCTAGACTCGTCATCCATAACTCCATCTAGATCAGCCAGGAACCTTGGTGTGGTAATTGATGATCAATTGAACTTCACAGACCACATTGCAAGAACTGCCCGGTCATGTAGATTTGCCTTGTACAACATTAGGAGGATCAGACCCTTCCTATCAGAACATGCTACTCAACTCCTTGTCCAAGCGCTTGTTTTATCCAGACTTGACTATTGCAACGCTCTCCTGGCTGGTCTTCCAGCTTGCACAGTCAAACCTCTGCAACTGATCCAGAACGCCGCAGCTAGAGTGGTCTTTAACGAGCCGAAAAGGGCACATGTCACTCCTCTCCTCACAAAATTGCACTGGTTGCCAGTTGCCGCTCGCATCAAATTCAAGTCACTGACGTTTGCCTACAGAACAACCACTGGTTCTGCTCCCTTTTACTTTAACTCTTTACTTCAGACTTATGTGCCTTCCAGGAACTTGCGCTCTGCAAGTGAACGGCGTCTTGTGGTGCCATCTCAAAGAGGCACAAAATCTCTTTCTCGGACCTTTACCATGACTGTTCCCTGCTGGTGGAATGATCTGCCGAACTCAACCAGAGCGGCTGAGTCCATAGCCACTTTTAAGAAACGGCTGAAGACACTTCTTTTTCGACAGCACTTGATCCAGTAATACTAACACTTTCTCTCTACTACTCTATTCTGTTCTATTAAAAAAAAAAAAAAAAAAAAAAAAATGCGTTGATTTAAACTGAGAAGGGTCATAGCACTTGCATTTTGTTGTCCTACTGCTAGTTTAACTGCTTCTATTGTTCTCATTTGTAAGTCGCTTTGGATAAAAGCGTCTGCTAAATGAATAAATGTAAATGTAAAATGTAAATGTAAGAGTTTTATTTTATGTGCCTGTGTCTGTCTCAGCTTTCCCAGCCTAATTACTCCCTTTTTTCTCACTGAGCGGTGCCAAGGTCTACAGAAGCCCTGAACCGTAACGTAAAAAAAAAAAAAATTAAGTAAAAAAAAAAAAAAAAAAAAATTATGTAAAAAAAAATATATATATATCATTTCGAGATTAAAGTCGAAACATTTCAAGATTAAAGTCGAAATGTTTCGAGATTAAAGTCGAAATGTTTAGAGATTAAAGTCGAAATGTTTCGAGATTGAAGTCAAAATGTTTCGAGATTAAAGTCAAAATGTTTCGAGATTAAAGTCGAAATGTTTCGAGATTAAAGTCAAAATGTTTCGAGATTAAAGTCAAAATATTTCGAGAATAAAGTCTTCCGTAGAAGTTGCGTGTGTGCTTGCCATTATTTCACATTGCCGCACAGGCATTCATGCGTGTGCGTGTGTGTGTGTCTGTGTGTGTGTAAAGAAATGCGCTTGTGAAGTCGAACTGCCGTCTATAATAGGCACCGTATGTTCTGGATACATTTTAAGTGCATCATTCTGTATCCAATCATTTGGCCGATCCCGTGATTTCCTAAAATATAATAACCACTGGTGGTTGAGGAGAGATTCCCTGAAATGATTGTAAAGCGCTTTTAAGTGTAGGCCTACAGTAGACATATGAAAGCACTATATAAATGCCTCATTCATGCATTCATTCATTCATTCATTCATAAAGCTGGATATCTTGATCCAGTCTGACAGTATATTTTATAACGTCCTATAGCCTAATGCCATGTTGGTAGACCTGTAGAATATCCCTTTGTTGAAAGCCCAGATAAAAGTAAAAAGCTATTATTTTGTGTAGATCCAGTTTACACACACACACACACGCACGCACACGCATGAATGCCTGTGCGGCAATGTGAAATAACGGCAAGCACACACACAACTGCTACGGAAGACTTTATTCTCGAAATATTTTGACTTTAATCTCGAAACATTTCGACTTTAATCTCGAAACATTTCGACATTAATCTCGAAATATTTCGACTTTATTCTCGAAATATTTCGACTTTATTCTCGAAACATAATTATTTTTTTTTTTTACGTTTTATTTTTTATTTTTTACGTTGCGGTTCAGGGCTTCCGAAAAGGTCACTTGCATACAATTGTAACAATTTCTGGACAGTGGCTCAACTGTAATTTTTCTTTTATGCAGAGCACAGAGCTCAGTTAAAAAGCACTTTATCTCTCCGTCTCCGTCCTTTCTATGAATTCTGCTCAAATACGGCTATATAATTTCTAATTCTTAATTTTTAACACTTTGGGTTTTATTTTTTTAGAAAAACACATTATAAATAAAAGGTACTAGCCTATTGTTATTATCACTTTTGCAAATTTTCTCCGAAACGACTTTTCTCCTTATTTTTAAGATGAAAAATCACTTAGACATACAAACAGAAACCACTTTCTCCTTACATAAAACATATCATGTGCTTCTCATTTCAAACGCACTTTTCACGTAGGGCGTTGCACGCACACAATACAACAGATAAGACTAACAGATCACGTGCTTCTCATTTCAAACGCACTTTTCACGTAGGGCGTTGCACCCACACAATGCAACAGATAAGACTAGATAAGACAGACTAGATACAATAAGACTTTTGTCTGTCCCCAGATCACGGTTAAAGAATAGAGGAGACAGAGCCTTTGCGATTGCTGGCCCTAGGCTGTGGAACAGCCTTCCATTTTACATCAGAGCGGCTCAATCTCTAACTGTTTTTAAATCCTCTCTTAAAACCTACTTTTTTTCTTTAGCTTTTAATACATTGTGAGCTTTTGTCATGAATGTGTGGTTATGTTTTGTATCTTGTGTATTGTTCAGCACTTTGGTCAGCCCTGTTTGCTGTTTTTAAATGTGCTATATAAATAAATACAAACTTCAAACTTGAAACTTGAAACTTGAAGACTAACAGATCACGTGCTTCTCATTTCAAACGCACTTTTCACGTAGGGCGTTGCACGCACACAATACAACAAATAACAGATCACGTGCTTCTCATTTAAAACGCACTTTTCACGTAGGGCGTTGCACGCACACAATACAACAGATAAGACTAACAATAACGTGCTTCTCACGTACAACGCGTCTTCTGCGTTGGGGACACGTGCTTCTCGCGTGGGCACGCGCTTCTCGCGTACACAAATAACGTGCTTCTCACGTTAAAACGCACCTTCTGCGTTTGGGGACAATACAACATATAATTTTGCAAACGCACTTTTCGCGTAAAGTACCGTGTCGCACACGTATACAACGCACCTCATGCGAATGGAATACGCACCCGCTTATAGACAGACAAACAATTACTGCATGCACTGTTTCTCAAAACCTGGAACCTACCCTCCTTTTACTTCCTTATCTTTTATCACTTTTAGGTTCTTTTTGGTGGAATATTTTGTTTAAGGCAGTCACCAACCAGGCGTTAGCTTACCAGGGGCAGCACAAAACAAATATAAGCAAAATTTGCTTACCTTATTTTTATGGCGCCTTTGTTTTGTGAGGCCTCTGCCAGCACGCCCACCGTGGTCACTCCTCGACCCCTTGTCCCTATTGGCTCGGCTCGGCAATTATGTTGTGGCAAATTCAAAGTTCTTTTTGGTTCAGGTCTCAAAGAAGTTTCTCAGAGTCGAGGTTCCAGGTCAGAAGAATTAACTTTATTGACAAGCAACAAAGTGAGAAGCCGGCTGGCCATCCGGACATCTGAGGTTACAATGGCCAGTGTTCATGTCTTAAACTTTTTCTTATCGCTAGATACCCAATGGGCACCCTCATATCTCTTCCCCTCTGTCATGCCTGGTGACCTTGACACAGTTAGACAAGTCTTCTCTATTGGTCAAACCCCACATAATGGTGCTTTGTTTCATACAGTATTTTGACACTCTGCATTTCTTATGCATACTGGGTACTTTTCCATTCTCTCATCCTTTTCAGACCTATTTTTTCATGCTTGTCCTTTTCATTACATCATACTTAGACATGAATCAAGGAAAATTCTCCAACAACATCAGTAACATACTCAGGCAGGAGGAGTATGAGGGCAGTCCAATAATCAGAGTGAAACACAGGCAAAAGGTCAGGGCAGGCAGCGGAGATTCGTGATATAATTACAAAGTCCAGGTCAGAGATCTAGGTTCAGAGATAACAGGAACATGCGGCATAGACAGGTTGGCTCGGCAAGGCTCGGGTGGAAAGCCACACCCACTGGCCGGGACGATACTGAGGACCGCCACGCCTTCTCCGATCCGTGTAATGTTGATAGTGGCGGATGGCACGCTGCAAATGGACATGAGCAGCATCCCAGGTTGCTTCACTACGAGTCTACTGCTGAGAGGTCAGGAGGTTCTCCTGTCCACGGGAATAGAGGAGGCTGAAACCCCAAGACACATTGAAAGGGAGTCAATCCTGTGGCCGGCTTAAGCAGGGAGTTTTGAGCGTACTCTGCCCAGACCAGAAAGCGGCTCCAGTCCTGTTGATTTTGGTGGCAATAAGTCCGCAGGAAGCGAGTGAGGTCTTGGTTCAACCTGCCCATTTGCCTGAGGATGGTATCCAGAGGTGAGGCTGATGTTAATGTTGAGTTTGGAGCAAAGTTCCCTCCAGACACGAGAAGTAAACTGCGGACCTCGATCAGTGATGATGTCCTCGGGGAGACCAAATAGACGGAACACATGATTGAGGAGCACCTCCGCAGTTTGCAAAGCTGTGGGGAGACCAGCCAAGGGGATGAAACGGCAGGACTTAGAGAAGCGATCGACTACTGAGAGGATAGTAGTAAACCCTTGCGATCGCGGCAGATCCGTGACAAAGCCTATGGCAATGTGGGACCAGGGTCGCTGTGGTACTGGTAGAGGCTGTAAGAGTCCGGCCGGCTTCAGGTGAGATGACTTGACAGTGTTACAAGTGGTACATAGATGAATGAACTTCACGACATCGGGTCGCAGTGTAGCCCACCAAAAGCAATTAGAGACCAACTGAGTGGTGGCTGCAATACCTGGGTGTCCTGCGCAGGGAGTGCAATGAAGCCATTGGAGTACCCGGTTACGGAGTTCAAGAGGGACAAAAAGACGATCCGTTGGGCATTCAGGAGGAACTGGATGTCCTTGCTGGGCCGCAGTGATTTCAGAAATTATGTCCCATTGTACCGGAGCAAGGATGAGAGTGGAGGGCAGGATGGATTCTGGTTTAGAAGGCTCACTGGATCTGTCGAATTGACGAGAGAGAGCGTCTGCTTTTCCGTTCTTCGAGCCCGGCCGGTAAGTGATTTTAAAATCAAATCTGGAGAAAAAGAGGGACCAGCGAGCCTGGCGAGAATTCAGTCGTTTGGCAGATCTGATGTATTCCAGATTTCGGTGGTCAGTGAGAACTATGAAAGGCTGACGTGCACCCTCTAACCAATGCCTCCATTCCTCAAAGGCTGCCTTCATAGCCAGGAGTTCTCGATCGCCCACATCATAATTGCGTTTGGCTGCATTGAGCTTACGTGAATGGAAAGCACATGGATACATTTTAGCAGGGCTGCCGTGGCGTTGAGACAGGATTGCGCCCACACCTGTGTTAGAGGCGTCCACCTCTACAATGAATTCCTTCTCAGGATCAGGATGACGGAGAATGGGGGCTGTGGTGAATTTTGCTTTCAACCATTCGAACACTGAAGTACACTCCGGAGACCAACGGAAACGTCCTCCTCCCCCCTGAAGCAGAGATGTGAGTGGGGCCACAGTCATACTGAAGTTACGTATAAATCTGCGATAAAAATTGGCAAAGCCCAGGAAGTGCTGCAAATCTTTCACTGATTTAGGTTGAGGCCAGTTAACAACTGCTTGGACTTTGCTGTCATCCATAACCACTCCATCTGCACTGATGACGTAACCCAGGAAAGCGATTCGGGTCTGGTGAAATTCGCATTTCTGAATTTTAGCATATAACTGGTTCTCAATTAGACGCTGAAGGACGGTGAGTACATCGCTGATGTGTGCTTCGAGGGTCTCAGAGAAAATCAGCATGTCATCAATGTACACAATAACACTCCGATTGAGTAGGTCCCGGAAAATCTCATTAACAAAGGCTTGAAACACGGAAGGACTGTTGGACAGTCCGAACGGCATAACCCGGTATTCATAGTGACCGGAAGTGGTGGAGAAGGCCGTCTTCCACTCGTCACCCTTCCGAATTCGAATTAGATTATAAGCATTCCTTAGGTCAAGCTTGGTGAAATATCGAGCAGTACGAAGCATCTCCAGGGCGGCTGGAACGAGAGGTAGAGGATAGCGGTATTTAACAGTCATCTCATTCAGACCCCGAAAGTCAATGCACGGTCGGAGACCCCCATCCTTCTTTTTTACAAAAAAGAACCCGGCAGAAGCAGGAGACGTAGAAGTGGTGATGAAACCCTTAGCGAGTTGCTCCTCTATGTACGAGTTCATGGCCTCAGTTTCAGGTTGAGATAGAGGGTAAACTCTGCCGCGCGGTGGTACAGACCCTGGCAGGAGTTCGATAGTGCAGCCAACAGCCCGATGAGGTGGTAAATGAGAAGCCTCCCTCTTGCTGAATGCCAGGGCTAAATCATGATAGACTGTGGGTAACTCCTTTAAATCCTTTGACGAGAGAGAGCTCGTTTCAGGACCCTGGACAGCGGACATGCAGTTGCTTTCAGGACCCAGAACAGCAGACATACAGTTTTTCCGACAGAAGGGTGACCACTGAGTAATCCTCCTCTCTAACCAGGAAATTTGTGGATTATGTTTCTCTAACCAGGGGAATCCCAGAATTACCGAATGAAGAGGTGAGTTGATAGTGAAAAACTGAATAGATTCCATGTGCTGCAAATCAATGCAGAGAGTGAGGGATTGCGTGGTGAACTGAACCTCTCCTGTCCCCAGGGGGCGCCCATCTAACGTTGCCATTGTCACACGGGGTTCACAAGGGAGAAGAGAGAGGTGATGAGTATTGGCAAAGGTTAAGTCAATGAAATTCCCAGCAGCTCCCGAGTCAATGAAAGCCTGCAACTTAATATCTCTCTCATTGATCTTTAAAGAAATCTCTACGTTAAATTAATTTAGAGAGGGTGAACAGGAACTCACCACAGCGGGATCTCGAGGTACTTACTGGACATGAAACCCTCAGATGACCGGCCTGTCCGCAGTACATGCATAGATGGTTACGTCTTCTTCTTTCTCGTTCAGCGGTGGAAAGCTGAGTAAAGCCGATCTGCATGGGCTCGGGTTCTGGGCTGGTATAAGACTCATTAAAACTGGATCTGAATGGTGTGCGTCGAACCCGAATAAGATTGTCCAGTCGAATGGCAAGTTCCATGATCTGATTAACCCCCTGAGGTCGACGGTATCGCCGGCGATACCAGCTCGCTTTTTTTTTATCAGTGTAAAAGAAACTCATAAATACTCTGTTGACTTTGATTTTCCATAGGAGTTTCATACATCAATCGATTCTGTTAAATGTGTATTATTTTTGTGTATACTCACAATAAAAACAAAGTGTTGTGCTTTTTGCCAAATAAAGAAAAATAAACACGAAGCGAGTTCTGCCTTCTCTCTGTCCGTGTAGTCCATTCTGAAACGCGTCCGAAAATGAACTGTAACTCAGCGAATACTCAGTCAAACAGACATACAGACACACAGGCATGAAGCTTGAATTCTCTTCTTTTAAATGAAGTAATTTATATAAAAAAACAAATATTCTCAGTTCATGTAATCTGTAAGAAAAGAGCGAGATGTCAGTCGTTCTCATCTCATCTAATTACTTGTAATGTGACTCCGCCCTCGGAGAGCGTGCGCTATTCAAACGCAAATGACTGAGCAATCCGTGCAAACTGTGAACGCCCCCATATCAGCTCGAGAAAACAAGTTGAATCAGATAATTGTAGCCTACTTGTTTACACCGTCTCACAGCGCTGTGAGGAATAATAATAATGGAAAATGTCCCTCAGAAGTGCGGGTATATCGAGGAGCGAGCTGAGGAATGGTGTAGTAAGTTTTTTTCCTTCTCAAGTGAATCGCGTTTCTGTGAATGAACGGCAGCCACAGAGATGCGCGCTGTTTACCACAGCTCACAAAAAGACAGTTTAAATTTAAATCGCGTGTGTGAATGAATGATGATGTTTTAGCAAACTGTATTGATATACTGAGATGAGTAAAATCGACTGAAATATGTTGAAATGAAGTGTCTAGGTTTTGACATAAATGCAAATATAAATGTAATTTTACAAAATATTATCGATTTTCAAATACTGCTGTATTGAATGAACAGCTTTTAGCAAACTCTATTGCTATACTGAGATGAGGAAAAATATCAAAAATTATCAAAAATAAAGTCATCAAATAATACGTTTTGTATACTTTAGTTTTTAAAAAGAAAGATTACACTTGAATTGTTGTAATTGTAACCTTTTTAATAAAAAAATATATATTTATAAGGTAGATGTAAACAAGTAAATATAATTTTTTTCTTTAAATAATTTGTATTGTGTTTTATTAGTGACAAATTTGGGGAGAGGATAAATATTCCAAAACTGAAAATACAGTATGAGAATTAACTGCACAATTACTAGACATGTTTACCTTGGATATTATACAATTTGCAAGCACAATTTGTGAAGAAAAAAAAAAAATGCGATGCCTCCAACTGTGAACCAATTTGGTAGTGTATATATATATATATATATATATATATATATATATATATGTGTGTGTGTGTGTGTGTGTGTATATATGAAGAGTTCAGATGCAAAAGCCTCTAAATGCCATCTGAAATTTTCTTCTAGAATGATCATTTTTATGAAGCTTGTATATTTAAGTTAGCTATAGGTGACACACCTGAATGAATGGCTCATTAAGAATGCAGGGGCATTGTCTAATCAGGTGTGAACTACTAAATATGCATGATCGTTTACGCCCCATCCACATATTGGCTTTCCAAACTAAAAGTGTTTCGCAAAACTTAAATCAATGTATCGTTTTATGTGAATGATTAGGCAGGATGATTTTCACATCATTTTGAAGAAAAAATTCTAGGCGAGGACATCCATTAGTCAAAAGTCTTATTGACATATATTTAGTATGTGTTTTGTGGCCTTATTTCAGAAACTTTCATTTTTAGTTTTTTCAATAACCATGCATAAACATTATTCTCTCAAAAATGAAAACATGTACATACATGTGGCTCACATATTATGGTAGTCCTGTTTGTGCTAAATAGAGTGTAATTTTTTTTTTGCCATTGAAATGTTTATAAGCAACTGCAAAAAGCACAAATGTCAGGGCATGTCAGAACATCTCAAGGACCCCAAAAACACCCCAGACTCCAGAGGGTTAAGGGTCTTTCCATCATCACGGCACGCCAACTCTCCCTGAAGCTCCGCATTCAATCCCTTACGGTACAAAAGCTTAAGCGGTTCCTCTCCCCAGCCAGTTTGAGCTGCAAGTGTTCGGAAGGAGAGAGTGTAGTCTGCTGCGGTGGAGCTTCCCTGTCGTAAAGCGAGCAGTAGTTCCCCAGGCTCCTTTCCTCCTGCGGGATGTTCGAATACTTCTCTGAAGTGAGCAACAAAAACATCATAAGTAAAAGACGAAAGCTGACCTCCTGACCACATTGCATTTGCCCACCCCAACGCTTTTCCAGTGAAAAGCGAGCATACGAAAGAGACCTGGCTGTCATCGGTGGTGTGTTCCCGGGACTGGTTGAAATAATTTTCACACTGCATGAGGAAACCTTTACAGGTAGTAGGTGATCCATTGAACTTTTCGGGAAATGATAATCTGGGATTGTTGGAAGGGGTACTCACGACAGGTTGAGCAAGATTAGATGCAGCGGAAGCTTGAGCCTGACTCACGGCTGCGATCTGTGGGGATAACACCTGAACGGACCTCACAAGTTCCTCGGTGAGAGAGGTTAGTTTGACCAGCTGTTGTCGATGTGTGGCTAGCTCCGACGCTTGAGATGACACCTCGTTGGCGAGACGATGAAAGTCTGCTGGATCTTGTTGAGGTGAAGCATTCTGTGATGTAGAGGCTGAGGCACTTAGATCCATTTGCAGAAGTTTATTTAAACAGGTAACAAAAGCGAGGTAAGCTGACATAAACTCAGGCAGACATCAGAGTAAACTCAGGCAAATAATAGAAGCAAACTCAGGCAGACATCAGTAACATACTCAGGCAGGAGTAGTATGAGGGCAGTCCAATAATCAGAGTGAAACACAGGCAAAAGGTCAGGGCAGGCAGCGGAGGTTCGTGATATAATTACAAAGTCCAGGTCAGAGATCTAGGTTCAGAGATAACAGGAATGTGCAGCATAGACAGGTTGGCAAATCAATACTTCACAAAGAACAAAGAGTGAGCAGTCCAAATAAAGGGAAGATGATGAGGGACAGGTGATAATACTGAAGATGATCAGGGAATATGGCAGGGCTGGATGGAGATGAGTGCAGAGAGGGTAGATGGGAGATGAAGTACTAATAGTCAGGAGAGAGGGATCGAATGATGCCAGAGGGAGGCGTTGTAGAGCGTTCTGTGACACTTTCTTTCTAACTAATCTTTCTTTCTTTCTAACTTATCTTTCTTTCTTTCAAAATAATCTTTCTTTCTTTCATTCTAACTATTCTTTCTTTCTTTCTAACTAATCTTTCTTTCTTTCTTTCTTTCTTTCTTTCTTTCTTTCTGACCAATCTATCTTTCTTTCTTTTAAACTAATATTTTTTTCTAACTAATATTTCTTTTTCTAACCAATCTTTCTTTCTTTCTTTCTTTATCTTTCTTTCTAACTAACTATTCTGTCTTTCTTACTATTCTTTCTTTCTAACTAATCTATCTATCTATCTATCTTATTAACTTTTCTTTCTTTCTTTCTTTTTTTCTTTTTTCTAACTAATCTTTCTTTCTTACTATTCTTTATTTCTTTCTAACTAATCTTTCTTTCTTTCTAACTAATCTTTCTTTCTTTCTAACTAATCTATATTTCTTTCTCTCTAACTAATCTTTCTTTCTTTCTTTCTCTCTAACTTCTTCTTTCTTTGAAGAAGAAAGAAAGAAAGAAAGAAAGAAAGAAAAGTTAGAAAGATAGATTAGTTAGAACTTTTCTTTCTTTCTTTCTAACTAATCTTTCTTTCTTTCTAACTTTTCTTTCTTTCTAACTAATCTATCTTTCTTTCTAACTTGTCTTTCTTGTGTAATTTTCTCCTGTTTATGGTCAGTTAGGGAGTAAGGGAAGTCTTTTTGTATTTTCTTTGGGGTTTTTATTTTGTCAGGTAAATTACATTTAATTCCCTTTAGTTAAAACCATTTTGTTTGTTATTTTGGCTTGAACCCCTCCTGAAGATTCACGCTTCCTGTTATTCATTCTTATGTTAATAAAAACTTACTTTTGACACTATTTCGTTCTGTAATATTTGTATGTGAGCTGGGACAGGAGAAGGGATATATGTATCAATTCAATTGATGCTTTTGTTTGTCATCGGCATTCCTAACCCTAGACGGGGAGGTCGTGACACTTTTCTTTCTTTCTTTCTTTCTTTTTTCTTTCTTTCTAACTATCTTTCTTTTTAACTTGTCTTTCTTTCTTTCTTTCTTTCTAACTAATCTTTCTTTCTTTCTAACGTTTCTTCTTTCTTTCTAACTAAGCTATCTATCTATCTATCTATCTATCTATCTATCTATCTATCTATCTATCTTTCTTTCTTTTTTCTTTCTTTCTAACTTTTCTTTCTATCTAACTAATCTCTTTCTTTCTTTCTTTCTTTCTTTCTTTCTAATTAATCTATCTAGTTTTCTTTCTAACTATTATTTCTTTCTAACTAATCTTTCTTTCTAACTAATCTTTCTTTCTTTCTCTCTAACTTTTCTTTCTTTCTTTCTAATTAACCTATCTATCTTTCTTTCTTTCTAACTATTCTTTATTTCTTCCTAACTAATCTTTATTTATTTCTTTCTAACTTTTCTTTCTTTCTTTCTTTCTTTCTTTCTTTCTTTCTTTCTTTCTAACTTTTCTTTCTTTCTTTCTAATTAACATATCTATCTTTCTTTCTTTCAAACTAATCTTTATCTTTCTTTCTAACTTTTCTTTCTTTCTTTCTTTCTAACTAATCTTTCTTTCTAATTTTTCTTTCTTTCTTTCTTTCTTCTTCCTTTTCTTTCTTTCTAATTAATATTTATTTCTAACTTTTCTTTCTTTCTAACTTTTCTTCTTTCTTTCTAACTAATCTATCTATCTATCTATCTATCTTTCTTTCTAACGTTTCTTTCTTTCTAACTTTTATTTTTTTCTAACTATTCTTTCTTTTTTTCTAACTAATATTTCTTTCTTTCTAAATAAGCTTTCTTTCTTTCTTACTTTCTAACTTTTCTTTCTTTCTTTCTTTCTTTCTTTCTTTCTTTCTAACTTTTCTTTCTTTCTAATATATCTTTCTTTATTTCTTTCTAAATAATCTTTCTTTCTTACTTTCTAACTTTTCTTTCTTTCTTTCTTTCTAACTAATCTTTCTTTCTTTCTAACTTTTCTTTCTTTCTAACTAATCTATCTTTCTAACTTTTCTTTCTTTCTTTTTTCTTTCTTTCTAACTTTTATTTATTTTTAACTAATCTATCTTTCTTTCTAACTTGTCTTTCTTTCTGTCTTTCTTTCTTTCTAACTAATCTTTATTTCTTTCTAACTTTTTTCTTTCTTTCTAACTTATCTATCTATCTATCTATCTATCTATCTATCTTTCTTTCTTTTTTCTTTCTTTCTAACTAATCTATCTTTCTTTCTTTCTAACTTGTCTTTCTTTCTTTCTTTCTTTCTTTCTTTCTAACTTATCTTTCTTTCTAACTATTCTTTCTTTCTAACTAATATTTCTTTCTTTCTTTCTTTCTTTCTTTCTTTCTTTCTTTCTTTCTTTCTTGCTTTATTTTTTCTTTCTTTCTAACCAATCTATCTTTCTTTCTTTCTAATTATCATTTTGTTCTTTCTTTCTAATTAGTCTTTCGTTCTTTCTTACTAACTAATCTTTCGTTCTAACTAATCTCTCTTTCTTTTTTTCTAACTTTTCTTTCTTTATTTATTTATTTCTTTCTAATTAATCTATCTAGTTTTCTTTCTAACTATTCTTTCTTTCTAATAAATCTTTCTCTCTAACTAATCTTTCTTTCTTTCTAACTTCTTTCTTTCTTTCTAACTAATCTTTCGTTCTTTCTTTCTAACTAATCTTTCATTCTTTCTACTAATATTTCTTTCTTTCTTTCTAACTAATCTATCTTTCTTTCTAACTAATCTTTCTTTCTTTCTTTCTTTCTAACTAATCTTTCGTTCTAACTAATCTCTCTTTCTTTTTTCTAACTTTTCTTTCTCTTTCTTTCTAATTAATCTATCTAGTTTTCTTTCTAACTAATCTTTCTTTCTTTCTAACTAATCTTTCGTTCTTTCTTTCTAACTAATCTTTTGTTCTTTCTACTAATATTTCTTTCTTTCTTTCTAATAATCTATCTTTCTATCTATCTTTCTTTCTAACTAATCTTTCTTTCTTTCTTTCTTTCTAACTAATCTTCCTTTCTTTCTTACTAATCTTTCTTTCTTTCTAATCTTGATGATCTATCTATCCATCCATCCATGGTCATGTTAAAACATGCTAAATCATGCAAAAATCACGTGGTAAACCATGGTAAATAATGCTAGCAATGTGGTAAACCACTATAAACATGGTAATTCATGTTAAACCATGCTAAAACATTTTAAAACTTTTAAAACTTTCTGGCTAGGCTTTTTCAAGCCAACTTAAAGTTTGTCTGCGAACTTTACCATCTAGTTAAAGATGTAGTTACATTTGTAATTATATGCAGGAATTTTATGAAGTACAATGTAAAATCATGTATGTACATAATAAAAAGTACATTGAATTAATTATTAATTTAAATGTTTGTACATTCAATGAAAAAAAAATTGTGTATAATTTTTTTTTCACTCAGAAATTGCTAGTAAATTTCCAAATGAATGACAAAGAAACGACAAGTAACATATTGAATTAAATGAGATTTTGAAGTTGAAATACTGAAACAGTATTTTCTTGTAAAACATAGGCCTACTCCAATAATCTTCCATTTTGTCCAATAATCCAATAAATATATATTTTTTTACAGACACTTAACATAAAGTGCAGCCAGTGGTATAAACATGGGATAAATATGGAATCCATCTCACAATTATACCCTCATTTCTCATTATATCTCTTAACTCCCAGGACAAAACAAGCAGTTTTCAACATTATGTTCAAAGTTCAACATTATTTTAGAACTGAATGAAGTGGCAGGATCACTGATCAGAGATAACACATTGGCTCCATGCAGTCTGGAACTCTGGGTAAATAACTACAGTTCATTTATGGGAATGAAGCTTAAATAAAGTTCCACTGCTGGGACTGTGTGACACATGGCCCCATAACAAAGATGACATTCGAATGGCCCTATCTTTAACTTGTTTTCCCTATTGACTTGGGCTGAATGTGATTTCACTGTAATTTATGCAGTTTGACTTATTGCTCTCTGTGTATAAATAACAAATAACTGACGTCAACATACACAGTTGTCTATAAACTTTGCTAACCCCTGAGTGTTACTATGTTACTGCAATACAAATGTTGTTGATGTAGTTCCCTGTTCACATCTGAGGTCACGATTCTCCAGGGAGATTTGGGAAGGGAATATGAGGTGTTATCGCAAATATTTTGGTTGTTATGCTAGCCTAGCAAAATGGGATAAATACCTGATTTGTCCAAAAAATATCACTGGTCCACGAGTAATCAGCAGTGGAAAGAATACTAAAAACACATACTCTAGTAAAAGTACCATGTTACGTGCTCAGAGGATATGGTGCTCTATTGTTGTTGTTTTTTACTTTCACTTTCTCCGCTATCACCTCTTAGGGCGGTGCTGTTGACTGTCAATCATCATTTCGACGGTTACACCTGAAAGGGCGTCCTTGTTATAAAAGTGACACAGACTGGAACCGGTGGCAGAGAGAGATGGAGGGAGTTGAACGGCGAAGGTGGTTTTTTTTTTTTAATCTTTTCTTTTTGAATTAGTAGCTTATTGGGAAGGGGAGATAGTTATATTGTGGGTTTTGTTTTCTTTCTTTCTTTGATTTAACCCCGCTCAGGTTCCTTCTCCCTGTATTCGGTATTTTTATTTAAACTCCCTTTGTTCTTGTGTTCTTTTGCACCAGCGCCTTAAACACGTACCAGGGTTAAAACGATCTGGGAAAATATTAATTTATTTTATGTTATGTTCCCTCATGCCCTTAGCCACTTTAGGGATGTAACATACCATTACATTCCAAAAAAATGTAGTGTGAGTAGAGTTAAAAAGTACTTGTCCAAAAAACTACTTGAGTAAGAGTAAAAAAGTATCTTATTTAAAAGTACTCATGAGTAGTGAGTACTAAGCTGCGGATTCTAGCCCCTTATAATAAACACTGTGCACTACAATAAATAAATAAATAAAAAAACACTGTACATACTGTAATTCACATTATATTTTGTTCTTTGTCAGAAAGATTGAAGAATATCTATCATCCATCTTTTAAAAATGCATCAAATCAGTACACTCATCACCATTTAAATCATATTGTTTGAAAAAAAAAAGCATTTAAAATTAGGCGAAAGGCCACTGAGCCTGAACATGCTATTGTTGCACATAAAATATCAATGTTCATAACTGTGCAAAGAATTTTTTGTGCAAAAACCTTTAGAAACTCATATGATAGTTCAGCATCACACACCATGAGATGGGTTAAATAGAGAGATTAAAAAATACCCAATTTCTCTCCAAAACGGTACCATTTTTAGTTTTTTGATAAATGAGAATCACTAATATTATCAAATTACCTCACCTAATGCACTGAAAAAGGCTAAGATAGGCTAACACTAATTACACTGTAATTCCATGCTATTATATGTTACAATTTAAACGTAAATGCACATTGTTCTAGAAGGGTGGCATCATCCCTTATATTTTACATGGCTACATTTACTCACATTGTAATGCTGATAATATAATTTGTAAGGAAAATTGTGCATTAAATAGGGAAGTTATATCCGGGAAACTTTTACAAAAGAAACACACACACACACACACACACAAATGCATGTCTCTATGTAGTCTCGGCGAAGCTGTTTTATCAGCAGCATCCACACACAAAAAAAAAACGTTGACCATGAAAAATGTTTTTGCGCAAGTGCACTTGCCAAATGAAGACGGATTGTATGAAATGGATCAATAAAAAAAAAAACACGTTGTTTATTAACGAGCTGTAGTCACGCACTGACAAAAATGCAGTTCAAGTTTACGCCATGGTTCATAAGGTGCACTGATACTGAATCTGGCTGCATGACGAGCGCGAGACGCGGCAGTGCACAGATCGTGACGCGCGTCTCTATAATGTGATTGTGAAGTAGCCTAAATGGGAGCAGAATTCACCGCATTATTAACTCATCACGCAATACCCCCAACCTCACACCAAATGTCAGGCCCTGTAGATAGCCCAGCCTATATAAATATAATATTAAGCAGAAATGTGAAATGTGAAATGTACCTTAGCATATAGAGGAAGACACTGATATCTGGATTGAATTGATGCTTGAAGAATGCACTTCCACAGTCACGAGTAACAGCAGGAATAGGCGGTTAAAGTTTTCTATTCTTAATTTGATTTGATGACAGTCACGAGACCGATTACTCGATCCAATCACGTTGATGGATAAAAATAAAATTAAAACAAGTATGTAACGAGTAACGACCACAAACAGAAGGAAATAGCCGAGTAAAAGTACCGATACATCACTTAAAATGTAATCAAGTAAAAGTAAAATTACACAATTTTTATACTACTCAAAAAAGTAAAATTTCTGAAAAAACTACTTAATTACAATACCGTGAGTATTTGTAATTCGTTACTTCACACCCCTGCGAGTAATCAATGATGCAACTTCCACTCCTTTCCTTCTCTAGAGACTGTTATAGCAAGATTAAAGATGCCCCTGTCTCACTAGATGATAAGACTGATGTCATGGTTCAATAAAAGCACAGCATATGTGAAATGTTCTTGTCGAATTGTCTTTGAAGTCTTCTCTGTTTACTTAAGTCTCTGTTATCTATGTCGGTCTTATCACACGTGAGCCACTTTTTCCAGATATATGGCGGTGCAGCTAAGCGTTTTCACAGGCTCCTCAAATGTCTGTAAAGATGCTGGGCAAACAAAGTAGATTTTAGTTTTTGTCATGTTCAGCCAGGGAGTGTGTGAAGTCTTGTGAAGAAAATGTTGTTCAGATGGGAAACCACAAAGGGAAATCTTTAATAAAGGATGTGGGAGGGAGTGTGACTGTGAGAAAGGTCGATGGAGACAAAAGGCTAATTTACGTTCACTAATCCTGCGTAATCATTCTGTTTTACAACATCTTCTATTCAATTTCCATGTAAAAAGCCTTTATTTGCAATTGTCTACCACTTTCTCACCTAACACAGGATAAAAGGTTCATTAGGATTTTTTACTCAACTCCAAAGAACTCTTTATGCAGAAAAAATAATAATAATAATTATACATAGAAATAATGTGTTATGCACATGACTGTTTAAATGTATTCTAGTGATCAAATATCTGCTGATATTAACTATTTAATTCATACATCCATGAAATATTCTGTCACTGAAACAACAACAAAACGTTTTAATAAAATGTTATTATCCCATGTTTGGTACCCCTGAAAGGTTGTATATGCAATCTTTGATGAAGATGAGAGCCCACAGGTTCTATGAAATGTCTTTGATAATAAAGTAAACTCTACAGAAGGTGTAACAGTGAGCGTAAAACAACAGCAAACACAAATAACGACAGACACCGGAGAGTAAACAAGGAGGAACTTAAAGGGATAGTTCACCCAAAAATGAAAATTCTTTCAGTAATTAATCACCCTCATGCTGGTCCAACCCCGTAAGACTTTCGTTCATCTTCGGAACACAAATTAAGATATTTTTGATGAAATCTGAGAGCTGGATCACTCCTCCATGGCTTCTATGGGATTGAAACTTGCAAACCCAGAAAGTTAGTAAAGACATCATGAAAATAGTCCAAGTGTCTACAGTGGCTCAACCATAAGTTTATCAAGCGACGAGAATACTTTTTGCACGCAAAAAACAACAAAAATAACGACTTTATTCAACTATTCATTTTCGTCTGTGTGGACCTGAACGAATACGAGAATGAATAGTTAAATAAAGTCGTTATTTTTGTTGTTTTTTTGTGCGCAAAAAGTATTCTCTTTCTTGATAAACCTGTGGTTGAGCCACTGTAGTCACTTGGACTATTTTAGCAATGTCTTTAATAACTTTTCTGGGCCGGCAAGTTTCGATCCCATGGAGGATCCTATGGAGGAGTGATCCAGCTCTCAGATTTCATCAAAAATATCTTAATTTGTGTTGCGAAGATGAACGAAAGTCTTACGGGGTTGGAACAACATGAGGGTGGTTAATTACTGACAGAAATTTCATTTTTGGGTGAACTATCCATTTAAATACATAATGGTGATGAACTAAATGATGAACAGGTATGATGATTGAGTTAGTGTCTATGGAAACAGATGAGTGGCAAGAAACTAAGACAAAGGAACACATATTGACTAATGAATACTGTGGAATAACAAATTTATTAAATGTTTAAATGAGAATACTGATTTTAGCATGTGAGGCATAGATGATGATATTTCAAAGAAGATTAAGTCAAGCAACCCAGGTGTCGGACATTAACCTTTGTATCCGGAACAGTGTCATGGTTCCAAGTTAAGCTATGATCATGTGAAGGTATGGGTGATACTGTCAGGCTGATTGGATCATTTGAATGATAGTGTTATGCTGATTCTTGATTGAATCAAATCATCCCTCTGGTTTGTTTTGAGTTGTCTCCACCTCCAAAAGTCCCTCCTCCTTGTAAATGTATAAAAACTATACTGTATAGAACTCAGTTAGATTGTTGGACTGCAGCCACGCTCAATAAAGAAGAGCTTCTGTTTGAACGCGATCCCAACATCTCCTAGTCTTCGATTCTGAGTTTCCAACAATACAAACTAAAAGTCCATGCAAATGAAACTAAGAACAAAAACAACTGAATACATGTAACACTTTGTCTTATCCAACAAATATTTTTTAGCATCCAAAAATCTGATGGATTTTATTTTTATGTTTTTCATTTAAACCTTGAAACAAAGAAAGATTTAGAAAAAAATGCAAACAAAAAGAAAATTTGTTAGAAAATTAGTATGAAGTATTTCAGATTCTACACTATTTCTAGGTCACTAATCATATAAGTAAATTAGTGACATTGATCATGCATGTGACTCTTTGTACAGATGCACAAGATGTTGAAATCACCTCAGATCTTGCTAGATAATGATCACTTTTGGGGGTAATGCATTACAAGTATTGTGAGTTACGTAATAGGAATACTTTTTTCAAGTAATTCAACTAGTAAAGTAAACTTTTTACTTTTAAATTTACAACAAAATATCTGAGTTACTTTTTCAAATAAGTAATGCAAGTTACTTTGTTTTGACACTTGACTGACACATTGTTGAGAGAAATTGGTGCAGATGCTTAGTTAGGTTAACTTAGGTTATTACTTCTAGACTAAATGTAAGCATGCATTTACTCATCTCACGTTGCCC
The DNA here is from genome assembly GCF_949319135.1 of Squalius cephalus. Classification (NCBI taxonomy): domain Eukaryota; kingdom Metazoa; phylum Chordata; class Actinopteri; order Cypriniformes; family Leuciscidae; genus Squalius; species Squalius cephalus. The sequence goes on from NC_137126.1 coordinate 18,604,277, forward strand.
AAAAACAGTTGCAGTAGGCTAAATAAATAAAAACTGTGAAATGCAAACTCAGAATATTATGTAAACCTGTAATAATTAAATATGTTAAAGGGACATTTCACCCATTTGCATCAAGCTTTGTATCGTTAGAAACCCAGTAATATTTTTGAATGGTCGTGCATTATTCCCTCATTTTCCCCTGAGACGGGAGAAATACAGATTTCAGTGTTGCAGTTCCTGTTTATTGTAAGCTCGCGCTCGATCGGCCCAAAACCGGCATCCGACCAGCGTGAAAGGTCTTTACGTGTTACTGTCCTTTTCTCGAGGCAAAGTATTTTTTGATTAAATGCAATACATTTGAATATGTATTCTCTCGTTATTTCATCTGACTCCATAAATGAAAAGGTTTTAATGATATCTTTGGATCATTAATTGTGAGCGAATGTTTGACTATTCCTTTTAACTCTTTAATGAAAATAATGTCAAAGTCAGTTAGAATAATCAAATGTAACAATTTATGTCAGGTAAATGTATCGTGCCAATTTCATGATCAATTCAAAGATAATTGATACAAAACATCAAATGCTCTGGAATAAAGAGAAGAGATGCAACCCAACTGAAAACATCTTTTAACAATGGAAATTTGCATTCAGAGGTTACACCTTTGGGTGTAGGGAGACCATTTGTCTAGAGGCCAACCCCTCCTTGTGTGCCAGTTATCCATAAACTCTTAAAAACTTTATTACCTTTTGTTTTACTTATTTGGAAAAGAGACATTTGTTCCAGTCGCACTGAGACTTTACCAAACACTTTTTTTACATTTACATGTGGTCTCTTCCCACGGGTGAAATGCTCCTTTAAATAATACAAATAGGCTATACTTTAATCTCACTGTATTAACCAATAACTTTGCTGCTGACCTTCGATGATCCAGTTCAACCCAACCATACCAAAAGGCAAAAATGAAGTTCAGATAAACATCACATTTGTTTTTCTTTTCTTTTTTTATTCTTCTGTGTATCTTCAGTCCAGCAATCCAGAATGGCAGCACAGTTGAAAGGTTTGTTTGAGCTGCACCCTATACAGTACAGACATGAATTTGCATCTCTTTCAGACTGAGGCTTAATACTGGCCCACACTAAAAGATTTTTAAAATCTTATCAGATTTTCAAAATGTGAGAGACCACAAACATGACGACAAAAAAATAATAGATTTAACAGTTCTCAACTCCAGTCCTCGGGACCCGTTGCTCTGCACATTTTGTATGTCTCTCTTATCTGACACACTCAGTTCAGTTCATGGAGTCTCTCTTAACGAGCTGATGATCTGATTCAGGTGTGTTAAATAAGGGAGACATACAAAATGTGCAGAGCAGCGGGTCCCGAGGACTGGAGTTGAGAACCACTGGTCTAGACTCTAGCGTATGCCTACCTGCGTATACGCTTCTTTGATGCCTTAAATACGGGATGGGACCGTATTATACAGAACGGTTGGCAATGTTTGTCCTCTGGGTTTCCCCAACACAACAGAATTTCAAATCGGAAATATTCAACATGGCGGAAATTTACGATTTGAGATTGGTGCGACCCCGTTCTTACGAGCAGATTCAGTCACTCTTAACACACCTCAAACTACAGGGAAATCTGCTAAAATAATCTGTAGAACCATCAAGATAATCAGGACTTTACATAGTAAGATTGTCAGAAGGGGAGAATTGGGCACAAAATCATCCCGAATTATCTTGTAGTGTGTGGGTGCCTTCATTCATTTCACTTTTAGGGCCCTATCTTGCACCCAGCGCAATTGACTTTGTACACCGACGCATGTATCATTCCTATTTTGCACCCGCGCAAAGCTCGTTTTTCCCTCCACAGAAGCACGTCGCTAAACTAGGGAATGAACTTGCGCTCCCTGGGCGGTTCAGCGCAAAATAGGAGGCATGTTCAGGCGCAAACGTTCCTTCATGCTATTTTGCAGGTTTAGAAAACAGTTGCGCCACTAACCAGGAAAAAATAGTTTAAAGTCAGTGGCGCGTTGCGCATGTTATTCATATGCTATTTTAAGGGCGCATGCTTGGCCATAATCAATGTAGCGTGTGCACAATGCGCATACACTTTGATTCTCTCATCTACACAGAAGCAGCAGTTTTCATTTTTGCAAATCATACATTATTACGATAGATAGATAGATAGATAGATAGATAGATAGATAGATAGATAGATAGATAGACAATTTATTATAAAAGCATACATCTAGCTTACACATTTACCCAGATTATCATACGCCTTTTTAACCGAAGTTAATGTGGGTGGGTTTCTCCATCCCCAACGTCCCTGACGAGAGCGTTGCTCTCCTTGGCTGTGAACAGCTCCTGGTGCGCGCCTGGCAAATCCGCCGTTATAATAGGAATCCGCTTTAGAACAAGCGCGCCTGCTCTTAAAGGGAATGTGAGATGACGCTCTGATTGGTTTATTTCACGTTACGCCCAAACCACACCTATGAATAATGAAGCTACTTCAGACCAACCCATTTTAGATTTGCGCCTGGCGCAAGAGTCATTTATCCCGCCGGGAAAATAGCAACAGCGCCAAGACCCGCCCACAAAGTTACTTGCGCTTTGCGCTTTGACACTTGCGTTTCAGATCGTTAAAATAGGGCCCTTAGTGTGAAAGGGCCTTCACGTTTGCCAAAAATATAACTTTTGTTTTTTTAAAAACAAACAAGGAAGCCCAGCCAAGGTGAGAGCAAGTAACCCAAAAGTAATATAACACATTACTTTCCATAAAAAAGTAACTTCTTATGTTATATGGTAATGCAACTTTTAAAAGTAACTTTTTGACAAATCAGTGGAGTTTGAAATGTGCGTCTTTGCATTGACTACTCGTGCAAATAATTAAATTCGCGTTTGGTGTGAACACGGCATTAGACGTGGACTAAACAAGGGGGCGTGGTAACTGGAAACAAGGAGGCGGGACACGAGGAGCACATGGCAAACACAATCCAAGACAGAGCCATGTGCTGAAACACATGACAAACATAGAAACATGAAACAAAATACAACACAAACAAGGCTGCCAGGGCAGAACCCTGACAAAGATCTTGTGGAAATATATTTGTAGGTGATTTGTTATGTCTTTCAAGGGAGTTATTCATTGACACTGTAACCTTTAGCTGCATTATATGGTAATATAGTTTGTAAATACCTGAAACAATATGAACACTTATTTATAGCCTATATGTACACTGTATGTACACATTAAAGATTGATACATCTTACTGTACTCTAATTGTGGGTACCAACTCAATACAGTAATTTTTTCCAGATAAATATTTATTTTTTATATTTTCTTCAGCTTTAACAATGACAATATAAAAGCCAGTAACATTCATTCTGTAGTAATGTCTTGTAATGTAATGTAGTCAGACATGACGGTAATTATTGTATATGATTTTTGTTTATTTTTGTTTATCTAAAGGACAGCATCACAGATGCTTTCTATAACATTTATTTACCTTTTGAACATATTTAGTTAAAGAATTGTGAACAGAATATTTGTTGGGTTTTCATCTATTCATGTGGAGTTCAAGAAGCTGTGGAATGATATTTTGTTAGATGACAGCATCTGTAGAAGCTTTGGATAAAAGCATGGACTAATTCATGAATGTGTTTGCTGACAGATAAGAGTGATTATGTGGAGGGCCAAGTGTTCAGCCTCATTTGAAGGCCCTTGAGGAACAGCCTTGACAGGCTAAGAGATTGTTGTGGCCTTAGATGGACAGCCAGTTGTTGTTTTTAACATGAGAGACGGGTGAGCAGGGCTTGAGCTGTGGGCTTTAGTGCCGTCACTTAAAGTGGAACTTCTTTCTATAGCCTAATAAAAAGAGTATCAGATGTTTGAGATCTATTCAGCCACACATGAAATAGAGAATCAGAAACTATTCCGACCAAGAAGCCAGAGGTAACTGTGTTAAGGGGGAAAAATCATTGAGGAGGTTAATTCATAATTTACTACTATAACTCATTGGCATGCATGAGGCTGTACTGGAGAGCTCTGGATCTTGTATTCTTGTCTGTACTAGGCTGATTTCCAGCTTGTTGTTATTCACTGGATGAATTGCTCATTAAAGGTCCCGTATTATGCCCCTTTTCACAAGATGTAAAATAAGTCTCTGATGTCCCCAGAGTGTGTATGTGAAGTTTCAGCTCAAAATACCCAACAGATCATTTTTTACAGCATGTTTAAATTGTTATTTTTTGGGGCTCAGAAAAACAAGCTATTTTAGTGTGTGCCCTTTAAATGCAAATAAGCTGCTGCTGCACGACACAGGGGGCGGAGCTTCATGAGCTCGCGCTCAGTCTCTCAGGACAATTTCATCTCAAGGAATGATGATAATATCAGAAACTCTCAGTAACGGTGTGCATTTCGAGTCGAACAATAATGCCTACAGAGTCAGAGTGCTGTATAGAGATGGAACAGGTATAGTTTAGTAGTTTAATTACGGTTATTATAACGTATTTGTCATCTGCTTGTATGTATCCATTATTTATTAATAGCCTACAAGTCTGCTGTTTCGGACCAGGTCCGAATGATGATCAAACATATACTGATGAGTTTAATAAAGTTTATTGTACATCACAAAAAAGATGAAGCGTCAGTTTTACTTCAGAAAATCACCGTAAGAGCTGAGTAAACACAGTAAGTTATAAGAAGTGCGCAAGTACATAAACGAATTTCGGTAGAGTTGAGGGAGCATTCCTGTGGGCGGAGGTTAGTCAAAAAACTGTTCTACTGACGTCATTAAAGAAGGAAGTAGAGGGATGTAGTCCAAACGGGCCGTTCGATGTAGGCGACTTCTGTTAAATAAAATATCTCGCTTGGCATTGAACTTTGAGCTTTATAATTTTACAGATATTATTTATACTCTAACAACAACATTACACACTAACTAAAGTTTGAAACATGGGATCACAAAGAACGGGACCTTTAATAAGTATATTTTTCTCTTCAATGATAAACTGGAAGTGGGTTGACTATAGTGCATTGACATTTACATTTGAAATCTAAGACGGATGTTTTTCATTAATTGACTGTATCTGTCCAAAAGGAAATTACAAAGGATGTCTGGGAAATACAAATACAAAATTGCATGACACACTAGTCATGAATAAAACTAAGGCAGGGGGGTCAAATTTCTGGTAAAAGCTTCATTTGTATTGGCCTCAAGGGCGTGTTTGACAATGTTAAAGCTGCCGTCGGCAAATTCTTTTTGATCATATTCAGTGAAATTGACACTATAATCCGACAGAACAACAAAAATAAGGTGGTTTTAGAAAAAAAACCCAAGATCATCGGGTACAATCAGCGCTGGGGTGTGTGAGATCTGACTGTCAATCACAGGTCGTGCACACGCCACAGATCCCCCCTCCCTCGCGCATGTTACAATATCACATGCACACAACACGCCGGAAGTTCGCCTGAGGATTAATACGAAGCGTGATGGCGGAGAGAAAATCTACTAACAAGCTTCCAATTCCTCGGTTATTGCTTTCTATGGGTAGATTAGCCAGGGAAGCCTACCTCCGAGTCCATGGTGTTGATCAATGCTGAAGAGACGGACGTGTTCACAGAAAATCTGGTGCACAGGCACTGACGAGCACGACCTCTATGGGAGGGTGCTCGCTGGTAGTGGGGGAGGGGCATGAGAGTTGTAAACATTCAAAATTTTGCTAAGTCGACCAAATCTGCCAGACTTGCCGACTGCAGCTTTAACTGCATCTACTAATTTGAGGGCACAGTGGCCCCTAAAGCCATTTGTTGTGGTAGAATCCATTGCCTGCTCTATTTAACCTTTGTTTTCAAAACCTAAGATGCATCAAGAATGTGTTCATATTTAATTTAATTTGCTCTGTTATCTCATATACTGTTACAAGGCTGTCTGGTGTAAAAGAAAGGCTTGTGATTATCCGCTAAAAGTTTTATCTTTAGTGTACACTGGGCTTAAAAATCAACAGGCATAGACTAAAAAATCACAATCAGACACTTTAAATTGATTAGTTCATGTAATATTTTAAATTACCCAATGCAATTTTCCCTCTTTTCTCCAATAGTTCCCTGCTACTCACTGTCAACAGAACCAACTATCCAACCATCAACACCAGATCCCGACACTCCACCCACTCGATCATTATCACCTGAATTCTGATCACCTGCACTTCATCATCACACACCCTTTATATTTCACCGATCCCTTCCCTTCAGTGTCTAGTCTCGTCTATGTCAAGCGCCACAGACTGCTCACCTCGAGTTATCTTCATTTTGGTCAACTTACCTGAAGTCCCGTTCTTCCCGTCATTGCCGATCTTCATAGCTCTGGTTCTACTCATCCTCTTTAGCCTGCAAAGATATCATTCCATTCAGCTTAGTCTTCACCATATCAACGATCAGTTATCATCGCATCTGCATTACTTCCCTGCATTGCTTTCCATCTGCACTATAATAAACTTGTTATATTCACCTAAACGTTGTCTGTCCTCTTCTGATTGTGACAGAAGACCAGACCACCAAACATGCAGAGCACGAGCACAGGCACCTCAGATCCCATTGCTGAACTAGTTTTATGCTGTACGTCAATCACTCCTTCCGTCATCAACCACTTCTTCACCTGCTGCCTCTGCCAGTCCCATGGCCCAACCAGCGACATACAACGGCGAGGCGGAGGATTGCAGCAGGTTAATATTGCAATGTAATCTCCATTTCGAAATGCAGCCTCATCTCTTTTCCACAGATCGAGCATGCGTCGCCTTTATGATCTCTCTCCTCTCCGGACGCGCTCTTCAGTGGGCTTTATCATTATGGCAAGCTAACACTCCAGTCACAAACTCATTGTCTGCCTTCCTACTTCACTTCAAAGAAGTCTTTGCCAAACCACATCCGCTCATTCAGGAAATCATTCTGTTAGTTCCTACTCATTGCAATTCTGTACTCTTGCAGCTGCAAGCGGATGGAACAAAACTGCCCTCCTCACTGCCTATCGTCAAGATCTTAATACTGATATTCGTCAACTGATGGTGATCCACGATGATTGAATGAGAATTTCATCCAAAAGACCATTCGAGACTCCCAAAGCCTCTCAGCTTGCTCACTGTGTCAACCCGCTCTGCATCCTTCGCCTCTGGTACCATCTGTCGCCCTTCCAACACCAGAATCGATGCAGGTAGACTCATACCATCTCACTCATGCGGAGTGTCAAAGATTGTATAACCATCTTTGTCTGTACTGTGGGGGAGAAGGACATATCATTTCCAACTGCCCCATTCGACCCCCACGCCCAGCGGTGAGTACCATCCAACTTCCACTTAAGATTGCTTCTCTAACCCGTACCACAGTATACATTATAACTTCTTGCTCCACTGTTCCAGCACAAGCTCTCATCGACTCTGGCTCAGCGAGCAACTTCATCTCTCATCACCTCCTTCAGAGGCTCAATGTCAAGAGGAAACGCTGTGCCCAGAACCTAGAAATCCATACCATCCTGGGAAAGCCGCTGGGTCGTCACTTCTCCCCCACCATGACGCTCCGCATCTGCTGCCTGCATTCGGAGAAGATCTCGTTCTTGGTGTTGGAAGGACCCACCGCTGACATCATCCTGGGACGCCCGTGGATGCTCCAACATGAACCCCGGATCAACTGGAACACCGGTGATATCCTCCAGTGGGGTGAATCCTGCCACCACGGACGTCTGGCTCCCATCACCAAGATTCCTCATCCTCCTCCTCGTATCAGCTCTGATGTCTCATCTACTTTCATCTCCCTTAACTCCACCACCATTGAGAGTCCTGAGATTGACAACAAGGTGGAGATTCCTCCAGAATACCAGGTGTTCCAGGATGTGTTCAGCAAGCGTTTGGCAACCCAATTACCACCACATCGGCCATGGGACTGTGCCATCGACCTGCTACCTGGGGTGATTCTACCAAGGGTCGAGTCTACCCTTTGTCCATCCCGGAGTAGAAGGCCATGGAGGAATACATCCAAGAGGCACTCCGACAGGAATTCATTCGACCTTCGACATTCCCTGCCGCTTCCAGCTTCTTCTTTGTGGCTAAGATGGATGGAGGCTTGCAGCCGTGCATTGACTACCGGATTCTCAACTCCCAAACCATCAAGTACAGCTATCCTCTTCCTCTGGTCCCAGCAGCCTTGGAACAGCTGCGTGGAGCTCGCATCTTCTCCAAGCTGGACCTGCGGAGCGCCTACAATCTTATCTGTATCCGCAAGGGTGAGGAATGGAAGACGGCCTTCGTGACCCTCTCCGGGCATTATGAGTGACAGGTCATGCCCTACGGCCTGTCCAATTCACCTTCAGTCTTCCAGGGCTACATGAACAAGGTATTCCGAGATTTTCTTCAAAGGTTTGTCATCGTCTATATCAACGACATCCTGATATACTCCCGTAACCTAGCAGAACACCGCCAACACGTGATGCAGGTCCTCCATCGTCTAAGAGAACACCATCTCTACCGAAAGCTGGAGAAGTGCGAGTTCCACACATCCTCAGTCCAGTTCCTCGGATACATCATAGGCCAACGAGGCATCGAGATGGACCAGAGGAAGGTGGAAGCAAACTGAACCTGGCCTCAAACCGTTACAGTCAAAGAACTCCAAAGATTCCTCGGATTTGCCAACTTCTAACGCCGATTCATTGTCAACTACAGTCTTCTCAGTTCTCCCCTCACTTCACTCCTCAAGAACCGGCCCAAGTCTCTTTCCTGGAACCCTACAGCCACCAACACATTCTTGGCCCTCAAAGAAGCCTTCGTCACCGCTCCCATCCTACTCCATCCCAATCCTGAGTTGCCATTTGTCGTCGAGGTAGACGCCTCCACCACAGGAGTGGGAGCGGTGCTCTCACAGCGGCAGGGTGATCCTCAACGACTTCATCCATGTGCCTTCTACTCCAAGAAGCTGTCCCCGGCAGAGCAGAATTATGACATCGGCAACCGAGAGCTCCTCGCCATCAAGCTCGCTCTAGAGGAATGGAGACATTGGCTGGAGGGAGCAAACCACAAATTTGACGTCACCACTGACCACAGAAACCTTGAATATCTCCGAGAAGCCCGCCGCCTCAACCCTCGTCAGGTCAGATGGGCCCTATTCACAAGATTCAACTTCCTTGTCACCTACTGACCCGGACGCAAGAATTGCAAAGCAGACACTCTATCTCGTCTTCACCATCCCGATCCAGACTCCACGGCTCCAGAACCTATCCTCCCTCCAGCCAAGATCATCAGACCCATCCTCTGGTCCCTCGATGATGAAATCCAGATCTCATACCTCTGGACTCATACCTCTCCGGGCTCTGGACACCCAGGTAGCCAGCGAACCCTGTTGCTCCTCAGTCAACGCTACTGGTGGCCCTCTATGACCCAAGATATCTCCCGATACATCAAGGGGTGCTCAGTCTGTGCCATCACCAACACTCCCCGTCGTCTACCTGCCGTCTACCTGCTGGAAAACTAGTTCCTTTACCCATTCCTCATCGTCTCTGGTCACATCTAGGAGTCGATTTCATGACCGATCTCCCTCCTTCAGACTCCAACACCTGCATCTTTGTCATCGTTGACCGTTTTTCCAAAGCTTGCAAACTAATCCCCCTCAAAGGCCTGCCCACAGCCTTCGAAGCAGCTGCAGCGCTGTTCCAGCATGTCTTCAGTCACTTTGGCCTCCCCGAAGACATAGTATCCGACCGTGGTCCCCAGTTTATCTCCCATGTCTGGCAAGCCTTCAAGCTCCAAGGAGTATCCATCAGTTTATCCTCCAGTTATCACCCTCAGACCAACGGCCGGACTGAGCGCAAGATCCAAGAGATCGGGAGGTACTTGAGGTCCTTCTGCCACCAGAACCAGAACAGCTGGAGCCGGTTCCTTCCCTGGGCGGAGTACGCCCAGAACTCCCTTCGCCAGTCCACCACTGGGCTTACTATGTTCCAGTGTATCCTAGGATACCAACCACCCATATTTCCCTGGTCCAGCGAACCATCGGTGGTTCCGAATGTAAATCACTGGTTCGAGCAGAGTGAGAGGGTGTGGGTCTCAGCCCATGTACATCTCCAGCAGGCAGTGCGAAGACACCAAACCCAAGCCAATGTCCGAAGATCCGAGACTCCTCTATACCAGCCCGGACATAAGGTTTGGTTGTCTACCCGGGACATCCATCTTCACCTGCCCTGTCGCAAGCTGAGTCCCCGCTATATAGGTCCATTCACCATACAGAGGTAGCTCAACAACATCACCTACCATCTCAACCTCCCTGCACAGTACAGAATATCTCCATCTTTTCACGTCTCCCTACTTAAACCGTACACTTAACCATTGTTCTCTCCCCACACAGGAACTGGTGTTGAAGTACCTCCTCCTCCAGAAGTCGCTGACGAGGAGCTCCTCTACCGGGTCCGATCCATCATCAACTCGCGACGATGGGGCAACCGACTCGAGTACCTAGTTGACTGGGAAGGGTACGGTCCAGAGGAACGCTCCTGGGTAACTCGAGACGGTATACTAGACCCTTCTCTCTTAACCCAGTTTCACCAGGATCATCCTGCTCATCCTGCCTCCAGAGGTCGAGGTCGTCCCCGTCATCACAGTTTCCGGCCGTCAGGAGCTGGCTGTGGAGGAGGGGGTACTGTCACGGAGTCAACGGAACAAACTATCCAACCATCAACACCAGATCACGACACTCCACCCACTCAGTCATTATCACCTGAATTCTGATCACCTGCACCTCATCATCTCACACCCTTTATATTTCACCGATCCCTTCAGTCTGGTCTCGTCTATGACAAGCGCCACAGACTGCTCACCCAAGTTATCTTCATTTTGGTCTACTTACCTGAAGTCCCGTTCTTCGCGTCATTGCCGATCTTCATAGCCCTGGTTCTACTCATCCTCTTCAGCCTGCAAAGACATTCATCATTCTGTTCAGCTAAGTCTTCACCATATCAACGATCAGTTACCATCGCATCTGCATTCCTTCCCTGCATTGCTTTCCCTTTGCACTATAATAAACTTGTTATATTCACCTAAACTTTGTCTGTCCTCTTCTGATTGTGACACTCACTACTATATCTGCCTAATAAAATGACAAAAATGACAAAAAAAGGACCTGAACTATGAACCATAACCTGATAAATAAAAATGTATCTTTAAAAATGGAAATAAATAAAAACAATTATTTTTATTTTGATATTTATTATTTTATGTTGCAAACATTGAACATGATTAATTATTACTTATTACTGATTGCAACTACTGATGATTTTAATTAAGTGAAGTCCATGACAAAGGAGATAGAGAACAAAAACATTATTTATTTAATCCACAAACTAAAACACAGGAGAATAATGAACACAATTTAACTCGATATCGGACACTGAACAGAAAGAACTCAAGGCTTAAAAACACAGGGAACGTAATCAAGGAGAACAGAAACAGGTGTGTGGAAACTAATTAACACCCAGGGAAATTAACTAGGAACTCAGGCAAACAGGAACAGAGCAAACAAAGTGAAAACGAAACCAAAACAGAATATACAAGCTAATTCAATTAGATTTCTTCAGCATTTTTAACTTTGGCGAGTGTTAAAGGATTATTTCACTTCAGAATTAAAATTTCCTGATAATTTACTCATCCCCATGTCATCCAAGATATTCATGACTTTAAGGAAATTAAGGTTTTTGAGGAATAAATTCCAGGATTTTTCTCCATATAGTGGACTGCCGGTTAAAAAGTAAATATATGACTTCCGGTTTCGACATGAGAGAGTAGTACACACTTCACGACGACTCTGTATTTTTTTATATAACTTCGTCAGAACATCTCTTTAGTATACAATACAATACAATCTTTATTTATAGAGCACAATTTAAAAACAACCGAGGTTGACCAGTGCTTTACAACACTATAAATACTACAAATAAATACACAGTAAGAAAGACGCAAATTTATAAAACATAATAACATACAAGCTGTAAACACAGGCGAGGTTCATAAGGCCAGAAACACAGAGCAATAGTTCAAGGGATGTTAAACGCCAAGGAAAACAGATTTTAAGAGTGGACTCTTAGTTTTAAGAGTGGAGAACAGTTTTAAGAGTGGACTTAAAAACAGACAAGGTTGGGGCAGTTCTGATGTAAAGCGGGAGATCGTTCCATAACTTTGGACCAACAACAGAAAAGGCACGGTCACCTCTGGTTTTTAGTCTTGTCCTAGGCACTTGCAACAAATTAAAATTAGTAGATCTGAGTGATCTTGATGGAATGTAAGGCTGTAACAAATCAGTTAAGTACTGTGGGGCCATACTGTGTAAAGATTTAAAAACAAACATTAAGATTTTGTAATCGATTCTATACTTAACTGGCAACCAATGAAGTGAAATTAAAACCGGCGTAATATTCTCGTATTTGCGCTTTCCTGGCTGCTGCATTTTGGACTAACAGCAAGCGAGAAACACAAAACTGAGAAACACCGACATACAAAGAGTTGCAGTAGTCAAGTCGAGATGTTACAAATGCGTGCATAGCTATTTCAAGCTTCTTTAGAGATAGAAATGGCTTTACTTTTGAAAGAAGACGAATATGGTAAAAACAAGACTTAACCACATAAGACTTATCTGCTTATCAAATTTGAGGTTATTGTCAAACAAAACACCCAAATTTCGGACACATGAGGTACTGTACGGTGACAGAGATGTACTTTCGAAATCGTATACACATTGTTCAGTAGGACCAAACACAATGAATTCAGTTTTACTCTCATTGAGGCTCAAAAAGTTTGTTGCCAGCCAAAGTTTTAACTCCTCCATACAATCCAGAATAGGCTTAAAGGCATTCTTATTACCACGCTTTAAAGGAATATAAATCTGAGTATCATCTGCATACAGATGGAAAGAGACCCCATATTTACTAAAGATAGACCCCAATGGAAGCAGATAAAGAGAAAACAACGCTGGACCAAGAATCGATCCCTGAGGTACACCAGATCTTAACTGTATCTCAGAAGAGAAATGGTGCCCAATATTGACCACAAGCCTCCTATCAGTAAGATACGACCTAAACCATTCTAATACTGTGCCCCGTAAACCAACGCAAGTTTCAAGACGAGAAATTAGAACATTATGGTTGACCAGATCAAAGGCAGAGCTGAGGTCTAACAAAACCAAAGCCATAAACTGGCCAGAATCCGTAGTCAACATGACATCATTTAAAACTCGTAATAGGGCTGACTCCGTGCTATGGCAAGATTTAAAACCAGACTGAAACTTTTCGTAAATAGAATTATAAGACAAATATGACTGAAGTTGGTTTAAAGCAGCTTTCTCAAGGATTTTAGATAAAAAAGGCAAATTTGAAATGGGACGGAAGTTAGACAGCAGTGTGGAGTCAAGATTTGTTTTTTTAAGATGAGGTCTCACTGTAGCTAGTTTGAAATCATGGGGAACAGTCCCAGTTTGGAGACACTTATTAATAACAGACAGCAGATCAGAGCCAACAGTGTCAATAATCTGAAACTAAGAGTCTCGCACAACGGCAAAGAGTATTTCTTCACCGATCCGGACAAAGCGGTCAAGTTTGCTGAACGTAACTTTGAAATTACAGGACCAGTCTAAGGGACGCTGTTGGACTGAGTCAAGTAAGATCATCATAATGTGACTGACGAAAACGTATTGACTGTTTACATGATGTTTATAAAACTCATGTTGTGTTATTTACATTGAGATGTTCATCCTGAACTCTTTATTACGGAGTTGTGCTGATAAGTTGTTTTTTTTTTTGTCTGTGTGTGTGTGTGTGTGGAAGTTTAAGGTTTGATACCATTTTGAAGGTATTTGTTAGGTTTTATTTGACTATCTCGGTTATATTCTTTGTCATTATATTCAATTTGTTTCGTAATTCTGTGTCGCGCCGCGAGTTCTGTAGTCGGTCAGATGAGGGGATTAATGTTTTGAGTTTTGGGGAATGGGGGGGGGGGCTGTTTAAAAGGGTGCAAGGTATGAAACAAGCAGTGATGATGACTAGCCTGATTTTCAATCACGTAAAGAATAACGACAACTCAAAGTAACAGAAGGGGTCTCAAATTTACATTGTGGAATGTAACAGGATTAAACCATCCGGTTAAGAGAAGCAAGATATTTTCACATCTAAAATCTCTCTCCTCAGATATAATCTTTCTGCAGGAAACTCACCTCAAAGTGGACTCTAAAGATAAATTAAAATCCGGATGGATAGGACAGATCTATCAATCTAATTTTTTACATAAATCTAAGGGGGTAGCTATCTTATTACGAAAGGGGGTCCCATTTAAACAAAAAGCCCTGAGTACCGATCGGGATGGCCGTTATGTTATTCTATCTGGTGAGGTTTATGGCTTCCCGATTACATTGATAAATGTATATGGTCCAAATTCTGATGAACCAGACTTTTTTAGAAAAGTATTTTCTCTTATCCCCAATATATCCCAAATAAATCTTGTTATAGGCGGGGACTTTAATTGTGTCCTTGACGCATATCTCGATAGATCATCGTTTAAAATCTCCCCGCAATCTAATTCAAGAAATGTTTTGAATGTATTCATTAATAATTCTAATTTAGTAGACATATGGAGACTTATGCATCCAACCGAAAGAGATTATACATTTCACTCGCATGTACATAACGTACTCGTATTGACTATTTCTTGGTGGACAACAACCTTATTTCTAATATCCTAAATTCTAAAATTCACGATATACTGATTTCAGACCACGCCCCAGTTTCATTTGAAGGATGAACTATGGAGGATGGACCCTCAACTTATTGAAGACCATAAGTTCATTGATGTCATGAGTTCACAACTGGAAAAAAAAAATTATAGCAACGATAAGCCAGAGACATCACCAGGACTGCTCTGGGAAACGTATATAACTTATATAGCTTATATAAGAGGTTGTGTTATATCATATCAGGGGTCCCGAAATAAACTATACAAAATGAAACTAATTGATTTAGGGAAACAAATTCATCGGTTAGACAATGAAAACGCACTAAACCCCTCACCAGATACTCATAAGAAAATTTTACAGTTAAGGTTTGAATACAATAAAATAATTTCAACTAAAATAAATAAAACTTTTCATTTCGTTAAACAGAAATACTTTGAATTTGGGGAGAAGCCCCATAAATTATTAGCCAGAAAATTGCGAAAAATAGATTGTGAAAGAACAATTCATAAAATACAGACAAATTGTGGGACATAATGTATCGCAAATAAAGAGATAAACCAATGTTTTAAGGAATTTTACTCAAAGTTATACTCTTCAGAAACTGATTTGGACCCACAAACAATGGATGAATTTTTACGTAAATGTACTCTTCCCACTCTATCTCCAGATGATCAGGCATCTCTTAATAAAGATATCTCTTTAGAGGAATTGAAGAACACCATAAACTCTTTAAAGAGCATGAAAACTCCTGGCCCCCAGACGGGTTGCCAGCCGAACTATATAAAAAATTCAGCGACATCCTTACTCCTTATTTGCTTAAAACTTATCAGCAAGCATTAACAACTGGACTACCGCCGACTTTTTCTGAAGCTATTATCACAGTAATTCCTAAAAAAGGTAAAAATCTTGAAGAAGTTGAGGGATACAGACCATCTCCATTATTAATGTTGATCAAAAAATATTATCCAAGACACTTGCTAATAGACTTAACAAACTGGTTAACACAGATCAGAATGGATTTATTCCAGGAAGAAGTACCATACATAATACTAGACGCCTGTTTAATATAATTTATCATCCCAAGGCAATCTGAGACAATTTGGTTGTAATCTCATTGGATGCCGAAAAGGCATTCGACCGAGTGGAATGGCGTTATTTGTTTGCAATCCTTGAGAAATTTAATGTGGGAGATGAGTTTATAAATTGAATTAAAATTTTGTACAGTAGTCCATCAGCACGGGTTTTAACAAATAAAACAATATCGGAGTCCTTCTATCTTCAAAGAAGAAGTCAAGTCAAGTCAAGTCAACTTTATTTATATAGCGCTTTTCACAATACAGATTGTATCAAAGCAGCTTCACAGTATTAAATAAGATAGTACATCAGTGTTTGTTTCTAGTGTAAAACGTCCACGTTTGGTAATGCTCATCAATAGTATTGTTGATTGATTAATTAAATTAAGTATCCCCAACTGAGCAAGCCAAAGGCAACAGTGGCAAGGAACTGAAAAACTCCATCAGGTGACCTAATGGAGAAAAAAAAAAACCTTGGGAGAACCCAGGCTCAGTCGGGGGCCAGTTCTCCTCTGGCGTTTATGAACTAGAGACCGGATTTAACTGTAAGATTAAAAATATTATATGAATGCCTGGCTGAAGAGATGCGTCTTTAATCTAGTTTTAAACTGGGAGAGTGAGTCTGAGCAACGAACAGTATCAGGAAGGCTATTCCAGAGTTTTGAAACTAAATGTGAAAATGATCTCCCTCCTTTGGTTGATCTGGATATCCTAGGTATGACCAAAAGCCTCGAATTTAGTGATCTTAAAGAGCGCGATGGATTATAGGGCGATAGAAGATCCGTTAAATAAACTGGAGCTAAGCCGTTTAGGGCTTTATAAGTCAGTAGCAATACCTTGTAATTAATACGGAACTTTATAGGTAACCAATGTAGTGATGAAAAATTGGTGTTATATGGTCAAATTTTCTTGATCTAGTAAGAACTCTAGCGGCGGCATTTTGGACTAACTGTAGCTTGTTTATTGAGGATGCAGGACAACCAGCTAATAAAGCATTACAGTAATCTAGTCTCGAGGTCATGAACGCATGAACTAACTTTTCTGCATCAGAAACAGATAGCATATTACGTAGCTTAGCAATGTTTCTAAGGTGGAAAAAGGCTGTTTTTGTAACATATGAAATATGATTTTCAAAAGACAGGTTGCAGTCTAGTATAACACCCAGGTCTTTTACTGTAGATGATAAAGTAACAGGACATCCTACTATGTTAAAGTTGTATTGTGAGAGGTTTTGTGGGCGGTTTTTTGAACCAATAAGTATTACCTCTGTCTTGTCTGGATTTAATAAAAGAAAATTGCGCGTCATCCAATCTTTTATATTTTTAACACACTCTGTCAATTTGGATAATTTAGCGTTTTCATCCGGCCGTGATGAAATATATATTTGAGTGTCATCAGCATAACAATGGAAACTAATTCCATGTTTCCTTATAATATTTCCAAGTGGCAGCATATATATTGAGAATAATAGAGGGCCTAACACAGATCCTTGCGGCACTCCATAGTTTACTGGAGTTATGATCGATTTTTCTCCATTTAAATAGACAAAATGGTATCGGTCAGATAGGTATGATCTGAACCAGCTTAATGCTTGTCCTTGAACACCAGTATAATTTTGTAGTCGATCTAAGAGTATTGTGTGATCTATAGTATCAAACGCAGCACTAAGATCAAGTAAAACTAGTATTGAGTATATACAGCCTTGGTCAGAAGCTAAGAGTAAATCATTTGTGATTTTAACAAGCGCAGTTTCAGTGCTATGGTGCGGCCTGAAACCAGACTGAAACTTTTCATAGATGTCATTTTCTTGTAAGAAAGAGCCTAGTTGGGCGGACACAACTTTTTCTAGTATTTTAGACATAAAAGGAAGATTTGAAATGGGTCTATAATTTGCTAGGTTATTTGGGTCTAATTGTGGTTTCTTAATGAGTGGTTTTATAACTGCCAGTTTAAATGTTCTTGGAACATGACCTAAAGATAAAGATGAGTTAATAATATTGAGGAGAGGCTCTTCCACTATAGGTAACACTTCTTTCAGTAGTTTAGTTGGTATGGGATCTAATAAACATGTTGTTGTTTTAGAGGAAGTGATAAGTTTATTTAACTCTATTTGTTCTATAGTTGTAAAGCACTGTAATTGTTCTTGCGGGGTGATAATCGAGGCTGAGTTATAAGGCGCGATTGAGGATTGAACGTTTACAATTGTGGTTCTGATGTTTTCTATTTTCTCAGTGAAAAAATTCATGAAACCATTACTACTAAACTGTAACAGAATATTTTGTTCAGGTGACGCTTGTTTATTTGTTAGTCTAGCCACGGTGTTAAATAAAAACCTAGGATTGTTTTGGTTATTTTCTATTAGTTTGCGGAAGTGCTCAGCCCTGGCTACTTTTAGGGCCTTTTTATAACGTGACGTACTGTCTTTCCAAGCGATTCTAAAAACCTCTAAATTAGTTTGTGTCCATTTACGCTCTAAATTACGGGTTTCTCTTTTTAGAACACGCGTAGTATTGTTGTACCATGGTGCTTTAATTTTCTCTCTGACCTTTTTTAGTCTAATAGGTGCAACAATATCCAATTTTCCAGAGAGAATGGTGCTCATAGTGCTGGTTAGTTCCTCTAGTTCAGGGTTCACCAATCTCGGTCCTGGAGGGCCGCTGTCCTGCAGAGTTTAGCTCCAACCCCAATTAAACACACCTGAACCAGCTAATCAAGGTCTCATTAGGCATACTAGAAACTTTCAAACAGGTGTGTTGGAGCTGGTTGGAGCTAAACTCTGCAAGACAGCGGCCCTCCAGGACCGAGATTGGTGAACCCTGCTCTAGTTCATCTGTTTGTTTGGGTTCACTGAGCAGCTGAGACAGATCCGATAAGCAATTTGAAAAATTATCTATGGTGGATGGAAGGATTGTTCTGCCTAATCGATAACGCGGCGCAGCATGATATATTACAGGGGTACGTAATATGGAAGTTACCATGTAATGGTCAGTTACATCATCACTTTGTGGAATGATATCTATATCGGTTGGATCGGTTCCATGTGATATAATTAAATCGAGTGTATGATTAAAACGATGAGTTGGTCCGGTAACGTTTTGCTTAACCCCAAAGGAGTTTAATAAATCTATAAACGCAGCCCCTAACACATCATTTTGATTATCTACGTGTATGTTAAAATCTCCAACAATTAATGCTTTATCGACATTGACCAATAGGTCTGAGAGAAAATCTGCAAATTCTATTAGGAAATCAGCGTAAGGCCCTGGCGGTCTATATACGGTAGCCAAGGCTAAAGATAATAGGGATGTTTTTCTAGCATCTAAGAGCGTAACATTTAGTACAAGTACTTCAAACGAAATAAACTTATAACCCGTTTTCTGAGTAACACCAAGAAAATCTCTATAGATTGTTGCAATACTGCCGCCACGACCAATCAGACGGGGCTCATGCTTATAGGAGTATCCTGATGGAGTAGACTCATTTAGACTGAAATAATCATTTGGTTTAAGCCAGGTTTCAGTAAGGCAAAGTACATCGATGCTATTATCTGTGACTATTTCATTTACAATAACTGCCTTAGGTGTGAGTGATCTAATGTTTAGAAGACCTAGCTTTAGAATTTTTTTTTTTTGTTTACTAATAGCAACATTTTCTGTTTTAATAACAATTAGATTTTTCCTAGATCCTGCAGTAGATTTATTATTTGATCGCACTAAACGAGGAATAGACACAATTTCTATGCAATGTTCTACACTAGTATTTATATCAGTTAATTTGGTGCAGCAGAGACTATGATTTGGACTTTTGGTTACTAGTCAAAAGGTATTTAACATTTTGGAGATGTTATCCGACAGAAGATCCGCTCCGAATCTGCTTGGGTGTAAGCCATCAGCACGGAAAAGCCTAGGACGCTCCCAAAACAGATTCCAATTATTTACAAAGAGCAGTTTCTGCTCATTGCACCATGACGTTAACCATTCATTTAGCGCGAATAATCTACTAAACTTGTCATGTCCTAGACGGTACGTGGGAAGCGGTCCTGACACAATGATCGTTATATCAGGCGATGTGCTGCGTACCGTATCGATCAGATTCCTGAAGTCTTTCTTCAGAACTTCCGTCTGGCGCAGCCTGATGTCGTTCACTCCCGCGTGCAAGACCACAGTTCCGATGCGCACGTCACCGTTCAGAATCTCGGGTACGTGAGCAGCGATTTCAGAAACACGAGCACCAGGAAAGCAGTGACTGTGCACCTTACTTTTACCTAATGTAGCGTGGATGTGCCGAACGATGGAATCGCCGATGATCACAGCATCGCGTTCTGTTTCGCGAAGAGGGGAGAAGCGGTTTTGTGTGGATAACTCGAAAACCGGGAGGGTCGGAGAGGGTCTTGGTCTAGACCTGACTCGCGTCTTCCGCTGCGGAACTATCCAGGCTTCGTGGTGGCGTGTTGGAGCCGGAGTGAACGAGACCATGGCTGATCGCGACCTCGGCGCTCGGGACCGATGCTGAGTAACGCACGGAGTAGACGAGGTCGGAATCAGCGGGTTAGTAACGTTAATCACTCATTTGTGTGCATCGGCGCATGATGTTTCAAGAGCTAACCGCCGGTCTATCAGTTCGGCTTGTCTCACTAAAAGGTCGTGGATCTGTTTCTCAACAGCTTCCAGCTCAGACTGCACCGCGTGCAGCTCAAATGTGTCCTCATCTGCACTAAAAGGTAGACTACTTACATCTGATATATTCGCCATTTTAACAGATGGACAGTAAGTTAGCAACGACGCTACAGTGATGCTATCAATATTAATACTAATTTATGACTGAAGTCTTGTATATATAATCCGTTTTTTTTTTTTTTAGTGGTACGGGTGTAGAGTAGACGCACGATAGGTGAAAAATGTTTGTAAGTGAGTGTTGAGAAGACGCGTTCAGCCGTGATCCACGGACGTAACCTATAAGAGTATCCAGCGTTGGATCACTAATAGGCTTGAGACGCGTCTGCTCAACAGTCCGCGTTGTAACTATGAGGTTTGAGCAGTAGTGCTTCTCAGTGAGGAAAAGTAGAAAATGTTTGTTGTAAGTAAGTTTAAAGAGTAAAATCAAGAATTATAAATCAAATCGATGGAGCTCCAAAGACAACAACGTGTTCAGACGCGACGCATGCGCATTCGACAACCAAACTGTCTAACACTCAAACTGACAGGGCTGTACCAGACAGGGCTGTCCCCTCTCACCCCTTTTGTTCGCTTTAATAGTAGAGCCCCTGGCAGAAACCATTCGATCTAACCCATGCATACATGGCTTTAACACTTCAAACACTGTTAACAAAATATCACTCTACGCGGACGATATTTTGCTTTATACTACCCAACCTCAGGTGAGCCTTCCTGTTATACTCAAAACTATTACTAACTTTGGAAAATGTTCTGGCTTTTGAAAAAAGTGAACTCATGCCCATTGGTCTGAAGGATTTATCTGTAATAAACTCCTCCCCATTTAAAGTTTCCACGGAAAAAATTACATATTTAGGAATAGTGGTTACTTCTAAATATAATTTACTCCTTACTCCTAGCTAATTTCAACCCTTTACTATCCAAGTTACAAACCTGTATACACTATTGGAAAACTCTCCCGATCTCCTTAATTGGCAGAATAAATGCGATAAAAATGATATTTCTACCTCAAATGTTATATTTATTTCGTAATATTCCAATACTTTTGCCCAAGTCCTTCTTTAAACACCTAGATTCGATTGTTCTTCCTTTTCTATGGAACTATAAGGGACACAGAATAAAAAAAATACACCTTTGTAAACCCAAACATGAGAGGGGGTTGGCCCTTCCGGATTTTCCCATTTATTACTGGGCCACTCACTTACAAGTTTTTGCACTATGGTTGGAACAGTTGGCTAATGCTCCAGAATGGCTTCAGATGGAGCGGGATTACTGCCATCCCTATGATCTTGGAGCAGTGCTGCTTTCCCCAGTGATATTAGACCAAACTGTAGTTAATGGTTTTGTCATAAAAAGTCAGTTACGTATTTGGAGACAGATAAGAGATTACCTTAATATAAAATCACTCTCCCTCTTAATCCCGATCGCAAATAACCCATCATTTCCCCCTTCGAGGTTGGATTCGACCTTTAATCAATTGGAAGGAATTGGGTATATGCACAGTCAAGGACCTTTATATTGATGGGGCGTTAGCTTCCTTTATGCAACTACAACAGAAATACAACCTTCCAAAAAATAATTTTTTCAGATTTTTACAGATAAGGAATTTCTTGCGTACACATAATGTCGCCCTGGATGAGGTCCCGCCCTCAATCAGTGATGATTGTCTCATTCAGTTTAGAGGAAACAAAAATCAGTTATCTTTAATTTATGGAAAGTTACAAGCAGCTACTTCTCCCTCTACAAGCTTGATTAGAGAGGAATGGGAGCGAGAGATGGGGATTGGAATCTCTGAAGAGATTTGGCAGAATGGTTTAGAGGATATTGATAAACAATCGGTCAATACAAGATTATGCCTCATTCAATTTAAGGTCTTACATAGATTACATTTCTCAAAAAAAAAATTACATTGGATTTTCCCCAATGTCTCGCCTCTTTGTGATAAGTGCAAATCAGAGGATGCTGATTTAGCCCATAGTTTTATTTTCTGCCATAAAATACAGGGATTCTGGGGTGAGGTTTTTAAAATGCTTTCAGATGTACTTAATGTAAACTTGGAACCAGACCCAGTGCTCATTATATTAGGACATTCTAACCATATATATTCGTTTAACAGTGGTCAAAAGAAATTTCTCACATATTGTCTGATAACAGCCAAGAAACAGTTACTACTGTTTTGGAAAAAGGTTTACCCTCCTGATGCTAAATTATGGCTTGAGGAACTGATGTCTGCTCTACACCTGGAACGAACTAGATACCTTCGGAAAGGCAACATTGGACAATTCCACAAGATTTGGGACCCTTTCATCTGCTACCTCAATAGGAATGTTACTCCTTAATGCAATGTATTGTAGGCTGACTTAAGTGCTGTGTATTAATGTCACTGGATTGTATATTAACAGGCGGGGGATGGGGTGTTGGTTATAGTAATTTATTTATTTTTTTTATTATTAATTTTTTTTATCTTTTTTTTTTTTTTTTTTTTTTTTTTTTTTTTTTTGCATATAAGAAAATTAATCCTGGAACCTGTAATTATTTCAAGGCTATTTGTTGTTTGAATAAAAAAACCATTTGACAAAAAAAAAAAAAGTAAATATATATATATAGGCTATTTTTTTTTTTTTTTTTTGGAGAATGACAGATCGTTTCGATAAGACCCTTATTCGTCAGCTGACATCATGTAGAGCCCTTTGCTGCATTGAAACTGCTATTTGGACTTTCAACCCATTGATAACCGTTGAAGTCCACTATATAAAGAAAAATCCTTGAATGTTTTCCTCAAAAACCTTAATTTCTTTTCGTCTGAAGAAAGAAAGACATGAATATCTTGGATGACGTGGGGGTGAGTAAATTATCAGGAAATGTTAATTCTGAAGTGAACTAATCCTTTAATTTTGGACTCTGCATGTATATTTATAAGATCCTTCCATTTGCCTGGTCAAATGCGGGAAGAGAAATGTAACACTATCTAGTGTAAATGATAAATCACATTTGAGCTGGATACTGTATACAGGCCACCAGGGCACCATACAGACTTTATCAAAGAATTTGCTGACTTTCTATCAGAGTTAGTACTGGCTGCAGATAAAGTCCTAATTGTTGGTGATTTTAATATACATGTAGATAATGAAAAAGATTGGTAACACTTTATAATAACTGCATGCTAATAATCATTAGTTAAGCATTAGTAAACAGTTAATTCATCATTTATAAAGCATTTATAGACATTAATAAGCAGATTATAAATACAGTTATAAATGCTGTATTCTTGATTTAAAAGCATATCTATAATGTGTTTAATTATTGTATTTTCATACTTTATTAATGATCAATAAATGCTTTATTAACATGTATTTCTACTGTAATTCAGGGTTAATTCAGGTAGTTATAAAGCATTTAGTAGTGGTTAGTTCACTATTTTGTGAGCTCATCTAAAGTGAGGACTAGTTATGCCTTGTAAATTAAATCGTTTATAAAGGAGATTTAAAGACTGTTAATATTTTTATGTTCTGTATCACTGTGTTGTGTTTGTTTCCTTTTTCTGTTTAGAAGAAAATTGAGTCTTTAAATCTCCTTTATAAATGCTTTATAAGGCATAACTACACTGTAAAAAATGTTACTGCTATTTACTTAAAAAAATTATGGTAACAATATTACACATAATATTTTTGAGTAGTTAAACCTTGATTTCATTCATGGAATCTACCTGAATAAATCATGTAAAATGCCCTAATTTATTTAGTCTATGACATAATGAATTACAAGAAATGTGCTTTTTTATTTGAAGTATTTTTATTCTCAAAATTGTGTGAAGTCAAGTGAATGGATATGACCTGTTTATATTTAACTTTGAGATATATTGTTTTATAAAAAGACTGTATGCTCCTAGGACAGCACAGAATCAAACTTGTTACTGCAATTTCATTAGCAGAGCTATTGCTACATGTATACAACAATATGCTTCAGAATATTAAAAAAATGCAGTTTTTCACAACCTAACCATAAGCCCTACTCTTCTGCACAATGGTAACGATCAAAACTTTAAAGGAGAACTCGGCAACTCTAGCGAACTCTAGTCACTTCTTCACTGATTTTCCGTTTTGTTGTCGCATGTTTTCCCCACGAGCTCCCCCTACAGCTGTGGGGGGGCGTATATTTCACAACACGGTCGTAAAAAACTCACTTGCGGCGGCCTCCTCCCCCTCTCTACCGCTGTTCATGTGCGTTTGTTTTGATCGGAACAAGCCAACTGTATCGTGTGGAGCTATGTCTGACTACCGAGGTGGGTAATCTGGTAATACATCATACATGCGTGTGTTTATGTCGAATTGCCATAAAGCAATTCGTGTTTCGCGCTCGTTCTCGTTCTCGTTCTCGCTTCTCACGAGACTTCCAATTTCTATCTTGCCGGGACGGTAGTCCCCAAGTTGCAAGGTTGGTTTTCCGCCTGGGAACGCTGGGGGGAGCGGGGAATGTCACCAATATCACCAGAACAGGTTGTGTAACCATCCAAATGATTTCTAGACAGTTTTATTAAGTTAAAAAAGTTACCAAGTTCTCCTTTAACATAATAGAAACCCTTTCAAATGTCAAACATACCTGAACATTAAACATTAACAGATGTTTCCCTTTACTCAAAAACACATGAAATAACACTTAATTTAAAGATTTACTCTCCATTTCCAGCCATGTGCAAAGCATGCTGGGAACAAACAATGGTGTCTCTAAATAAAACCGCATAAATGAGCTAATTCTCTTAAAATAAATAGGTAGCTCCTTTTCCTTAATTTTATGAGGTTTATCAGTTCCTCAATTCAAGCCTTAAAATTGTGTATGTTTCCTTTAAAAAACAGGAAAATGCATCTCTTGGTGTTATTAGTGAAATGTTCTCAATATTTTCAATAAAACACTGAACCACAATTTTCTTAATAAAATATACATAATATTTTTAATGATCACCTCAATTTTTTTTAATGAAAATTACTAGACTCATGATTCATTTTTTACAGTGCAGTCCTCACTTTAGATGAGCTCACAAAAATAGTGAACTGACCACTACTAAATGCTTCTGCCAACTATGTTGATTTTTAACACCATGTAGGCTGGCTATCCCATTGTGTCCTTCCACCATAATAACCAACTTAATTTGATGTAGCCTATGTGTTTGAGAGCACATGACATAAGCAGAAATGTATTTTGTATTTCAGATCACTTGACATAAGTAGAAATGTATGACTTTTCCATGTCACAGGGCCACCTCCGAGGTAACAGATCAGGATTTGTTGTTATTGAGAGAGCTGACAGGGACACCTATGAGCTACATAGCAAGCAAACCCCCAATAGATGTAGTAATAGGTCAGGAGAAGTACTCTCTTGGAAGTGGCTTGAGCTACCAGGTAAAGCAGATGTAAAAGATAATGACTCATTTCTTATCATTTGCAGGGAGACATTTTATTACAGTCACATAGCCAACATACATTTGATTTCATTCACAATAACAACACAGTAATTGATTTATCAATCATGTCAGTTAAAACATAAAAACATTCAAATTCAGGAGCTTATCTTAGCTGTGTGTACAGACAGATCATTGAGCTGGATCCTATGCTTTTATAATGTTCGGCTGGAAATTGGACAGCATACAGACCACAAACCATACCTGATTTATGTTTCCAAGCCTGACATTAGGAATCCTTCCAGAAACCATTTTAAATTTCTTCACTTTGGCTATGGCTCTTTCTACATGTACTCTATGTTTGGCTATTTTCTTTGTCATCTCAACGTCTGTAGCTGGCATCTGACTATTTGATTTGGCAAAGGGGGGAATGTTCAAATTAAGTCCAAGCTCCTTTACATCCTTATCAATAAGAAAACCCTTATCCACCATGAGCCCATCACCTGCCTTAAAGTGTAAGTTGCAGGTTAAATTTTTCACGAAGATAATGCAATGTGTTTATTAAACATAAAGATAAGAACCGCCCACCATTGTTTTTTATACCAAAATGCTGATATAATATGAAAAGTTGGCACTTTTAACAGTGGTTTTAACTGCTCCCGCTCCCTTCCACTAGATGGGGCGTGATGTCATAAGAGGAACTCACTAGTAGAGTTACCGTACGCTAGCAGCTATAAGCCTTACATAACTTCAGAAAAGTTGGTTGTATGTTTTATTTGATAAAAAAAATGATGGATAAAATAACTCCATTGTAAACATACTCATGTGTGCTGACTTCAAGGGGACCGTGATCATGCCTGAAATGAGAATAAGCTAATCGCAAAACAAACGGGTTCAGGCACGTCAGCTCAGCCGGTCACAGGTCGAGCTGTTCCACTAAACTCCAAAACGCGTTCACCTCACAGCAGCACATACTCTCCACTGCTGATTCAATTGGGTGGCATAGCCCACAAAAACACAGTGATGGGGACATCGATCTCTCTTTTTCTTTTCTGACAATAAACATCGCTAATTAAATCGTGAGAAATTGCTAAAGCGTGGATTGAGGAAGGGTATTACATGACGTTTGAGGCGTCGATGAGACTAGCGATTGATGCCTGTGCAGTGTGTGCATCTCTAACGTTACAGCTCTGATTTGGACTGACTTACTGTAAGTAAATAATGTCTTCAGTCGTTGTCCCTCCTTGCTATTCTACATGACGGCAATATTTTGAAAAGACTTGCTTGTTCCGTTATATTATCCGGGTTAAGTTTGCACCAGGCTAGACTTGCTCTAACGTAGCTAACGTTACTCACCGGGACACCTGGCTAACCCTCCACTCATTCTCCTCACACCAAACATTAATAACTCTTTGAGTGCCATGGCTCCCCTCTCTCACGCCTGACCAGTTAAAAATTGTAGGGCTGTGGTCCATAAAGAATTTGATGGTTTCCCACATCCTCAGTCGTTCTCCAAATAGCCATAATACAGTAGGAATCTAGCAGAGTATTGGTTGCGAGTTCCTCTTGTGACGTCATCACCCAGTAACTGAAAAAACACGCTACCTTTGAAGAAACCCCAATAAATTTTATTTTAACGCATTTTAAGACAGAAATAATTAAATATATACATATAGAGCACTTTAATTTACACATTAATTGGCTGTGGTGGTTAACCTGCAACTTACACTTTAAGGTAGCCACACTGAAGCAGACCTTTCAGTAAATCTTTGATTCCACATTGTCTAAATATCTCTTGGTCTGAGATTGATCCTGTGTAAAGTGTGGATACAAAGATAATGGCGCCACGAGGATCACAGGCAATAAGGCAAGTAGTATTAACATATACCATGTGTCACTTTTGGGTTGATTTATGACCCCTTTGATTGATTTATGATACTAGTGATTGACAGGGGATCCATGTGTCAAAAAACAGGGTCTCTGATTTACAGGGCCAAGCTGGCTGAGATTTGCGTCCTGATTGATATGTGACCGCATTGTCACATGTCTACCCGTGATGATGTCTGGTGGTGGATATTTTAAAAGACAAAAACAGATCAAACAGATGTGTCTCTGATTTACAGTGCCAAACTGGCTGGCCATTTGTTGAATGGTATCTGGCTCCTTCCAGTCTGATGGGGATAAACTGTTTGTCTGGACAGGATGCGGAATGTGTATTGTGACATTATCTGTGGTGCTAGGTGTGTATGTAAATGCCGTTGTAAGGGAACAGCCTACATTTAACACTTTTGTCCATCCAATGGTAGACTACCTGTATAAAATTGGGGTTCACTTCATCAGTATTCACCCAAGCAGCTCGCGTCAGCGTCTCTGTCTCGTTCTCAAAGTATTTTCCACGGTACATTTCGTTATTGGAAACGTGTGCATACTTCACAAGAAGATGGACGCCTGTCTTAACAGTAAGTGTTTTTTTATTATTTAGTAATATTGTTAAGAAACTTTTACGAGAGTCACTGTTCTATTGCGTTACTTAAACAGGTTCTCTGCGGTTCAGGTGATGCGACTGGAATGAGTCTTTTCGATATTGTTGAGGAGCTTAATTTCCTGAATCAAGCGAGCGGTACGTAATAATTACGTTTTCTGTTTAAATGTTGCTATTGTCTGTATGCGTGTGCGTGTGCGTGTGTGTGTGATGCATAGGCTAATCGTTTTTTTTGTTTGTTTGTTTGTTTAATTAACCAGGAGATCCGAATCATAGGTCTAGCGCTGTACGAAGTTCGGCTCTTAAGGCGTGCCAGGGGGGCCCCAACTAACACCCCCCATCCTCCCACCCGCCCGCGGCCACCGCCACCTTTGTGGACATCCATTTCAGATGGGCCATCTGAGTCTCCCGAGGTCTCGTGTCGACGCGCAAATCTGCGAGCAAGCTGCCCCTCGACCGGGCAGGGGCCGTCCCCAGGCGCGTCCGATGCTCCAATCGACTGGGCACCCCAACTTGACGGCCCGAAGGAGAGGGTGCGCTCCTCTGGGCCCCAGGCAACCCTGAGACGCCTGTTTTTCATTACCTTGTCCAATAAGAGTGTCGTCTCCCTCCTCTACAACACCTTGAGCATCCATGTTTGGACCGTCATTGCTTCAGCAGGAGTGCCAGCAGGTGTACGGATCTGACTTTGACCGGAGATGACCCACCCTCCCTGGGGCTGGCCCGGGAGGTCTGCGAGCATGGAGCTCTTCTTCAAAAACAAGATATTTTTGGACATTTTTATGGAGGAATATCCTCCAGTGTGTCTTTCACCCCTAGCTCACCCAGGTATGCACGCCCTGGCACCGAGGGACTGGGTGTCCAAACCAGACCCTATTTACTGGAAGTCTCGCCCGCACAAAGTGCACTTTCTCTGGGCTGGGTCAGGCGGTTTCCCCACCCGTTCTGACCACCACGGTTCTCTGGTCCGTGTTCCTTGTCTAAGCGGAGCATTGCCTCCACAAAGACCCAAAGGTCCGGTTTAGGACCAACTTTGCTCCAGACGGAGCTCCAGCGGTGGCGGACAAATCCGAATCTGGCCCAGGAAGGGCCACCCTCCTTGGGCTGGACAGGGGAGGTCTGACTGCATTGAGCTTCCAAATGTATCACAATATTTTGGACATAGTTCTTTTTTTTAGGAGGAATTTCCTCCAGTGTGCCATTTACCCTTAGCACGCTAAGAGCGTTGCACCTTCACTTGGATGCGCACCGGTGGGTCATCAAAAAAATTTGCTTAATTGACCAATCCCCATGATTCTGTTACTAGTCCGACATTAGTTCTGGAATGTGTGGTTGTCAAGCTAGCTGTCAGGATTCTAACTGTAACAACATGTGTTGTTATGGAAGTTTCAGAGTGGAAAAAGTAAGTGGATCAGTTTACCCCCAGCTGGTTCACTTTACCCCCTTGATTTCTCTGGTCTGTCTCAGTTTACCCCTAAGCTGGGGTAAAGTGAGACACAAGACCACTTTTTAAAAACCATTCATATTTTCACTGCCCTTCGTCCTGAATACAATCTAATAATTTCCATTGCTAGGAAACATCCTGAATTAATGGGAAATGTGTAACTTTGACTGATATATCATTTTAGCTCACTTAGAGGGGAACAAATGTAAAAAATGTCTCACTTTACCCCACTCTCCCCTATGTGTATTTCCAGAAGGCTTATCAAACATTGTGAACCGTATTGACGCGTCTGAATCCACTAATGATACGGAGAAGACTAGTTTGTGTGGAATAGTGGCAAAACCGAAAAACAGACTCAAGCGTAAAGCTGCTGTGGACATCGCCCTAAAAGCAAAAGTACCAGTTGATTTCAAACCACAGACATCAGCCCGGAAGAAGCCAAGACGATCAGCTGCTAAAAGTATGTGAACAAACAAAACTGATGGATTGATTTCTGTTTACTAAATCAGATGCAAATAATGTAGCAGAGTATGATAATGTTTTTATTTGGATGTAATAGAGAGAGAGCCCATGTCTCTCTCTCTGTGTGTGTGTGTGTGTGTGTGTGTGTGTGTGTGTGTGTGTGTGTGTGTGTGTGTGTGCGTGCGCACGCACGCGTAGGCCTATTGCGTTAGTTTAAAACTGTTGTTGACATGCATGTTGTTTAAAAACGTAAACTTGCATATCTCTTAGAGTATGCTTTTAGCCTATCTTTTTAACTGTCTGTAGTGGAGTACACTGTGTAAAAGTGTAGACATCTCTTCTCAAATACCTTTATAATTAGGCATGTTGAAAAAAATTAAAATATAATAATTTCATCTTTTAATGCATAAATTATACTATTTTTATTTTCTCCCACCTCTTTTCTCAACAGATGTGGTCGTGGATGACAATGCGGTTCCCGATATAAATGATGTTCAGAGCTGGAGTGATGGTCTGATAGAATCGTGGGATGACTGTGTATTTACACCCAAACCCGAAACACAGCAACCTGTTCCATCCAGCGAGCGTGTGGTGGCTGTGGAAGAATCCGACCCTGAACAGCTGCCTTCAAATCAGGAGGCTTTCAGACGGGAATCACAACCCAAAATAGACATTCAACACATATTCGGACTGATACAGGAGACTGTCAAGACCACATTGAACACCATCGAGGTACATTTAAACAAAACCCTTAACGAACGCCTTAATGGTTTTGAGAGATGCTTAGATGCTTATGAGAAAAAGCATGATGTTAGTCTTAGCTGCGCAACAATTGCATAGGGGTGATAACCAAAAAGAAGCCCAAGATCAAAGTCTGGCAGTGGATTTGTTAAAAACAGGTCGTGTTCATGCTTAAAAAGATTCACCGGTGAGTTGTGATTAGTTGTGTATTATTTTTATTTTAGTTTTGTGTGTTTTACTTTTTTTCTTTTACACAATGTGTTTTTTTTTTCTTTTACCATGTGTAATTTCAGACTGGTTGTATAGTTGTTGATTAGGTAGTTTTTCTTTCTTTCTTTTTTCACTGGTTTTATTTTCTGTAGTTTCAAGTGTACAACCTACCTATTGTTTAAATAAAAAAACAAAACAAAATTGTTTTAAAATGGCCAAACGTTGTCGGGAGTGAGATGATTTTGATCAGGATCGGGTAGCGAGGTTTAGACGGGACGATGGTAGTATGGTACCCCTTGATCAGTGCAATAACACAGAAACATTGCGTTATTTAATACAGACAATGGAGGAAATGAATAGGCCTAAGTCTACAACAGATACATTGCTAGAATTATTAACCATTATGAGCTCGATGTCAGATGAAGATCCAGAACTAAATTCTGATTTTGAACATTTAGTGAATACCCAACATATAGGAGAGGTGTCTGAACCTACTCCAGAACCAAATTCTGATTTTGAACATTTTGAAACTCCCCAACAGTCAGGAGAAGGGGTGTGTACACAGTCACAGCGCACACTCAATCCTGATGCACCCAACATGGGTCTCACACATGGCGATATAGAATCACTTGTAAGAGAGGGTGGTGATGTGAGTGGGTACACTGTACTGCCACGAACTCGGTTCAATGGTCTGGAAATCCACAGGCTTATAAATCTGCGGGAGATATCTTCTACAGATTTAGCAGCCTACACCGTGTTTTTACATGACACACTTTCTGAAATAGTGGCGTTTTCCAGACTGTTAGGCGGAGATGGTAGTTTAATCAGCATCACCTTGAGGGGTCCGAGTTTGACATCAGATGTTAGTACACTTTTGTCAGGTGGCAATGGTTACAGTGTAGATCTATTTATAAACGAGCTTGAAAAAATAATGCAGATCAACTCTGATGTGCAGTTTGATGAGAGATTGAATTTAAGAGCGTCGATAGCAAGAAGTAAACGTGGCGTTGCTTATCGAAAGTTACGTGACCTTGCCCGCAATGAAGTGATTGGCAAAAACAGACTTAATCTGTTCTGCCCCACGAACGTTTCAAACAACCTTTGTTTTGCAATCTGCCTGGCACATTTCCTAAACCCTCAGAAACCACACGCTGAGCTAGAGTCTGTAGCATCTTCATTGCAGAAGTCAGCTGGATATGCTGATCAACACAAGATAGCGTTTAATGACATCAGACAGTTTGAACGCATGCTGAATGTTAAAATAGTTGTCTTCTATTGGTCTGATACGGGTGTTTTGGAGAAGTATACAAACACTGACGATCCGCATGCTAAAACAGTATTTTTGTACCTGCATGACAATCATTATTTTATGATTAAAAATCTTCGCGCATTTATTGGCACACCATATGTGTGTGAGTTTTGCTACCAAGGATTCACCTGTAGGAGAGATCACAGATGTCGGTACGTCTGCGATGTCTGTAACGACCCAGAATGTCATAAACAACCCAAAAAGCCAAAACATTGCAACGACTGTCTGCGCTACTGTAAGTCTGACTACTGTTTTGAGATGCATAAAAAAACACCTCAAGGTATGCAATACGCACAGTGCCATGTGACCAAATATTGCGGGAAATGTAACGTTACAATGTCAGCGGCCCTAAACCAAGACCCCATAAATGCCCTGCAGTTCGTTGTGTGCACTGTGGTGAGAGTTTGGTTACCGATGGTGTGCATCAATGTTTTATCCAGCCAGTTAAGGCAGAGATGCCAAACGATCGTTACATTTTCTACGATTTTGAGACCTGTTATGAAAATGGAAGGCACATCGCCAATTTCGTATGCGCTATTACGTTTGCTGGCGAAGAATTCGTGGCTGAAGGACCAGATTGTGTGGATCGCCTCGTTAAAAAATTCAGACAGCCTCGTTACCGTAATTACACATGGATTGCGCATAACGCATCAGGGTTTGATAATTTCATCTTTTTGGAATACTTTACTAAGAAGGGGTTTGCCCCTAAAATTACGATGCAAGGCTGTCGTCTAATCTTAATGTATGACGCTGCATTCAAACAGCGGTTTATTGATTCATACTCCTTCATACCCATGCGGTTGGCCAAGACACCTGTTGCATTTAATCTGACTAATGCTGAGAAGGGATATTTCCCGCATCACTTTAACCGCGTTGAAAATGACAACTACATAGGCCCGTACCCTGACAAGAAATTTTACGGGTACACGACAATGTTGAGCCAAGACAGAGAGGCGTTTGATAACTGGTACAGTACCATCTCCGACAAAATGTTCGATTTTAAAAAAGAACTGGCGATTTATGGTAAAAACTACGTTGTTCTGCTGAATGTATGTCATACAACACGCATACGTCATACAACACGGAACGCATTGTTGCGTGTTAGTGCAATTGTGTCTTTAGGGATGAAGTGTGTTTTATACGTAGCCATACATGTGGCCGCCAAAGTAGTGTAATTAAACGGATCAAGACATGTACACAGAATGAATTCATTGCGATACTTCATACATACGTCAATGTTGCATACACGTTGCGTGTTGTATGACGTATGTATGAAGTATCGCAATGAATTCATTCTGTGTACAGGTCTTGATCCGTTTAATTACATTACTTTGGCGGCCACATGTATGGCTACATATAAAACACACTTCATCCCTAAAGACACAATTGCGCTAACACACAACAATGCGTACATCAACCAGAACAAGACGTATTCAAACATTTCAATTGAATGGCTTGAATATATCCGAACAACGCGGTCCATAGATGTTCAACATGCTCTAAACCGAGGTGAGGTGTCATTTGGAAAATACTATCAAGTCAAGTCAAGTCAAGTATATTTGTATAGCGCTTTTCACAATACAGATTGTATCAAAGCAGCTACAAAGTATTAAATTAAAATAATACAACAAGGTTTGTTTCTAGTGAAATTTATTGATTGATAAAATTAAATTAAATATTCCCAAAATATCCCCAAAATATCCCCAACTGACCTAATGGTGAGCTGAAACTCCATCAGGTGACCTAATGGAGAAAAAAAAAAAACCTTGGGAGAACCCAGGCTCAGTCGGGGGCCAGTTCTCCTCTGGCGTTTATGAACTAGAGGCCGGATTGTAGTTTGAACTGTAAGATTAAGAATATTATATGAATGCCTGGCTGAAGAGATGCGTCTTTAATCTAGTTTTAAACTGGGAGAGTGAGTCTGAGCAACGAACAGTATCAGGAAGGCTATTCCAGAGTTTTGGAGCTAAATGTGAAAATGCTCTCCCTCCTTTGGTGGATCTGGATATCCTAGGTATGACCAAAAGCCTTGAATTTAGTGATCTTAAAGAGCGCGATGGATTATAGGGCGATAGAAGATCCGTTAAATAGACTGGAGCTAAGCCGTTTAGGGCTTTATAAGTCAGTAGCAATACCTTGTAATTAATGTGGAACTTTATAGGTAACCAATGTAGTGATGATAAAATCGGTGTTATATGATCATATTTTCTTGATCTAGTAAGAACTCTAGCAGCTGCATTTTGGACTAACTGTAGCTTGTTTATTGAGGATGCAGGACAACCAGCTAATAAAGCATTACAGTAATCTAGTCTTGAGGTCAAGAATGCATGAACTAACTTTTCTGCATCAGAAACTGATAGCATGTTACGTAGCTTAGCAATGTTTCTAAAGTGGAAAAAGGCTGTTCTTGTAACATATGAAATATGATTTTCAAAAGACAGGTTGCAATCTAATATAACACCCAGGTCTTTTACTGTAGAGGATAAAGTGACAGGACATCCTACTATGTTAAAGTTGTATTGTGAGAGGTTTTGTGGGCGGTTTTTTGAACCGATAAGTAGTACCTCTGTCTTGTCTGGATTTAATAAAAGAAAATTACGCGTCATCCAATCTTTTATATCTTTAATACACTCTGTCAATTTGGATAATTTAGCGTTTTCATCCGGCCGTGATGAAATATAGATTTGAGTGTCATCAGCATAACAATGGAAACTAATTCCATGTTTCCTTATAATATTTCCAAGTGGCATCATATATATTGAGAATAATAGAGGGCCTAACACAGATCCCTGCGGCACTCCATAGTTTACTGAAGTTATGATCGATTTTTCTCCATTTAAATAGACAAAATGGTAGCAGTCAGATAAGTATGATCTGAACCAGCTTAATGCTTGTCCTTGAACACCAGTATAATTTTGTAGTCGATCTAAGAGTATTGTGTGATCTATAGTATCGAACGCAGCACTAAGATTAAGTAAAACTAGTATTGAGATACAGCCTTGGTCAGAAGCTAAAAGTAAATCATTTGTGATTTTAACGAGCGTAGTTTCAGTGCTATGGTGCGGCCTGAATCCAGACTGAAACTTTTCATAGATGTCATTTTCTTGCAAGAAAGAGCCCAGTTGAGCGGACACCACTTTTTCTAATATTTTAGACATAAATGGAAGATTTGAAATGGGTCTATGATTTGCTAGGTTATTATGATCTAATTGTGATTTCTTAATGAGTGGTTTTATAACTGCCAATTTAAATGTTCTTGGAACATGACCTAAAGTTAACCCCCTGGGGTCGGCGGTATCGCCGGCGATACCAGCTCGCTTTTTTTCTTATCAGTTCAAAAGAAATTAATTTTGCTCTGTTGACTTTGATATTACAAACACGTTTCATACATCAATCGATTCTGTTAAATGTGTATTATTTTTGTGTATACTCACAATAAAAACAAAGTGTTGTGCTTTTTGCCAAATAAAGAAAAATAAACGTGATGCGAGTTCTGCCTTCTCTCTGTCAGTTAAGTCCATTCTGAAACCCGTCCGAAAATGAACTGTAACTCAGCGAATACTCAGTCAAACAGGCATACAGACGCACAGGCATGAAGCTTGAATTCTCTTCTTTTAAATGAAGTAATTTATATAAAAAACAAATATTCTCATCTTGTGAAATCTGTATTAAAAGAGATCGATTCCAGTCGAGCTCATTAGAGCTCATTCAAATGTAATGTGACCTCGCCCCGGAGAGCGCATGCTATTCAAATGCAAATTCTGAGAACCATTTCAGACCTGTGAAACGCCCACATCAGCTGTAAACACAGCACGCTGCGAGTGAGGCATAATATAGCCTACCTAATAATCCTGGAGAAAAGTTTCCTCAGAACAGTGCTGATATGAGGAGCAATAGATCCCGCTGAGGAGTGAGGTAGGCTAAGTTATCTTTTCTCAAGTGTTAATGTGGAATAACGTTATGGAATAACGTTAGTGTAGGCCTATGTAAACCGCAAAAAGATGAATCGCGTTTCTATAATATGAATCGCGTTTCTGTGAGATGAATGAAGGGTACATATTTGTAAAGACTGTTTAGCCTAAATATGAATCGCGTGTCTGTGTGTGAAAGAATAAACCGCTTTAATCAACTAAAATGCTTTGCTATACTGAGATGAGTAAAAATCGACTGAAATATGTTGAAATAAAATGTCTTTGTATAAGCAACGTATTAAACTGCAAATTAACATTTATATGCCCTAATATTTCATAAAAACAACGTTACAGTCAGGCGAAATATGAAAGACAACATTTTGTTGACTAGATTTGGGTACAGTTTTTACTGTAGAATATACTGCCACATCAAATAAGCTTTTGTTTAGCAATTTCTGCTCATATGTTATATATATATATATATATATATATATATATATATATATATACTATTTACTATTTTTGTCAAAAATAAAGTCATAAACTAAGATGTTAGATGTTCCAATGTTGGCTATATTCAAACTAATGAATACATATGATAAAATGTAGGCCTATAATCATTTTTTTACAATGAAAGAGTACACTTGAAATATTGTTGAAATTGTAATTATTGTTGTAATTGT
Organism: Squalius cephalus; assembly: GCF_949319135.1. NCBI lineage: Eukaryota > Metazoa > Chordata > Actinopteri > Cypriniformes > Leuciscidae > Squalius > Squalius cephalus. Next base: position 18,641,396 of record NC_137126.1, read on the forward strand.
AACCTTTTTAATAAAATAGCAAAACATATTTACAAGATAGATGTAAGCAAAATCTTAAATGGTCAATATAAGTCTTCTTCTAAATATATCTTTTGTCCTTGCATTCATTCTTGGCTCAGTCAGTGTCACACCTGAATGAATGGCTCATTATACAGAGTCATTACGCATAATGGGTGGGACATTGTATTCTCAGGTGTAAACTACTCCTCCTTCACGCCCCCCTCGCATATTGGCTTTCCAAGCAAAACCTGTTTTACACTATTTAAATCAATGTATTGTTTTACGTAAACGATAAAGCAAGACTATTTTCACATAATTTTGAAGCCAGAACTCGAAGAGACAGCATCCATTAGTCAAAAGTCTTGTGGACACATATTTAGCATGAGTTTTGTGGTCTTATTTCAGCAACTTTCATTTTTATTTTTTTCAATAACCACGCATAAACATTATTCTCTTAAAAATACAAACATCTACATACATGTTGCTCGCATATTATGGTTGCCCTGTTTGTGCTATATAGAGTGAATTTACACCTTTGCCATTATCATGTTTATAAATAACTGAAAAAAGCAAAAAAATAAGAGGGCATGTCAAAACATCCCAAGGGCCCCAAAAACACCTTAGACCCCAGAGGGTTAAAGATGAGTTAAAGATGAGTTAATGACTATGTGGATGGTTTTTATGGCAACGGTACCGTGAAAAAAGCATTCGAATTTCTTGGGTGTTTTTTTCATGGTTGCGAACGTTGTTATAACCCTAATGATCTCAATCCGTTATCAAAAGTACCTTATGGTATTCTGAAAAGACAATGTGATGACAAGCTTGAAATTTTGGAGCGCGCGTATGGTCTTCAGGTCGAGGTGGTTTGGGAGTGTGATTGGGTCCGTGCTAAACAGACCGACACAGCAGTGATGGACTTCATGTCCACTTACAATCACCCTGAAAGAATGAAACCACGTGAAGCTTTATTCGGGGGTCGAACTAACGCGTTAAAACTGTACCACAAAGTCGCGGAGGGCGAGCGTATTAAGTATGTAGACTTTACTTCTATCCCTACTGCCAGGCGCGAAAATGCTACCCAATTGGTCATCCTGAAATAATATACAAGGATTTTCAAAACCTTGAAGATTATTATGGCCTCGTCAAGGCTACGGTCCTTCCGCCGCGGAAGCTGCTTCATCCTGTATTTCCTTACAGGAATGGGGACAAGTTAATGTTTCCACTTTGTAGGTCCTGTGCTGAACAACAAAACCAGACACATCCGTGTGCACACACAGATGAGGAAAGGGCTATTCACGGTTGTTGGGTTAGCATCAAGCTGTTAAAAGCAATTGAGAAGGGTTATGTAGTGACAAAAATCGATGAGGTCTGGCATTTTCCCCAACGATCTGAAACATTGTTTTGTGATTATGTTAAAACATTTTTACAGTTCAAACAGGAAAGTTCAGGTTTTCCAAAAGATGTTGTGACTGATGACGACAAAGAATCTTATGTTAGAGATTACTTTGAGAAAGAAGGGATTAAGCTGAATCTGGACAAGATCGAGTTTAATGCCGCATGCAGATCCATTATGAAGCTCGTTCTTAATTCATTGTGGGGCCCGGTTCTCTATGCGCGAACAGCTACCGACAACTGAAATACTTACAGACCCTGAACAGTTTGCCCGACACATTTTTGGCATTGAGTATGACGTCAAGCATTTCTCATTTGTGTCAGACACCGCTGCGATCGTTCAGTGGTCTTACGCAGATGGGAAAGGAGCTCAGACTCGTGACATTAATGTCTTTCTGGGTTCTTTTACGACAGCCCATGCACGGTTGGAACTTTATGATCTTATGCAGAGGTTGGGGGACAGACTGATTTATTGCGAAACCGATAGCGTTGTGTACATATCTAAAGACGGTGAATACGAACCCCCACTAGGCCCATACCTTGGCGACCTTACTGATGAAGTTGGGGATGGAGACCATATTGTGGAGTTTTTGGGTATCGAACTGCCAAGGGTAAGGTCTGTATGAAGGCCAAGGGTATCACTCTGAATGCAGTAAACTCTGAGGCCATCAGGCTAGACTCGTTAATAGGGCTTGTTGATCAGTATGTGAGGGGGCGGGGCGACAGCAGTTATATTCTTGCACACGCCGACAGTATAGTGAGGAACAAAAAGCAGTTCACATTACACAACAAGTCAGTTGTGAAAAAATTCCAAGTTGTGTACAATAAGCGTGTTTTGCTACCTGATCTAACCACATTACCATATGGCTACTGACAATGTTTTTGGTCATCGGGGGGTGGTAGACACAGATTGTTTCGATTTCAGAATGCAACACCCATTTTCATGTGTGTTAAGTGGGCCTTCTAGCTCAGGAAAAAATTTTTTGTAAAAATGTTGTTGGAAAATGCTAAAAGTGTAATTTCTAAAAATGTTGAAAACATTGTATACATTTATAATTGTTGGCAATCTTTATATGACGAATTGTTGAAACTGGACTTGACTTGACTTGAATGACGATCGTTTGTTTCCACCCAACAAAAATAATTTTGTGATTTTAGACGATGTTATGGATAATGCTAGTAACAATTCTGAAATCCAACATTTATTCACGATGTATGTGCACCACAAAAACCTGAGTCCTTGTTATATTGTACAAAACTTTCTCAAGGTAAATCTAGCAGGACCATCAGTTTGAACACCAATTATCTAGTGCTGTTCAAAAACCCCAGAGACAATACACAAATTAATGTATTAGCACGCCAAATGTACCCCAGAAACACACATTTTTTTATGGAGTGTTATGAAAATGCGACCAGCATGCCTTTCGGGTAAACAAAGACACGTTATTTTAGAGGCCGCTACAGACAAACTCATTGTGTCGTTGTGTGAAGTAGCTCTCAACGTAGTCCATGGTAATATTCCACTATCACCACAACAATATCAGAAACTAAAGAGAAAAAGAAACGAGATCAAGATTGTTGCAGATAAAAAGGTTGGCGTTAGACGTAAAAGATCAATCAACAAGGAGGATTTCTATTACCGTTGTTAAGCGTTGCAATTCCCTTTATAACCAGTTTAATTACATCTAAATAAGCTGGTGATGGAGTACGCTGAGAAGATGTTTTTAATCCCGCTAGCTACACCAGTTGGATAAACTGAAATCCTCTAACACCCGTGAATCTATACAGCATGTTGTGGAGAACAATTTGGATGCGACTATAAGAAATATATGGCAAAGGTCTGACATAGATCACCATGAAAAAGCTAAGATGTACACCAGTGTTTTACAGAGGTTTTTAACACTCACTAGACAGGGGGATAGGGAATCCTCCACATTAACATTAAGTCTCCCACAGCCTGACAACATTGTAAAAGAAGATCCACCCCCAACAGACCGCGTTACTGTCCGCGATGGTTTAGATGATTTTGCAGATGAGATTTTAAAGAATATTCCACAGAGGAGTGTGAAAAATGTCCGTTACATTTTAAATAAAATGTCTAAAACTAAAGATATTACATCGTGGACTGAGTCGGGAGAGTTTGTGTTTAAAGGCAGAACAATACCTGGTTCACACATGCTTGACTTAATTAAAAGTGTAACGGCTCCACAGAAGATTGCTGATGAGAGGAGACCTGGTGGGTGGCACTAGTTTCTGGAGGCTTTTGCTAGTTTAAATTTGCCACACTCTGTGGTGCCAAACCACTATGTCAGACATGCAATTAACTCTTTCAAAACCAAATCGACCCCAACTGTAACCGATTTACCTAGGAAGAGTAAAAAAACGGAAAGTGCATCCGAGCACACCGATACATTCAAAACATCCAGAAGACCTCATATTAAAATCACCCAGTCTAGACCAGAGTTGATGGTTAAGTTTTTAATCCCCCAGTTTGTGTGTAGCCTGTTGTGTTCTCTCTTTTTTTTTTTCTTTTTTTTTTTTTGAGAACTTATGACATGTATTGTTGAATATGATGTGTGTATGTTTAATAAAAAAGAGTTTAAAGAAAGAAATATCTGTTCTTAAGTTGTTTTATTTAAAAATATTAAGCATGAGACATGTACATTTCATCCAATTGCACACACTGAATACATTTGAAAACATTTTCATTACATGGAACATGTTTTAGTTTTTTCACAAATGTTGACACCATTTTATCATTTTTAATTAAATCATTGGTATACAATTTCAACACATAATCATAATCAAATCCCTTTGACATATGGTAGAGAAAGAACACGCAGTGTTGACCACATGTGTCTGATGAAAAATCTTGGACTTGCACAGTGGAATGTTGTACTTCACTAGAATTGAGATTTAAAAAGTATTTTATAACAGGGTGAAAGCCTTGGTAATCTGGTTTATTGTAAGTGGAATCTCGAAAAGAATAATGACCATCTGGCCTGACGGGGACAAAGTCGTTTTGCATCACGGAGGTACTGGAGATTTTTATGGTCAGTGATGACTTGGAATGGGTGGATGGCACCCTCCAGCCAATGTCGCCACTCCTCCAGGGCGAGCTTGATGGCCAGGAGTTCACGGTTGCCAATGTCGTAATTCCTCTCCGCCGGGCTGAGCTTCCGAGAGAAGTAGGCACATGGATGGAGTAATTTAGGTGTCCCATGAAGTTGAGAAAGGACGGCTCCAACTCCGGAGGTAGAGGCGTCCACCTCCACAACGCAAGGAAGCTCAGGATCTGGATGCGTCAGGAGGGGTGCTTGTGTGAAGGCGGACTTGAGGGATTGGAAGGCTGCGGCTGCTTCAGGAGTCCAGAGGAGACTTTTGGGTTTACCTTTGAGCAAATTGGTGAGTGGAGTGGTGATGATGCTGTAACCTCGTATGAAACGTCTGTAAAAGTTGGCAAAACCAAGGAATCTCTGGAGTTCTTTGATCTCGGTAGGTTCTGGCCAGGTAGTTACAGCAGTGACCTTCCTCTCATCCATGCGGACCCCCTGACGGTCAATGAGGTAGCCTAAGGACTGGACTGATGGAAGATGAAAAGAACACTTCTCGGCCTTCAGGAAGAGATGATGAGCTCTGAGTGTGTGGAGGACCTCCGCAACGTGGTGGCGATGTTCGACTTCACTCCGGGAGTAGATGAGGATGTCATCTATATAGACGACCACGAAGCGATGCAGGAACTCCCGGAGGACCTCATGAATGAAATTCTGAAACACGGAAGGGGCGTTGACCAGACCATAGGGCATAACCAGATATTCATAGTGGCCAGTAGGGGTCACAAAAGCGGTCTTCCATTCATCCCCTTCTCGTATTCTCACCAGGTTGTAAGCGCTGCGGAGGTCCAATTTCGTGAAGATGGTAGCTGAACGGAGTTGTTCGAGGGCCGCAGGGACGAGAGGAAGGGGATATTTGAATTTGACAGTACCTTGGTTTAGGGTCCGGTAATCAATGCATGGCCGCAGCCCTCCATCCTTCTTGGCCACAAAAAAGAAGCTGGATGCTGCGGGAGATGTAGAATGCTGAATGTACCCTTGATCGAGAGCTTCCTGAATATACTCCTCCATGGCCTTGGTCTCTGGAAGTGACAACGGGTAGATCTTACCTCTGGGCAAAGGAGCATCAGGAATCAGGTCTATGGCACAGTCCCATGGCCGATGAGGTGGTAGCTGGGAAGCTCTCTTGGGGCAGAAGATGTCTTGGAAAGAAGAGTAGATATCAGGAATCTTCGTGGACTGTTTCTCGAGTGGACTTTCGACTGATGTGACATATACTGGAACAGGATTCAGAACAGGACATGGAAGAACCGGAAAACATCTTGGTGAGCATTCCTTGCCCCACTTTATCACTTCCCCGGAGCCCCAAGAGATGATGGGATCATGCTTCACCAGCCACGGACGCCCCAGTATGATATCCACATTGGCTCCCTCCAGAACCAGCAGCTGAATATCCTCTTTGTGTAAGGCTCCGACTTGAAGTGTAATGGGTTCACATTTCCGGTGAATACGTGGACGTGCAGTGATGAACTTGGTTATGGGTTGGATCTGGTAAACATTTGACGAGGCTTCGGTACGGAGCTGGAGCTGGCGACAGAGGGTCCCCGAGATGAAATTTCCAGCTGACCCGGAGTCGATGAGTGCGTGAGCTGAAACAGAGGATGTTTGGGTGGTTAACTGGACACAAGAAGTGAGTGGATGCATCTTTTCTTCATCAATATGGAATACACTCACCGATGTTCGTATGGGATGAAGTGGACAGTTCAACCGGACATGCCCACTGGCTCCACAATACATACAAAGACCCCGGGTCAGCCTCCTCTGTCGCTCAGCAGCGGTAAGTTTACCAGATTCGATAATCATGGGCTCTGGTTCTGGAGGGCTGGCGGTTTCAGATGGGCGGAGGAGTGCAGTAGAGTTAGAATGAGACTGATAAGATTGTATACGGTCTGAGCATCTGATGGATTGTTGAATGAACTTTTCGAGCCCCATATTATCATCCAATGCGGCCAGCTGCAGACGGAGTTGAGGTGTGAGACCAAGCCGGTAGGTGGTCAATAAGGACCGCTCGTTCCATCCACTGGCTGCAGCTAGAGTGCGGAAGCGAAGGGCATATTCATGAGTAGACATCTTTCCTTGAGACAAATGATAGAGTTGCTCACCGGCTGATATCTCTCCATCCGTTCGGCCGAATACTTCTTTGAAGTGAGAAACGAAGGTTTGTATGGAACTAATGGCTGGGCCAGCTTGCTTCCAGATCGTTTCGGCCCATTGGAGAGCTGGACCGGTGAGTAGAGATGTAATGAATGCTATTTTTGACTGATCGGTTGGATATAAAGTGGGCTGCATGGTGAATATTAAAGAGCATTGAAGCAAAAATCCGTTGCACTCCTCCGCCCCGCCAGAGTAGGGCGCTGGTCGGGCCATGGGACTGGAAGATGCGGTGGTCGAAGAAGTGCTCGATGGTGGTGGTGCTGGTGGTGCGGGAGGCGTGATGGTATGAGAAGATGTTAATACCCTCTTCAGAGAATCCACCAGCTCTTGAAAGGGATCTGGAACACTCATGCTGTCGCTGTCTTTAGGTCCGGGCTAACTGTTACGGAAGCAGACGGACAACAAGGTAAGTAGTGATGTAATGTTTATTTTCAACAGCAGAGTATCAAGATGAATCAACGTGCAGTATTAAGGTGAGTATCAGAGTTCAGAGGTGGAGAAATCTTGAGTGCAATTCGTGAATGAATAATAGATGTTTCTTTTGCAGGAACGGCGGGATGAAACTTCCAGAGTGGATTCAGACTTCGCATGAAGTGGATGACAGGCTGACGGCACACACTCACGCACCACTAGACTGGACAGAAGGCTTACGGCTCGCACACCACTCGAGATGAGATCTGGACAGACTGGGACAGACTGGAATCGGCGTAGAGAACTGGTAAGTAAACACAGGTAAGTTTAGTTAGTGAAACTCGCAGAGAGAAACACTATGAGTCCGCTTCGGATAAACGAGCCCGGACAATGAGAGGTGCGTGGTGTGTGCTTATGAAGCAGAGTGGTTGATGGGGTGCAGGTTTGTCTAATTAAAACTCAGGTGACTGTGATCGCTGGGTGATTGTGGTGGAAGAACCTGGCCAATCCGTGACAATCGCACACCGGACGCGCACTTTCTCAGTTTATGGCCAGCAATATCATTACGTTTAAGGACATTATAGAATTGAGATAATGTCTGTACTATTTTATGATTATACTGTACAATTAAATACAATAGTTGCTGAGTCTGTCATCTGAACACTTTACCTCAGAGCGTCCGTTAACTGAATGCATTGAGAATATCACCTGAAAATCCGATAACATCAGCAATTTTCATTCAAGCAGCTGATTTCAGTAAATAAATGTAAAATTAAATGTAGGCTATATTGCAGCACAGGGTGAAATCATTTAGGATGGTTTGAGACAAATATAATGTAAATTTAATATAAAACTATGTAAATGGCGCTTTGTGTCGTGGCAGGATTTTGAACACGGCCCTGAGCCGTTGCTGGGCGCCGCGGCCGCCGGTGTGTGTACACTCATACAGAATGTGTTCGAATTTTAAAGACGTGGCGCTGCGCTTCTCGTCCGGTGTGCGACCACCTTTAAGGTGCTGTTTTCTTTGAAGCCGAATAACTCTGTTCTTATTACTGGCGAGCTTACTTTTTTCGGGTGTGGACAGTGTTTCACTCTAGCTGCGCGGGTGCGGACAAGTGCTGCGTCGTCGTCTTATTTGACAGGTGTCTGCGGATGCGATACTGCCACTTGAGAGGTCAACAAGGTACTGGCGCTGTAGCATTTACGTGTCATGTTATCATAAGAGTCCTATTCATTTTAAACATTGTGGTTATCGCCAATACCGGTATATTGTCACACTCTAAATTAACACGATGTCGATATTTCATGCGTTGACTATCACGATTATCGTCAACACCGGTATATTGTGACACCCCTAATATATATATATATACACATATACATGTACATATACATATACATATACATACATACATACATATTAGGGTGCATCAAAAAACACAATTCTTGAATTTTGATATGGCTGGGTGCTAAAAGTGTTCCAATATATGTAGAAACAACACATGCAAAATATTTTTCCAGTACATGATGATTTAGGGGTGCCACCAAACATCTGTTTTTATTGGATAAAGTGGTTAACAGTGCTCAATGGTCGCCATGGAGATCTGAGGTAAACAATACTACAGCTCAAGAAAACTGAGGTGATCTTTCTGTTTGAGGTGATCTTTCTGTGTTGGGTATGTATTATTACATATTACTATCATATCTGTAGTTGTGTCTTTGTATACTTATTTATCATAAGTCATTTAAGTCATATTTATAGGTATTTGGTGCTCATTACATCTAGCTAACGTTAGCTAGCAACAGTTTGCTAACCACAGTTAGCTATCTATGTTAGCTAAGCTATTCAAGTCAAGTCAAGTCATCTTCATTTATATAGCGCTTTTAACAATGTAGATTGTTTCAAAGCAGCTTTACAGAGATAAGCGTATAATTTAAGGTAACAGAGATTGTTTCGGCTTTACAGCAGAGTTAAGTTATTTCCATCTAAAGTTAGTTTTGATTGATTTGCTTCCGTCGCAATGATCATTTGTTATTAAATTAGGGGCCGCTAAGACGACACCATTCCCTCTACACAGACTTTAAACGCGAACCTGTGAGAAACACTGATGGCGTTCACATGAGCATTTAGAATGAGTTCTATAGTTATGTGCGTTTGAATATATGCAGGTTTGGAATTCCCTACAAGCCAAGCCTAAACAAAGTACTTGTCTTTCCCCATAAATTTTGATAAAGAATTTTATTTTATTTTGTTGCTTTGGGGTAGGAACGCGAAACGGATTTTCCCGACAACGCCTTATCTGTAGAGTGGTAGTGGGATCCTCCATAGGGAGAGACTAGTTGGCACTTCAGCACTGCGTTGTCATCGGTCCAGGCGAAGGTCCTTCGTCAGATCTGGATACGGCCTGGATCCGGCAGGCTGCAGGAAAACCTCGGGATAAACACAGACACTAAAATTAGCGTAGATGCCATTCTTCTCATGATGTAACGAGTACATCAGGATTTTTGGGAAGTGTTCCCGGTTCCGGCTGACCTAATCTATGCAGCCTAACATTAAATTATAGAAGTCTATAATGTATTATGTGAAAGCTAGGTCAAAGAGATGTGTCTTTAATCTGGCTTTGAACTGACAGAGTGTGTCTGCTTCCCGGACAACGGTAGGAAGACTGTTCCAGAGTTTTGGTGCTAAATAGGAAAAGGATCTACCGCCAGCAGTCGATTTTGATATTCTAGGTATTAGCAACTGGCCGGAATTTTGAGATCGCAATAGACGTGACGGACTATAATGCGTTAAGAGCTCGCTCAAGTACTGCGGAGCTAAACCATTTAGTGCTTTGTAAGTGATCAGCAATATTTTAAAATTGATGCGATGTTTAATAGGGAGCCAATGCAGTTTTGACAGAACAGGGCTAATATGGTCATACTTCCTGGTTCTGGTAAGAACTCGAGCTGCTGCGTTTTGAACCAGCTGTAGTTTGTTTATTAAGCGTGCAGGACAACCACCCAGTAGAGCATTACAATAATCTAGCCTTGAGGTCATGAACGCATGAACTAATTGTTCCGCATTTGTCAATGAGAGCATATGGCGTAATTTAGATATATTTTTAAGATGGAAAAATGCAGTTTTACAGATACTAGACACGTGACTTTCAAATGAAAGATTGGTATCAAAGAGCACACCCAGGTTCCTAACCGACGACGAAGACTTAACAGAGCAGCCATCGAGTGTTAGACAGTATTCTAGATTATTACGTGAGGAAGTTTTTTGTCCAATAATTAGAAACTCTGTTTTTTCAGAATTTAGAAATAGGAAATTACAAGTCATCCAATTTTTTATATCCGCTATGCATTCCGTTAATTTTGTGAATTGATAAGTTTCGTTAGGTTTTGAAGAAATATAGAGCTGAGTATCATCGGCATAACAGTGAAAGCTAATGCCATGTTTCCTAATGATATCTCCTAAGGGTAGCATGTACAGAGTGAACAGCAACGGTCCTAGTACTGAGCCTTGTGGTACGCCATACTGAACTTGTGATCGATGAGACATCTCATCATTTACTGCTACAAACTGATAACGGTCAGATAAGTATGATTTAAACCATGCTAGTGCAATTCCCGTAATGCCAACATAATGTTCTAATCTATTTAAAAGAACGTTGTGGTCAATGGTGTCAAATGCAGCACTAAGATCGAGTAACACTAATAGAGAGATACAACCACGATCGGATGATAAGAGCAAATCATTTGTGACTCTAACGAGAGCTGTCTCGGTACTATGGTACGGTCTAAATCCTGACTGGAAATCCTCGCAGATATCATTTCTTTCAAGAAAGGAACACAGTTGTGAGGATACTGCCTTTTCTAATATCTTTGACAGAAAAGGTAGATTTGAGATCGGCCTGTAATTGACTAATTCTGTAGGATCAAGTTGCGTTTTTTTAACAAGCGGTTTAATCATAGCCAGCTTAAAGTTTTTTGGTACGTATCCTAGAGACAAAGACGAATTAATGATATTAAGAAGAGGATCTATGACCTCTGGAAGTATTTCTTTCAGTAGCTTAGTCGGTATAGGGTCTAACATACATGTTGTAGATTTAGATGATTTAATGAGTTTAGTAAATTCTTCCTATCCTATAGCAACGAATGAATCAAATTTTTCCTCAGGGAGACTACAATGCACTGCCTGATGCGATACAGTAGTAGACGGTTGCATAGTTATAATTTTGTCCCTGATATTATCAATCTTATAATTGAAGAAGTTCATAAAGTCATTACTGCTGTGTTGCTTGGAAACTTCTGGGCTTGAAGCTTTATTTTTCGTTAGTTTAGCCACCGTTTCAAATAAATACCTAGGATTATGTTTATTTTCTTCTATCTCATCACTCCTGCGAACAGGAAGGGGGCCAGAGCAAATTACAGTCCTTGACATCGTACTTGCAAGTTCACACACCTCTTTAATATTAATTTTGGTGATCTCCGACTGGCGGAGTCGAACATCATTAGTGCCGACATGAATAATGATCTTAGAGAATTTACGATTAGCATTAGCCATCACTTTTAAATTTGCTTTAACGTCAGGCGCTCTGGCTCCCGGCAAACATGTGACTATGGTGGTTGGTGTCTCTATTTTCACGTTCCGTGTGATAGAATCGCCAATAACTAGGGCACAATCATTCTCAGTGGGTGTTTCACTGAGCGGGGCAAATCGATTTGTTATGGTAATCGGAACGGAAGAGTGGTTTTTAGATCCGCGACTAGAGCGATCCCTCACTGTCACCCATTTGCCCGGCTGCGCAGGCTCTACTTCAGCCGGAACCACGCCATGTAAAGTGTTCACTATTCTATGCGCATCCAAAACATCTAAAGCACTAGCACTCTTACTATCCTCAATTAAAGTTTGGATGCGTGTTTCTAATTCTGAAATCTTCTCTGTCAACCTAACTGTCTCCTTACATTTATCACATATAAATCCTATATTGTCGACAGAGAAGGCTATACTAAACATGTGACATGAAGTGCAAGTGACAATAACAGGACAAGACATTACTCACCGTGTTTGTTGACTGATTCTTACTCACCTGAGCTTTTTATGAACTCAAAGGCGCGGACGCGCGAGAGAAAAATAAATAAATAAAAATAGCTGAGCGCACGGGTGGCGCGTTAACAGGCTAGCGAATTACTAGCGTTTTGTGCTAGTAGTACTAATAACAAAAGCTAGCGATGTCAGGTTAATCTGAGATGTTGGGTAAAATGTAGTAGTATAAACAACTAGAAATGGTAGTAAAATTATGGTTCAAAACAAAGAAATATAAGGCTAAGACGGAGCTTACAGCACCGAAGCACACAAACACACTCACAGCAGGCAGCGAGGCAGACAGGAGCAATCGATCGGCAGACAGCAATCAACCTTATTAAGCTTAACATCAACAGTATTCTCGAGTGGACAATGTCATATTCAGCGTATACAGTGGGGAGAACAAGTATTTGATACACTGCCGATTTTGCAGGTTTTCCTACTTACAAAGCATGTAGAGGTCTGTAAAAAAATTTTTATCATAGGTACACTTCAACTGTGAGAGACGGAATCTAAAACAAAAATCCTGAAAATCACATTGTATGATTTTTAAATAATTAATTTGTATTTTATTGCATGACATAAGTATTTGATCACCTACCAACCAGTAATAATTCCGGCTCTCACAGACCTGTTAGTTTTTCTTTAAGAAGCCCTCCTGTTCTCCACTCATTACCTGTATTAACTGCACCTGTTTGAACTCGTTACCTGTATAAAAGACACCTGTCCACACACTCAATCAAACAGACTCCAACCTCTCCACAATGGCCAAGACCAGAGAGCTGTGTAAGGACATCAGGGATAAAATTGTAGACCTGCACAAGGCTGGGATGGGCTACAGGACAATAGGCAAGCAGCTTTGTGAGAAGGCAACAACTGTTGGCGCAATTATTAGAAAATAGAAGAAGTTCAAGATGACGGTCAATCTCCCTCTGTCTGGGGCACCATGCAAGATCTCACCTCTTTGGGCATCAATGATCATGAGGAAGGTGAGGGATCAGCCCAGAACTACATGGCAGGACCTGGTCAATGACCTGAAGAGAGCTGGGACCTCAGTCACAAAGAAAACCATTAGTAACACACTAAGCCATCATGGATTAAAATCCTGCAGCACACACAAGGTCCCCCTGCTCAAGCCAGCGCATGTCTAGGCCCGTCTGAAGTTTGCCAATGACCATCTGGATGATCCAGAGGAGGAAAGGGAGAAGGTCATGTGGTCTGATGAGACAAAAATAGAGCTTTTTGGTCTAAACTCCACTCGCCGTGTTTGGAGGAAGAAGAAGGATGAGTACAACCCCAAGAACACCATCCCAACTGTGAAGCATGGAGGTGGAAACATCATTCTTTGGGGATGCTTTTCTGCAAAGGGGACAGGACGACTGCACCGTATTGAGGGGAGGATGGATGGGGCCATGTATCGCGAGATCTTGGCCAACAACCTCCTTCCCTCAGTAAGAGCATTGAAGATGGGTCGTGGCTGGGTCTTCCAGCATGACAACGACCCGAAACACACAGCCAGGGCAACTAAGGAGTGGCTCCGTAAGAAGCATCTCAAGGTCCTGGAGTGGCCTAGCCAGTCTCCAGACCTGAACCCAATACAAAATCTTTGGAGGGAGCTGAAAGTCTGTATTGCCCAGCGACAGCCCCGAAACCTGAAGGATCTGGAGAAGGTCTGTATGGAGGAGTAGGCCAAAATCCCTGCTGCAGTGTGTGCAAACCTGGTCAGGAACTACAGGAAACGTATGATCTCTGTAATTGCAAACAAAGGTTTCTGTACCAAAAATTAAGTTCTGCTTTTCTGATGAATCAAATACTTATGGCATGCAATAAAATGCAAATTAATTATTTAAAAAGCATACAATGTGATTTTCTGGATTTTTGTTTTAGATTCAGTCACACACAGTTGAAGAGTACCTATGATAAACATTACAGACTTCTACATGCTTTGTAAGTGGGAAAACCTGAAGAATCTGCAGTGTATCAAATACTTGTTCTCCCCACTGTATATGTCTAATGTGTATTGAGAGTAGCATTGTAGTTGTTACAGTAAATTAACAGGATAAGGCCACGTGAACATGTCCCATTGACCACCATTCATTTTGTCTATAGGACAAATGAATGGAGAATCGTGAAAGTTGAATTCTGAGAAATGTCCAAGTTGCCCAAAGCGCAAACAAACAACTTTTACTTTTGATAACCCTATAGAACATGTTACTGTATAAAAGTTCACTGTACTCAACATTTCCAGGTCAACCTTTTGGCAATTAGATAAAAAATTTCTAATTTTTCTAAATTTCGCCAAAGTTCATGTGTTAGGTGGCACCCCTAAATCTCAATGGAATTCCTCAAAACTTTGCAAAAGTCATTTTTATGTTCATTGGAACAAAATGCAATGCCAGCCAAATTTATATTTTTAAATTTAAATTTCCCATTCAAATTTGATGCACCCTAATACATATATATATATATATATATATATATATATATATATATATATATATATATATATATATATATATATATATATATATAACATATGAGCAGAAATTGCTAAACAAAAGCTTATTTGATGTGGCAGTATATTCTACAGTAAAAACTGTACCCAAATCTAGTCAACAAAATGTTGTCTTTCATATTTTGCCGGACTGTAACGTTGTTTTTTATGAAATATTAGGGCATATAAATGTTAATTTGCAGTTTAATACGTTGCTTATACAAATAGCCTACATTTTATTTCAACATATTTCAGTCGATTTTTACTCAACTCATACAGTTTGCTAAAACATCATCATTCATTCACACACAGAAACGCGATTTAAATTTAAACTGTCTTTTTGCGAGCTGTGGTAAACAGCGCACATCTCTGCCGTTTATTCATTCACACACAGAAATGCGATTCACTTGAGAAGGAAACAGTATTCCACAGCTCAGTCGGATCCTTGCTCCTCGAAATACCCGCACTTCTGAGGTACATTTTCCATTATTATTATTCCTCACAGCGCTGAGAGACGGTGTAAACAAGTAGGCTACAATGATCTGATTAAACTTGTGTTTTCTCGAGCTGATATGGGGGCGTTCACAGGTTTGCGTGGATTGCCTCAGTTATTTGCGTTTGAATAGCGCGCGCTCTCCGTGGGCGGGGTCACATTAAAAATAATTAGATGAGATGAGAACGACTGACATCTCGCTCTTTTCTTACAGATTACATGAACTGAGAATATTTGTTTTTTATATAAATTACTTCATTTAATAGAAGAGAATTCAAGCTTCATGCCTGTGTGTCTGTATGCCTGTTTGACTGAGTATTCGCTGAGTTATTGTTCATTTTCGGACGCGTTTCAGAATGGAATACACTGACAGAGAGAAGGCAGAACTCGCTTCGTGTTTATTTTTCTTTATTTGGCAAAAAGCACAACACTTTGTTTTTATTGTGAGTATACACAAAAATAATACACATTTCACAGAATCGATTGATGTATGAAACTTGTTTGTAATATCAAAGTCAACAGATTATTTTGGAGTCTCCTTTGCACTGATAAGGAAAAAAGCGAGCAGATCACGCCGGCGTGATTGCCGACCTCAGAGGGTTAAGGTCCAATCCATTGAGTAAAAGTTTATCTTGAAAGAAGATGTCACTGTGAACTGGTGCGAGTAGTTTGACCACGTTACTAGCATTGGTGAAGGCTGCTCTCTTTGTCAGGCCACTATTTTCTCCGGCGGGGTCCGACACATCCATATGCCCCGCCTTGTCTTTGTAAAAGAGCCCCGCTGAGAAGAGTGTTTCAAGGGTGTCTTTACCATAATTAGTAAGACACTCTATCATACAGCGGTATGGATATGTGCTAGAACTCTGTGAAATGAGACGATCTCCAAGCGATACATCCACTTGTGAAAAAATAGTTGCTCCCGGATAGTTAACAAGCCCTACGGGATCTCCATCTCTAATTTCCGTTCCATCTGCATAAGTGATTTTGAGACGCATAAACAACAATGTGTTGTTTAGATCCAAGTAATCCTCCCCATTCCCCGCAATAAAAAATTCCAGAGGGGATGTGTCAGATATCGCTGATAATGGTGGTATTTCTATATAAGTGTTTTTTTCAATAGCGGTTTGTGTCAGTGGTACAGTAAACAGATCCAGTTCGGTTTTTAAACACTCTTCTGACATGTTGTGTAGTAACGCCATGATCTAAAATATTGTTTTAACAGAACTCCTTGATCTTTTTGAAGCACTGCGCTTAGCTGTCTCCTTGCGCTTGCGTTTTACAACTGATGTTTTCTTGGGGGTACGTTTTGTTTTCTTCTGCTTCTGGCCACTCCTCCGCACCCCCGGCGGCCTAGGTACACTTTTGTGGGCCATCACCATTAACCCGGATCCGTCTTGAGTATCGTGATTGTTATTAAAAGATCGTGATAACGTATTACTAACAACGTCACTTAGTATGTTATTCGCTGCTGATTTAAGATGTGGCTTGGCGATGCTAAATCCTCGCCTTAGTAGTGGTATAGCCATTCTAAAGAGCCCCCTAAAAAGTCCGCCCAAACCAGCGCCATACATAACTCCGCCTCCTGCATACCCCGGAAGTCCATTGCCGGCCTGATTCTGGTAATAGGCCACATAACGCATGGGATCAACATTGTGATTGTTGAAATATACCATTTGAATGAAAATTTTTTACAGGCCTAAAGTGTAGTTTAATGCACACTTTCCCGTAAGAAAATGGGACGTGGTGATTTTGATTGTCCTTTACTTCTATAGTAATATCTGCGATGACAGATTTGTTGATAGACACGTAGTGTGGTTTGTCGTATCGAACACTGACTGTGTTATTGTTATCACCTGTTATTTGTACACACTCCAGGAGTGGTACGAAGGCATCACCTACTGACTGGTATCGGATAATATCTGTGTATATATAAAGAGTATAGAAACCTCCGTGTATGTCGGCCTGATGCATTGCATATGTTACAACATCTTTTTCAAAATTAGTTTTTCCAGGGTTTGTTTTTTGTCGCATAGAATCTCCTATCGGGAAGCCTGGTTTCAACCCTAAAATAATGGCTAGTTTTCCATGGAAGGTTATTGAAATGTTAGGTTTTGCTTTCAGAAATACTTTGTTTTTTACAACATCGTAACCGAATGACCCATGAGGGTCTAGTAAATCATTTATCACACTAACTAGGGATGGGACCTTGTCGTAATATCCTGTTTTTATCAGTATGCGTAGTCTCGATAATTCGGTCTTCTTCACATCTACACCACGGCGTATGCTGTTAGTGTTTTTTTCGTCGTCGACAGTGATGGATTCGATGTTTATCTCAAAAATGGCATCTTTGCTGTTAAATGTGTACCAACTTCTAGGATATTCAATTTGAACAAGCCCCACCTCCCATTCTCCTTTTATATTTATAGGGGTAGCCAGCCTTGTTCTATAATTAGAGATTTTATTATCAGGGTATACAGACAGTGAAGCATTGCATGGTAGTGTGACATATAAACCACCCTCTGCCATGTCTGTTTTTTATACAACTGCAGGCAGTCTGTGTTTGTCCTTTGTTTCGTACTTGTACCTGTACGTCGACTAATTCTTTCTGATCGATCCATGACGCAAATTTTGCAGGCCACCCGAACCACTGTACCAGTACTAATGTTTTGCGACCCTTCGTCTTCTTATCTAAAATCTTTTCAACTTTAAATGTCTTGTTTTTACTGACAAAGATTTTTTGCAATTCTTCAGCATAAAAAACACCTTTGATAACATCCCCATCATAATCACTCAATCTGTAAACAGGGGGTCTCGTGGAATACATGCTGATACCGTAAAATATTCTTGTGTGTAGTTTTCCTCAAGCCCTTTTGCAAACGGGCCTCTGACTTTAGAAATTCGAACCACGTCACCAATCTTGTATTTAAATATGGGGTTAACATCGCGAGGTTTGGTATCTCCATATAGGTTATGTAGC
The DNA here is from genome assembly GCF_949319135.1 of Squalius cephalus. NCBI lineage: Eukaryota > Metazoa > Chordata > Actinopteri > Cypriniformes > Leuciscidae > Squalius > Squalius cephalus. Next base: position 18,659,504 of record NC_137126.1, read on the forward strand.
ACCACAGATTCGTTTTCTTTTCCCACATCAATCGGTCTCATCTTGATGCTTCTGTGATAGCTCACATTGTATCCTTGTGTAATGTCTTGAAGTATGTCGATGTAACGTTTGGAGTTTATAGCTGTTAAATATCTCCACATTCTTCCTTTTAAGGTTCTATTAAACCGCTCAATAACACAAGCCTTTAATTCTGTGTCTGTTGCAAAATGGTTAATATTGTACTTTTTTGTCACGTTTTGAAAGTGTTTGTTAAAAAACTCCTTTCCTTTATCTGTCTGTAATTTCTGTGGTACGCATCCCTCTTTCAGTATGGATTCAAAAGCTTTAGAGACCTCTACACTGCCCTACAAAGGCAAAAGACCTTAAGTCGCTAGAGTGTGGAACTGAGAAAAATGACTTTAAAGATTTTTTGTTGTCCCATCAAATTAATCATAGGTAGGACACTGGAAATCTGGCAAATAGATGTTTTAGTAATGGAAATTATATACATAAAAAAAATTTGAGCTCAAACTTGACTTTTGACCACTATTTTAAAGTTACTGTACTCTGCCTTTGTATTGTCAGCAAAAAGTGAGAAGTCATGCCAAGGCAAAAGGCAGTAACTTCCACATTCTCAATATTTGGTTGCTGATCACCATTAACAAAATCATTATAGTAACACCTGTATAAAATCTAGTGATCATGGCATTTATTTTGTATGATTTACAATTATTTATAGCCATCTACTTATTGCTATCCTGGGCTTTGGTTGCATTCTGATGGCATTATTAATACATTTGACATGACAAAATACCTCCATAGATATACTAGTCCAGCATTGGCTCGACCGTGTTTAGGGCGGGGCTGAAGGCGCCGGCGAAGTTTTGGCAATCTGCCAGATAGATACATGAGTGTTTCAACCAGGTCCTGTACCCGAACTGAGTGAGGCGGGGCTTTAATTCTTGGTTGTATTCATCTGATACGGCAATGCGTAACGTTTTTTTGTCAACTCTGCATAATCCTTCGCTATCGATATCGTACGTTAGTCGACGGCGGGTTCAGTTGTGCAGGACAAAGCTCTGAGGACATCAGAAGTTAGAGGGACTGATGGCAGCTGGACAAAGTACACAGGCTACACCGTAATGTTAACATTAAAACAAAGGCAGATAACCGTACAATCTGGTAGGTAGCATTATTTGATAGAACACCGGCACAGTAACTTCATATTGACGCGCGGCTAAACAAAGGCAGAGCACCGTAACTCAATTTGAGCGTTCCAAAACAAAGCCAAAGAGCGGTAACTGATGTTACGGTGTTCTGCCTTTGTTTCTCATGGGCTTTTGGAAGTTACTGTTAAGACAATTCATTATTTTCTCGAAAAAACAATGGAATTGATTTAAGATACTTATCCACATGATAAAGGAGGTCTTGAATGTGCCAAAAATATAAATAACTCATTTTCGACCAAAAACGAAGTTACGGTCTTTTGCCTTTGCACGGCAGAACACCACTCTTGTTTTTTAATGCACGTGTCCATGCGTACTTACTAAACAAATCGATGCATGTCAACAGAAAGTGGTTGTTGTCATTTACCTTGGCATATGCAGACATATCTACTAGATCGGCTTGGAACTGCATATCAACACCATAGACAAAAACCCGATTCCTTTTATATTTTAGTGGGGCACTTCTGTGTAGTGTATATGCATCCTCGCCAGCGAGCCAGTCTGAAACTTCTTTATCGGTTAAACGAACCCCCGTCTCTTTTAAAACAGCTTCTTTTAAACGTTTTTTTACCCCCTAAAGAACCAGGGTTAGAAGGTGTGTAATAAATCTTTTTCATTTCTTCTGACATATTGACACTTCACACTCCACAAAAGAATAACACAGATGGTTAAGTGGTTCAGGGTTTTATTTCTTAAACATTAAAAGGATACAAAAGGTATCATACAGCATCAATGTAGTGTAGAAATTTTATACACATCACAATGTTTTTCTCAAGAATGTAATCAACCAATGTTTCAACAATTTCACATACATCAGTCTGATTGTTTCTTGTCAACATGTCCACACATAGATCCGATACATATGTACACAAGCACAATATATCAGCTATTCTAATAAAGCTACCACATTCAGTCATCAGGTCTAAAACTTTTCTGATGGTTACACAAACTGGATCACCAGCATTAACGCATAATCGCATCATATCTGACCATTCATTTGACACATTTCTTACAACAGACATTTGTTTCTTAAGGTTTGTAAAATGTTTGGCATCAACACCACATCTGTTTACAGTAACCGATAAATTGGCACATTCATTAATGTTGTTATACAACAAGGTGGTCATCTCACATCTAATACGTTGTTTAAGTAGACACTTAGCCAGTCCAGTTGCAAAACAAGTGTTCCCCATGCTGTTGTCACAAACAGTCAACTTAGACAATACCTTTCCAGCTGTCCACAGTGTCATAGACAATTTGTTCACTGCTGCCGTCCACAACTTTCTCTCTGACTTTGCGAAGCTTCTCCACAATGAAAACCTCGTCACGCAGTTCATGTAAAATAGCATCCACTGACCCCTGAATCCTCTGGGGGTGAACCCTTAAACCACAACGGCTCAATGCTTGAGCAACGATGTGCTTAAGATCTGGTCTCACCAGATTACGTGTCAGTTCCTCAAAGTAGGCGTCAAAGAAATAGGGGTCCGGTTCAAACAAACAGGAATGTCTAATCTGACTGGGGTGATCCACTTCACAGCCCAAACAGATTTCTTTCAGCTTTTTGTTGATGACGTGTTCCAGAAGGACCACAACGGTTGCTTTTATGATTTTGAACCCGTCAGAACGGATACAACTGTCTGTGTCGTCAATTCCTGCTAAGGCCGCAGCTCCAACTATTGCACCGGTGTTGCCGTATGGAGTTGTAAGGAAGGTCAGGTTGTGATATCCTAGATCCATACAAAATTTATCCAACCAACTGTTGTCACATGTTTGGGGGTGGGGTTCCAGCGGTGTGGCATTGTCATCAGGCATCGCTGGGATAGTCTCGGGGGTGTTGCTGTAGCAGTAGACAGATGTAGATCCTTGAGACATGGTGAATGAATATTGCGATTGTACCGATCCGTGCGCGTTTTTAATGACTGTAATATGTGGGTGGGCTTAAGAGGCGGTCTTCGGGGTTGGTAACGCCCTTCTCAGGGTGAAACAATTGCATCTTTACAGAACTGTAACGATCATACATGTCACACCATCTAAACATCTTGTCTATGCTTGTAAATATATTGTCAAGCATACGAACATCTCTCCACTGAAACAGAAATTTCATGTCGTAGCACGTGTGATGCTCAGATTCTCGAATAGGCCACGCATGTACGTTGAGCTTTGTCTTGTCGTTGCAGCAAAAAATATAAACACAGTCGTCTGGTAGCTTTTTACTGTGGTCCCCGACCACACGAAATCTTGTGTTAGGAGTTAAGCCATCCCTCTCGGCAATGTATAACGGATCATCACCACTGTCGTTCAAATCTCTCCAAACGTAGTTGAAAAACAGAAACCAGTCTTTGTCTTGAAAAATCAGACATGGAGTATGCCATGTAAATTCGTCTCCAACATCTGCAGTGTAAAGTTTCACAATACGCAGCACCTTGTCAAACGCATATCTCAGCACGCGTTTACCAGACATTGGGTAATCACATTTCACATTAGCTATGTCTTCATGAAGAAACTTTGTCAAGCTAACATTTTGCTTTTTCCTAGGTGCAAAAGTTAGTTCCTCTCTCATTTCAACAGGTCCTCTTGTTGGCGAAATACACATGACCTTTCTAGGGGTTTTAGGAGTTCCCGGAGCAGCCATTGTAACAGGAAAAGATGCAGAAAGTCTTCTGTGTCTAACACTGCAATCCCTAACCTTATTTAATCCATGGTGTAGGTAGTGACGTAGGTGTGAAAAGGCAGAGCAGGGAGGACCATATCATAAAAACGTCTTTGGCATATGATGAGGTGCAAGTATTCACGTCAATCAGGACGCAAATCTCAGCCAGCTTGGCACTGTAAATCAGAGACCCTGTTTTTTGACACATGGATTCCCTGTCAATCACTAGTGTCATAAATCAATCAAAGGGGTCATAAATCAACCCAAAAGTGACACATGGTATATGTTAATACTACTAAGGCATTTAAGTGTGTTGGCAGATTTGTAGTTTGAGTAAGTCTGACTTTGAAGTAACAGTGATGTTGGTTTTTCTATCTTAATCTCTGTACCATCAAGAATTGCAAAGGTTGTTGGGAACTCTGCTCTGTAGTTGTCAGGCATGTTTTCTGTTATGCTGTCCCTGTGTGGCCAAATAGACATGTTGCCTAGTCTACCATACATGGAATCAATCCATGAATTGAATAAAATACTAACAGTTCGTTCTGGAACTTGAAATTTGAAGGCCAGCTCTTTCAGATCAAAGTTTTGCCTCAGCTTCATAAGCACGAGTAGGAACTGTTGTCGTAAAGGCATGAGGTTGATCTGCTGATCTACTCTGTGGTATGTCGCAAGTGTTTGTGTATCTGTTGCAGTGCTGGGTATCCTGAAAAATGCACACAGCTTGCTGAACTCATCATAACTAAAACCTGTGCAGTACTTAAAGTACTCAGGCACACTGCAGTTAGATATAGTCTCTGGTGTGAGTTTGTAATGAGCTTGAGTGGGTGTGGTGTGGGTGAGTGGGTGAGATGCTTGATAAGTTTTAATCTCTTCCCTCAGCAAGGCATTTTCTTTTTCTTTATCGGCAAGTTGCCTCTTTAATTGATTTACTTCCTCTTCCTCTTGGTCCTCTGTGCGATCCTGGTGTGGATCCTCTGTGTGAATCTGGTCTGCTGTGTGAATCTGGTTTTCTGTGTAAAAACATAACAATGAAATTATTAAAATGAGGCCTAGTTAAAAAATATATATAATAAAAAAAAATTAAAAAAAAAACAAGAAACATAATGTAAATAATAAATGTATTTTTCCCCCCTTCATTGCATACAGCTCCCACTATTGGACAACACTTCACAAGCATCCTCCCAATCAAACTCCACTGACTTCCCAGCATTCCCTTTGCCATCACAGCCAGGCTCTTTCTGTACTGTCCTTAATGAAGTGCAGATGGAAAGGTTCAGTACCATGGTAGTCTCAAAACCTGAGGCAGATGCACTTGAGAAAAACACCAGACAGCAGAGTAGCAATAATATCTGGCATCATGTCCGCTCCATTCGCCTAACCTCATCCTCCTTCAAGAGAATATTCTCTAGAAGAGCCGACTTTGAACAACTTGCCACCATTATGCAGAGGAAGAAGAAGAACATTATGACAAAAGCCATGAAGAGAGGCCTGGAGCTTGAGCCAGCCGCTGCAGCCCAGTATGCTGTCATCACTGGTAATGAAGTTCAAGTGTGTGGGTTTGTCATCAACCCTAACGCCCCCTATTTGGGTACATCCCCAGACAGAAGGGTTAAGAGTGGTGAGAATGAGACCTATGAAAATCAGTTACACCGATTGCCAGTACCTTAACCCTCTGAGGTCGGCAAACGCGCCCGCACGTTTTGCTGGATTTTCTTCACATTGTAGCACTATAAACTTAAATTTCTCCGTCATTTATGGTCATACAGAAAAAAGAAATATAAAAAAAGAATCTGTGATATTTCTACTTTTGTATGTGTCCACTTACAATCAAATCAAAACATTGTGCTTTTGTAAAATAAAGAAAATAAACAGGGTGTGCGTTCTGCCTCTCCGTCGCGGTGAACTTTTTTTTCTTGAGCACGTCTATAAACTGAAACAAAACTCAGCGAATACTTGTCACACATTTATGAGCCATATACCTTTATAAACAATTAAGTGTGTACTTTTAAATGATCGGATTCAAACTGAAAACAAATATTCTCTGTTTAAGTAATTTGTATAAAACCAACAAGATGTCCAGCTTCTCAAACGCTTCCTAATTATTTTTAATTTGAACACGCCCACTCACACGAAAGAGATTCACATGCAAATTTCCACATGGAACGCGATCGCGCTCATTACCTCAAAAACAAAACACCAAAACACTAGTTTTGAGTTTGAAAGAAGCGCCGTGAACTTACCTTGGATTTACATCAGAAGAAGAAGAACGCGATTTGAAGACAAGAAAGATGTAAGGTAAGAAATTCTTACATATTAGTTTGTTATTGTTGCATAAATTTCACATTGCAGTTGAACTGTTGCTAGATATGGTGAATATTATAATATTTAGACCCGTGTTTACTGTTACTGTGTTTGTGGATATCTGCTCAAACGTAGATATGTAGGCTATATGGTAACCATAATGTTTTATATTTGAGCGCGATCGCGTTTGAATGTATCATATTTTGGATCGCGATCGCGTTTGAAAAGCACCAAACGGCTTCATGTTTTTACTATTATCTCATTTCATATCATCATAACGAATGGAAACATTTGAAGTAACATGATAATCAATATATTTTTCTCTAGCTTAGTTGTTACTGAAATAGTATGGAAGATTTATAGGCTGCTATAGGTTATTGTTATTATTTTATGCAGCACTGCGCATAGCCTATGCCTACAAGGCACAACACACCTGGTGTTCATTATATTATATATTGTTGGAAACATTTGTGTGTGTGTGTGTGTGTATTCTGTGAATTTTAAAAAGCAATTTTAACCAGAAAAATCTAAAAATTTATTCCCAAAAATCATGCAGGCCTTTCTCTTGATATCAGTATGTTCACTTTTTTTTTTTTTTTTCAGGGACCAGATGCCACTGAGTCCTGCTGACTTCAACATTCACATGAGTCTCTGTACATGAACATGGTAAAGTGAAAATCAAACACCTTGGAAATGAAAGGTATGTACAATGTTTTTAGGAATGGCAGAAAGGTCTCTGTCTTTGGATCATTGTTTTCAATAAGTGCTTTTTTGTCATTTGTTGTGTATCTTTGGATTAGAGCCCTGCACGGGCCTCAAATCTAGGCCCGAGCCCGGCCCTGGCCCGAGACGCTCAGGCCCTAGCCCGACCCGTGTCCGACAGCTCATCAGAATTATCAGCCCGAGTCCGACCCGAGCCCTTTTTTTTTTTTTTTTTCACAGCGGCAGACTGCCATTAAAATATGTCCGTTTTGTTAGTTATGTTTCTTTTCATTTCTTTATTAAGCTAATTTAGACAAATGTTGGGAGCATTTAAAAACGTTTCGGCCAACCAAGCCGAGCCAACAGCGAGTAAAACATGTTTGATCAATTTAGCCTCTCAAATCAACGCTAATACTTTACTTAGCTACAATAAAATCCATAGATGTAAAACACTTCAAGCATATCACACAGACAGTTAGTTGTTTATTTATTAAACCACAGTGAGTATTTTTTTTTTTTGAAATACTGAGGCAGGCTCAGGCTGCTCGCAACAGCGCTCGCAAACGAAATGAGCAATAGTCAATCTAAACAAATTAAATTAAATAAATCAAAAACAAACTTGCAGGTTATCTTACCTAAAAAATGCACCACAGAACATGGCCATTCTTTTTTCCAGTAGTTTCCAACAGTTAAACGAAAATAAAGTCCAATCGAAAGAAAAACATCAGTAGTTTCCAACAGTTAAACGAAAATAAAGTCCAATCGAACGAAAAACGAAAAACATCAGTAGTTTCCAACAGTTAAACGAAAATAAAGTCCAATCAAACGAAAAGTTAGAATAGTCTCTACAGAGCATCGTGGAGAAAAAGAATAGCATCCACAGTGGAAGATTTTAACCCAGTCCTCTCTTCTATCACTCGCGATTTTTCTCTTAATATTCTCCATTATTTGCACATGAGGTGAATCGTTGGTTCCGCTGACGGGAAACCTTCTGTGTGTGTGTGTGTGTGTGTGCGTGCGACTGTCATGTCAATCATATGTCAGTGTAAATAATTATAAGATTATGAAAGTTATGAGGTTATTAAATGTCTTTCTATGTTTGTTTTTCTATCGTCAACGTCAACTTCTCATATTTTTTTATATTAATGTCTAAAAATATAAAAAGAAGGATAACTCAAAAAAGGCCCGAGGCCCGGCCCGCATGTGAACTATGACGTGAAAATTGGCCCGAAGCCCGGCCCTAGGGGCGTGAAAAAGTAGGGGCCCGTCGGGCTCGGGCTGAAATGCAGGGCTCTACTTTGGATTATGTTGTGTTGTAAATAAATCCAAACAATCTAAAAGCCATTCTTTTTTAAATCTCCTCATTCTTTGTGCAAGGTTGCTCAGAATGACAGGGCCTGATAGCTCCTAATAGGGCCGTTAGGGGAGGGTCTTTGTCTTTCTCAGGTGTGAAAAGCCTTACATATTAATGACCTCCGCATAAAGCTTTCTCACACAAAACACGTCGTAAAAATTTTAAATCAATATATTGTCTTCTCTGAATGAGCAGTCAGGGTGATTTTCACATAGTTTTAGAGCAAATATTCTAGGCTACGTCATACAATTTTCAAAAGTCTTGTGAAGAAATAATCAGTATGGGTTTCATGGCCTTATTTCAGTGAGAAATTTTTTTTGTATTTTCACAAACCACGCATAAATGTCATTATCTCAAAACTACAAACTTTTACATACATGCTGCTGATATATTATTGTAGCAGAGTTTGTGCTAAATACAGTGTAATTAGACTTTAGCCATGAAAATGTCACAAGTAACAGAAATAACCACAAATGTCAGAGCATGTCAGAACACCTCCAGGGCCCAGAAAACAGCTCAGACCCCAGAGGGTTAAACAGGTTAGTGATGACACCTACAGGCTCAATCGTACACATGAATATTACTTCCAAATCATGGGACAATTGGGGATAACTGGGATGCCATGGTGTGACCTTTTTGTGTTATGTGAAAGTGACTATCACCTGGAGCGAATTTGGTTTGATCCTGAGATGTAGAGGAAAATAAAAGATAAACTTGACTGGTACTTTTTTGAGTACTTTCTCCCTACAATGTGCAGTGAGAGTCCACAACAGTCACATGAACTGTAGCCCACCTGTTTCAATGACCATGGACAACTCCTCTGATGTGGTATCCTGCACTGATGAGCCTGATACTGTGGAAATGCCTCTGTAAATACATATGTGAAATTGATTAAAGTGTTTGATATTATTCTGATACTGTGTTGTGGCTGTAATATTCTTTCTGCAATTTAATTATTTTATTATAACTCTTATCTTTTAGTCGGCAGTCTTCGACCTTTGATTGCACTTCCTTCATCATGAATAGCAGGGACTGGATTTGGGAATTCGGGACTTGGTTCCCCATTGACAAAATGCTGAAATATTAATGTAAAAAATTGTTGGACTGTGGCAACACGGTGGCGGTAACGTTAGTCACCTTCAAAACTACCACAACAGTGTGTCTGTAACATTAAAGGGATAGTTCACTTTGAAATTAAATTTTGGTATGTTTTAGCTTACCTCAAGGGCATCCAAGGTGTCCTAGGTGTCTTTGTTTCCGCAGTAGTTTCAATTTTGATATTTTTAAGTCAAACCGTTCTTGTCTGTCAGTCATATAATGCAGGTCTATGGTCACCACCTCAAAGAGCATGCACAGAGAAGTCCAAATTATGATGGCCTAAGACACGAAACGAGCGGTTTGTATGAGAAAACGAACAGTATTTATATTGTTTTTACCTCTACACAACACGTCCAAGTGATCTGAGGGCGCGCGCGCTTCCTGGTGTGTGACGTGTGCGTGCGTTCTGGCTTTAGTCTGCGCAAGCGCCGGAAAGTGTACAAAAGGTAAAAACGATATAAATACTGTTCGTTTTCTCACACAAACCGCTCGTTTTGTGTCTTAGGCCATCAATGTGTACTTACGATGGGGAATTGTTTAATTTGGACTTCTCTGTGCATGCTCTTTGAGGTGGTGACCATAGACCTGCATTATATGACTGACAGACAAGAATGGTTTGACCTAAAAATATCAAAATTGAAACTACTGCGGAAACAAAGACACCTACATCTTGGATGCCCTTGAGGTAAGCTAAAACATACCAAAATTTTATTTCAAAGTGAACTATCCCTTTAACGTTAGGTGTTTGTATCTTGAATAACAAAGTTAGCTAACATCCAGCCGCTAGTCAAAACATACAATCCTGACTTATGTGATAACTAAACTATCGCTAAGCTTGCTTGCTAGCACCTTGATTCTTCATTAATTAGGGTAGAGAACCGAAATCATAACCTAAAACAGCATAAAACTGTCTAACTAGTATAACTTCACAGTAAGGTGAAAAGCAAAATTTACCTTAGAGCACACAAAAGTGTGCTTGTTGATCCTTGAGGGGTTTAGCTGACTGTGAGGACGTCCACACAGTTTAATCCAAAGAAGACACTTGTCAGGATTTGACTTCGGTTTTGGGAAGGGAAAAAAATGGACACCCCCTCCAACCTCTCTGGGAAACGCGTATCTGTGTTACAAATGCCCCAGGCACAACGTTTAACCATATTTTTTGATAAAACTACGACGGTAATAGCCTGCCGAGACCAAAAATATGAGACGCCTGCGTTAAAGTCAATGGAGCGCTGTGAAAAAGTGTCGGACCTCTGTGGGAGCTCATTCTTGGCTGCGCTGTGATTGGTCAATCTACATTCTAGGGTGTGGCTTAACCAAAGGCGAATTGTGGCTACACTTTAGTTGTGGTTATAAGTTGCAATCCTAAATTCACATAATATTTTTATACATTTAATAAATACATTCTTAATATTTGTTGTTTTTGTTTTTATGTTTGAGCTTATATATCTCAATATTAATAACAGTCTGGTTAATTTTGAGTCTTGAACTGTAAACTCTCAAGAGTTGGTTTTCTAAATATATGTTGGTTATGTGTCTATTCAGAATGACTTATGAGCAGCAACCTTTTTATTTTGGGTATGTCATGTATGCATCACTTGCCAAAATTGGGGCTAACTGGTAAGGGGTGCATTTAAAGACATTCTGAACTCTACTGGAGTTAGACAACACGTGTCAGGACCTACTCATTGTCGTAATCATACACTTGATCTAATATTATCACATGGAATCAATGTTGATGCCATTGAAATTCTGCAGCAGAGCGATGACATCATTATCTAGTCTTGTGTATACTTCATGTATACTTCATGCAGCCAAGGCTGCAAAGCCGACTCTGTGTTACAAATATGTTAGACCTATCACTTCTGCCACTAAAGATTGCTTCATTAATAATCTTCCTGATCAGTTTCATCATCTCAGCATCCCAGATAGCTTAGAAGAACTCGATATTACGACAGAAACTTTTAACTTTTCCAGCACTTTAGACACAGTTGCTCCGTTGCGCTTAAAGAAGATTAAAGGAAATAGTCCAATGCCATGGTACAATGAGCATACTCAGGCCCTTAAGAGAGTGGCCCGAAAAATGAAGCGCAACTGGAAGAAAACAAATCTAGAGGTATTTCGCATTTCATGGAAAGAGAGCACGATTGCATACAGAGAGGCCTTAAAAGCTGCTAGATCTGCTTATTTTTCAACCCTATTAGAAGAAAATAAACAAAACCCTAGGTATTTATTTGAAATAGTGTCTAAACTAACGAAAAATAAAGCTTCAAGCCCAGACGTTTCCAAGCAGCACAGCAGTAATGACTTTATGAACTTCTTTACTAACAAGATTGATAATATCAGGGAGAAAATTATAACTATGCAACCGTCTACTACAGTATTGCATCAGGCAGTGCATTGTAGTCTCCTTGAGGAAAAAATTTATTCATTCATTGCTATAGGAGAGGAAGAATTTACTAAACTCATTATATCATCTAAATCAACTCTTTCAATAGCTTAGTCGGTATAGGGTCTAATATACATGCTTGTTAGACCCTATACTGACTAAGCTATTGAAAGAGATGCTTCGAGAGGTCATAGATCCTCTTCTTAATATCATTAATTAATCTTTGTCATTAGGATACATACCAAAAACTTTTAAGCTGGCTATGATTAAACCGCTTGTTAAAAAAACACAAATTGATCCTACAGAATTAGTCAATTACAGGCCGATCTCGAATCTACATTTTCTGTCAAAGGTACTAGAAAAGGCAGTATCCTCACAACTATGTTCCTTTTTAGAAAGAAATGATATCTGCGAGGATTTCCAGTCAGGATTTAGACCATATCATAGTACTGAGACAGCTCTCATTAGAGTCACAAATTATTTGCTCTTATCATCCGATCATGGTTGTATCTTTCTATTAGTGTTACTCGATCTTAGTGCTGCATTTGATATCGACCACAACATTCTTTTAAATAGTCTCGAAAATTATGTTGGCATTAGTGGAATTGCATTAGCATGGTTTAAATCATACTTATCTGATTGTTATCAGTTTGTAGCAGTAAATTAAGAGATGTCTTATCGATCAAAAGTTCAGTATGGCGTACCACAAGGCTCAGTACTAAGATCGCTGCTGTTCACTCTGTACATTCTTCCTTTAGGAGATATCATTAGGAAGCATGGCATTAGTTTTCACTGTTATGCTGATGATACTCAGTTCTATATTTCTTCACACCCTGACGAAACTTACCAATTCACAAAATTCAGTGGATAATACCTAAAATATTAAAATCGACTGCTGGCGGTAGATCCTTTTCCTGTTTAGCACCAGAACTTTGGAACAGTCTTCCTAAAATTGTCTGGGAAGCAGACACACTCTGTCAGTTCAAATCTAGACTAAAAACACATATATTTGGCCTAGTATACACATAACACATTATAGACTTCTATAATTCAATGTTAGGCTGCATACTTTAGGTCAGCCGGAACCAGGAACACTTCCCATAAATCCTAATGTACTTCATAAGAATCATAAGAAGGATGGCATCTACATTAATATTAGTCTCTCTGTTTATCCCAAGGTTTACCGCAGTCCACCGGATCCAGGCTGTATCCAGATCTGATGAAGGAACTGCGCCTGGACACGACAACAACGCAGTCCTGAAGTGTCAACTAGTCTCTCCCCTGTGAAGGCCTCCTTCCCTTCCCTTTACCTCTATACAGATAAAACGTTGTTGTTTTATCTGTACAGAGTCACCACGTGGCTACGCGGACGTGATCAATAATTATGTATTATACATTTTTAAGGCCAGACAAGTAGTTTGTTGAGGGTTGATTTGTAAAAAATGACTACACGCCTGCGCACATATATATTAAAACGCGCATACCTATGGACTGAACACGTAATGCGCATGTGCGCAACGTCGGTGTTTGCGCAGAGGTTTGCACAGAGGTTGCGTAGGTTTGCGCAGAGATAACTGATAATCATTTGCACCTTGGAACCTATTTCCAGGAGTGCGTTCTCGAGCCACCAGGCACTGTTTTGTGCGAATGGGCGGCCGGAACTTATTGAAGGTTTTCTGTTAGAACGGTGTCATGTTAGCGGCCCCTAAGTTAATAACTAATGATCTTCGCAACGGAAGTGAATCAATTAATCAAAACTTTAGCTGGACAATAACTTTATCCTAGAGCTGCTGTAAAGCCAAAACAATCTCTGTTAATGTAATTTCCTATTATCACTGTAAAGCTGCTTTGAAGCAATTCATATTGTTAAAAGCGCTATATAAATGAAGGTGACTTGACTTGACTTGACTAAAAGTGTGCTGAGTATTTCCTACTTCCTGTCACGAGTATATTAGTTTCATTGAGTTTTGGTTTGGTTCTGTTCTGTTTGCCTGTGCTCCCGATCCTTGTTTGTTTCTATGGTTACTGATTACGTTACGCACCTGTCTTTAGTTCTGTTGATTAGCCTCATTGTGTATTTAAGCCCTTAGTTCCCTTTGTTCAGTGTTCGGTCTCATCTTAGTTTGAATGTGGTTGTGCTATTCTGTCTTCTGGTTTATCTCCTACATGTTACTTTGTCATTGTGTGCTCATTACAGCCACAGCCTAACAGAAAACCGAACCTAGATTAGATTTTTTTTTTTTTACTGCCGAAAATCAGGAAAGAACATGGATTTATCTGCTGTGCATCTCCTTTTGCTGGAGCAAGAAGAGTGTTCTTCAAGGAACACACAAAGGACTTTTTAGATCTGCTCGGTCTGCGTATTTTTCTACACCAGGCTCAGCGAGTGGTCCAAGGCACGCCTGCCCATTGACGATCCTCGGGAGAATTTCACCGCCTATGTGGAGTGGGTGCTGGTCTGCGCTGCAGAAGAATATGTCACCAGATCCAGAGCCGACACCAGAGCCAATCATCGTCCTGGAGCCTGAGCCCAACGGAATGTCTGACCAGGTGTGTGAGCCGGCAACATCATCCGTTCCAGTGGGTGTACTCATGGAGTACGAGGGGATGGGTTGGAGGTTCCTGCCCAGCTCCAAGTCTACTGCGTCTCCGCTAGTCCCGCCCAGTTCCAAGTCTCCTGCGTCTCTGTTGGTCCTGCCTAGCTTCAGCTGTCCTTTGTCGCTGATTGTCCCACCAGCCTCCCTCTCCTGCCTCCTCTACCTAAGACAGACAGTTCTTTGTCCCCACCTCCACTGGTCCCCTTCAGTCCCTCTGATTAACTTGAGGTAGCTAAATTAATATTACAATCAATTAATCAGTTCCAATGAACTATTTTGATTATTTATTTATTCTAAGAAAAGTGTATCTTTCATGGCCACCTGTCACGGTGTGGGTTTTGTGTCTTGTTCCTTGTTCTTGTCTGTCATGTAATTCCCTGCTTGTCATGTGATCCTGCCATGTGTCTTGTCCCATGTTCAACTGTTCCCCGTTATGTTGATTAGTCTTCCCAGGTGTTTCAGTTTAACCACACCCCCTTGTTATCTTGTTTAGCTTGTTTTCCCTGTGTATATAACCCTGTCTGTTTTAGTATGTGTTACGGAGTCCTTGTTATTGTTACACCACTTCTTTGCTCTGTTTTTGCCTGTTTATTGTTTTGTGTTTTTGGATTGCCTCATTTGGATTTTGACCCTTGCCTGGACTAGTTGTGAGTACGCATTTTCCCTAATAAACATACTGCGATTGGATCCCCTGTTTCCTGTGTGTGGGTACGTGACGCCACCGAAAAATAATTATTTCTTAGCATGTACAGCACTTAGAGTTTGTTGCAAGCAGAGAATCAGAAACCAAATACATATTGTGCACAAGTTTTATTAACTAACTCACAAACATAACTAAAACTAAACAAACATACATACAATCATACATAGGTAAAATGGTGAGTGATATGGAACCGTTAACAGGAAATGGAACTATGGAAAAGGTCTATTTAACTGTAAAAAAAATTGATACTTTAAATTGATACTTGCATGGTCTGTGCAGTGGACAATTCTTGAAGTGGTTGAAAATTGAGTTTGTTGATGGGTCCGTGAGTGTCAAATGTCACTGTACAAGTTGCAATCGGTTTCTTCTCTGCTGGATGGAGAAGATATGATGAACTTGCATGGTGGTTTCGACGCTGTTGTGGTTGAGAGAGTCCTTTTTCTCCTGAGGGAACACATGGCTGTTGTGAGTCGAAGCCTGCAGCCCGGCCCTGCTGAGGCCACGCTGGACAGCACGGCATCCTTAAGTGCCGAGAATGCCAAGAGTTGATCATTGCCCGTTCAGTGATGGTAAGGTTGCAGTTTTCTGGATTGAAGAAAAGGCAGTCTGACTCCCTTTGGGAGCATGAAGGCACTATCAACGTGAAGAAGCAGCAGTTGAGGCCAGAGACAAGAACTAAGAGAGGGAAGGGCTAGTGAAGAGGCCTTTTAAAGCTTGACAAAGGTCACACCTTGCAGGGCTGGCTCAACCAATAAGAAAGGTGAATTTTCTGAGCGCGAGTTTCTTCTGTGGGGAGGATTTATGACGCTATCTCAAGTCAAGTCAAGTCAAGTCATCTTCATTTATATAGCGCTTTTAACAACGTAGATTGTTTCAAAGCAGCTTCACAGAGATAAGCGTATAATTTAAGGTAACAGAGATTGTTTTGGCTTTATAGCAGAGTTAAGTTATTTTCCATCTAAAGTTAGTTTTGATTGATTTGCTTCCGTCGCAACGATCATTTGTTATTAAATTAGGGGCCGCTAAGACGACACCATTCCCTCTACACAGACTTTAAACGCGAACCTGTGAGAAACGCTGATGGCGTTCACATGCGCATTTAGAACGGGTTCTATAGTTATGTGCGTTTGAATATACGCAGGTTTGGAATTCCCTACAAGCCAAGCCTAAACAAAGTACTTGTCTTTCCTTATAAATTTTGATAAAGAATTTTATTTTATTTTGTTGCTTTGGGGTAGGAACGCGAAACGAATTTCCCGACAACGCCTTATCTGTAGAGTGGTAGAGGGATCCTCCATAGGGAGAGACTAGTTGGCACTTCAGCACTGAGTTGTCATCGGGTCCAGGCGAAGGTCCTTCGTCAGATCTGGATATGGCCCGGATCCGGCAGGCTGCAGGAAAACCTCGGGATAAACACAGACACTAAAATTAGCGTAGATGCCATTCTTCTCATGATGTAACGAGTACATCAGGATTTATGGGAAGTGTTCCCGGTTCCGGCTGACCTAATCTATGCAGCCTAACATTAAATTATAGAAGTCTATAATGTATTATGAGAATGCTAGGTCAAAGAGATGTGTCTTTAATCTGGCTTTGAACTGACAGAGTGTGTCTGCTTCCCGGACAATGGTAGGAAGACTGTTCCAGAGTTTTGGTGCTAAATAGGAGAAGGATCTACCGCCAGCAGTCGATTTTGATATTCTAGGTATTATCAACTGGCCGGAATTTTGAGATCGCAATAGACGTGAAGGACTATAATGCGTTAAGAGCTCGCTCAAGTACTGCGGAGCTAAACCATTTAGTGCTTTGTAAGTAATCAGCAATATTTTAAAATTTATGCGATGTTTAATAGGGAGCCAATGCAGTTTTGACAGAACCGGGCTAATATGGTCATACTTCCTGGTTCTGGTAAGAACTCGAGCTGCTGCGTTTTGAACCAGCTGTAGTTTGTTTATTAAACGTGCAGGGCAACCACCCAGTAGAGCATTACAATAATCTAGCCTTGAGGTCATGAACGCATGAACTAATTGTTCCGCATTTGTCAATGAGAGCATATGGCGTAATTTAGATATATTTTTAAGATGGAAAAATGCAGTTTTACATATACTAGACACGTGACTTTCAAATGAAAGATTGGTATCAAAGAGCACACCCAGGTTCCTAACCGACGACGAAGACTTAACAGAGCAGCCATCAAGTGTTAGACAGTATTCTAGGTTATTACGTGAGGAAGTTTTTTGTCCAATAATTAGAAACTCTGTTTTTTCAGAATTTAGAAGTAGGAAATTACGAGTCATCCAATTTTTTATATCTGCTATGCATTCCGTTAATTTTATGAATTGATAAGTTTCGTTAGGTTTTGAAGAAATATACAGCTGAGTATCGTCAGCATAACAGTGAAAGCTAATTCCATGTTTCCTAATGATATCTCCTAATGGTAGCATGTACAGAGTGAACAGCAGCGGTCCTAGTACTGAGCCTTGTGGTACGCCATACTGAACTTGTGATCGATGAGACATCTCATCATTTACTGCTACAAACTGATAACGGTCAGATAAGTATGATTTAAACCATGCTAGTGCATTTCCCGTAATGCCAACATAATGTTCTAATCTATTTAAAAGAACGTTGTGGTCAATGGTGTCAAATGCAGCACTAAGATCGAGTAACACTAATAGCGAGATACAACCACGATCGGATGATAAGAGCAAATCATTTGTGACTCTAACGAGAGCTGTCTCGGTACTATGGTACGGTCTAAATCCTGACTGGAAATCCTCGCAGATATCATTTCTTTCAAGAAAGGAACACAGTTGTGAGGATACTGCCTTTTCTAATATCTTTGACAGAAAAGGTAGATTCGAGATCGGCCTATAATTGACTAATTCTGTAGGATCAAGTTGCGTTTTTTTAACAAGCGGTTTAATCATAGCCAGCTTAAAGTTTTTTGGTACGTATCCTAGAGACAAAGATGAATTAATGATATTAAGAAGAGGATCTAGGACCTCTGGAAGCATCTCTTTCAGTAGCTTAGTTGGTATAGGGTCTAACATACATGTTGTCGATTTAGATGATTTAATGAGTTTAGTAAATTCTCCCTCTCCTATAGCAACGAATGAATCAAATTTTTCCTCAGGGGGGCTACAATGCACTGCCTTATGGGATACTGTAGTAGACGGTTGCATAGTTATAATTTTGTCCCTGATATTATCAATCTTATAAGTGAAGAAGTTCATAAAATCATTACTGCTGTGTTGCTTGGAAACTTCGGTGCTTATTTTTCGTTAGTTTAGCCACCGTTTCAAATAAATACCTAGGATTATGTTTATTTTCTTCTAATAGGGTTGAAAAATAAGCAGATCTAGCAGCTTTTAAAGCCTCTCTGTAAGTAATTGAGCTCTCCTTCCATGAAATGCGAAATACCTCTAGTTTTGTTTTCTTCCAGTTGCGCTCCATTTTTCTGGCTGCTCTCTTAAGGGCCTGAGTGTGCTCGTTGTACCACGGCGTTGGACTATTTTCTTTAATCTTCTTTAAGCGCAAAGGAGCAACTGTGTTTAAAGTGCTGGAAAAGAGAGAGTTAAAAGTTTCTGTTGCAATATCGAGTTCTTCTAAGCTATCTGGGATGCTGAGATGATGAAACTGATCAGGAAGATTATTAATAAAGCAATCTTTAGTAGCAGAAGTGATAGATCTAACATATTTGTAACACGGAGTCGGCTTTGCAGCCTTGGCTAAGTGCAAATTACACGAGACTAGATAATGATCTGAGATGTCATCGCTCTGCTGCAGAATTTCAACGGCATCAACATCTATTCCATGTGATAATATTAGATCTAGAGTATGATTACGACAATGAGTAGGTCCTGACACGTGTTGTCTAACTCCAATTGAATTTACAATGTCTTTAAATGCCAATCCCAATGCATCTTTTTCATTATCGATGTGTATATTAAAATCACCAACAATTAGTACTTTATCTGCAGTCAATATTAATTCTGATAGAAAGTCCGCAAATTCTTTGATAAAGTCTGTATGGTGCCCTGGTGGCCTGTATACAGTAGCCAGCACAAATCTCAAACGTGATTTATCATTTACACTATATATTTTTACATTAAGCACCAATGCTTCAAAAGAATTATATTTGAAACTTGATTTCTTAGTGGTTTTGAAACTATTACTATAAATTACAGCAACACCACCCCCTTTGCGTTTCAGACGAGGTTCATGTTTATAACAGTAATCTTGCGGGGTGGATTCATTTAAAGTAATGTAATCGTTTGGTTTTAGCCAGGTTTCTGTCAAACACAGCACATCTAGGTTATTATCTGAAATCATATCATTAACAATGAGTGCTTTTGAAGTAAGCGATCGAATATTCAGCAACCCAAGCTTTAGCATTTGCTCATCTGTATTATAGCTGTTTTTTATTTGTTGAACATCAATTAAATTTTTAACCTTAGATGGGTTAAAACGTTTTTTGGATTTCCAAATTCGGGGAACAGACACAATCTCTATATGATGATAGCTAGGTGAAAGAGGCTCTATGTGATGGGATTTATCTGACCTTGGTGACGCGAGGCCGCTAGCAGACGGTCGGTTTAGCCAGTCTGTCTGCTTCCTGACCTGAGCCCCAGATTGTCATGTTTGAGCTCTAAGACTATGAGCCATATTACTAGAGAGAAGAGCAGCACCATCCCAGGAGGGATGAATACCATCTCTTTTCAACAGGTCAGGTTTGCCCCAAAAACTTTTCCAATTGTCTATGAATTCTATATTATGTTGCGGACACCACCGAGACAGCCAACCGTTAAGCGAACACAATCTACTAACTATCTCATCACTCCTGCGAACAGGAAGGGGGCCAGAGCAAATTACAGTCCTTGACATCGTACTTGCAAGTTCACACACCTCTTTAATATTAATTTTGGTGATCTCCGACTGGCGGAGTCGAACATCATTAGTGCCGACATGAATAATGATCTTAGAGAATTTACGATTAGCATTAGCCAGCACTTTTAAATTTGCTTTGATGTCAGGCGCTCTGGCTCCCGGCAAACATGTGACTATGGTGGTTGGTGTCTCTATTTTCACGTTCCGTGTTATAGAATCGCCAATAACTAGGGCACAATCATTCTCAGTGGGTGTTTCACTGAGCGGGGCAAATCGATTTGTTATGGTAATCGGAACGGAAGAGTGGTTTTTAGATCCGCGACTAGAGCGATCCCTCACTGTCACCCATTTGCCCGGCTGCGCAGGCTCTACTTCAGCCAGAACCGACTCATGTAAAGTGTTCACTATACTATGCGCATCCAAAACATCTGAAGCTCTAGCACTCTTACTATCCTCAATTAAAGTTTGGATGCGTGTTTCTAATTCTGAAATCTTCTCTGTCAACCTAACTGTCTCCTTACATTTATCACATATAAATCCTATATTGTCGACAGAGAAGGCTATGCTAAACATGTGACATGAAGTGCAGGTGACAATAACAGGACAAGACATTACTCACCGTGTTTGTTGACTGATTCTTACTCACCTGAGCTTTTATGAACTCAAAGGCGCGGACGCGCGAGAGAAAAATAAATAAATAAAAATAGCTGAGCGCACGGGTGGCGCGTTAACAGGCTAGCGAATTACTAGCGTTTTGTGCTAGTAGTAGCTGCTACTAATAACAGAAGCTAGCGATGTCAGTTTAATCTGAGATGTTGGGTAAAATGTAGTAGTATAAACAACTAGAAATGGTAGTAAATGATGGTTCAAAACAAAGAAATACAAGGCTAAGACGGAGCTTACAGCACCGAAGCTAACAAACACACTCACAGCAGGCAGCGAGGCAGACAGGAGCAATCGATCAGCGATCAGTGTGGTTAGATATCTGCCTTACCTCTTTTCTATTCATTAATGCTCAGACAGATATAACAAACCCACACTGCATTCTAAGAGAAGGTGATGTACATCAAAGTGTGAGTCATTAAATGAGGATTAATTAGATAGGAGACATGATACAGGTGAGGTTACATTGACCGTTGGTTGGTTGTATAATAAAATACATACCATAGTATATACATAATAGTACACTCAACTCAACTCAACTCAACTTTATTTATATAGCACCACTAAAAACAACGATTGTTGACCAAGGTGCTGTACATTATTGCACAAAACATTGGCATTAACATCATTTACTACATAAGAAAACATGACAAAACACAGAACATACCAGACACCGCACAAATCAGCTACAATTATAAGCCAGAGAAAACTAGGACCTGTCATGGCAACTAGGACCGTCTTGCCCTGTTTGGGCGGATGGGACCACAGATCCCAGAGTGAAGTTTGAAGATTTTTTTGGTACATATACCAAATAATTGTGTCTGATTTGTCTCAGTCGTTACAATATATATATAACGTTTTGTATTTAGTTTCTTAATTTATTGTTTCATCATGATTTACAATTGTAATTATTTGATATCTAAATTAAAATCTTGATTTGTGGGGAATTATGTTATGGGCTTTTTATTTTTCAACTGCTTTAAGGCCTTTTTAAAAGTCAACAAAGAAACTGATTTTTTATTTATTTAATTTTTTTATAACTTTTAGCATATGATTTGTAGGAAAGCACGTTGTATAAGCCCTTATTGGCCTTTGGTTATTTTTAAAAAGGCAGGATACTGATTGAGAATAGAGGTTTTTGCAGTACAATTTCCATATTTATGTTGATTTACAGTAGATTGTGTGCTCAGTGTGTGTGATGGTAAAATGGGAGGTTATACAGATATCTGGATGAGACCACATTGTCTGCTGGAATATTTATTGATCTGTTCCGTCTTATCTCAGGCAAAATGACACTCACACAGGTGTCCAGGTGCAGGGCAAACCATTCAGTCTTTTGAGTCGATATTTACCTCACACAACACAAGCAAATCCTAGAGGTGCTAACTTCACATTCAAGTCATTATCCCTTATACTTGTGTATGTCTTCCATCAGAGTCATAATAATTATTTCTACCAGAAAGACTCGGGAGGCAAAATAACGTAACAAGTATGTATTTATTAACAGCCCAGCAAGCAAGTATTATGATATAAAGTTATTTGGCATAGGCCCTGTCCGTAGCTCGCAATCCGAGGGTATGGAATCTGCATTTTCTGCCTGAAGATGAAGGAGGGGGCACAGCTGACCCCCTGGGAGGTATGGGAAGGGACCATCCTGGTGGTGGTGGGGAGGATGGAGGTGAATGTAGGCGTCAGCATCTGCGAACTCAGACATGTGTAAGTACCGATCTTTTATACTACAAGTATTAGAACACGATTGGATAGATGAGAAGGTAATAAGTGACGTAACAATTGAGTCTTCCCGGCAGAACTTGCACTAAAGTTTTCATATCTGGGTTCATTTCTGCAGACAACACTCCATGTTCATCAGCCAGGAAGGGTCCAAAACAGTCCAAAATCACCGAGGCAATAGATTTACACTTCAGGGACAGTTATGATTTACTGCAGATGTAGTCTGCTGGTAGTTTGCATGTGTTTGCATAAGGGGAGGGGTGGACAGGATAGTGTGAATCAACTGTTAAGATAGTGTGAGTTGCCTGCCAGGACGCATAGTAATAACAGATACGCTGTATGGCAAGAGATGAGGGAGAAGTCCCTGGAGATCTATTTCTCACCTCAGGCAGGCCTTGAGACCTGTTCTTACACGCTAGCTGAGTTAAGGCTGTGGGGGGCTTAGGGCAGGTTGGGACATATCTTCAATAGTGCTCCATATTGCTCTTAATCTAATGCACGTCCCTCTGGCTCACAGAGTTTATCTTCTCAGAGGTATTGAGTTAGAAGTTAGTTTTTGACACTTTTCTTCCAACAGTGTAGTGACACAAAGTGATATTTTGACCCTGTAGATATTTAGGGAACATTATTGGTATTTCAAAAGTATGTATTTGATTTGGCTATTTAAGGAAACAATATATAATACATTTGCAAAAATTCAAATGTTTGGGATCAGTACGATATATATTTTTTTAAATGAACATTTTTATTCAGCACTGATACATTTAATTAATGAAAGCCACTGTAACACCACAATAAAGAATGCGTATCACTCCTTCCCACGGGCAGCTTTGGGGCTCACTGATCACTGTTTGGTTTATCTTATACCGACCTACAGGCAGAAACTTAAATCAGCTAAACCTGTAATAAGGACTGTAAAAAGATGGACTAATGAAGCAGAGCAGGATCTACAGGCCTGCTTCGATTGCACTGATTGGACTGTTTTTGCATGCATACATGCATTCCTACCAGGACATTCTTATCATTCACTAATGATAAACCATGGTTTACTGGGAAACTCAAACAGCTTCATCATGCCAAAGAGGATGCTTACAGAAGTGGGGATAAAATCTTGTATAACCAGTCCAGAAACAGACTGACAAAGGAGATCAGAGTTGCTAAAAGAAGCTACTCTGAAAAGCTGAAAATCCAACGACCCGGCATCAGTCTGGAGAGGCCTGAGGAACATCACCAACTACAAGTCACTATCCCCCCGATCTGTGGAGAATCAACAACAGCAGCAGCTAGTGAGACTGGGGAAACTCACATCCAGGACTCCCACAATCATCACTGGCACCTCCCAAGGGTGCGTTCTCTCCCCACTGCTCTTCTCCCTGTACACTAATGACTGCACTTCTAAAGACCCCTCTGTCAAGCTCCTGAAATTTGTTGATGACACCACTGTCATCGGTCTCATCCAAAACGGTGATGAGTCTGCTTACAGACTGGAGGTTGAACAGCTGGCTGTCTGGTGCAGTTATAACAACCTTGAGCTGAACACACTCAAAACAGTGGAGATGATAGTGGACTTCTGGAGGAACAGCCCAGCACTCCCCCACTCACCATCATGAACAGCACTGTGGAAGCAGTGGAGTCATTCAGGTTCCTGGGCACTACCATCTCTGAGGACCTGAAATGGGACAATCACATTGACTCCATTGTGAAAATGGAGCAGAGACTGTACTTCCTTCGCCAGCTGAGGAAGTTCAACCTGCCACAGGAGCTGCTGATTCAGTTCTACTCAGCCGTCACTGAGCCTGTTTTATGCACTTCCATCACTGTCTGGTTTGGTTCAGCTACCAAATCAGACATCATGAGACTACAACAGACAGTCCAGACTGCAGAGAGGATTATTGGTGGTCCCCTGCCAACCCTCCAGGACCTGTACTCTTCCAAAGTGAGGAAGAGAGCAGGTAAAATCATCACAGACCCTGGACACCACCTGTTTGAACTGTTACCGTCAAGACGGATCACTGGCCACAAGAACATCTAGGCACAGGAACAGTTTCTTCCCACAGGTAATTTCCCTTCTGAACAGTTAACATACCTCCCAAGACCAACACAGTCTCACCCCCAAACGTCACATACTGACGCGTCTTGACCAAACGGCAATATACGACGAAAAGGGTACCCCTAAAACGTCCGTATGTGACTATTCGGGTTATGGGTAGGTTTAGGTATGCGTTAGGGTACCGCTAAGAGGCGCTGCTGGTGCGCTTATGTCTTCGTCTCATATGGACGTTTTAGGGGTACCCTTTTCGTCGTATATTGCCGTTTGGTCAAGACGCGTCAGTATGTGACGTTTTGGGGTGAGACCGGGCTGCCAAGACATATGCCTGTAGTGCAATACTCCCATTGTTTAGTGCAATATCTTCTAAACTCAGGTGATATTTATATTTATTCATACTATTCAAAATACTGTAAATATGTTCATAATCTGTAAATGTTTATTCTGACTAAACCCAACTGTGACCTTGTACTTGTTTCATATTTTTATATTTATATAATATTTTATCACTGTTTCTTGTTGTATTTGCATTTGTAAATGTGCACTGGAAGCTTCAGTACCAAGAAAAATTCCTTGTGTGTGCAAGCACACTTGGCAATAAAGCTCTATATGATTCTGATTCTGACTTTTACATTGTTCTAAAAAACAAAACAAAATCCTATTTCAAATAAATAGGATGAACTTTCTGTTCATCAAAGAAATCCTGAAAAAATTAACATGGCTTCCACAAAAAAAATATTACGCAGCACAACTGTTTTCAACATTGATAATAATAAATGTTTATTGAGCACTAATCAGAATATAAGAATGATTTCTGAAGGTGACACAGAAAACTGTGATGGCTGATGAAAATTCAGCTTTTCTATCACAGGAATAAATTACATTTTAAAATATATTTAATTTGAAAACTTTTTTTTTGGTAAGAATATATTAGCCTAATATTACTGTATTGTATTTTTGGTGAGCATAAATCTTTCAAAAGCATTTCAAAATCATACCGATTCCAAACTTTTGAATGGTAGTGTGTGTCATTTACATCATTGTCTTGATCATAGACCATTACAGGCTGTGAGTGATATAAGTAATTACAATGCAGCTAAATAAAACCATGAAGTTCGAGTGTGTAGTTGAATGTACAGTGAAGATGCATCAGGCTGGTGTTGTGAGGGAAGATATGGATTTAT
This sequence comes from Squalius cephalus, assembly GCF_949319135.1. Taxonomy (NCBI): domain Eukaryota; kingdom Metazoa; phylum Chordata; class Actinopteri; order Cypriniformes; family Leuciscidae; genus Squalius; species Squalius cephalus. The sequence continues at coordinate 18,685,018 of NC_137126.1, forward strand.
GGAGAGTGGCGCCATCATCTGGTGTAAAATTCATCACTAGTGAATAGCCACTAACCTAAATGCAGGTAGTGAAGTTCTGCAATTAAAGATGATTTATTACTGAATGACAGTAAACAGGCCTACACATCAAACTGGAACAAAGAAACAAAAATATTTATTGTTAAAGCATTTTTATTTTTTTATTTTTTTCTGAAAGGACCATGGAAGCGGCTGCAAGCGGCATCCTACTTCATTTTAGATACAAGACATTTTAAAGAATGTTGGTAAGCAGACAGTTGACGGCACCCATTGACTTCCATAGTATATTTTTTGTCCTACTAAGTAAGTCAGTGGGGTCCATCAACTGTCTGGTTACCAACATTCTTCAAAATAGTTTGTGTTCATCAGAAGAAAGAAACTCATACAGGTTTGGAACACCATTAAGGTGAGTAAATGATGACAAAATTTTCAAGTGCAATCTTAAATAGGCCTAAATTTCTGAGAAGTACATAAAGTAGCCTATATATTTTTAGTTTAAAAGAAGTATAGGCCTACTAACAGCACACTTGAATAAACTTATTTTTTGTAAGGGCAATACTGTCTACATAGCCTGTGCACAGCACTTCATCTTTTATAACATCAGATTTTGGTCAAATGATAGAAAAAACTGAGTGCCCACATAACTATAATAAATTTTGTAACCTGTACAAAGTTGTAAAGTTGATGAAAACCTATAATGCGATGCACTTACTGCCGTTCAAATGACAGACAAAATATGTGACGCCGACAGTCGCTGGTAAAACATTGTAACTCCATTTGAGCTTCTTTTTGGTGAAAATGTCAATAATATAATGACACATGCAAGTGCCTGACCTTATATAAAGCCACAATATCAATCTTGTGTTGAATTATTTAAAAAAAAAAGCACACCATTTAAACTAATCTGTACCATATGTGAACAGCAGGGTGCGATATCACAGAATAACATTGAACTCTCAACTAGCTGAGTCTTTTGCTTAGAAAAAACAGAGTGGTGCAGGGATGACATCACTTCGTAAGTCAAAACATGGAAGCGAGTTAGCATTTTAGCACTTCCAGTTCCATCGTCACAAAGTCAATGGGTTTTTTGAATGGGATTTTGGTTGAATGGCTGAAATAAGGTCTGTGGTGAACACAAGCTCAAGATACTTTCACCTTTTATTCTACAACATAAAATACATCAGTAATACCCCACTCATGATTTTTTAAGATGTTATGAGTCTTGAAAAAGGCGATTGCTAACAAGTGGCTAAATGGGATTGGAGAGGCTGTCGAGGAGATTAAACGTCCACTTTAACAGCCTTGTTATGCTTATAACTGTGCTCTTATAAACTATTCTAACTCAAACTTTCTCGGAAATTTTTTTTAGATAAAAACTTAAAGAGTTGTTGAAGCTTAGTGATGGTAACTTTGAAATTGTGGGAATGTGGTGTAGTTCGTTTATAGCCTAACTTTAGCTTTTTACTTCTGGCGACTGCATTTAGGCTTCACAATTCATCAAAGTTGTGCTCAACTGTGAAAAATATCTTGATGGACAAAACGTGTAAGTATCATAAATTTTTGTTGATCACAGAGCTTGTTTTTTGTGATAATACAAAAGCCTATTGGAAAAGTCCTATTAGGTTTTTGTCGAGGGAACAAGTGTGATGCTAACTGCTGATTGGCCTACAAAATGATGTCATACCTGCACCACTCTATGCTGTGTGGTTTAAGGCAAGCAAAGACTAAATATTGCTTGATCTTCTGCATTTCACAAATCGTATTATGCTTTACAAAATAGGTTACAAAATAGTGTAAAGTGCTTTCACTGCTGTACTCCTTGATGTAGAGCTGGAATGAATTTAGAGAAATGTTAACATGTCATTAATTACATAAATCATGGTATAAAACTGCACAGTACCTACCAAATTTGTAGCTGATGTGAAGGAGAGCTTTGCCATTCTGTCATTATTTACCTCATGCTGTTCGAAACCCATCTCACTTATTCTGTAACACATAACATAAAAGCTGGATAATGTAGTGGACACTGCTTTCCAGTGAATCAGACCAAATGATTCATTGAAAAGAGCCGACTCAAAAGAATATTTCGTTCATGAATCAGACTTCATTTCTTCTCATGAACTCTCATAACTCTGCCAAGGACAGCTAGAACCGAAGATTTCCAGTGAATAACTTATGGCAGAAGAAGGACAGGAGTCGTGTGGACTACAGTATTTTTATGATACTTGATACTTTTATGGTGCTTTTGTGTCCTTTTGGATACTTGAAAGCCTCATAAAAGCCACTGGGAATAAAGAGCCAACGATTCAGAAGAGAAAAAGAGAAATACTGGATTCTCTAACCAGTTTCCCAAGGAGACAGAGCTTAGTTAAAGAAGCATGAAGTTAGGAGCATAACTGCTAGTCCTCTTTATCCTTTCCTAGACCACTTGACGTGACTAAACTGCATTCAAGATGACCAAAGAGCAATGTCAATTTATGTAATCTGATATTAGATATAATAATAATAATAGTATCATGAAATGGGTCTAGACTTACAGTATCTGAATCTGAATGTCAATTACAGAAACTCCTCCTGACATACTGAGCGTTAACAGATCTTTGAAGTACTATGGTTGATGGATGATCTGGTATGAGATGGAAAGCCATGAGTGCTTTTTCAGCAAATGATTCTATACCTGCTGCATTTCTGAAGCAATAAATAAAATATTGCTCTTGCGCTCCTTACAGATATGAAATGCTTCAGTAAATTGTCCCTCATGTGGAATAATGGTAAAGGTGTGCTGAGTATCACCATGTTTCCTCTCTTCTCCTTTCTGAACAACTCAGTATCACTGCTATAGGTATTATGGGCTAATGCACATGTTTCCAGTCTCCTAATGTTTAGAAGTCTTAGAAGTTACATTTATAGAATGATGAAGCAAAGAACATTATGTATGTATTTATTTTTATTTTTTTTGAATCTAAAATTATTTTTAATCATTTATATTCTTTTGTTTTAGCTTTTTGTACAGGACAATTTTTATATGCAGGGCATTGTTATCTGCACTGTAAAACATTTTTAGGAATTTACAGGAAAATCAATTTTACAAAAATGTATTTTACAATAAATCACTGTAGTCAGAAATGTACGGTGAAATCAATGCATACTGAGTCATTTTCTTACAAATTACTTTGAAACAACAGCAGAATGATGCTGCCACCACAGTAACTTACTGCTGTTTTACTATGATTTTACATTATAATGTTGTCTTCAATCATGCCACTGTAGGAAATTTAATTATTTACCACTGTAATTGTTTTGAAGTCACCAATACGGTGATTAGTGTTCCATTTGCTTGGGATCTTGGACCCACTGTATTCATATTCAAATTTCTGTTCTAGCCAAGTCAGAAATGTGACAAATACAAAACATATGTTAAAATGATGACAAGCCAGAATATGAAATTGACCAATTGATTCTTACCATGATTACTAAGATGTTTAGTATTATTTAAGCAGGAAGATTTACCAATAACTTATTTCAAATTCATAACTGTTTGTAGATGGATCTTTCACAATAGTGAAGCAACTGCTGAGGTTCGTCTTTTAAAGATGACATCCTCATCACCTGATGCACAGACATCAATACTTGACATACAAAACACAACAATGGTGACACTCAATAAATAATAAAAACACTAATTTAAATATACTCAAATATCTAGATAATATATTAGAGTAAGATACTCAAATATCTTAACAACCATGTTAAGATATTTGAGTGTTACTCATAAATGTTAGGAAATTTAACAACAACAAAAAAAAAATGGAAAAATGCTACAGTAAAATTTTAATTATTTAACTGTAATTTAAATTACCATATGGTGAAAATTGGTTTTAACAAAACAAATTAAATTTTATTTCTAAATGGAATAAATAATAATACCGGTAGTAATAATAATAATAATAATTATTATTATTTGTAATTATTATTACAAATGTATTTATATGCATGCAAACAATTCAATATTATGAAAAATATAAAGTGTATATTCTACAGGGACCAAAATTACATGCTGTAATCCCAGAAATATCATATGTTTACAGTAAAGTTATTGCAACCGCCACTGTCAGCTTTTTTCTTTTTAACCATAAATTAAATTTCACTTTTTAGTTAAACTCAAACCCTCTTCAAATTCATATGAACTAGTTAATCAAGGTCTTCAGGGTTATAGGCAGATGTGTTTTCAGGATGATTCGGCATGGACATAAATTCTGCAGGTCCGTGGACCAGTTAAATGGTCCATCGGTATGGCCTTTAATCAGTGCTAAATGAGTGAACAGCTTATCATTTATTACAGTCCCACAGTATCAATTGGGTTGCCCTAAGATTATGATTAAGATCAAGATTAAAATCATAATCTAATAAGTTTGGAATTACAAACAGTTTTCATCTCAACTCTAAAAACTGTCTGCAGACATGGCGTATTACTTTCAGTGTGGCTGGAGGTCACTTCTTCTTCTTCGGTGCACTTCAAGCTCTGTCTCTCCCACAGAAAAGTGACAAGGCTGCCTTGTTCCTCATCAAATATACATGCACTTTGTCTTCTAACACATTTGCATAGTGAAGCTGCAAAAATACCTTTCTCTGTTCTTGTGGGGCAGCCAAAATGAGTGGACCGCATAATCCCCATCCAACAGAATTTGCTCAGCTGGCAGAGCAAATGACATCACTCAGTTTTTCCAAGGAAGCACATCATGTTTCAAAATTCTCTCGCTGTCTTTTTCTTCCTGAAGGATGTCCTGAAGCTCAGTAAGCATGAAATGATTTAATGAAAAGTTTCAGTCATCAAACACAGATCCTTACTATGGTTTTTCTCTTTTTTCCATCTCAAAGATGATGGCAGCATTGTAAAAATGATAATGACAATAATGTCAGTAAGAATTAGAAACATGCCACATACTTAATCACTGTTATGCGCATGACAGAATAGGTTCACTGAATATATTTAAAGCTATGTCTTTCTTTATATGATTGGAATGTATTACCTTCCACTGATTCCCTATATGAAGCCCTTGACAAACCTAAATAGAGTAAATAACTGTTTCAACAGCATCATTATATCACTGCATCTCTCCACATGTTTCATGTAAACTGAGTCACATTCTGACCGTGTGTTCCTCTGAGCTGTTGGGTTAGTGCATGACAAGCTGATTTAATTAACTAGCCATATGAACCTCCCTCTGGCTCATGTGGCTAAAGTTAATTAAATCAGCTTGTCATGAATTGAAGAACAAGCATTGCTTTTGACAACATTAAGACTGAGACTCTGACTTAAACAAGTAAAACAAAATAATAAAATAAAATGTATTTTAGGTATGTATGTAAATCAAATCTGTGGTTACAGTATATGTGAGTTCATTGATTGATCACAGGATTAGAGATAAGATAAGAAACAAGACTGTTAATAGCAATCATACTCTCCATAAGTACTGAATAGACAAAGGAGGAACTGAAAGAGCAAGTGAAGGTTAAAATGAGTAAGAGAAATGGGGAGAAATGGTGCAAGAAGAAGAGTAAAGAGCTGGCGAGGAGAATAATGAGACTTGCATAAGATAATATGTTTGTTATGTACTGCTCCGAGACACGAAGATTGAGGATCCAAACGCAGTATTTACTGAAAGGGTAATCCAAAACAGTGCAAAAACAAGCAAAGGTCAAAACACAGGCAAAGAATCCAAACATATTCCAGGACAAGAACACAGGCAGACAGAGTAAATCCAAGAAACAGGCAATAGGGTCAAAACCAGGGAACATATAATCAATGGAGCGCACAAAAGTGCAGTATGGACACATACAAGACTTCACAATGAATGACTGAGTTGACCAGGTTTATTTAGGGTGAGCTAATGAGGATAATGAGACACAGCTGATAGCAATCACGGATGATGAGTTCAGTGAGCAGTGAGTCCATGTGTGAATGGCAGTGAACAAGAGGGGACCAGAGGGGTGCCAGGTCCCTCCAACAGGTGATTGTGCTGACTCCTAATGTGGTCAGAGAAGTCCAAGAGGCAGGCGGAGCGGAGGCAGACCAGGTTGCGGGGTGGAGGGTCAGGTCCATGGAATGGAAGAGAAGAGAAACGTAAGACGAAGGAAGAGCAGGAAACCAAGGTAGAGTAGGCAGGACATGTGGCCAGGGTGGCGCAGGCAGGGCAGCAAGGGCTGAAGACCACCACAGTGGAGCAGAAGACCACCACAACAGTGTAGACAGGATTGAAGACCCCCACGACAGAGCAGAAGACCACCACTACAGCGTAGACCACCACGGCAGAGCAGGCGGCAGGCTGAAGCTCACTAAGGCATAGTTGAGGACCACCAAGGTGGAGCAGGCGGAGCCGATGACAACCACGGTGGAGCCAAAAACCCCCAAGGCAGATCTGGTGGAACTGGAGTCCACCATGGCCGATCAGGCGAAACTGAAACACAGAGCACAGAGAGGTTAGGATTGGCCTCGAAGCAGACTGAAATCTCAGGGACGACCTCCGTGGTCATATCAAGGAAGACAAGAAACTCTGGGACGACATCCATGGTCGCATCAGGACAGACAGGAAACTCAGGGACGACCTCTGTGGTCGCATCAGGGCAGACAAGAAGTTCATAGACTAGAAGAGACACATGACTGAGCTCTGGCTGGATCGGGCTCTGGAGCAGACTCGTGGACTGGGGCGGGTTCTGGATCAGACTCATGGGCTGTAGCGGGCTCTGGAGCAGACTCATGGGCTGGGGTGGGCTCTGGATCAGACTCATGGGCTGGAGCGGGCTCTGGAGCAGGCTCATGGGCTGGAGAGGGCTCTGAAGCAGACTCATTGGCTGGAGCGGGCTCTGGGTCAGACTCATGGGCTGGATCGGGCTCTGAAGCAGACTCATTGGCTGGAGCGGCCTCTGGGTCAGACACATGGGCTGGATCGGGCTCTGGAGCAGGCTCATGGGCTGGAGCGGGCTGGAGCGGGCTCTGGAGCAGACTCTTGGGCTGGAGCGGGCTCTGGAGCAGACTCATGGGCTGGAGCGGGCTCTGGAGCAGACTCATGGGCTGGAGCAGGCTCTGGAGCAGACTCATGGGCTGGAGCAGGCTCATTGTAATAATAATTAAAATAAAATAATTCATTACATTTATATAGCGCTTTTCTCTGCACTCAAAGCGCTTTACATGGAAGGGGGAATCTCCTCAACCACCACCAATGTGTATCATCCACCTGGATGATGCGATGCCAGCCATATTGCGCCAGAACTCCCACCACACACCAGCTTATTGGTGGAGAGGAGACAGCGTGAAGTCAATTAGTATATATATATATATATATATATATATTATATATATATATGGGGATGATTAGGAGGCCATGATGGACAGAGGCCACTGGGCAAATTTGGCCAGGATGCCAGGGTTACACCCCTACTCATTTCGAAAGACATCCTGGGATTTTTTTGTGACCACAGAGAGTCAGGACCTCGGTTTAACGTCTCATTCGAAGGACGGTGATCTTTGACAGTACAGTGTCCCGATCACTACACTGGGGCGTTAGGACCCACACAGACCACAGGGTGAACACCCCCTACTGGCCTCACTAACACCTCTTCCAGCAGCAACCTGGTTTTCCCAGGAGGTCTCCCATCCAGATATTAACCAGGCTCAACCCAGCTTATCTTCAGTGGGCAACCAGTCTTGGGCTACAGGGTGATATGGCTGCTGGCTGGCACACACAAAGAGTAGAGTGTGGCCCAAACACAAAATGGTCATTGCCGTAACAGGGAGTGCAAATGACAGTGGGACCACCTCTGAGACCCCCAAACTTGGTACTACTGCAGAGAGGTCAGCTGCTCGTACCGAAATTAGGGGTGTGTCCTCCAGACTTGAGCCAGTCTCAAACACCTGGGGACTGCCTTGACTTCATTTGAAATGTTCATGACGATCGGGAACACTGATGTGGCGCCCATGATGGCTGAAGACTCTGGCATGGCATCCATGATGGCTGGAGGCTCTGGTGTGGAGGCCATGTTGTGGACAGGCTCTGGTGCAAGGACAACCGGACAGGAAGGTACTGAAAGTACAGGGCTAGCGACCATCAGGACTGGACATGTTGGCAGTCGTGGTAGGCCAAGCTCCACTTTATCTAATAAAAAAAAAAAAAAAAAATTATAATAAAGATGATAATAAAACCAATAAATCAACTTTACTTCTTCACCTTTACCAACTGTATTTTTCCAGCAATGCTGTAGCACACATGAAGCATTTAATTTAATTTAGTGGTGCATTGAAATATCTGACAAGACATGAACTAACAACTCATTGGTCATTTAATACACAAATGAAACTTTTTTCTTTTCTAGTTTGATGCTGAATTTACATTTACTCAAGGAGTATTGTTTTGTTTTTGTTTTGTTTTTTGTTTTTTTGGTTACACTTTATTTTGATGGTCCCTTCAGACATTGTGTTGACTGTAAGTTACATTGCACCTACATGTCAACTAACTCTCATTAGAGTATTAATTGAGTATTAGTAGACTGTTATGGGTAGGGGTATGGGTTAGTAGAATTTGGGGTTAAGGGGGAATAGTTGACATACTTGCAAAATTACTTAAAGACAGTTGAATGTCTGTTGGGGGGGCCGTCAAAATAAAGTGTTAGCAGATGTTAAGAAGACAGTCTACTAATACTCTAATGAGAGTTAGCTTACATGTAGGTGCAAATTTACTTACACTCAACAGAATGTCTAAAGGGAACCAAAATAAAGTGTTACCTTTCTTTTGTTGTAATCTTACAGAATGGGTTTCAGTGACAAAAATCACAGTGCCAGCATTCTAACATGTATTATCTTATCAATCTGTTAATTATTTTTTGTCTCATTTGCAATATCATATTATTTGTATTTTTTTCATAGACTGATATTTTTCATGCAACAATACACTATCATTTATGTTTATCTACATACACGTGTCTATACAAACTCTGTGTATATTCATGCAATCAGTTTTGTTCAACATTTCACCCCAAATATTCCAGTGGATAGAAAGGCGCGGATCCTCCGGTGGGAATTCTGAGAGCAGCTTTTGACACAGGAAAAGAAGAGAGGCAAAAGAGAAAAATAACCTTGCCTTATACACTGCATCTTTACTTATGAATTTATCATGACCATGTCCGTACAATACACTGGAATCTCAGCCTCCTTTAATATTTGAAGGTTTAATAATTAATATACTAAAATATGGTTTTCTTCACTCTCCAACTATCTCCTCTTAGCAGCACTCAAAGCGGTCCAACAGGAGGAACGGTAAGTCAGCGGCAGGAAAGAGTTTAAAGTGGGACTAAAAGTCAGTGTGAGTGTTTGAGAGTGTGAGTGTGTGTTTGACGGAAATAAAGGGGAAGTACAAGAACTGCACATTTTGCCAAATAATTAGGTCACTTGCAACTTAAAAATTAAAAATGAATTAACCGGTAGCACTTTAGTTTAGGGTCCAATTCTCACTATTAACTAGCTCATGCATATTACTAGGATTTTGACTGTTTATTAGTACTTATAAAGCACATATTAATGCCTTATTCTGCATGACCATATTCTACATCTCTTACCTAAACTTTAACGACTACCTTACTAACTAATAAGTGTAATTAGGAGTTTATTTAGGCAACAGTCATAGTTAATAGTGAGGATTTGACCCTAATCTAAAGTGTGACCATTAGCCTAACTGTAATCTACATTTTTCACACTTTGCATCTGCAACTTGAAGGAGCAGTTTGCTAGAATCACAAGAATAACACTCTATAGAGCATGTATTATATGCCATTGTTTACTACACATTCTCTGTCAAAACTAGATCACCTTAAGTAGGCGTCAGAATAAAGTAATATAGGCCCAAGCATAAATCTCAAAAGTATGATATTAACTCATATTTAAAGTATGTTGCAAGCGATATTTACCATACAAAATACGTACTTTTAATAAGGTTTTGGCAATATCAGTGGAATCGCGGACTGCGCTTCAATCTATAGTGAATAATCGTGTGGATCAGTGGGGAGAGGTTGACACACACACACACACACACACACTGAGATGTGGGACGTGACTCCAGCGGACGCTGTTCTCACAGCTCTCAGTGCTCATAAAGTCTTCGACTACATGTTCAGTGATATTTTTTCATATCTATTTATTAAGAAAGTTTATTCCGCCTGGACATGTGACCTCGTAAAAGCGATTTTTGTGGTAGTTTGTGGGTAAATTCGCCGGATGCGTTGGACAAGTGCCATATGTTCTGTAGATACCATAATGTGAGTATACAATACATCTTCTGAGTAAATGCAGTTTAAGTTGTATTTATGTGACAATTATATTATAAAAATGTGAAAATTAGTATGTTAATAATAATATTCTTATTATGGATAGCTTAGGCTATATGATTATCGACACAGAAAAATATCGATCAGAAAATCAAGAGATTATAATTTACAAGATATGGTATTTAGTTCAGATTTGATACTTTGAAATTGATAAATGAATTGAGTTCATAGATTATTGTAATTGATTAAGTTGTTACTAATTTATATTAGTAAGTCTGAATTGTAGGCTATTGTATATAGCCTAGGGTGTTATTAAAATTAGCCTAGCTCTATTTGTTGTCAGACCTGAGGAAAATATTTTCGCGTTAATGTTACAGTAAAAGTTAAATATTCCTAAATTACCTTAGACATCGTGTGTTGTTGGTTGTTAACTGATGATGACCTTTAGATTTAGTTATATAAAGCTTTGCCCGTCATTTGTGCAAATGGGTGAGTTTATTTGGGCTTGAATGAGTCTCTGGCCTGAGGTAGTCTAAATCCAAATACTGTCATCAAATCTAAAAGTCTTATTGAGGGGCCCTTTCTGATTCACTTGTGTCAAGTTGTACCTTCATTTGCATTTTACATAGACAGAGACAGGATTATTTGTAACAGTAAACAACACCGACTGACTAATTTGTGGTCTAATTATGACTGAATAACCTGAGCTTTGTAAATGTCTTTGGACTGTTACATATCGTCATTCCTTAGACATCCTGCAAATTGTGCAAATGTGTTTGGAAAAATAATTTAATGCATCATTGATCCGTTTATTATTCCACTGCTGTAGCATGTGTTTGGATATTTTTTTCAAAATTACTGAATTCATAATCAAAGAGCATGAAATAGGCATCAGATGTACATGTAATTTCAACAATAGCTAATAGAGAGAATATGCTTTAGGTTCATGGTAGTTCTAGACAGATATATGTGCTGATATTTGAGCACATATTGTAAGATTATAATTTTCTGTTAATATAATATTATATACGAATAAATATTTATAAGATTTTGGGGGTTGGTAAAATTTTTAAAATATTTTTGAAAGAAGTCTCTTCTGCTCATCAAGGCTGAATTTATTTGATAAAAAATACAGTAAAAACAGCAATATTGTGAAATTTTATTATTATTATTTTAAATAAAATATTATATATATTTTTAAGTATAATTTATCCCTTTAATGTCCATTTTAAGCATCATTGCTCTAGTTTTCAGTGTCACATGATCCTTCAGAAATCATTCTAATATACTGATTTGCTGCTCAAGAAACATTTCTTATTATTATCAATGTTGAAAACAGTTGTGCTTGCTTAATATCTTTGTGGAAACCGTGATACTTTTCCCCCAGCATTTATTTAAAATAGAAATCTTTTTCTAAATAAAAGTATTATTTTATATAGGATATATATATAAAAAAAATCATACTAACCCCAAACTTTTGAAAGGTAGTGTATTTCAGCCATAAAAAAAAAAAAAAAACAAAAAAAAACATTCCAAATCAGCCAACCATCCTATGTATGTAAACATACCCAGCAGCTTATCCAGGATTTGTACTATATGTCAGTCTTTAAAATAAGCGAGGCAGTGTCAACCCCCCCCCCCCCCCCCCGAACCCTCTCTCCCCCCATTATTATTTATTTTTTTAATTTATTTTTTTTAAAACAATTTTCTTTGTGTCTCTGTTTTTTTGTTTTTTTTGTCTTTATGGTAGCCCAGTTTGTTGATGGAGAGGATTTCGAATGACAGCCGGCACAGTGGTCATCACAGGTGGAATTTTAGCGGCAGTCATCTTGCTAACTATTGTCACAGTTTTGTGTTACTGTAGGCTGCAGGTAATCCTCCTCTACTGCTTGTCTCAATAGTAACTCCCTCTTCTCTCCTATCTTACGTACTGAGTGTGACGTCTCACTCTGCCCATTAGTATTACTGCTGTAAAAGAGAAGAGTCGGTGGAGGGGGAGGAGGAGGCTGACGTCGCCAAGCCATCGCCAAGTCCACCGCGCCAACCGACTCCACCCGAGAGTCCACTGAGTCTTCGACATTTCCCCGAATACGCATCCTCCAACCAGCTGCTAATGACTGCAGAGCCTTTTGAGCCCAATGGACCAGTCAGCTATCCTCAGTACACCCCACGCATGCCCTACAAGCCGCCCCGCTCGTACACTTTCTGCCCCTCCTGCTCGGGGTATCTGCCGCTGTATATGAGCCCACAGGAGGGTCTGCGCAATGGAGGTGGCAGGATCAACTACACGACTCTACAGCAGGAGGAATTAGATCTGCCAATGGATACGCCCAGCTTCCACAAACTCAACCTCATCCGCTCGGTCACCATGCAGGAAGTGCTGACTCATCACAGCATCAGCACGGATGTGTAGCACCTCGTATTCACCTCAAATATTGTGTGGTTCACATTTGTTATGCTGCTTTCTGTACCCAGTGCTCCATTTTATTTCATTAGATCCAATACATCTACTTTTTATTTATTTATTTATTTATTTATTTATTTATCAGGATAGTCATGTGCACTTTAAAGGAAACAAAAATGTGTAGAAAAACCGATAAGGCAATTATTGTTAAGTTTACTGACATTTCCTTTAACTCCTAAAAGAAAAGGTTCTATATAGAACCTTAAAGGGTTCTGTTAGGCAAGAACCTTTTTTATATAACGGGTTCTTTAACATTGACTCAAGAACCCTAGGGAACAGACCCTCTGAACTTTTTTTCTTAAAGTGAAAAACACAATACAATGCAATGTGTAATTCAAAAACGGGTCAAACTAAACAAACAAAAAAATAAATATAGAAAATTCTAATCCTTCTATTAAAACGGTACATTGTGTCCTATTTTTACAGACTTTTCTTAGACTGGGTAATAAAAGCATTTGCTTTATTATTCATACATTCCACTCTTCATATGCAACTTATTAATAGGGCTTTTTATTGGCATGAGAACTGGAGAGTAAAAGTTTTATATCTTTGATATTGTTTCACATTAATTTGTCTATCACAGATATTTACTGCTGTACTGAAATATTAAAATATATATATGGTTGGTATGATTTGGTATGATTAAACTGAAAATGGTGCGGATGTACAAGTTGTGAAATGAAATATCACCTGCGGTCATAGTTTTACATGTAGGATCGTGAATTTGTGTAATCTATTTAATTGACTGATTTTATAATTGTCTGCATTCTCATTTTTGTGTGTAGTGCCACTCACTTCGCATTGATTTTGATCCAAAATAACTATGAAGTCACCAGAATTATGATCTGTTATTGTATTTTACCTTTTCGTTTGTTAATAAATGCAAGATTTGTTAATATTAACAGTTGTTGTGTGACAATTTAATAAGCTCTTATGATGTCATAAATGAACATATTTAACGGCACATGCTTATTGCTGGCCAGCAGGTGGCAACAGTTTATGTGCAGGAAAAAAGGGTATATCCATACTTTGGTAAATTAAAACATTAAACAAGACAACATTAAACATGCTGCTCTTCTCTCTAGTAATATGGCCCATAGTCTTAGAGCTCAAACATGACAATCTGGGGCTCAGGTCAGGAAGCAGACAGACTGGCTAAACCGACCGTCTGCTAGCAGTCTCACGTCACTAAGGTCAGATAAATCACATCACTCAGAGACTCTTTCACCTAGATATCATAGAGACTGTGTCTGTTCCCCGAACTAGGAAATACAAAAAACTCCCTTACGCATTTAAGGGTAAAAATTTGATTGAGGTTCAACAAATAAAAAACAAATATGATGCAGATGAACAAATGATAAAGCTCGGGTTGCTGAATATTCAATCCCTTTCTTCAACAGCACTTATTGTTAATGATATGATTACAGACCATAACCTAGATGTGCTGTGTTTGACAGAAACTTGGGTAAAACCAGATAATTACATTACTTTAAATGAGTCCACCCCGCAAGATTACTGCTATAAACACGAGGCTCTTTGAAAAGGAAAAGGGGGAGGTATTGCTGTATTTTATAGCAATATCTTCAGTATTACTCAGAAGTCTAGTTTCAAATAAAATTATTTTGAAGTGATGGTGCTTTCTGTAACGTTATCTTGCATAAGTGATAAATCCCGTTTGACTTTTGTGCTGGTTACTGTATACAGGCCACCAGGGCACCATACAGACTTTATCCAAGAATTTGCTGATTTTCTATCTGAGTTAGTACTGGTTGCAGATAAAGTCCTAATTGTTGGTGATTTTAATATCCAAATTGATTATGAAGAAGATGCATTGGGATTAGCATTTAAAGACATTCTGAACTCTATTGGAGTTAGACAACACGTGTTAGGACCTACTCATTGTCGTAATCATACTTTAGATCTAATATTGTCACATGGAATCAATGTTGATGCCGTTGAAATTCTGCAGCAGAGCGATGACATCTCAGATCATTATTTAATCTCATGTATACTTAATTTAGCCAAGGTTGCAAAGCTGACTCTGTGTTGTAAATATGGTAGACCTATCACTTCTGCCACTAAAGATTGCTTTATAAATAATCTTCCTGATCAGTTTCATCTCGTCAGCATCCCAGATAGCTTAAAGAACTCGATGTTGCAACAGATATGATTGACTCTCTCTTTTCCAGCACTTTAGACACAGTTGCTCCATTGCGCTTAAAGAAGATTAAAGGAAATAGTCCAACACCGTGGTACAACAAGCACACTCGGGTCCTTAAGAGAGCAGCCAGAAAAATGGAGCGTAGCTGGAAGAAAACAAAATTTGAAGTTTTTGGCATTTCGTGGAAAGAGAGCTCGATTGCATACAGAAAGGCCTTAAAAACTGCTAGATCTGCTTATTGTTCAACACTTTTAGAAGAAAACAAACACAACCCTAGGTATTTATTTGAAACAGTGGCTAAATTAACAAAAAAATAAAGCTTCAACACCGGACGTTTCCAAACAGCACAGCAGTAATGACTTTATGAACTTCTTTACTTACAAGATTGATAATATTAGAGAGAAAATTATAACTATGCAACCGTCTACTACAGTATCACATCAGATAGTGCATTGTAGTCTCCCTGAGGAAAAAAATCATTCATTCATTGCTGTAGGAGAGGAAGAATTGTCTAAACTCGTTAAATCATCTAAATCAACAATATGTATGTTAGACCCTATACCGACTAAGCTATTGAAAGAGATGCTTTCAGAGGTCATAGATCCTCTTCTTAATATCATTACTTCATCTTTGTCACTAGGATATGTACCGAAAACTTTTAAGCTGGCTATTACTAAACCTCTTATTAAAAAAAACGCAACTTGATCCTACAGAATTAGTCAATTACAGGCCGATCTCGAATTTACCTTTTCTGTCATAATTAATAGAAAAGGCACTATCCTCACAACTATGTTCCTTTTAAGAAAGAAATGGTATCTGCAAGGATTTCCAGTCAGGATTTAGACTGTACCATAGTGCTGAGACTGCTCTCAATAGAGATTTGCTCTTATCATCCGATCGTGGTTGTATCTCTCAATTAGTGTTACTGGATCTTAGTGCTGCATTTGATACCATCGACCACAACATTCTTTTGAATAGACTCGAAAATTATGTTGGCATTAGTGGAATTGCACTAGCTTGGTTTAAATCATACTTATCTGACCGTGATCAGTTTGTAGCAGTAAATGAAGAGATCAAAACGACCGTTGCTGTTCACTCTGTACATGCTACCCTTGGGAGATATCATTAGGAAGCATGGAATTAGTTTTCACTCTTATGCTGATGATCCTCAGCTCTATATTTCTTCGTGCCCTGACGAAACTTACCAATTCACAAAATTAACGGAATGCATAGCTGATATAAAAATTTGGATGACTAGTAATTTCCTACTACTTAATTCCGGAAAAAAAATGAGTTTCTAATTTTTGGGCAAAAAACCTCTGCACGTATTAACCCAGAATACTGTCTAACAATTGATGGCTGCTCTGTCATGTCTTCGTCGTCGGTTAGGAACCTGGATGTGGTCTTTGATACCAATCTTTCATTTGAAAGCCACATTTCTAGCATCTGTAAAACCACATTCTTCCATCTTAAAAATATATCTAAATTACGACAGATGCTTTCAATGAAAAATGCAGAACAGTTAGTTCATATGTTCATGACCTCAAGGTTAGATTGATTGATTGATTAATTGATTGATTGATTGATTGATTGATTGATTGATTGATTGATTGATTGATTTGTTTATTTAAGTGTCAAACACCATGGTGCCCAGCCCTCATGGGCTTATTAGACACTAGAGTAATAATTTAACAATTATCTCCAGATAGCCACGTGATGTAACACAGAACCCAACATAACATAACTAAACCAATAAAAATAAGTACACATACAAATAGAGATGGCTTGTCATATGGGATACAAAATACTTTGCCACAGATACCAGGCCTTTTCTATAAATTTTGCCAAAGCAAAAACATCATTTTTGAGTTTCAAGGTTTCAAGGTTAGATTATTGTAATGCTCTACTGGGTGGTTGCCCTGCATGTATAATAAACAAAGTCCAGTTGGTCCAAAACGCAGCAGCTAGAGTTTTTACAACCAGGAAGTATGACCATATTAGCCCTGTTCTGTCAACACTGCATTGGCTCCTTATTAAACATCGTATACATTTTTTTATATTTCTGACTACTTACAAAGAACTAAATGGTTTAGCTCCCCAGTACTTGATCGAGCTCTTAACGTATCATAGTCGTTCACATCTACTGCGATTTCAAAATTCTGGCCAGTTGATAATACCTAGAATATCAAAATCGACTGCTGGCGGTAGATCCTTCTCATATTTAGCACCTAAACTTTGGAACAGTCTTCCTAACATTGTCCAGGAAGCAGACACACTGTCAGTTCAAATCTAGATTAAAAACACATCTATTTTACCTGGCATTCATATAAAACTTTACATTTCTACTATTCAAATCAGTTAAATGATTATTAGGCTGCATAGATTAGGTCAGCCAGAACCGGGGACACTTCCTATAACACCTGATGTTCTCGTTACATCATAGGAAGAATGGCATCTACGCTAATGTTAGTCTTTCTGTTTATTCCGAGGTTTACTGAAGTCAGCCGGATCTGGGCCATATCCAGATCAGATGGTGGACCTGCGCCTGGACCCATCCACGACGCATCCCTGAAGTGGACACGACAGCCATCGGCACTGATCCTCAGCGAACTCGTCTCCATACCATGATGACTCCGACTTCCAATCAGATGGAACTGGATAATATTCTGAATGTTTTGATCCAATCTGACTTCTGACCTGTAATGCTGCCTGAATCATAATCATACACTGTTTGCTCGTTGGCCAGAGGAGAACTGGCCTGACTTTTGCCTTGGCTTTTGGCTTGCTTAGTTGGGGACATTTAATATTCAACAATATTATTGATCTGCCTTACTTAAGGTGGACGATGATGCAATTTTCTTCTAGAAACAAACTTTGTTGTATTATTTTCATGTTATCACTGTGAAGCTGCTTTGATACAATCTGTATTGTAAAAAGTGCTTTATAAATAAAGGTGACTTGACTTGACTTGACTTGACTTGACTTGACTTGACTTGACAAAGTGTGTGTCTATTTGTGTATGATGGCAATTTTTGTAGATGAATCTTAATCAAAATTACTGCTGTTTTTGACTCCCTAAAACTGCTGAAATGTTTTGAAATCTTAATCAACTTATATAAAAAGTAATTTACACTGGGGTAATGTTAACTAAAACTATTTAAAAAATGATTACTTGAATATATATATATAGTACCAGTCAAAAGTTTGGAAACATTACTATTTTTAATGTTTTTGAAAGAAGTCTCTTATGCTCATCAAGCCTGCAGTTAAAAATAAATAAATAAATAAATAAATAAAAAACAGTAATATTATGAAATATTATTACAATTTATAATAATGGTTCTCTTTTTTAATATATTTTAAAATGTAATTTATTTTTGTGATGCAAAGCTGAATTTTCATCAGCAATTACTCCAGTCTTTGGTGTCTTATGATCCTTCAGAAATCATTCTAATATGATGATTTGATACTCAGTTATTATCAGTGATGGAAACAGTTGTGCTGTTTAATATATTTTTTTGGAATACTTTTTTCAGGATTCATTGATGAGTAAAACGTTAACAGCATTTATTCATAAAAACAGCATTTATTCAAAATAAAAACATTTCTAACAATATAAATCGTTACCATCACCTTTTATCAATTTAACGCATCCTTGTTGAATTAAAGTACTAATTTCTTTAAAAAAAAATAGTTATTGTTCCCAAACTTTTGAACGGTAGTGTATATTGTTACAAAAGATTTCTATTCTAAATAAATACAGTTCTTTTTAACTTTTTATTCATCAAATAATCCTGAAAAAAGTATCTCAGGTTATACAAAAAATATTAAGCAGCACAACTGTTTCCAACATTGATCATAAATCAGCATATTAGAATGATTTCTGAAGGATCATAAGACACCAAAGACTGGAGTACTTGCTGATGAAAATTCAGCTTTGCATCACAAAAATAAATTACATTTTAAAGTATATTAAAAAAGAGAACCATTATTTTAAATTGTAATAATATTTCATAATATTAATATAATAATAATATTATTAAATATAATTAAATATAATTATATTATTAAATATAATAATATATTTTGTTTGTTTTTTTTGGGTTTTTTTTTTTAACTGCAGGCTTGATGAGCATAAGAGACTTCTTTCAAAAACATAAAAAATAGTAATGTTTCCAAACTTTTGACTGGTACTGTATATATATGGAAAAAAAAGACAAAACAGAAACAGAAAATCTAAAAATAAAATATAATTCAAAGAATAAACAAAAACTATAATGATACTAAAATAGCACTCATTAATGTAAATTATTCTATTAATAATGATATGCTTTTAAAACCTATTAAAAATAACCAAACAAAAACAAAAACCCACAGCATTTTCTTTGGAGTATAATATTTATTATTTAATATTCTGAGAGGTACACAACTGTTTTTCTATAAGAAAATCAAATGACATACATTTGATTGTCTTTTGTACTTGAGGTAAGGTAGTATACAATATATGAGGTTTATTGTGTCTTAATGAAACAATATATGAATCAGATACATTTTCAACTATAGTATGTTCAAGTGTCAGGACTCACTCAATGACAAGGGTAAAATTATTTGGGTATGTCAAGTTCTGTTAAATCCATTGTCAATTCAAATCAAATGATACAAAATGAATTATTCGGATACAAACATATCAGAGAACCCAATAAAGCTACTGCTGTAACCAATAAATTAACATAAGCCTAGGTCTAGCAATAGTTAAACTGGATAAAAGTAAACAGTAGAGTGTTGGAGCCAGCAGTGGCTTGAGGGTAAGCCTGTTTGGATATACAGTACTAAAATCAGCCATCATCAGCTGCCAGATAATAAATGTCCAATAAAACCTGATGAATAATAAATACTTTTATGACATGCAATATAATCCTCTGAGCAATAATCAAATAATTTAATAATTCCTTTCGGTATCCCACAAACACAGGACATTGTCATGAAGTAGGTATCATTTTGTAATACTGGCAGTAATGCAGTTTTTATGGAGCTAGTTTAACATATAACCAAATACTGATTCAAACTTCCCTTGCTGCAATCCTCAAACAAGCACAATGCAGATGACATGAACAGATGAAAACCTGAGCATTGGAGTCTAGCTAGGAAGCTCGAAGATTACGGCAAGAATGGCAACAGGCCTTGCTGTAATACCAGTGACTGCACAAATTCACCTTCAGAGCCAGCGAGCAGTTGGTGGTGGGACGATCCTGGCAGTTTTCATCTGAGGAAGCATTGAAGCAGTTACAATTCATGTTATTTATGATTTCTTTGAACCTACAGTATAGGATTTTTGTTTCTTAGAATATGTAATATTACAGTCATAAGGCAATGTTTTAAAGTGCGTATTTTTATTAAAGTGCCTATTTAAGGATTAGTTCACCACAAAATTAAAATTCTGTAATCATTTATCACCTCTATGTCATTCCAAATCTGCATACAATTATAAACATAATGAATTGCAATAACAAGGAGCAAAAACGGCACATTGATGCCATGACACAAATTATATATATATATATATATATATATATATATATATATATATATATATATATATATATATATATAATATTATATATATTTCATATATATTAAAATGTTATATATTAATATTATATTTTATTATATTTTAAAATGTAATATATTCCTGTAATGTCAAAGCTGTTTTTTTTTTTTTCAGCATCATTACTGAATCATTACTAATGTCTTCAGTGATTCAGTGATCATTCTAATATTCTGATTTGGTGCTCAAGAAAAATTTCTTATTATTATCAAAGTTGAAAACAGTTGCTGGTTAATATTTTTGTGGAAACTGTGATGCTTATACTGTATATATTTAACTGCAAAAATAGCAGCATAAAGATTTAGAACAATGTGAGGGTGAGTGAATATTAAAATTTCTTTAAGGCACACCTGGAGGTTCGGTGGGGCAGGGTTGGAGTGCACAGGTCTGTTTGTTAACAGGTTTGGTCAAAGAGTCACATCCACGAACAAGCTCTCTTCCCTGGTAACACTTCACATCTCTCATTCGCACACCAACACCACAAGTCTTGGTGCACTGAGAAACAGTTGAGTACAAGCAAGAGAAAAAAACAGTGAATTACACTTGAACTTGGGAGCCTTAACTGGAAAAGAGAGACTTGAAGAGAAAATCTGTATTTTAAAAACTAGTAAACGTCTTGGTTAGTACTGTAACCCTGGTTCCCTGAAAATGAACCGAGATGCTGCATCAGAATGTTGATGACGCTATGGGACCGCTTCAGCATGGTTGTTTCTGAAGCACGTGTGGAATCACTCCAATCTCATTGCGAAATATCATCCCATGACGCATGACGGCGTACCGCGGAAGCTATAAAGGATACCCGGACCAAACATTGTCAGCTTTTGTTTAGCTGAAGTGAGTCAATCACAGCCATGCCGGAAGTATGGCAAGATGACACAGTGTCTCATTCCCTTCTCAGGGAACCAGTTACAGTTGTAACCGAGACATTCCCTTTTGAGTGAAATCAATTCTACATCAGAATGTTGACACTATGGGAACATTCTTACCCACTATACCATAGTGACAAATGCCTGTCCAAGAGTGAATCATGGTGAGCACAAGCATAGGACATAAGCATCTGAGATCCTGCCGTGGAATCCAAATCCAGGCTGTAGAATCTGATAAATGTGGAGTTTTTCAGCAGAGCACCTTGTGTCCTTAACTAGCTAAAAAGTCTTTGGTGGACACACAGCCTTAGAGGCAGCCATTTGTCTTGTTGAATGGGCTGAGGGGGGGCTAGAGAAATGACATTCTGCTTCTGTTGTTGCCTGAGAAAGTCCTGGGGTTCTGTACTGGCCTGGGGCTGCTCCATAGCAGCAGCCTCCAGGACCTGGATTTGTCGAGAGATAAACCTTTGAAATGTTTCTTTGCCTGTTTCTTTGCCTCATGAAACTGACAGTGTTTACTGCGTAGTCGAAGAGGCCAGGAGGGGAAAGCGGGGCATCCAACAGGAAGGTCCTTTTCTATATACCGGACAACCACAAATGTCTCTCCGTAGCCACCATAGCTGCCATACTGTATGTGGATATGTTGATGGCATGGGCCATTTCCTTGGTGGACCGGAGAAACAAATCTGTGGTCCGGTGTTACTCTTTCACAGCGTCTGGGCCCACACCCTCACATTCATCCAGATCCCTAAGCAGGTCAGCCTGGTATGCCGTATCGCCATTATGTGAAGACATGCTCCAGCCTGACTTACAGCCATGTAAGCTTCACCCAGCAAAGATAATGTCTTGCTACAGGGCTTGGTGGGCAATGTCGGGGCCTTAAGGGCGTTTTCACACCTGGCTAGCTTAGAGCTTCTGTTTTCGGAACCTGGTGCATTTTCTCCCTTTCTTCAGTTCGTTTAGACATATGAACATGGCAATCACGCTCGGATCCGCACCGGAACGATTACTCTGAGATTGCCTGAACGAGGTGGTCTAGGCCCGATTAAAAACAAATTCTGGAGCAGTTTGGTTGAGATGAGAAGTAATCCGACCCAACAGACTAACGAACCTAGCGATACCGTAATTCATAACGGGAAATGTGCTATATAAAAAGCAGCAGTGTCTGATTCTGTGATTCAACTTAAATAAAATGTAAGATAATTTATGTATATAAATTATCAGTCAGAGTGGGAATCAAGGCTACATTCGTCTAAGTTTTTGTGGGTGTCACGACAACTACAGATAAAGCCACAATAAGCTTGCAGAGCGAACTTGTCAATCCATCTTGATGGATGATGTAGAGGAACATAAACAGGTGAACTCTAGCCAATAAGAGGACAATTTTACTTACATGTGACTTGCATAAACACATTTTGGTACACTTTGAAATGTTGCCATGTGAAAACAAACTGAACCAAGAAGAAACTGCAACATTGTAACAAATTAAGTCCCTGTTGCGGAACAAAGCATTCAGTCTACATATAGGAAAATGCCCTAAGGGACAATACAGACTCAGGGAAGAGATAGCTTGCAAGTGTTTCTTCAGATAGACAGAGACATTATGACACAGAGAGTTTACTGAAGCACAGAAGCTGTCAACATTTCACAAATGAGATTGGAGTGATTCCACAGGTGCTTCAGACACTATCACGCAGAAGCGTTCCCATAGCGCCAATATTCTAACGCAGTGCTGAGTTCCCTCGAAAGGTAACTCACTTAGCTTACTGCAAATGCCTACATGGCCAGCTGTTGTACTTTCTAGCAATCTGATACTAGTTGTATTTTTTATTATTTCAATCTGCTATCATAAATTTAATACATTTTTAAATGTTTCACCTCAGACCATGGTGTTGTGTACCACTTGAAGCAAGGCCTTTCAAAGCAGGTGTCCTCATCTACTGGTTGCTTACTGCTGTCACATTCCTCATCACCATGGATCTGGACCTTTCCACCCGTGATGCCGACACACTGCACCGTCCTTCTCTTTACACCGCGTCCACATGTTGTGTTGCACTGGAAGGCAGAAGACAATGATTACTGAAGAAATGTTAACAAATCGTTATTTTCCACAACATACGCATAATCCTCACCCTCTCCCAGTCTTGAGCCAGCCAATGTGGAGGGCATTCATTGTCTCCACAGGGGTGAATGGCCAGAGGTTTGTTTTCAGGTGAGCACTGAGACTCAGGTACCACTCGTCCCTCTGGTGTTTTGCAGTACACATGACGCACTGTTTTTCCATGCCCACAGATGCCTGAACACTAAGTAGAAATGGAAAAAAAAATTTTTTACAAATTAAATGTCTTGCAATTACATCTAATCAAATCACATTTAAAGGGATAGTTCACCCAAAAATGACATTTCTGTCATCATTTACTCACCCTCATTTCATTCCAATCATTTTATTATGTGGAGAAAAATATCTTATATATAAAAAATATATGTTTTCTTCTTTTTTGCCAATACAATGGAAGTACAGTTGGCTCCAATGTTGTTTGCTTTCTAGCATTCTTCAAATATCTTCCTTTGAAGTTCAGCACGGGAAAAAAAATGGGTTTGGAATGACATGAGGGTGACTAAATGGGTGGACTATCTAATTTTTGGGTGAACTATCCCATTAAGTTATAAGGAGCAGGATTATGGACCAATGAGATCCTATTGTATAATGATGCAAATGGTGTGAGCTTCATTCGCATCACTCTTCATTTGCATAACTAACAAAACATAGTTGGGTAAAATTCTATAGCAGTCAAAGTCTAGGTTACTGATGTAACCCCCGATCCCTGGAGCAGGGAATGTCGGACTGATGTCATGGGTCTCGCCTGGGAGCCCAATCCCTTCCAAGTGGTAACTAAACGAGCCAATGGATATTGGCCAGTGTGATTTGCATACCGATTCACACCCACCTGGAAATACGGGTGTAAACATGATGTTCCCATTCAGTCAGTCACGTTCAACGTTACGACGTTATGTCGGATTGACGTCATGGAAAGCGCCACAGCCACTGAACTGTGTTACAAGTGTTGGAGACGCAGATGCTGGCACGTGCCCTTTTAGTAACTGCCCTAACAATGTCATAACCTACCCAGCACCCCAAGTAATCCCGAGGAGTAGACCTCCATTCCAAACGGACAATAGACATATGGGATTACCAAAGGGGAATCACAGCATATGGGCATCTAGCCCAGAACAAGGGCTGACCGGCCGGGCATGCACACGAGTACTGAGCCTGGCATCAGACTGCTGAAGGATGCTGGAGGAACTTGATTCAGGGTTTGCCGAGTGGGGAACTCACCTGAAGAGCAAGTAGGCACTCGTATTCCCCTGTAAGAGGGGAATGGCGCTGCAAGCAAAACAGCGAGCCAGCCTTCCCACACATTACCAGCTTGTACCCAATACACTGAAAGAAAGCGGCTCCACTCTGAGATTGTAAAAACTCGCAAATGTGTTAGGTGTTGCCCAGCCTGCAGCTCTGCAGTAGTCTGCCAGAGAGATACTGTGCACCAACGCCCAAGAGGAGGCAACACACCAAGTGAAGTGAGCCCTCACTCCGAAGGGGCACCGCTCACCTTGGGACTGATACACCAAGGTGATGGCATCCACTATCCAGTGGGCCAACCTCTGTTTGGAGACAGCCTTTTCCTTTTCCAGCCTTCAAAGCAGACAAAGAGCTGCTCTGAGCTTCTGAAGCTCTGTGTGCGGTGCACGTAAACACACAATATGCGAACAGGACACAGCAACACGAGGGCTGGGTCTGCCTCCTCCGGGGTGCCAGTGTTGTCAAGGTCCCGTCCAGGAACCCGAGGCTGCACTCCCGTTGCACACAGCACCACAACCCGTTCTGAAGGCATCTTTGTAACAACAAATTGCCTGGACACTTGTTGTAGGGGCACTCTGTTTGGCGACAGCTCGGCTACACCTACCATACCGTGACACATGCCCATGTTCACTTCAAGAGCATAGTTGTCTGGATGGGCTGCATCGCCGTCCTGCAGGAGGCTCGGGGTGGACTGAATGCCTCCGGTCTTCCCGGAGCCGGTGCAGCCAGAGGGGGACGCCCTCGGTGATGATCAGGCTGGGTGCCAGCCCGCAGTGGCTTGGTGGCAGTGTCACGTCGGGGCAGGATGTGCTTTATGGCCTCAGTCTGCTTCTAGACTACCGAGAGCTGCTGGGCAAAGTCCTCGACAGTGTCGCCGAAGAGGTCAAGATGGGGGGCGTCAAGAAAGCAGACTTTATCGGTCAGGTCCAATCAGAGATGGCATTCCTGGACCATCAGAGTGGACATCGTCTGGCTGAGGGCCCGTGGCGTGACTTTCGGTGCCCAGAGGGCAAGGTCAGTGGCTGTGCACAGTTCCTGCAACAACCCCAGTCCAGGGCTGCTGTCGTCTTACATGCCTTGGACAGGAGGCAGGGACGATTCCGTCAGGTGGCGGCATTTTAAGGGGACGAGTGCACCACAATTGCACCACCTGTTGAATGTCCACGTAACCCTTGGCGGCCTCGCCATCGAGGGCAGTGAGAATGGAGGAGGCAGAAGAGCAGCTTTGCACAGTAAAAGGTGCAGTCAAAATTCTGAACCTCCTCATGCACCTCCGGGAAGAAAGGCACTAGAGTGGTCGTGGTGGTCCGGGAAAGCATGGCCGTCAACTCCTCATCCTCTCCAGAGAACAAAAGCCCACTCCCAGATGCAGCGATCAACATTCGATTCTCATCCGGAGCGCCGAATGAGACACAAGGTGCCTCACGTGAGTGACCCGCGCCAACATTTGGGAACTGGAAGCACATGGGATGCTAGAGGAGTGTGAGGTTTGTGGTTGCTGGCCGGATGGAGAAGCTCCCACTGTAATCCTCAGTGCCCAAGTGCTAACCAGACCCGCAGCTCTACTATGAGAAGTGGCGGGGGGCTGGGTAGCAGCAGTGGGGACTCGTGCCTCCGTATTAAAGAAGGAGAGTCGTGACCGCAATGCCAACATAGACATGCTCTTGCAATGGGATCATGCACCATCCATGAATGCTCTCTTAGCATGCTGTTTGCATAGGCATGAGAGACAGCGATTGTGGCCGTCAGATGAAGTCAGCAAATGACCACATCCAGAAACACATGGACAGAAAGACATCTTGAAAAAGACGCTGACTGCCCGTGCTTGCTTTGCACTTCACTGGGCTTCTCTCTCGTCCACAGCAAGCTGGATACGAGACACCGCGGGATGTGCCTTCACACCGGCAGAGAGATCCCACAAAGAAAATAAATTAAAATTGCTGTTTCCTGTGGTAAGATCTCCAATTAGAATTGCTGTTTGCTATTTTTCTGTTTTCAGAAATATACTCTTTTTCTTGGAGTTAGACTGGAATGAGCGATTGCTGTACAACCGCTCGGCTTCAAAGCAAAATATGAATGAAGTAATGCCAGTCATATTTATACCCGTATGTCCGGTTGGTTGTGACTCGGCATGCAAATCTCACTGGCCGATGTTCAATGGCTTGTTTAGTTACCACTTGGAGGTGATTGGGCTCCCAGGTGAGACGTCATGATGTCAGTCCGACGTAACGTCGAAAGTGACTGACTGAAAGGGAACGGAAACTACAACAAATAGAAAATTTTCGTTCTCATTTACCCCAAAAGCAAAAGCAAAAAAAAAAAACACAATAGCTATGACTTTCCAAAAGAGTAAAAAAAGAATATTGAGAGATGGTCAGAAGAGAGAAAGATGTCAAATTTGTTGTCACTCCCTTGGCCGATGTATTAGAAACACTCCTGCAGCAGTTTTAACATCCATTCATTGACACAGATGTCTGTAATGAGTTCATCACCATGTCTATTTAAGTTCCTCCTCAATTATCAGTCTTTGTCCAGTATTGTTCGTGAGTTACAGTACACGCTGTTTCGTTTGTGTTTGCTCCCTTCTGGATTATCTATGTGCTGTGTTTAATAAACCTCATTGTTTATTAGAATTACTGGAACACTTTATTTTACGGTGTCCTTGTTACATATGTTACATGTATTTACCATAGAAATAACAGTAAATTATGCATAATTACATGCAACTAACCCTCAACCAAACCCTAATCCTACCCTAACCCTAGTAAGTACATGTAGTTGCTTAATATTTCTCAGTACTTAAATATATGATTACACTGTAACAATGACACCTTAAAATAAAGTGTAACCGAATTACTTTCATATTCCTTGGACTAAACGTTACAAAAATTATTTTACAATATGTTTTTACAGTCAAACATAATGTGTGTGCATTTTAAAATCTTCACAATGTCTCACCGGTCCCCACTCAGACACTGTCCACTGGCGCTCACATGGAGGGCCGGTGCAGTTTTTGGTAGATGCTGGGAGAGTTGTCTCATCACATGCGTGAATCTCATCTGAGCATCTGACCTCTCGAGTAACCAGACTCTTGCGACCACATTTAGCTGGGCACTGCACAACAAACAAAACAAGGTTCTCTTTGGTATGCTACATAACATTGACACTGTCCAACCATTTCAGTTTTCAGTTTGCTATTCATATAAATTGATATTGTTTAAATTATTTTTTTAGTCATTTTTTACTGGCCAAGACAAAAATACTGATTTAGAATATATTTATTTACTTACAGTGTATGGCGGTTATAATGGAGGATTAAGTAAAAGAGCTCTTAACCTACCTCAGACCACTCAGCTACTTCCCACTGAGGGCCACAAGTAGGGCTTTTACAGGCCCGGCGCTCTGGGGGGAGCTCTAGCTGTGCCTCTGTACAGAGGTCACTGTACACTGAGCTGTCTAGGCCGGGAGCCAGCATCTTCCAGCAACGCACGAGGCGAAACTGGAAACCTTCTCCACAGGTCCGAGAACACTCACTCCAGCTGCTTGCCTCCCATCTAGACATAAAGTGCACACCAAGAATTTTGTGTCAAGAAACACTTTTCATGGGACATAATCAAATTGGAATTGGATTTGGAATGACATAAGGGTGAGTAAATTATAGAATTTTTGGAAATTTTTCATTTTTTGTTTTGTTTTCATTCCTATTCTTGTCTTTGCCACAGAGCCGCGCACATGACATGCGAGGGAAAAACACAAGATATTGTGACCACGAATTAAAAATTTGTTCTCACGACTTATTAATTTGTTCCCTCTTTTTAGGTAAATGGGTGTCACTTTGTACTAATTTGTTCCCTCATTTTAGTTCAATTATGGCCAGAATTTACAAAATTAAACACTAAATTAAAGGGGGGGGGTGAAATGCTCATTTTCACTCAATCTCCTGTTAATCTTGAGTACCTATAGAGTAATATTGCATCCTTCATATCTCCAAAAAGTATTTTGTTTTATTAAATTTTTAACATAAAGATAGGCTGTACCGAGTCTTTCCGGAAAAAACCGAGCGGCTGGGGGCGGGCCGTGTGGGCGAAGCTTAGCTGTGCTAACGCGCCAAGCTAGTGACAACACACAGAGACATTTGTTCAACAAACAGTTTTACTCACCGTCCGGTTCCAACGCACGACCGCGAACCTTTATCATTGTGACTGCTCGATCCTTAAGCATTAGACGATCTGCAAATCCGTAGATCTGGGCTTTGTTTATAAAACAATCATCGTCGAAATGCAGGGAACAAAAGTCTTACACAACTCCGTTTATGCTCAGGAAAACAAACTGCCACGGGTTCCTTAACGCTGGGTTCTTTGGGAATCTGTGCAGGGTTGTCTTGCCCTGGCAACCAAAAACACACTTCTTTGGTGACATTGACTTCCCAAAAGCCGGGCAGGGCGCTTTGATGGCGAACTGCTTTCACTCTCTTGCTCTAGTCTACGAGTGCGCGCGCGGCCGCGATCTTACCGGAGAAGTGCCCTTAGGACCCATATAAGGAAATTCCGCCCTATCTTACGTAAGACAGAGCCATACTCGAAAAAAACTTTCCGAAACTTGTGACAAACCGGAAGGAGTATTTTTGGAACAAAAATACTCCTTCAAACGTACAACTTAGTTTTTGAAACTTTGTCCATGTTTAGCATGGGAATCCAACTCTTTACCAGTGTAAAAAACTCAGTATGCATGAAATAGCATTTCACCCCCCCTTAAGGACAAATGAATACATTTGTAGCAAAGATTTACCTAAAAACTAATTAATCAAATATGGCCACAATTTAACTAAAACGAGGGAACAAATTAATGAAACCATGGATTAACAAGTGATTTTCCACCCAAAAATGTAAATTCTGTCCTCATTCACACACCATCATGTTGTTCCAAACCCATAAGACTAAGATATTAAGATGTTTTTAATGAAACCTGAGAGGTTTCTGTCCATTCTTTGAAAGTCTAGTCACCAAAACTTACCAGATCCAAAAAGATCATAAAGGCATCATAAAATGAATCAAAATATATAATCCATTACATATAAAAACACATACATAGAGCGCATCACATATGGCAAACATGGGTGCATCACTCTGGAACAAAACTCATTGATTCTTGGGCATCACACATGCACGTTTGAGCTTCCGTGTTTACCATATGTGATGCACTTTATGTATGTGTCGATCATTGCTTAGATGTAAACTAATCTGTTCATCAAATAAAGTGATTGAATCTCTTCACAAAATCGAATTAAACAGCTTGATTCATATGGATTCATTTTACGACGCCTTTATGACCTTTTTGAAACCTCTCAGGTTTCATTAAATCTTAATTTGTGTTTCGTAGATTAACCAAAGGCTTATGGGTTTGGAACGCCACAAGGGTTAGCCTAGTGAATGATGACAGAATTTTCATTTTTAGTATCCCTTTAACTATCCCTTTCATCTGTGGCCACAATACCTATTGTTTTTTATGCATGTCATGTGTGGTGCTCCATACTTTTCCCCTGCATTTCTGTGACAATTGAGCACGCGCACCTGGGCTGGCATTCTCTGCCAATGCAGAAATCATGAACTGGCTCTGGTCGAGTCAAAGCATCACAATAAGCATCATCCACCTCAATGCCATCATACCGCACACACATGGCAAGTGATTTCGACACACCTATTCGAGATAGGACATTGTATAAAACAAACCTCCCAACATAAACAAACATGGTTATCAGCAATACTTATGTGTGGATGTTTGTGGCCACCGAGACTAAGTTATAATGTCTTAATTACCTATCGAGCATGTCATACTGCAGGGCTCCTGTGAGGACAACTTCCACCGGTACATGTCAGCAGCACTCATTTTGTTCTTCTGAAGGAGCCTTTGGTTATTTCTGCGGTAAAGAAAAAAGCATCTCAGACTAGGCCACGGTTCAGCCACCTGCACTGTATATTAGGCAGAGCATTCACGTTTGTTGATGCCGAGACACCAACTGACACTCCAGTCATAAAACCACTAACATTTGTACCATTCCTGGTCACACTCATTACCTTAATGTCAAGGATGGAAAACAGCGCATTCTCTCAACTAGACAGAAGCCAATAAAATTTGTTCCTCTTGATAAATTCCTGGGATTTATCTGATGCGACAAGCATAGTCTGTACCCGAGTGATCTATGGCAATTTTTTCCACAAATAACAAAAATTCTTGAATTATGTTCCTCAGAAAGTCCATCATCCTTACATTCGGCCTTCTTTTCTTCTCTCCACCTGGAATCTTTCTCTTCTCCTTCGGATACAAGTAAGGGCATTTCATGAGATGTTCTTTATGATCTCTGGCAGAGGGGCTGGTAAAGCAGTGTTTGGACACGGCGGAGGGAACCCAGCATGAATTATAAATATGATGGAATGCAATCCCGCCAGCCTCTGCTTGGCCGTCTCCCCTCGGCACTCTGAATGTCTCCAAGAACGTTAACAAAAAAACCAAGCCAGAGCTTGAGTCTGCAGCACATTCCATTCTCCCTTGAGGAGGGCTGTCCCACACATGCGCGTCCACAGCTTTGGCATGCCAGTGTGGAGGGCTAGGACCTTACATTTAAAAATGCCAAAGAGGCAACTGATAAAGATACCTGCTTCTTCATTGTATGGAAGATCTTGGCATGATCTTGAGATTGCTAAAATCATGCTCGAACAGCAAATAATGAGCAGATTTAAGATTGTGATTTAGCTTTTGTCAGTTTTTCACAATGTAGAATTTGAACAGTAGATTCAAGTTATGCCATTCACTTGACAAACCAGCAAGTTGGCTTTTCTGACTTTAAACCTCATGAAGTCAGAATTGGAGTTTTGACTCATCCTGCACTACACAGACTTTTGTCAAATGCCAATCAAATGCCTTCGAGAATGAGGATGCCCCATCCCATCAACACAACGACTAGCAAGTATCAAATCATCCTTCATGTCTGTTATGTAACGAAAGACTATTGGCTATTAAAATAAATAAATATTATAATAATTATTAGAATTATTAAAATATGATTAAAAAAATAAATATGATAAAGTATACAACTGTTCAAATGTTATTATAAATGTTATTATTTGAAAGAAATGTATACCAAATAATTAATATCAAAGTAAAGACATTTATAATGAACAAAAGATTTCTATGTCAAATAAATGATTTTTCTAAACTTTATATTATGAAAAATACACCATGGTTTCTAGAAAAATATTAAACAAAATAACTGTTTTCAGCTTTGATAATAATAAAAAATGTTTCTTGAGTACCAAATCAGCTTATTAGAATGATAACTGAAGGATCATGTGACACGGAAGACTGAAGTAATGGCTGCTGAAAATTCAGCTTTGCCATTACAGGAATAAATTACATTTTAAAATATATTAAAATAAGTGTTTACTGTATTATTGACCAAATAAATGCAACCTTGATGAGCATAAGACACTTTCAAAAACATGAAAAAAATCTTACACTTATAGTGTACATTATCATATTTACCTGGTGCGATTGCTGCGATTGCGTAAAATGGTAGTAAGAGTTCTGTTTGGGAGTAGGAAGTCCCCCGTGTCATTTTGCCGGTGCCCAAGGGTGAACTCAAGCAGTGAGTCATTAAGACCCGCTTGCTCAAGACTGCTGTAGTCTAACTCCAGTGGGCCTGCTTCAGAGGACAAACCATCTCTGTGAGTAAGAAGCTGATTGGTTGAGATGTTTGCAAGAACACCGTCTGAGCCAACTCGTTCTCCCAGCAGCACTCTCCAGATGAGGTTTTCAGAGTTTGCCATGTCCTCAGCAGGTCTGCTGATTGGTACAACACCAGGGGCTCCTACTCCACTGGGCCAGCTGCAGTTCCCCTCTTTTAAAACAAGAAGAAAGATAGATTCATTAAGGAAAGGATGGATTCGTTTGAAAAAGCTAAATTAATTATGCTTTAGGGCACAACCTGTTATGGTAGGATTAAAAAAAATGTATCCAAAAAACTTGGTCAGTACCAACCCAAAACGCAAGTCTGGGTTTTAAACGGATCACTGCATATCAATGCATTCAGTAACAACTCATTTGAGAGGATCATTGCCAATTTCAACAGATTCAGTTTAGGTTTTATAGTTGTGAATGCTCTATACAGAAAGGAAATTCAAAGAGTAGTGTGGTATCAAAGACTATAATGCAAGACAGGGGCACAGCCTTCATCAGGACACCCCACCTCATTTAAAAAGATCAATGTCAGACCAACAGCAAACACAAATGTCTGTAATTCTCATTTTAGCCAAGGAAAATGCCAGGCCTCTCTGAATTTTTCATCCTCTCTCGCTAATCTTTGTTGCGGGTTATGCATTATAAAGTACTCCATAGGGTCGGCAGAAAGAGGCCTTTTAACTCACTGATGATTGCCCAGTGAACCATGTACTTTTTCTGTCTAGTCTATCCTCCACTTACTTCAGATGTAGTGAAAGCAACACTCCTGTGTATAAATCTCAGAGGTGAGGCTGATGGGTCATTTTAAAGATCGCAGTAATCTTTATTTGGGGTCCATTATTTAATTTGTGTAACAGTTCGGTTATGGCAGGGGAAGATGCCTCTTCAGGAAACATGCATTTACTGCTAAGTTGTACTTATTTAGAGTATTTAGTGTATTTAGACAGGCGCTCAGGATGATGATACATAACGTTTCAGGTTAGGACTTTAACCATGGTTCCCTGATAATGGAACGAGGTTCTGCATGGCAAGAAGCGACGCTATACATGCGTCTTGAAGTATGTGTGAAATGTGTGAAGTATGCATCCAATGTCATGCCGGGGTGTCATCACGTAGTGTGTGACATCATGACCAGGAAGCTGTAAAGCGCACCCGGACCAAACCATGTCAACTTCTGATTAGCCGAATCAAGTCGATCGCAGGCATGCAGAAAGTGTGGCAGGGCGACGCAGCATCTCGTTCCCTTCTTAGGTAACCGTGGTTATAGTCGTAACCTGAGATGCTTTCGAGGGAACTCACACTGCGTCAGAAGAAGCAACCTTATGGGAACGAGAATGCCCACTAAATCATACTGACAAGTGCCTGTCTAGTGTGAATCCTGCGAGTACCTCGGCCATGAGACACAAGCACCTGGGACCCCGGTGTAAAGTCCAAGTCCAGGTTTTAAAACTGTACAAATGTGTGCGGAGATGACCAGCCTGCCACATCACATACATCTTGTAGCTTTAGAAGCCGGCATACTCCTAGTAGAGTGCGCTCTGACAGCCATCGGTGAAGGCTGACCGCACGCCTCATACGCAAGAGAGAAAGCCTCAACCTGCTCATTATCTGTCTAGTCGCTGGAGAACTTTTCTTGGGTGAACCAAAACAGACAAACAGCTGACTGGATTTCCTCCACAGGGCAGCTCTGTGGACATAAGCATTCATTGCTCTGACTGGACACAACAGATTAAACTTCTCATGGTCTGACATCTGATATGGAGGAGGACAAAAGGCTTCCAACATTATAGATCGTGCAACATTGCTTGGAACCTTAGGCAAGTAACCCAGTCTAGGGTGCAGAAAGGCTTTAACCATGCCGGGAGCAAACTCTAAACTCTAAGTTTCTAAGCTACCAGATAGTCTACTAACTAAGAGAACTAGCCTCTCAAGACTGGTCTCTGGTATATTTCGAGTAGTCAGCTCAGCGCCCTGAAGCAGATGACTGGCAGGGAACAACCGGCTTCTCTAGCAGAGAGGGAACGGGCCTCTCAATGGCGTAACATCTCAGAGCGGACACTGAGAACTGAAGTCGCTGGAAACCGCTGCACCCCTAAGCACCTGAGGTACTTCCTAAAGCACATGATGGACGGGAGCATTCACAGTTCAACCCTAAGGGCAGAGAATGGCTTCCTCCATGATCTTGACACCTCAGTGTCAAAAATCGCAGGCCCTGATGTGGAGGTTGCACAAAAAAAAAAATTATTTAGTTAATGAATTGATTAATAAGACATACATTTGACAACAAAAAAAAAATTGGGGGGGGGGGGGGGATAACACTTTTTCTAAGCAAGGATTCATTAAAATCATCAAAAGTGACAGTAAAACATTTATAGGGCCCTATTTTAACGATCTGAAACGCAAGTGTCAACGCGCAAAGCGCAAGTAACTTTGTGGGCGGGTCTTGGCGCTGTTGCTATTTTCCCGGCGGGATAAATGACTCTTGCGCCAGGCGCAAATCTAAAATGGGTTGGTCTGAAGAGCTTCATTATTCATAGGTGTGGTTTGGGCGTAACGTGAAATAAACCAATCAGAGCGTCATCTCACATTCCCTTTAAGAGCAGGCGCGCTTGTTCTAAAGCGGATTCCTATTATAACGGCGGGTTTGCCAGACGCACGCGAGGAGCGGTTCACAGCCGAGGAGAGCAACGCTCTCGTCAGGGACGTTGGGGATGGAGAAACCCACCCAAATTAACTTCGGTTAAAAAGGCGTATGATAATTTGGGTAAATGTGTAAGCTAGATGTATGCTTTTATAATAAATTATCTATCTATCTATCTATCTATCTATCTATCTATCTATCTATCTATCTATCTATCTATCTATCTATCGTCGTAATAATGTATGATTTGCAAAAATGAAAACTGCTGCTTCTGTGTAGATGAGAGAATCAAAGTGTATGCGCGTTGTGCACACGCTACATTGATTATGGCCAAGCATGCGCCCTTAAAATAGCATATGAATAACATGCGCAACGCGCCACTGACTTTAAACCATTTTTTCCTGGTTAGTGGCGCAACTGTTTTCTAAACCTGCAAAATAGCATGAAGGAACGTTTGCGCTGGAACACGCCTCCTTTTTTGCGCTGAACCGCCCAGGGAGCGCAAGTTCATTCCCTAGTTTAGCGACGTGCTTCTGTGGAGGAAAAAACGCGCTTTGCGCGGGTGCAAAATAGGAATGATACATGCGTCGGTGTACAAAGTCAATTGCGCTGGGTGCAAGATAGGGCCCATAATGTTACAAAACATTTCTGTTTAAAATAAATGCTGTTTTTTTTTTTTTTTTACTTTCTATTCATCAAAACATCCAGACAAAAATGCATCATGGTTTCTACAAAAATATTAAGCAATGCAACATTTTTCAACATCAATAATAATAATAAACATATTACCAATATTAGCAATTGGATGATTCTGTTCAATAAGCTAATAGGTCATGATGAATACTGAAGATAATACAATTATCAAATATTCTCATATATATAAATATATAAAATATAATTACAAAATAAAAACACCATATAATAGTAACAACATGTCACTTTTACTTTTCACTTTAAAATGAAAGTTGTCTTTTTCTAAATAAATTAAAATGTCTACAAATCCCTCATTAACTAAAAGACATAAAAACATTTAATGCAATCTCAAATTTGATTTCTCATTAAGGTACTTTTTGACAGAAATGTATAGACAGCGTAAATTTACCTGTATACTGGACTGGTGAGTTAGCATCCTGCTCACAGTCAATGTTAGCTGTCTTGTACACTTCATTGGTTTCCTGGCCAGGCTTTTGTCCTTCCACAGCCCTGGGCCCAGTGGTCTGTACCTGGTTCCCCTCCATCTCAGGAACTGCCTTATCATACATGCTCTCATTATGATGTAAAACACTCCCAATTTCTACAGAAACCAGACTAGATCCTCCTTGTGGGCCTCTGTAAATGGGGGGCTGGGAGACAGAAGCCATAGAGTCCCTCATCACTGTGTACTCATAGGTAATGTAAGGATTTTGGCCATTTTGGTTCCAGACCTTTAAGGGAACAGACAGAGACATGTCCAACAAATAAGAGACCATTAAGACAAATATGTTATGATAATATCCCATTTTAAACTTGCAGGAAACAATATATAAATATTCTGGACTAAAGGCTGTTCTGTTGCACAGAATCATGCTTTGTTTGGCAAGTAAAGGGCACTGCGGTTGAAAAATGTCCATAATTGTCCAAAGACATTTCAGAATTTCCCTTTTTGCAAACTGCATCATCCCACATTCATCCCATAAACCCAGATTAAAGTGAAATAGTCATTCCTCCTGGGACAATGTATCAGAATATTACCATTTACGCAGAGTGAACCATTAGACCTTTGGCCTGCACAAAGTCGAAGCCATTGTTAGCCAGCCAGTGAGATTACCCATGAGCCCTTGGCGGCGAAGGGAGGACCACGGCTACAGTACCAGAACATTGATGGGCTGATCGATGGGCCCTTTAGCCACGATGTACTCGATCCCCGTCTCATACACATCTGTAGGCCGCCGGTATTTGAAAATGGTCCCTGCTGCATGGAAGTTCTGTGGGGTGTCCACTTTATATGCACCATTGAAGAAAAAGTTCCCTGCTTGGTCAGTGACAGCTGAAAATAACAAGGGTGAACTATAGTGATGGGAGGATTTAATCATTTAATTGACCTTCTCATTCAGTCATGTTCAGCTAAATGAATTAATCTTTATTCAAGTAATTTTTTTCATTTGAGTGGAGTGGATATATATAATGCAGCCAATGATAAATAATGAGAAACATAAATGATTTGTTTACCTCCAGAGTCTTTCATTTATATGCATTTGTTTATGTATTTACTTGAATGCATATAAAATCTATCCAGTGCTGCAAAAAAAGTTTAATCTGTGGATGCGCAATGGGCATGTTTTACTTGGTGCCAATTCAACACCACAAACGCTAAAAAAAAAAAAAAAAAATATATATATATATATATATATATCTCCTTAAACTTGTATTTCCTTGTAAGTTCGGAAAGAGCGATTCTGAATGAATTAATAGGGTAATTATCATGAATTTCTCTGCACAGATTTGTGTTTATATGCCATCATGGAAAACCTAGGCTTTCACTTGATATTGTAGATGAAGTATGAAGTACTTGTCATACTTTGAAAGTCTAGTGCACAGTTGAGCACTCAAGCCATTCAAAGGGCCTTTTCCAATACCAAATGTATTTCCAGTATTTGGCCAGTATATAAGTGTTCCAGTGGGTGTGAAGACCGCAAGTGTGTGTAGAACTTTTGATTACCCCATGGGACACACTTATAGTGTTGTAAAAATGCAAGTAAAGTATTTACAGAGCTTTTTTTACACATTTAAATTTTCTATACTTTGCACTTTAAAATAAACCTCAAAAAGTCTCTTCAGTACTCCCTATGTACCAGACAACATAGGGAAAACATAATTCACACGCTATACCACTCTGAATGATTTACAGTACAGTTGCTCACCCAGGATATCTGCAGACTTCTTCCTCTCTATAATTTGGATGTCCCATGATCCTTCTGGGATTTGAGTTATCAAAGAATAACCTTCAAAGAAAGAGTTCACTTAATTAGGATTCTAGTTCCTTGATGAGTTTACTCAGAACCATTTAATATGAATGCCATTCTACAAAACGTCACGGGTTACGCATGTAACCATGGTTCCCTGAAAAGGAAACGAGACACTGCGTCATATGAAAATACGTTGGGGAACACCTTTGGCGTGAGCCTTTTGCACCTTTTGCAAGCGTCTGAAGCAAGTGTGCAACTAGTCCAATCTTGATTGGTGTTACTTCAGCCCATGATGTGTGACGGTGTACAAGGAAGCTATAAAGGGAAGCAGGCAATAAAGCAAAGGTAGCTTCTGATAGGATGAAGCAAGCCGCTCACAGGCATGCAGGAAGTATTGCAAAGGGATACAGCATCTCGTTCCCCTCTCAGGGAACCATGGTTACATGCATAACTCGAGATGTTCCCTTTCGAGGGAACTCGAGCTGCGTCATATGATGACACTTTGGAGAACAAAATACCCACTTCGCCATGCTGACAAATGCCTGTCTTTGTTTGAAGATGTTCAGGCACAACTCATAAGCACTTGCAACCCTGGAGTGACCGGGTGGTCCAAAGTGAGGAACCTTATTGAAAAGTGCCATATCCCTTGTGGAATGAGCTCTAGCTTGAAGAGGTGAATGCAGACTGCGCACCTCTTATGTCATAGAAATTGTTTCCACAGTCCACCTGCTTATAGATTGTTTGGTCGCCGAGCAGCCCTACTTAGGGGGCTGAAGCATACCAGTAACTGAAATGCCTGAAGGACTGTGGACTGGGCCACATTAGTGGGCACTTTGGGAACATAACCCGGCCTAGGGTGAGAACCCTACCTGGACCGAACTGGACCGAACATCTGTTGACACGATCTTGCAATGTCTAGATGCTCCCAACACTGGGCCTTGGGAAAGGAACCAAGGCCTTTTTCCACATGATCAAGGAATGAAGGCACCTGCCTATGCTATGGAAAGAATAGACGTGGGAGTAAGCGTCCTTTAGATCTATCGTAAAAAAAAATTCATTTGACTCACGAAAAGAGGAATTGTCAACATCTTGAATCTGAATCTCCTCAAAGAATAGATCAAGTCATAGATCTATGATGGGACGCAACCCCCCCCCCCCCCCCCCCCCCCCCCATCCTTCTTTGGCACTATAAAATAACGGCTGTAGACCCCGGTGTTTCTCTCTGGGGGAGGAATAAATTCGAAGGCCTTTTTGTCAGAAGAGATTATACCTTCTGTTCCATAACCTGAGCCTGTTCAGAACCTACTACGGTAAGTAGCACCCACTGAAATATATTGGGAAGTCCTTGTCAGGCTTCGAGGAAATTTACTAGAGCAATCAGCCTCTCGAGGCTGACCTCTGGGATGTTTTGAGTA
This sequence comes from Squalius cephalus, assembly GCF_949319135.1. NCBI lineage: Eukaryota > Metazoa > Chordata > Actinopteri > Cypriniformes > Leuciscidae > Squalius > Squalius cephalus. The sequence continues at coordinate 18,724,542 of NC_137126.1, forward strand.
GTGCATTCGGTGTCCTGAAGTGATTTCACTGCAGGATTTAACCAAATCGATATTCTACAGACCTACTATGGAGAGCAAACCCCTCATGACCACAACCTCAATGGGAAGGTAACAAGGTTTTGGTTCGATGGAAACCGCCATGCCCTGAAGCACTATGGGCCCTATTTTAAAGATCTAAGCGCATGGTCTAAAGCAGGGGTTTTCAAACTTTTTGTGTGTGTGGACCACTATTTGTAATCAAGAATTTTCACGGACCACCTCATAATACACATAATAAAATATGTCTACACAGAGTCCTACCTGAATTAATCTGCACCTCTAAATAGGCTTACTAGCTCTAAAACTATCATTGGTCATCACATCAGTACAACAGGCTTGTTAAAAGAAAGTTTACTGCACACAACGGCTGCCACATATTTAATTAATTTTTTTTACTCAAGCGCCCGAGGGCATAATCAGGTTCATTTGAACAACAGGCTTATTTCCATAGCAGTGGAGTATGAAATCTATACAGAACACTGGAATATAGTCAACATTTCAAAACCTTTGGCGATTTTAGGGGATTATTAATCTTCAGAGTTTTAGTTTTACAAGTCCTCAAAAAGTACCTAGGCTTGAGTTTGTCCACTTAACAGCACATCTGGAAAACATTTCAGAAACGCGAGATCAAGAAACTAACTGGAAATTAAAATAATAACAGGCCTTATTCATTCCATTTATAAACATTTCGTTACTGCCTATGCCTAACTGTGCGTTCACACCGGACGCGAATAGCGCGTCAAATTCAAAAAGGGATCATGTGTCAAATTCGCGCCTGCCGCGTCTAGTGATACGCTTGACCACTTTGTATCAATTCGCGCGTCGAGAGCGAAATTGACGCGCGTAAAAACTAAAGTTTGAAGCGAAATTTCGTCCGGTGTGAACGCACCATTAAAGGCTATGCGTGTGATGTGATAATGAGAACATATTTGCCTCTGCCCTTTTCTCTTCAGAGAACCTGTTGCTATCCACCGAACCAATGTTGTGGTTCTAACGGCACTGAACTTGAATGTCACGGCCGAACACCACTAGGCTATTTTAGTAATCACACAATAACTTGACAATTTAATTAAAATGTTATATCAATATAGGCCTACATATTCTTATTACTTTTTTGGGGGGGGGGGAATTTCCTGGTAAAATTAAGGTAAAAAAAAATGTTTTGCCTTTCCACGGACCACCTGCAGTACCCTCACGGACCACTAGTGGTCCGCGGACCACAGTTTGGGAATGGCTGGTCTAAAGCGCACTGTGCAAGTTCACTTAAGTCGTGTCCGAATCCACTTTTGCTAGTTTAACAACGGGAAATGTCTAAAAGGGTTGTCCCTATTCTCATAATGAGTAATGGGTGTGTTTTGTGATTTATGTGCATTAAACCAATCAGAGTCTCATCTCCCATTCCCTTTAAATGCCAGTTTCGCTCGCGCCATGGCAGATTTGCTATTAACATGACGGAATTTGATAGTGGAAAGACCGAAGCTGTCTCCAGAGTGCAAACGGAACTGCTAGTGCGCGAGATAAAAGTGTGCAAGCAGACCATCTACGGGTCCACCCTATCTTGATGTACACAATAATAATCTTTTACATTTTAATCCTTTTATTTGAAATATTTGGCATGTTTGTGTGCTGCTGTGCGTCCCTGTGTGTTTAATAAGCAGAGTGTACGCGCGTTGTGGACTCGCCACATAAAATAAAATATTGCGCCATTGACTTTAGACCAGGTTTCAGTTGGTCAAAAGCAGCTTTACAGAGATACCCGTATAATTTAAGGTAAGATTGTTTTGGCTTTATAGCGGTTCTTTAATAAAGTTATTTTTGTTTTGATTGATTCGCTTCCGTCGCAACGATCATTTGTTATTAAATTAGGGGCCGCTAAGACGACACCATTCTCTCTACACAAACTTTAAACGCGAACCTGTGAGAAACGCTGATGGCGTTCACATGCGCATTAAGAATTGGTACTATAGTTAAGTGCGTTTGAATATATGTGCGCAGGTTTGTAATTCCCTACAAACCAAGCCTAAACAAAGTACTGGTGTTTCCTTATAGTTTTGATACAGAATTTTATTTTATTTTATCAATTCGGGGTAGTTGGTCAATGGCACAGTCTATTTCTGTTGCCTCAAAATAGCAACGCGCCAACAATGCGCTAGAACACACCTCGTTTTCAGACCAGCATGCCCATGGGCGCACAAATGGGCGCAAATACATTTGCCATTTAAACAACGTGGTGCAGGACGTGAAAATGATAACTGCATCGGACTGAAACTATAAAAAAACACTTGCGTCGCGCTTGGCGCTGTATTGCGCCTTGTGTAAGATAGGGCCCTGTATGTGCCGGGGTTAATGAATCTAAATGAATCTTACCTGAAGGCTCCAAGGAGGAACGGATGAAATTCGCCTTGCCCACCAGCGAAAATGTTACATGGCAAGGCTTGGTGGGTAATGCAGGGGTTTTCAGGGACAACACAATCTCAGGGGAGAGATATGCAGTTAATGTCTCTTCAGGCATAGGCATCATCCCATAGCCATTCTCCTTGAGCCCCATGATCACTGAATAATAATAAACTGTGGGGAGACGTGAGGAGAACGGCTTCCTCCAGGACCTCGACACCTCAGTGTGGAGATCTGGAAAGAATGTCAAACCCCGACATGGAGGTTGTGATTTTGACTGCAGGAAGTGCTCATCTAGCTTGTCTTTTCTTGAATGCTTCCTGCTTCTCGGCCGGCCAGTTGATACTGAGTTTTTTGCCATGCCATCATGCCATGCACTAGTTAAAACCTCCACAAGCTCCTCATACTGCGGGGAAAGGGCTGGCGAATCACCCAAATCACCCGCATCAATGCTTAGGACATCCATCTCCTCAGAACTGGATAGTCCCATCAACATCCACTCACCCAGGGCAGAAGAAGCTGCAGAGTGGGCTTCCGGACCCCGAAAACGAGCACTGGAGCTAGCAGTTGAGAGCTGAGAAAGGGCTGAAGCCGTCTCAAGGTCCTCCCCTAGCTCCATTTGCGATCCCCACGAGTGAAGCAACAGTGAGACCCGTTCCCGGGGAGCGTGAGCCTGGGCGCTTTCTTTCTTTTCAAACACGACCAGGCAAGGGAAACTGTTCCTCAAGGGAAACTGTTCACAGTATACACAGCCAGCCCCCTCGAGAGCTGACCGTGCATGCTCCACTCCCAAGCAGCTCACACATTCAGATCGTGTGTACGTCAAAGGCATTCCCCAAAGTGTCGTCATACAACGCAGCGTGAGTTCCCTTGAAAGGAAACACTGAGCTAACATTACCTAGACTGGAAACCCCGCGACGAAAGTTCCCAGTAACACGACTGCAGCTGCTCCCATCTCCCTGACATACACCACACTTATCCAGGGTGTTTGGGGAGAAGAGAACACCATCACATCCAATGGGCTGCAAAGTTACACATCAGCTTATAAATTAAGATCACATGCATGAAAAGTAATATAAGGATGTATCCTTATATTAGTGTATAGCCATCTACAGTGTAACTTACTTCACATCTCCCATCTACACACACACCCCTGTAGTTGCTGTATTTGCAAGATGTTCCATCCCGTGCAGGTACCATCAGCTGTCTTTGACCATCAGAGGTTGTGCAGTGCAGGTCACATGGATTACTGGAAATGTGAACGTAGTCATCTACAGGAATATAAACAGGGTTCATTGTTTCAACATAAATGATACCTTCACAGCACAGCTTCATTAATTAAAACAGTTAATACCGGGATAGAGAGGTTTCCAGTGGTAATTTTTTCCACTATAAACTTGAGAGTTGAATGACCAGCACTGCTCTTCTCTGAAGCTCCTTCCTGTAGAAGGACATTCCTGTAATTCACAGAAATACAATCAGTTGAATACAACTGAATACTGCTTTTTGGTTGCCACTGCACAATAGGCAAACTTAAAACTGACTAAAATTATGCATTTACAGTATGCTTTGGGTGGAAGTGGAACATGAGGCTCGCTGTCAAGTTTCTGTTGGTCTGTCTAAATGCACTGTGTATATGTGTGTGAGGAAAGGAAAGACAGATACTGTGAGCTGACCTTTGCGTTGCAGAGATGATACTTTTTTGCATTGCCTGTGCACGTCATGTTGTCTTTACCAGTTGCTGTTTTCTTTCTTTGAAAGAAAGATATATTGTTTTAGTTTAGTAGACATTTATTACACTCTCAAATTTTCTCTTTTTTACTGGTGCCTAGTAAACAAAATGAAATGATTAACTTGGAGGCTAACTTGGAAACCCAATGGAAACCCATATCTCCCACATAAGAAAAAAAATCACGCTTTGGTAAATCTTAATCATGACATAAAAAGTTATAATTATGACATAAAAAAGTCTAAATTGTGAGATACTAAGTCATAATTATGAAATAAAAGGTCGAAAGTATGAGATTCTAAGTCATAAATATGAGACAAAAAAATTAAGACAAAAAAGTCAATTATGACAAATATGTGAATTGAATAAAGTTTATTTTAATGTCATAATTATGGTTTAGTATCTCATACATTTTACTTTTAATGTCACAATTATGACTATTTATCTCACGTTTATGACTTATAATCTCATAATTAGTATCTCATGTTCTCATAAAATTTTGATTATGGCTCTCTGCTTTTATGTCATAATTTTGACTTTATCTCATAATAATGACGTCATAATTTAGACTTTTTTCTTGTAATTTTGACTTAAGCCATAATTTATACTTTTTATCTCATAGTTTTGACTTTTTATGTCTAACTTTTTATGCTTTACCAAAGCATGGCTTTCTTTTTTTCATGCGTCATAAATGGTCTTCCATTCCAGCTAGCTATGATAACTAGCTACAGTAGTTGCTGTATTTCAAAGGTGGGGGAGTGTCAGGGAAACCCTGTGGAAATGTTCTTCACATAAGATGTGTATATTAAATCTTACCAGCATTATAAACAGTAGCCTAACTAAATGTTTTTATAATAGATGACTACATAGTACATATTATAAAATGTGATAAGCTGATGTTCATTGACCTTTGTTTTAGACAGTGTCTGTCCTGTGACATGACACCTCCTCCACAGGTACGTGTGCAGGCGGTCCATTTCGTCCATTCTCCCCACCAGTATGTGATCACCTCCAGCCCGTCCTCTAGACTGTTAGAGGCAACACCCTCATCCTTTGGAAAATAAAGAGTTCACTTATTAAAAGTGAGTATTGGAGACCAACATCTTTGCTTAGAGAAGGCTATAACGTTTCTTATATGTGTAACCTTTGGCATAGAGTATTACAAGTAGCACTACAAAAATAGTGAGATTTATGATAAAAACAAGAAAAAAACTATTTTTCAATGGAGTGAGATAGGTGTGTGTGTGTGTGTGTGTGTGTGTGTGTGTGTGTGTGTGTGTATATATATATATATATATATATATATATATATATATATATATTACAAAAATATGAAAATATTTTTCTGTAGTTTGGTGCTCTGATTTATCATCATAGTATAAAAACGAATAACTTGTCAACATTACAAACCTGTCCTCTGCTTGAGAGATTTCCCAGAGACAGAGCCAGCGTTACAAGACCAAGCAGCACCAGACTGCTCTCCACATACTGGGCCCTTAACCAGATCCCCATCCTGTAGGACATGAATATTTGGGGAAAAAAGAAACTGAATAGCCTCTCAAAGCATAGGTTTAAATGGTTCTCTACAGATATAAGCACAAAGGAGATTGTTTTTCGTTCAGAATGACTATATGTTCTGAGGATATATTTGAATGGATGACAGTGAGAGTATCATTTACGGCCCTAGGCAGATAGATAAGACATGACAAAAGCTATATGTGTGGTCCAGGTATTCCCTATGCAGTGGGTACCAAATGACAGGTACGCAATGATAGTAAAACTCTGTGGGGACAATAATTGAAATTAATTTCTAACTTTGTTCTATTAATTGTATTTGTCCTGTTGTTTGTAATTTGCTTCTTTGTTCTTGTTTTTAATGTGAAAAAATGTAATAAAATAACAAAAATAACTATATCGTGATATGTTTTTATCGTGAAATAAGATTTTTGTCATATTTCCGACCCCTATTTGGGTGAATCAAAGATGCCACGAATATCTTTTTTTTTTTTACTCAAAATCCACTTGGCTTAAAAACATTAGGAAACGTGCCCTCTCAGTTTCCATGGGCATGACGTTTTATGTGACCGGAACACATGAAATACAATGAAAGGATGAATGCAATTCTCTGGCTTGTATTTAAGTCCAGGGATGCAAGAACGTATACACTTCATTTAAGAAGACCATAAAAGTGAGCAAAAATCACCAATCACACAAACTTCTCCAGTTCTCCTCCATCTCATGACTTCTCATCAGACCTGCACCTCCAATTAGGTAGGCTCCTTAAAGTAAGCAAACAGATCATCTCACTCTGTTTGCAGTCTGGCTTTTCCTGGCACTAAATATTGGTGACAGGTGTCTTAAACTACCCACTGGAGCACCTGGAGTTCATTATCCACCCCAGACACAGCTGGAGCCCCGCCAGCTCGCCAAACACTCGTCTCCCACAGACCACGCGACGAGGCTGCGACCGCCGAGACAGACCTTCCTCTTCTGAGTTTCCCAGGCCACGAAAGAGAGTAAACACAGGCTAACCCCCTCCCCTGGGGCCTCTGCTCAAGGGAAGAGGGGTGTTTTTCTTTCCCTGGCAGCAGACAGACAGCAGGGCCATTCCCCATTTGGGGGGAGGAGGGGGAAGCCCTGTCTGTGAGCTGGAAGCAGACTCATCCTTCTCTGGAAGAGCTTCTGGTCACAGGGACCAGACGCAAGGATTCCTCAGTTCTCTGCAGCCTTCTCACGTCCACCGTCTTCAAGTGGAAAATCAATATTGCAGCTTTCTGTCTAACGGGTGATGGGTACACAGCATGTCAACCATGTAAGTGCTGAGAGACCAGCAGCAAGTGTTGTGACACATTTATGCAGATCAAACTGAACTATTGAGAGCAGATAATCAATAAACATTCACATTTACATATATGCATTTGGCAGATTTTATCTGAAGGGATTTCAAGCTACGGAATGTATACAATTCCTATTTTTATATTTCATTTATTTATTTTATACATTTTTATTTATTATGTATTACACTCATTATGGAAATTAAAAATACTAAAATTATGGAATAACGGATTTTTCTGGACATGTCTTTTTCTTTTGGACATTTGATTTCTTTATCTAATTTTTTAACATGGAAGAAAGCTATTTCCTGTGAATGTGAGAAGGATATATAAGTATAAATTACTAGAAGAATAATATGATATATTTTTAATATGTTTTAATTTAATATGATAACAAATACACAAAAAAAAACTCAAATAGTGAAAGTGACATTGGAAGACGTCAGTATTTATATTACTATAATATTGTTACAGTGCTCATCTTGCTGCTAGTCAAAGACAAAAACAAGCAAAAAACATTTTTGTACATTGTAAACTATTTTTTTCTCAGCTGAGAATTTACATAAAAATAATTTAAACTCTAAACGAAATTTTATGTTCACATATTTATTTAGTTGGAAAGTAGTTTAGTAAGCAAAATAATGTACGGTCAGATGATCATAATCGCAAATTAGTAAAAAGTTGAAACAGAATGCGTACTTTTGAATACTTACTTATGGAGCCCTACACATGACATTCTGGGGAAAAAAATTATGCTAAAAGTTTGTTCTTTTGTTTTAGTTAAATCATGGCAACCTTGTACTAAGTACTTCACTCGTTTTAATTTAGTTAGATCATGGGGAATAATTCTTAATTCATGGCCAAGATATCTCTGTACTTTTTAGGGCTTCATCTTTCTCATTCTTTTGCTTTGGATGCTGTCCACCCTTAAGCTGCTCACCAATTTCTTGTGGTTCCCCTCATCCATTCATCGTCCATGGTGATTTATTTATGTGAGTAGATAAACTATTATGTGAGTAGAAAATAGATTGACTATTTTCAAGTCTAATATCAAATTAATTTCCCTCTTGCTTTACACATTATCAAAACCACACATTCATTTTCTAGGGATTTTTCAAATGGACATTTCCAAAACATGATGGGCTCATCAGAGCTAAATATTTTAACTTAAGTAGACTTTTCAATAACAAACAGTATAAAAGAGCAAAAGCGCCATTTTCATATTTATTGCAGAATTTATCATGCAAGGAACATTTCATTTTCTACTTTGGACTTAAAGTAAGCCTCAGCTGTTCTCTGCAGCTGGACAAAAAAAATTGAGTGCCACATTACTATCACTTGATATATATATACCTGACAGACCATTACTTTCACTTTATTCACTTTGCATCAGCAGAGCAGTCAACACTGTATGTTTGGGTTTGTAGAACAAGTGTCTAGTCTGCTTGGCTTCCCATGCTCTTTTCCCAAAACATTCAGCACTATTCAGTGAAATGGACACACACACACACACACACACACACACACAGAGTCAGTCACATAGTAAATATTTGCCCTTACCTGCAGTCCAGTGGCACTGTTGGAGCTGAGTGCTGCTTGGACAGTGTAGGTGGTGCTGGTGGTGGTGGTTTCTGCTGGTGGTGGTGGTTTCTTATGGTGTGTTCTGAGGATGTGCTTTGTAAAGAGGGTAAGGTGTGCTCCTGCATCCCTCCTCTCCTCCGTCCTTTCCTCCTCCCTCCTCCTTTCTTCCCTACAGTCCCAGCAGGAAGAGAGTGGCAGAGTTTGGGAACGCCTTCGTAAAAACACTTTCCCGGCTGGTGCCAAGCTCATGGGCTGCCTTCTGCTGTGTGGTGGAGCGGAGCCACACTGCCATAGACTCAGCCAAACTGCTGTCTACTGGTCTCTGCTTGCAGACAGACAGGGAGGAAGTTGTCGTTTCCCACAGAGAAGCACCCCCCCACACACACACACACACACACACACACACACACACACACACACACACAGACTCCCCATAGCCCTCCTCATCACATCAGTCCATTCATCCTCCCCACACACAATTTGTCTATGCCAGATCATCCTCTCATGTCTCCTGCTGTACAGTAAGTTTTACTTAAAAGCCCACCACTGCCGAGATACCCATCACTTCCACAGCCCATAGTGTAAAAACACTTAATGGGAATCCTGATAATTATCCTAATGACAACAATGAGTACAATGACAAAAATGGAGACTAGTGGCTCTGAAAAGATAATGAAATGGGAAATGGTGACTGAGCAAACTAATGAAAAAAGAGAGCTCAATAAATTAATAACTGTATTTTTGTCTGTATTTCTTTTTTTGGAAAATAAACATTTCATTGTTGTTGGTCATTGTAATACCATGTTCTGTCATGGCATTACATCTGTCAACTCTAGATGGCGTAGGCTGGGTCCTTAATGCAACCTGCTGACAATTAAATTGTTAACTACACGGCACAAGCTGATTGGTTCCTGTTGCATCTGCAGCCAATAAGCTTGCTGCTCAACATTTAAATAGTTGGTCAGTGTTTGCTGTAGCAGTTTACAGAGCTTTTAAAGTTCCTCTGAAACCCTCCACCTTCCCCAGCTCCACCTGTATAGATCTACTATGGGTAATGTCATTTATGCTATTTGTGTTGGGTTTATTGGGACTTTCGATAGATAAAATAATTTTTATACTGTAAAAAATTTATATTATACCCCCTAACCCTAAACCCTCCCCTAAACACAACCCTCACTGAAATCTAGAAATAAAAAAATCTGGTATTGTACTATGTGTAAGGAACACCTGAACCACACATATGTATACAACATGTAAATACAATGACTATAATTAAACAAACAAAAAAGTTGCTTTAAGGAGCCAAATTTTATGTGGTTTATACTTAAAATGAAAAAAAAAAAAAAAACTTGATAAAGTAATGAAATTTTACTTTTTATTAAATAAATGTATCTTTCTTTATGGATGATTATCTTAGTGGAAAACAAGACAAAAATACTGATTAACAAAGTGATTTTTTTGCAGTGTAATAAAAGACTGGAAGGAGGAGAGAGAGATGGATGGAGAAAAAGACTTGGGCAGCACAAGCAGATAGTTGAGACCACCATGCCTGTGTGTGACGTGTACATTTATAGACCACATGTTCTCTTAGTTGCCTGTCTGTCTGCTCTGTACATTAGGGACGGTTCGCTTCACTTTTAGCTCAATCAAACACTCCTCTCAACCACAGATTTGTATGGTGATAGACATACTTCAGGAGATTTGCACAGTCTGGAAGTCTGGAGGAATGGTTGCTTTTTAAAAGCCTAAAATTACAAGGCAGAAAACACAGGGAAAGTTTGTGTGTGTGACACAGAGAAGGAGAGAGATCCTTCAATATTTCTAAGGAGAATGGCTGTGTAGGAAAAATGCTCTTGATGCATTTCAGTTGATAGAAACACACAAGAAAATAGAAGTTTTCCTTCACTCTAAAATGGCGATGGAAACCCAGGTGTATTTTGTGGAAATAAAAGAAGAAGTTGGGAATGAATAGACAACAACAATGCTCTCTAACTAGCGGTCTAATGTACCACACATGAATGCATTCACTACATTCATAGTCCAAACAAATGTTCTTCTCACTCGACAGGCATGTTATTAGAGCCTAATTCGGCAGGGTCTGTTTTGGCACAATGAATCAGCTCTGCTATGCTAACTGATTGAAAGCTAAGCAGATATGGGGAAATAAGCAGACTTGCATTTTAAAGTGCAAGTGATCACTATTTTCTAACAGTTTGTTGATGCCAAAAAGAAAACATATTTTGGTTCAGTCAACATGAATATCCTAATACGTGCTCCAGTCCGTTTTTCATTCATTAATGGTTATTCCAAAGAGGAAAAAAGTTTGTCTTTGCCATCAAAATTAAAGAAACTTGAAAATATGCTCTTCCTCTGAAACCGCGCTGTCGTCACTTAGGCCATACTGAATATTTGGTTAATGTTAACCAAAAGCCAAATACACTCAACTGTTTAGGCATTGTTTTCGGTCTGGCTAAATTCTGGTATGTAATTTTAAAGGGGTGTTTGATTATGATTTCGCTTTTCTAACTTTAGTCAGTGTGTAATGTTGCTGTTTGAGCATAAACAACATCTGCAAAGTTACAACGCTCAAAGTTCAAAGCAAATGAAGATATTTGCTTTTAAAGAAATCGTTTTTTAAGGAATACAACAAACAGCTGGTAGGGACTACACGACATTCCTCCCGGGTTAGTGACATAACTAACCCTAAAATTTACATAAACCCCGCCCCCGGGAACACGCAGTCCATGTAGAGAAGAGGAAGAGTTATTGTAGTACAGCACATTTGTGAGTCTGCTCAAGCTGTCGCATTCAATTTTTTTTTTTTTTTTGCACATTTATAGCAATACAGTGCGTTACACAAATGCAATAGCATGTCACTCTGTAGGCATCTTACAACAGTTCCCACACGAGCAATTTATAGATTATCATGACAGAATATGCTAACTGAAGATAGTTTACTACTCCACATCAGCAACATGTCACTTCTTGTTGAGTCTCTCCATCATTGTCCGACTCCAGATTAAACATAAAAGGCAGAACAGTTTCTGATATTTTAGAGCTTGTCTGCGTGAGGTAATCGGAGCTGCTAACACACAAGCTCTTGTAGCTCTACCCTCTGTGCCAATAGCAGCAGCACATTTGCATTTAAAGGGACACACATGAAACAATGTATTTTTACTGACCCTCAAAAAGGGACAATTTTAACATGCTGTAAAAGAAATTATGTGGGGTATTTTGAGCTAAAACACATACACACTCTGGGGACAACAGAGACTTATTATACATATTGTAAAAAGGGGCATTATACCACCACTTTAAACATGTTTTAGACAAACCCTGTTACAAACAGAATGTTTTGTTGTTGAAGAGCTAAATTACATACATTTTCAGATTTTCTCAAAATAATCTTAGGCTAATTTAAAAATTGTATATATTTTTTTCCCATTCAAATGAAATGATGTTAAAATCACCTGAATTAGGGACTTATGTTTTATATGGATAATGTTGCCGAAAACAACTGCTGAGACATCATTAAAAGAAATGCTTCCTTTATTGTATCTTCTGATAATGAGTAATGATATTTTTTCTCGGGCCCTCATTTCAAAGATAACATACAGACTTTTTTAAGTCAACAAAGTTTAATCCATCCAAAAATACGCATGCCTTGGACCAGAGGTTCTCAGCTTGGGATTCAGATGAGAGTGCAGAAGATTTCAAAAACTGTGTCAATGTAACAATCCAGCCTATGGGTTTATGTCAGAATTTCACTAAACGCACTAAAAGAATTATGGAACCTAAAAAATGCACTCTAAAAAAAGTTGAGAATACCTGCCTTTGAAAAACTCTATGGATACCTTTGCCAAAAAATTGAAGTATACTTCAAGTTAATTTTATTAAGTATACTTAAGTAATGTTCAAGTACATTTTTAAGTATACTTAATGTAGTATACTAATATCAATGTACCAGAAGTATACTTTTAAGTTTAAGGGTAACTGTAAACTTCGAGTGTACAACTAGTTTACAACTGTTTTTCGTTGTACTGCAACAAGTGAACCAACATGGTTTACCAGTTAAGTACTTGTAGCTAAATTTTTTTTAGTTTATGATAGTACACTTTGAAGTAAAATACTAGTTCAGTATAGTTTTATACTGCAAGTACACTTGTGAGTTTTCTTTAAGTGAACTTAACATCTTAATTATTTATTTATTTATTTATTTTTTGCATTTTTTGCAGATATCCTATTTAGGTATTCATTTTTATACTTGTAATATACCTTTAACTCCACTTTAAGTAGATTTGAAGTATATTCCTGTACACTACCAGTGGACTAAACAAAAATTCTCAATCTCAAAATTAGAAACATATCAATGTTTACAAAAAATTTAAGTTTATAAGACAATATGCAAAACTATGTGAAAGAAAAGTATTTAATAAGCTACTCGATCAAAAGAGTAAACACAAGCCATGTATACTTTGAATACTTAATTATACCTTGATCTAAAGATGCAAGTATAGGCCAAATATACTTTTCTGTCAGTATAAGTCAAGTATACAGTAGGCCCAGTTAAGTGTAATTTTAAGTATACTTCTGAAAAGTACATCAAAAGTAGACTAAAAGTATACTTTCTGGTTTTTATTTCAAAAGAACTAAAAGAATTAACTTATTTTTTGTAAGGGTTTTAAATTTCAACTCATTTGACTTTGCAAGGCCAAATTCAGCAGCAGTGCTACACAAAAATGTGGCCACAGCGAGATGAAAGCAATGATGTTGCACTTTTTAGCATGTGACCCCAAATGTGACATCTCATTCCAGGACTGGTCAAGAAAGTGCTCTTCTGTAAGTATCTGAGGTTTGCAATCTCTCTGGTGTCTTGGAGAATCACGTTACAGAGTAACTTAGAGAATGTCTGGCGTGAGGAGCACTCAGCACACTGCACCCTTTGTGCTCCTCTCGCAGGTGCAACAGCTGAGAGAAGAACAGCTGTGACTGACCAGCCACAAAGTCCATAGCAAGACTCTCCCTCGTGCTCAAAATAACAAAATAAGGACTTTCCTAACTGTTGTGGACTGTGTGAAGTCTTATTTAGAAAGTCGTTAAAGCCACATCAAAAAAGCCACATGGATTCAGAATGGTTAGGTTAAATCGTCCCGTGGTGTTGCAAGAACACAAGCGTTTACAGTTCATATTGCTGCCATTTAATGTGCTAAATTTCAATAGCACTATGTTTAAATTAGAGAAACGTCACTAAGTCACATCTGTTTCCTATTGATTTAGAGTGAACAAGTCTTTTCTGCCATTTACGCTGAATTAAATGGATCCTGATGCAGATCATCTGATGCTTGGAGGAGATTTTGACTTTTTGAAATGTAAATATGGACATTTTAGATGCTAAAATGTTTCAGCAGCATAAATTAATAGATTTCAAAGATATAAAAAACATATTTTGACCACATGAAATGTGACCAGTACAAAGTAAGAACTTGTTCTTGGGTTTCCTTTATTCATTTAATAGGCTCTTGGTCTATCAGTACATCTGGTATGGGTCTACACAAGACTCACAGGTCTCTAACACAAACATCTTAAGCCTACACCTTTCCAGAACCATTCACATTTTTTTACCCTCAGAACCACATTCACGTCAAACACAGATTTGCAATGACGCATCCAGGTGCTTTCGCGAGGCCAATGTCAATAACCCAAAAGAGACAGCTGTTTCTATAGCCACTGCTGAGGATCGATTCACCCATGAGAAGCTCAATGTCTGAGACTCAACACATTGCCGTCCAGACTGACCAGAGAAAAATACATTTCAAAGAATTCTCTGTACGCCCAATGGCGCACTAGCAATTTTTTTTTATGCGTGGAAACACTTTAACTCAGCATTGACTCTGTGATTCCATAGATTGTGAAGTTCACCACAAATAGCTTCACTTTTGTCCCGCTGCTGTTGTTCCACAATCCCAAACATGTGTGACAGAAGCGTGCCATGTGATTGCAGGCCTCTCCCAGTCCTCACGCAGACAGCTGCCGTTCTGATGACAGTGCGCATACATACCCCTCTGAGCCATTTAAACTTTAAAGATCCTCCGGAGGAGGTTGTGAGCATGTGAGAGTTCCTTCTTCACTCTCTCGGTCGTTTCTCCAAAAGACCTGGTGGTTTAAAACAAACAGACAAGTTGTCGACAAATCCTTTTATTTGGGTCACAATGGGAGCGTTTATCGCCAAGATGTTGCTGCCCACCATCAGCAGTTTGGTGTTCCTGCCTGCCGCCAGTGTGGCCGCCAAGAGGGGCTTCCACATGGAGGCCATGGTCTATTTCTTCACAATGTTCTTCATAGCGGTAAGATAATGGGTGCTTTTATTGATGTGTAATGAAAAACAGCATTTTCTTTATTCATTTGAAAGATGTGTGGAGAAATATACAGTACTAAGAGATTTCAGTATCTTCAGCTTGTGTATCTGTCATTAGTAATGATGTACTTGTGCTTAAAGGGATAGTTCACCCAAAAGTGAAATTTGTCATAATTTACTCACCCTCAAGTTGTTCCAAACCTGTCTGAATTTCTTTCTTCCGCTGAACACAAAGGAAGATATTTTGAAGAATATGGGTAACCAAAAAGTTTATGGGCCCCATTGAAAAATACTATGGACGTCAATCTGGCCCATATTCCGACATTCTTCAAAATATATTCTTTTGTGTTCAGCAGAAGAAAGAAAGTCATACAGGTTTGGAACAACTTGAGGGCGAGTGAATTATGACAGAACTTACATTTTTTGGGTGAACAAACTCTTTAAGGGGCCCTCCACACAGAACACGGTCTTACATTTGAAAACGTCAAAAGCAGCGCAAAATAAATGGTAGAAAATAATGTGTTTTTAAAGTTGACACACTGTCTTAATGTGGTGCTTGTGCGTGACGCGACGCAATGGTGAATCTAACTTTACATAGAAAAACAATATTAAAAATGCAAAAAAACCTACATAGAAATGACAGGTATGATATTTTCATTTCAATTAAAGCAAATCTTTGGTATATTATTTATTTTACCTTGACATGTCATCCAAACAAGATGCAGAAAAAGTTGTGAGAAGTGGTGCAATGGTCAAAGATGGATCTAACTTTAGGTAGAAAAACAACTGAAAAGGATCATATTGGAATGTAATAACACTTTCTTTGTGACATGGCCCTGAATTCTCAATGCATTACAAAAACAACCAATGAAGTAAAGTTTACAAAAGCTACTTCAGCTGGCCTAATCTGAATCACAACTGATAGTACAACTAGAGGCATCTCTGACTACGGCCATAAAAAAAGGGTTTGTTCATAAATTTTTTCAGACAAGAACACGGAAAGTTTCATCTAATCTATTCTAGAGCCTTTTAAATTTACATTTATGTTCTCAGCAGATACCTCTCTATCAAGGTGACTTGCAGACATGTGTTTTCTCCATCTGTTCTCAGATTTACCATGCGTGTGATGGTCCGGGCTTGTCCATTCTCTGTATCATGAAGTACGAGATTCTGGAGTACTTCAGCGTGTATGGCACAGCTATCTCCATGTGGGTCACACTACTAGGTGAGCAAATAATAATAGCATTTCCATATCCTAATGGTGAGCAAATCTCAATAATGTTCTGAAAAGGTATAAATCTTTTTATAATAAAGTACACGTGCACTCCCACGGGTCAAACAGTCAAACAAAGTGATTTAAAATACAATTTTTCGTGAGAAGTGTGACAAGTGTTTATAGCTTGCATTCCGGTGTGTCATGTAAAGAATATGTGTCCATTTGCTCTCATCCAGCACTGGGAGATTTCGATGAACCCAAGCGCTCTTCGCTCACCATGTTTGGTGTGTTGACCTCGGCTGTGAGGATCTACCAGGACCGCTGGGGCTACGGCATCTACTCTGGCCCCATTGGAACAGCTGTCTTCATGATTACAGTCAAATGGGTGAGTTTGAGACACATCAGATGCAGTGCTTTTAAGGCTACGTTTACATTAATCCACATGCATTTTCAAGCGTTTTTCAAACATTTCTCGTTCACACTGAAACTTCGGAAAACGCTTAAATCTTCTTTCTAAAACGTAATAAAAGCCCTCTGAGATTATACAGAGAGGCCAGACATTATACAGTTCTCATGCTGTCTTCTGGCTCGATTATTTTATTAGCAAAATATCCCACCAATTACTGGCATGTCCAGGTCACACTTTCCATTCATTGTATGGTTTAAACACTTCAGCATTTTGCCACAAGACAGCAATTGCGAGTATATTTTCTGTCATCATTGCAAGAATGTAATATGAAGATTGTACAAAGAACAAACATTTATCTTTAGCAGCACTGTGCAAGTGAACAGAACATACTGTAGCTGGTACATGCCGGTAGAAACATAGATATCTATAGACCTAATGTAGCCCCGCCCCTTTTCAGCGCTGTGCTCGTTGTGTTCTGTCTTCCGGTTTGTATTTCCACAGCATGAAGGTAAGATCGTACGGATTTATGAATGAAGCGCTCATTTTAAAAATTTTCCCGGTCTACTGACATGTTATGACATCCACTTCAAACATTACACTCATAACTTTTGTCAACTCTACAATAAGTAAATACAATTACTCTTCGACAGCGATACCATAGAAATATACAGAGCTACCATGAAAACGAAAGTTCAAAGACAAAATTCTAAAGATGGCTGCGCGGTTGTTTCTCTGGTGCATAAGGTCTATAGGTGCAATATGCGTCACATGACTAAACCAACACTATCTCACGACCAATTCGTAAACAATGTAAACAAGCGAGTAAAAGGTGACTAATTTGTCTAAACCCCAGTGAAGGTTTAGGGTGAGGTCGTATGAATTCGTACAAATTAGCCAACTCGTAAAATCTGTACGAATTGCCATGAGATCGGGTTGGACTAAACATGCATCATTGGTTTTGAATTCTTCTGATTTCACAATCCACACTACAATGCAAAAACAGTGTTTTCAAATGTATTTACTTTGGAGTGTGTCTTCAAAAAGAGGGAAAAAACGCCATCTCAATGTGGACGGAACATTGAGAAACATATTTGTTTTCAAATGCATCAGATTAATGTAGCCATAAGAGCGGAGCTCAAATAAGCTTGATGAGGAATTGTATTTTGCTCATATTGACAACATGGAAACTCAAGATTTTATTATCAACCGCAAATGCTTTCGCAAGGTTTTACAATGTTGTTTTTTCATTGTTCCAGTTACAGAAAATGAAGGAAAAGAAAGGTCTTTATCCAGACAAAAGTGTTTACACTCAACAAGTGGGGCCAGGGTTCTGCTTCGGTGCTCTTGCTTTGATGCTTCGCTTCTATTTTGAGGTAAAAATATGATGCAGCTCTTAAACAGCTATTGCAACTGGAGGAACACATTACACAATTTGTTAGAAAAGCATGTTTGCGTAACTGCGGTAATGACTTGCTCATTTACTCCTGCAGGAGTGGGAATATGCTTATGTCCACAGTTTCTACCACGTGTCACTGGCTGTGTCCTTCATTCTGCTGCTCCCCAAGAAGAACCGCTACGCCGGGACGGGACGCAATGCAGCCAAACTTAAATGCTACACCCTCTGCTGCTGTGTATGATGCATCTTTTTATCAGAGCAAAGCTGTAGAGGTGCTTTCCTTACACTGAAAGCCTCTTTAAGATGACAAACAGTCTCATAGTGAGCATTTAAAGGGACTGTTCACTCAAAACTAAGAATTCTGTCATCATTAATTCTCACTCACATTGTTCCAAAAACTTTCCTTCTTCTGTGGAACACAAAAGGTGAAATGTATAGTGTTGTTCCAGCCCGGTCTCACCCCAAAACGTCATGTACTGACGGGTCTTGACCATACGGCAACATACGACGAAAAGGGTACCCCTAAAACGTCCATATGAGACGAAGACATAAGCGCACCAGCAGCGCCTCCTAGCGGTACCCTAACGCATACCTAAACCTACCCATAACCCGAATCGTCACATATGGACGTTTTAGGGGTACCCTTTTCGTCGTATGTTGCCGTATGGTCAAGACCCGTCAGTACGTGACGTTTTGGGGTGATACTGTGTTAGTTGTTCATAACACTTTGATTAGAGCGAATGTGAACTCGATCCTTCGAGAAACAGACCATGCAAGTCGTCATTCACCAAAAGTCAAAAAGAGTTCATGAGAGCTCATTAGAGAAATAACAATGTCTGATTTAAGAGAAATATTCTTTTGAGTCAGATCTTTTCAATGACTCAGTTGATTCAGTGCTCAAAACTTGTCTGTGTTCTCAATGATTCATTATGGGAGGGGGACATTATCAGTGTATAATGACTTAATGGTAACACTTTATTTTAATGTGACGTAGTTACTACATGTACTTACTATAGTAAGTAACTAACCCTAATGAATTATGAAACCCAACAGTAATTTTTAATTGTACTGAAGGGGTACAATAAGGGTTAGGTTTAGGGTAGGTTTTGTTGCTATAATTACCATACGATAAGTATGTTTTTGATTGTATAATGTATTGGTTTTTTAATAGCTTTTATTTAATACTGCATAAAATTCAAAAGCAATGTACTTTAGCCTTACAAACAATTCCTAACGCATAAAATAAGAGACGTTGTTTGTAGTGCTGTGGAACGTCGACAGACTCTTCTCTAAATTTCTGTCTGTTCGTCACAAAAAAAGGTTTTCGTATCACTTCAGGCGACTTGAAATATAGTGTTTGTTGAATGGACCACTTTTATGATACTTCTATGTTCCTTTTGAGTCCTATTTATGCTTAAAAGCCTCAGTCCTCGTTCATTGCAATTTGAGCTACTGTACCATGTAAATTCTTTCTTCACAGAAGAAAGTAAGTCATACAGGTTTGGAACAACATGAGGGAAATTAAATGATGACAGAATTGTCATTTTTGGGTGAATTATACCTTGAATTTCCCAGAGATTGTCCCTCATGTTAATCACACTCCTTTTCTCAATGGCAGACATCACAACCTCAGATGAAGGAAAAAGCAAGGACTATCTGGACTACTCCTCAAAAACCCTGGATGCGGACATGTGGTCCTGGCCTGCCATTAGACAAATCCCGGCCACGCACCATGTAATGTAATAAACTGTGTCTGTTAACAGCGCCCTGAAAGTGAGGAAAGTTATACGACCTCCCAGCAGGCCAAGTATGCCTTGGACAACTTATTCGTAGGGATAGCATGATGCCCTGATGGTCAAAATCACTGAAAAGTTACTGAAATGTATGTTTAAAAACTCATTGCAAGATAAAGACTGTGACAGTGAAGACTTTCCCCATGACAAGGAGAGTTCATCTAAAAAGAATAAAACCAAGACCAAAACTGGATTTGACTCCTCAAATACAGCTGGAAAGTTTATGAGTCACAAAAAAACAGCAGACACATTATCTATCCAAAATGAATAAACTGTCTTTCAAAGGTTCCTCAGTAGGGACCACTTGTCTATGTCCATTTAAGAGACTGTAAAAGAGGCCATTAAATTCTTTATATTCATCTATTTGTGCCAGACAGGTCAGACATCATCTGGGTACAACTAAACTCTAAACTAAACCTATAAAGAAGCAAACAAACGGTTTGATATATATAGCGGTGGATGGAGGGAGATACATTCTTTAAGTAAATCAGGAGGTTTGTAGAAATTGTTTCTATGTAAATATATTTATTCATTAAATTCATTTCATTTTATGTATCTATTATTGTTTTTAATTTTTGAATAAAATCGTTTTTTTTATGATTTATTGCAGTATTTATTTTGAATAAGTCTGTTTGTGTACATTCAAGGAAAATTAACTGTTATATTACAACGTTGAGGAAAGAAAAATCTTGTGGCTTTCTTAAAACTTCATTGGATTTCAGACTTCAGTCCATTTAAGTCAGTCCATCTGCACGCTCCTAACACTCTCCAAAAATTACAAACATACGCGGCATGTTTTAGACAAAACAGTCTCCCAGCAAACGTGAATGAAATTTTGGTCTGCAAAGACTTCTTTGACTGGAGGCCAGGCCACCAGCTCCTGCGCCCAGAGAAAGGTGTTTTTGTCTGGGGGGGAAGCTGGCAACTCGTGACTCTCCTGGCTGTCTGTCCTAATCTGCCAAAAAGAGTAACCTTACACTTTTATTACACCAGTGTGAAGCACTTATGGGCTTCTTTATGACCACTGTCTGTTTAAAACCACTTTGTTCGTGGTCTCTGCCCCCCCCCCCCCCCCCCACACACACACACACACACACACACACACACACACACACACACACACACTGTCTGAGGAAACTCCACCAAGCCTCACCACCGCAAGGTTCATTCGAAAGCAAACGTATCTAGATTGCTGGTTGGCAGCATGAAATTCACAGTCTGCCACAGCCCTCTTCCACTTCTCAGCCTCTTTTTTTGTTTCTGAGGTAATGCATTTAAACCAAGATCAACTATCTATTCCTTCTATCGCAGACATCTTTTTTGATGTTTACTGTCAAGCTTAATGTGCTTCTTAAAAAAGTATAAACTTACTGTACTTACCAGTATGGAAGTATAGTAGAAGAACCTAATGAAAAGCTTAAGCTAATGCTGTTAATTCCTGAATGAGCCACTGCTAATACAGTGTTTTTAGTCATTTTCACGGATCAGTGTGAATGGGGATCATTTTGACCATGGTGTCATCTCTATGCGGAAAACTCAAAGTAAAAGCTTCTCTGTTTTAAGCATATATTTGTCATGTAAACATACCCTAAACCCTCTGTTCAGTTCAGCTCTTTGTCTGGTGTCTTCAGTGTTAAAAGTTGGTTTATGTTACTTCTGTGTAGTTCTCGTGTGCCGGAGTGTTTTGTTTTATTTAGCTTAATTAAATAAGACTGCTGCAAATATATCCTCGATTTGCTTCTATGTGGATCCAACCC